>NC_133897.1:64780479-65425073 GCF_964199755.1 Larus michahellis | reverse complement strand
GTAGAAACGGGGTCACCATGTCGCTTTGGTGCTTCGGAATTCCATGTTTTCAACCCGTTGGGATAGATTTTTGCTGAGGAAAGCACTATTCCGCTTAAAATAGAGAAATAATATGGTTTTTCTTTCCAGGTCTGGTCCTCCCAGTTGAATTAAAGTGGCTTTTTTTCGACTGTTTAGTGTTCAGAGTCCACCCGGGCGGGGTTGGGCTGATAAATCATGTTACCTCCGGCGCAAAAAATCTAATTCCTTTGCCGTCCACAGCTGATTCAAGCTGGTTTTTTACCTGATTTACAGGCCCTTTGCAGCGCAAAGAGGAGGCGCTGCATCATCCCCAAGGAAAATCCGAAGCTGGGGATTCAGGAAGAGAAGCCCCGCGATGACAGCAGCTCCTCCATCAATCCCGGTGCTTCCTGGTGCTGGGACAGCGGTGCTGGAGATCCTGGTTTTTTCCCCTGTGGCAAGTGTGGAAGGTCAGCTCTTCATTTGTGTTCTCAAAACCGGCTGTTTTGGGGCTCAAAAACCACCCGGGGGGGGCAGAGGGGGAGGGCAGCTCGAGGATTCCCCTTCCTCCAGGGCCGCTTGGCAGTTTTATTTGACTTTCAACCCCCAAAAAATCAGTGTTTTCGGAGTCGGGGAGACCCTTCACTGAGCCCTGAGGTTCAAACTGGTGCACCCCCGCCTTGCGCAAGAATCCCAGCGTTTCTCCTTTTTGGCCAAAAAACCCTCAAGTTTCGTGAGGATTTGCGGCCTGAGGCTTCCCCACTCCACTCACCCGCACCGAGCAAAATCCCTCGGGTTTCAATTCAGACTAATTTTAAGCGATCGCACAATTAATTCTAATATTTTAATCCCCCACGATCTGTCTTGTTGAACCACCGACATCCGAAACTCTGTCTTACCACACAGCAAAGCATAAGAATTCCCAAAAGTAGGAATAACGAAGCTTCGTCTAGCAAATTTTAAAAAAAAAAAAGACTTAAAAATCCCTTTCTTTTCAAACTTTCAGGGTGCTTGAGAAGATCCAGGGGAGAAACGCTCACATGAGACTCCATCGCCCAAAAGATGTTTCAAAAGCCCCGTGAGCGTTTTCAAAGGGTGGCGAAGCCACAAAAACCCCACATTCCGCTGACCTCCTCCCGTAACACCTGGGAACTGACACCAAACCAACCACGAGGTCAGTTTTTACCATTTTTCTTAAAAAAACCCACCTTTTTCTCCGCATCCGGGCAGCGGCTGGGCTTTGAGGATTCAAGAACACACGGTCGCCCCCGCTCTAAAACAAGATGGAATAGGGGAAATAGCCCCAAAACAGTCATCATATTTAACAACGTTTTTTCCTGATGGTCATGCGCAGCGTTTAAGATCTGGACTGCAGCACCCTTTTGACAGAGATAAAGTTCGTTTTCATGTGTGTTTTGTTGTTTACTTAATAAATTTGGTTGGTGAATTTTAAAGTTCTTGCCCCGCTCTAGCTCTTAGCACAATAATTAAATGATTTAAAACTCGTTCCGCTGGTTCCAGGGCAGCAGAATTGGGGTGGTTAAAGGTGTTGGGTGGCCGTGAGGCGTCTCGGTCATATTGAAAGCACCCCTTGCGTGTTTATTTTATTGATTGGTGCTTATTTGCATAAATTAACGTGGCGTTTGGGAGGGAACATGGAGGGTTTGATTAGTTGAAGGAAGGAAATGGAAAGAAAGGTGTCTTGTCTCTACCGACAGTGTAACAAAGGCTGATTTTTTTTGTTTCTGGGCCACCAGATTTTCATGACTTTGTTTCGTTTTTGCTGAATATTCATGTTCAGTAGAAGAAAAAAAAATCTGTATTTTGGTTCTGTTTTTCTCTTGAAAGGACCAATCCTCAGGTCTGGGCCTCCATAAACTCCTTTCCCCAAAGCAGAAGGCGGGTGGGAACGTTCTTTGGCTTCTCAAGGCTTGTATTTTTCAAAATAAACCTCAAAGTAACATTTTTCTCTAGCCCTTAACGATTCCAAAGGGAAACCGGCTGCCTTCCAAAAACAAAGACGGGCCTCCCAGTAAGGCTGGAGTCAGCGGCAGCCCTGCCAGCTGGGAGGACTGGGAGTTTTTAACCAAAAAAACCTGGGGGCTGTTTCCTTTTAAAAAAAGAAAAAGAAGTGGGATGTTGCAGCACTGAGTGATTTTTTAATTCCATCTAAAGGGAGGAGTTTTGAGCAGTTTGGCTCCGGAGGGGAGAGGCTTACAAAGCGAGTGCCAGGAGGCAGCGGTGCATTCACGCCTTCTTGCTGCCAAAGCGATGCTGAAACCGCAGGAATTTGGCAAAATACTCAGCATCCCAAATCCCCACCACGGGTCTTGATTTAAACCCCACCGGCCCCCAGAAAGGCTCGGCGTGGGGATTCCTGCTCTGCGCCTCATTGCTGTTCCTGACTCATTCTGAAAAATCAAAGTTTTGGTACAAGAAGAGAATCTGGTCCAGGTTCTCTGGCGCCAGGACAGCTCGCCGATGCTCCAGGCTGCTCTCGCCGGCGGCCAAGGCCTGCTCGGGCGAGACGGCGGTGGCGGGGATGGCCAGGTACTGCCGGCTCAGCCGCCCCCGCCATTCCCCCTCCGCCCACCTCCTCTCTCCCCGGCTCTCCATCCCCCGGCCCACACGGCGGAGGAGCAGGTGAGTGGGGGATGTGGGGGTTACACGGAGTTCCCCCCAAGAGAGGCGGGTCAAGGCCCCAAAATGTCTGGAAGTTGGGCAGGGGAGGCGGGGGGTGTGGTTGTTAAAAAACATTCAAACCTGGAACTCCGTGTGCGAGGCACTGGAATAGAGAACAAGCTCTTCTTTTTACAGCTATTGAAAAATAATATTCATTTCTGTATCTCAAAGGAGATCAAAATAAAAAGCTCTCTCTCTAAGGATGCTCCGATTCTGTACGCTATCAAGGAGCTTAGACTAGGAAAAGATTCGGAAAAGCTGTATTTATGAAGAGCTATTCAAGTGTCAGCATCGATGTCTAAACAGAGAGCCAGTCTAATTAGATGTTCCGTATCATAAGTGTCAACATCTAAGTCTAAAGACATCTGCCTGTTTAGCAGCTATTCTGTAGAAGTGTAAATAGCCAATTTGTGTTCTCTGAGTGTAAATAGATGCAGAAGTGGCAATGCCTGTGCCGTAGGGTTCCTAAAAGGCAAAGAAAGCCTGTTTCTGTCTCTAAGGATTCTATCATTTTTTATTACGTCAAGGAGTTCAGACCATGAAGAGAGTGTCGAAAGCTGTATTTAGAAAGAGATCTTCAAGCATCAAAATCCGTGTCTAGCCGGATAGCTAGTGGAGGGCAGTCGCCTGCCGTACGGCCGTACCGCGCGCGCGGGACATCCGCCTGCCGCAACGCGGCACTGCGCATCTTCATGGCCGTGGGGCCCTGGGGGTGCCGGGCTGTGGGGTGGCTGCGCTGCCTCAGTGTCGCCCAGGGGGGCTGCAGAGGTGGGGAGGAAGCAGAGAGGGGGAGCTGGTTTGGGGCCCGACACGGAGAGCGGGACTCCTGCTGCCGGGGCTGGCAAAGGGGCTGGCGTGGCTGGTTTTGGGGCTGAGAAAGAGAGGGAGTTGTGCGGCTTTGGGCTCGGGAAGAGGGCTCGAGATGAAATCTGTGCCAGGCCCCTTCTCTCTGCGCGGAGGGTCTGTCCCGGCCCCGCTCCCGAGGGCAGAGGTGGGGTGGGGGTCCCCCGGCTCGTCCCCCTTGGCTGGGTGTGACAACCAGGCTCATTTCTCAGCTCTTCTTTTCCCAGGGTCACCTTCTGCGGCACGGCAAGAAAATCCTGCACAGCTGATTCCGCTCGCTGCTCAGGTAGTCGCACGCCTGGGGCGAGACACGTTTGCGAGTTCAGGGACGCTACGGATGCTCCCCGTCAAAGCCGCACAAAAGGCAAATTTGCTGCCAGTGCAGAAAAGCTGACGAGGAGTTTTGCGCTCAGTTTTGTGTGGATATTTAGTCGTTTGACAGCCGGAGCCCTCCAAGAGAAGCGTTCTAAAAAGAGGTATTTTTATTAATACTAAAGTGAGAAGTGTAGAGTAACGCGAGGAGTTAAGTGCGTGCTTTTTGTTAGCGTTTTAAACTGGAAGAAGGGAGATTGAGATTAGATATCAGGAAGAAATTCTTTGCTGTGAGGGTGGTGAGACCCTGGCCCAGGTTGCCCAGAGAAGTGGTGGAGGCCCCGTCCCTGGAGACATTCGAGGCCAGGCTTGATGAGGCTCTGAGCAACCTGATCTAGTTGGAGATGTTCCTTACTGCTTACTGCAGCGGGGGTTGGACTAGATGACCTTTAAAGGTCCTTTCCAACCCAACACATTCTATGATTCTGTGATTGCAGACTCCACGTAGAACTGCTTATCGTGGTAGGACTCTGCCCAATGCATTGTTCCTTAATTCTTGGTTTTTTGTAATCAGGCACAAAGGTGTTTAATTCACCTCCAGAGGGACCATCAAAATTCCCCAATAGCAGGAAACAGAGCCCGGCCTCCCCACAAAACCTCTCAAGTCTTTGGTTTAACACTGCCCATCTGCAGAGAGAAAGGAACCCCAGCTGCAGGTAGCCTACAGCAGGCACCTCGAGGGGTGGTCACAGCCCTGGGACGCAGGGAACAAGGGCTACGTTGTGCAGAAATTCTTGAGCTCCAACTTCTGGAAGGCCTTGCCACACGAACTGCTCTGTATTGCAGGCTGTGGGCAGTGGCTCAAGCTAAGGCCTCAACTCCCTCTGTGTTTCTCTCCATCCCAGCCTGGTTCCCAGGACAGCTCCAGCCCTTCAGGACCACCAGCACTCACCCCACCCCTCCGCAGCCAGCCCCTCTCTCCCAGGCGTCCTTCTCTCCTGGCTGGCCAAACCACAGCTCCCTCTTGTTCCCTGCAAGACGGCCAGCAAGCAGAGAGGGAAACGCTTGCTGCAAGCAGCTGGATCTGCTCCTGAGCAGCTTGGCTGCCGCTGTGAGCAGCCAGCCCCTCGGACCCTCCTCGCAGCCATGTCAGCACCAGGAAACACCAGCAGCCAAAGAGGTCTGAAACGGAAAAGGGGGTAAAGCTGAGCCAAAACCCAGCATCTGTGGTGTGGCAGTTCCTTGCAGTTCTTACTGGTTGGCGAGGATGCCCGCTTTGCTTCCCAGAATCACAGAGGAGCTGAGGTGGGAAGGGGCTGGTGGAGATGACCTCTCCAAGCTGGGCCAGCAAGAGCAGGTGGACACAGGCCTGCCCAAACGGGCCTCCAGCAGCCCGTGCACAGCAGCCTGGCGGTGGCACGGCAGCACGGTGATACAACAGGATGACGGCGCGGCAACACGGTGATGTCACACTGCGGCAACGCGACGATGCAACAATGCGCGACTGCTCTATATAGCCGCTGGCTGGGGACCGGCGGGGGTGGCCACAGCTGGGTGCCTCTGTAGCGAGAGGTGCCAGCGCAAGGTCACAGTTCGAGGAGAAGTCTTGGAAGGAGCCATGGAACATGGTCTCACTGCTGGCGTCCGAAGGGCAGATGCGCTGCCGAGAGCACTGGGAAAGAGGAGAGAGGTGGGCAGTGGGCCGATGGAGAGGGCTCAGCCTGGGAGCCCGGGACATGGCGTGTTGCTCTGGGGCCTCGGGATGTGCCCTTTTTGCAAGTGCCATGCAGGAGGCTTCCTGAGCTAGCACCTGAGTGTCTCTGTCTTCCTAGCTCGGGCACATAAGACAGCACCTGGGAGAAGGTTCTACTGTGCTGAGGGACCCTGAGCTGCTGGTGGACCTCCCGCTCGGGGTGAAGATCCCTGTGCTGCGCGGCTCCAAGCCTGTCTACTGCCGAGCAAAGCTGGGGGAAAAGGTAAAGGCAGCAGGAAAGGGTAGAAAAGTTCTCACCTTCTACGGGGTCCCCATCATTCGGACCAGTCCTTGTGGCCACCTGCGCTATGGCAGGGGCTGCAGCCCTTCAGTCGGACGGGGCTGGGGAGTCGAGGGAAGCTCCTGCCGAGAGAAAGGAGGACTTGCCCATAGCAGAGCTGCACATTGCCCAGAGCTGGGTGGAGAAGAGCGTTGCTGTCAGGTCTTCAAACTCCCTTTACCTTTCCACAAGGACAGCCTGGCACCTCTGGGGAGCACAGGCCCATTGGTGCAATCAGAGTGAATTGCCAGAGGAGAAGACATGGCTGTAGGCAGCATTTCCGCTGAGCTCCTCACAGGTGCAGCAGTGGGTACAACTCTCTCCCCCCCGTAGTAAACAGCCCCTCGTCTTCCTACAGCGAGAGGGGATAGCCACCAGACAGGAGGATGTAGGCACAGGGTTTCTCCTCCCTTGGAAAGTCTCCAAAGTAGAGAGATCTTTTCTCGGGGTGGGAAGTAAGCCAGGAATTAGGCTACACCTCATGGGTTTGGCAATGCCACCCTGTGTGTGTGAGGAGCTCGGGAGGGCGTTCGTCCCTGCTGCTCTCTCCTGCCCCTTTCACACTCTGGAACATTGTTCTTACAGCTTCAACGGCCCTCAGGCTTTTACGACCTGGGAGATCCCTACTGTCGCCTGCTGCGCACGGAGTACAACAGCCTGCACGACCCGTATCTGCAGGAGTATCACAACCGCAAAGACAACTTGCAGAGGCTGCAGAGAAAGGGCCTGGTCACCAGTGAGGGCAGAGTAGGTTTGGACGTCATCGGGCTGATAGAAGCGGTTCCCTGGGAGCAGGGATCCCCCTCCTGCAGAGGAGCAGCTCCCCTCGGCTGGGCTGGGGCTCTTTCGGGGAAGGCAGTCTGCTGGCTTGACTGTTCTTGGGGGTTTCTCCCCTCCTCTCTCCATAGGTGGTCTGCACTCTGAAGGAGTTCAACGAGTACAGGCAGTACCTGACCACGCTCAAGCTGCGCGCCCAGCAAGTGTCCAGGCAAGAAGAGGTAGGCAAAGCCGAGCATTGGTGGGCACCGGTCAGCGGCACGGTGCCGAGGGCTGGGGTTTCACTTGCTGCGTGCTGGGGAGGCGGTCGGTGCAGCAGAGGCGAGGGCTGTGCTGGGGGGGCCGGGCGGTGTGGCGGGGAAAGGACTACCGGGCTCGGAGCTGAGCCGGCGCGAGGTGCTGGGGTGGGCATGGGCAGCCACGCAGAGTCCCGAGGGAAGCCTTTCTCTTCTGCCCTCGTGGCACGGCTGAAGCAGAGCCCTGGCCTGCGCCCGCGTGAAGCCTCGGCACGCAGGGGTGCGAGCGCTTGTCCAGGCAACAGCGAGCCACAACCTGGTGTCTCCTTCTCAGGAAAGGCTTCGGCAACACCTGACCAAGTTGAAGGATGCCCCCAAACCGCCGGGGGCCATCAACACTTCTCACCTGGCCCAGCCGCCGCTGCAGGCTCGAAGCCCAGCTTGCCCACCTCCACCCAAGAGCTCCAGGATCTCCCTGATATCAGGGCGATGCAGCAGAGCGGAATCAGATCTGGAGGAAGGCCACACCTTCCCCCAGCATGAGCAGGGACAGGAAGGTGCCAAGCTGCCCAGGAGGGTCAGTAGCGACGCTGACTCTGACACGTCCTTAGACAGCACTTTGAGTGTAAGGACCAGGTCACGTTGCATAGTCGACTCTGTATTGCAGCGGATCTGTCAACGTGGGCCTGCACTGTCCCCCGAACCGAGTTCCGGGAGGGGTGTCACAAAACCAGACACACCACGAGATCCGAAGCAGTGCTGTCCCGCTAAGGACGCCCTCTCCTCCATGGGCCCGCAGTGGTCCCGCCAGCCCATCCCTCCAGCGGGTCCCAAGCCCCCTGCCCAGACAGGAGCCCGGCGCAGATCACTGCGTGTAAAGCCTGTCGGAGGCGAGCCCCAGCCGCCTGCGTCAGAAAGGAGGGCGTTCGTGGGAAGGCTTGTGGACGATGTCCTGAGGAGGTGTGCGGCAAGAGAGGTGTAGAGCCCCTGGGCAGCAGAGACAGACCTTACCTGCTTGTGTTGCAATAAACAGTTTACTCCCCCGTCTGCGTCTGTCTGGGCATCTTCCCTGCAACGCTTTCCCTCTTCTTCCTCCCTCCTACAGCCTGGGTCAGGCGAAGACCCAGCTTTTGTCTCGTTTGGGAAGCTTTGCGTCCGGGCTATCGGAGGGGCTGGTCCAGCCCTGTTAAGCCTGGGTTCTGGCGGTCTTTGTGTTGAGATCTTGTCTCCAGGGCTCTTTCTCCTCAGACCAAGCAGCCCTGCACGAAACCCTTGTTCTGGCCGCTCCGGGGACGGACGGTGGCGTCTCCCCCTGGGGACCGCTCTGCCACATGTCCTTTGGGTCTCCTCGCTCCGCAGCGGGGAGGCAGCTCTATTGTGGAGGCCCAGAATGGTGCAGGTGAGCAGGGTCGAGCAGCCGGTGCCAGGGCTCACCCAAAGGGAGCCGCAAGCCGGGAATGGGAAAAAACAGGGCGGGAGGAGATGTCCCTAAATCAGGGTTCTTCACCCGCTGCGCAAAAACCAATCAACCCACTCAGTCAGGAGATTTGTCTTGATTTCAGTTCTGCAGAATCGGGTGCCGGGCGTTTAACAGCAGCCAGCACACCACACGCCGTGGACAGTCCCAGGTTTATAGTGACAGGATAGAGCCGAGGGGTGAGCTACAGCTCCCTTACTGACCCTCATCATCCCTGTGCATTCAAGCCCGTGTTTGGAACGTTTTGGGAGCTGCCCCCGGGCGCTCGGGAGCGGCGGCCCCGCCCGCTCCTTCATTAGCCGCGGCCACAGCCGCTCCTTAGCGGCAGCCGGAGGCGGGCGGGGAGCGCTGCCGGCCACGGGGGTGCGGGCAGCGGCAGCGGCGGGGCTGGAGCCCGGTGCCGGTGGGAGGCGGCGGGGCAGGGCCGTGCTGCTGCTGGCCCTGGGGGAGGCTGCCCGGGCGGGGGTCGGGCTGCGGGCTGCCCGGGGGGGGCTGTGGGGTGCCGGGCTGGGGAGGGGCCGCTCCCCGGGGTGCGGAGGCGGGGGGCGATGCGGGTCCCCTCTCGCTGTGGCTGGGTCGGGGCCGTGCGTGTGCGGCCGGTGGGTGCCGGCTGCCGGTGCCGAGCTGGCCGCGTCCCCCCGGCTGTCCCTGCCCCGGGCCCCGGGCCGGGGGTGCCGGTGCTGGCTGCGGGGTGCCCCGGCTGCCCTCGCACGGGCTCCCTGCCCCGGCGGAGCGGCGCTTTCGGGCTCTCTGCAAAGGCCAGCGGGGCTGGGCAGGGGCGAGGGGCGGCGGGAGGTTGGTGCGTGTCCTGCGTGGAAGGGGCAGCTCGCCGTGCCCGGGTGGCACCGGCACGGTGGTGGCCCCGGGGTGCCCGGGTGAGCCCGGGGGGGAGGTGGGCTCTGTCCCCCGAGGTCTGGGCGCTCACGCCGACCCCGTCGGTGGCTGGCAGGGCACCTGGCCGGGCTGCTGGCATCGGGCACCGCCCGCTTTTACCAAAATGCCGGCATTTTCCGAGGCGTCTGGGACTGCGTCCTCCAGCGGGGGGAAACCGTGGCCGCGTACGAGAAGGCGGATGGCGGGGAGCTGCAGGGGTTGCACCGAGTCCGTGGGTGAGTGCGGCCCCAGGCCGGGACCCCCTGCCTGTGCCACCCCGCGGCCACGGTCCCTGGAGGAGGGCGGGTTGGGGGTTATCTGTGGGGCACGGCCAGCGTGGCTTTTTGGCATTGCCCCTGTGCCGGGTGCTGCTGGCGGAGCTCTTCTCCTCCGGCACTCCTGGGTGCCACCGGTGTGTGCGGATGCACACGTGCTCCCCGTCTGGCTCCGATGGAGCCCTTCCCTTCCTCCCGAAGCCGCAGCGCTCGCGGTGTCCCACATTTGCTGTCCCCGGTTGGGAGCGCACGGCTTCCTGCCGATAAAATTGCCTGAGCATCCTTCTTCTTTATCTTATATTGGTATGGGCATGAACAGTGTTTCTTGAGTGTCATTGGCAATTATTTGGTTCTATCCTATTAAATCTATTAATATTTCAGTCCTTGTGTTTCCTTGCTTTCCCCGATTCCCTTTCCTGGTTGGGGAGGGTCATCAGGTTCAAGAATAATTGTCTGAACAACACTAAATTGTTACGGGTTTTCTCAAACCCGACGTCGAATAAAGCAATGTCTCCTCTCTAAACTACTTTTGGGTTCAAGAGCTTTTATTTCAGGTAACAGTTTTTGGCAACCCAGATGGGACTTTGCATATAGGCTTGGCGTTTGACGGCTTCTCATCGCTGCGGGGAATCACAAGCGGAACTCCAGCGCGCACCGGACCTCTTCTCTCTTCTCCGGGGACTTCCCTGGTGATTGATTCCCTGTCGGGTGGTGAGTAACCAGCTGAGCAACAAGTTGAGATATCGCATGGTAAAAATTGAAAATTGTGTGGTTAAGAATTGCATGGTAACCCCCCCGAGTAAATCGTCCCAGAAGGGGTACGTGTCGGTGGGTGAATTGCTATTTGCAGCTGCTGGGTTGGTTCCTTTCCTGCGCTGGTACGGTGGCGACGGGAGCAGGTAAAGGGTTGGAATAATGGGAAATGTTTCATCATTCCAGGAAGGGGGTATTGCAAAGGCTTCTCCTTTAGGATGTATTTTGAAACATTGGGGAAAATTTGGGAAAGATCCCCTAATGCGGAAGAAATTGATTGAATCTTGTAATCAATGGGGGCCTTCCAATGTGTTGGAAGATAAGGAACAATGGCCAAAGAATGGCACGTTAAAGTATAATACCATGTTGCAATTAATGTTGTTTTGTAGAAGGGAAGGTAAATGGGATGAAGTTCCCTATGTTGATTTATTTTTAATTTTTTTTACCTTAAGAAATGACTGTAAGAGCAGACAAGATTGTGGGTTAATAGTTAAAGATACTAATGTGCTGGCATTAGAACAGGAAACTGTGAAATCAAGATTGTTGAAGCGATGTTGTCCGGCTTGTAGTATTGACAAAAGATGTGATAAGTATAAAGAGGAGGATGCAGTGGAAGAGGAAGATAGTCAGTCGCTGGTGGCAGCACCGAGAGAGGAAAGGAGAAGCTGAAGAAGGGATAGAGGATGGGCAGCGTGATGATGAGCTGTGGCTGGTGGTACTGGGCGAGGCGGGGGAGCGGTGCTCCAGGAAAAGGCAGATTTAAAAGCTTGGAAGGAAATGTCAGGAATTTACGGAGAATATGCGCAGAAGGCCGCTCAGGGTCTACAATAGAAAAGAGACAGGGCAGAGAGCAAGTGAGGAATGGTCGGTTGTTAAAAGCAGCTATTGCAGAAGGAAATCAAGGAGGCAGGAGATGGGATGGAAACAGAAGGAACCAAAACGTAGGGGGAATAGATGGAAATTTTTGCCCCGCTCTGGAAAAGAATCAGTGTGTGCTTGGTAAACGAAAGGGACATTGGATTTATGAAGTAAACTTAATGCTCAGATTGCATTTGAAGATAATCATATCCATGTGCAAATACCAGAAGAAAAAGCGTTGGAGGTGCAAGTTTTCTTATTCCAGCAAAACCAAGATGTGCAGACATCTACAGTCCCGGAGGAGTGATGAATGCAGTGAAACCTCTCGTATGGGAAGCGGGAACGCCGGGACGATCTAAAGCAGCAGAACTGGTAAAAACTGACTTAAAGCCGAACGCACGACCGGTAAGACAAAAACAATATCCAGTAAAATTAGAAGCAAAAAGAGGACTTGAACCATCGATAGAAAAGTTTATTAAATACAGACTGTTGCGGGAACAACAATCAGAATATAATAGTACTCCGTAGTGGCTAATCCGTACACTCTGCTGACCACTATAAAGGAGAGAGATCAATGGTTTGAAATGTGGCAGTAACCTTGTTACAGTACGTGGACGATATTCTCCTGGGGACACAGACAGAACCTGACTGTGTGCAACATACGATTGATCCCTTGAATTTTCTAGGAGCAGCTGGATATGGAGTATCTCAGAAGGCGGCTCAAGTGGTGCAACAAACCGTTGTTTGTCTGGGTTTTACAGTTACGCAGGGAGAACGGAGCCTGGGAATGGGGCGGAAAGAAGCAATCTGTCCAATACCTGAACCAAACTCTAAACAGGAGCTGAGAGCGTTTTTGGGAATGGCCGGATGGTGTTGCCTGTGGATCATTGATTTTGGCTTGTTAGCGACTCGGACTGCCAAACCTGGAAAAACCTTTGGAGTTATTTGTTTACGAGAAACACCGTATTGCTTTGGGAGTACTGATTCAGAAGACCGGATCCTGGAAAAGACCGGTAGGATATCTTTCCAAGCAGCTGGACCAAGTAAGTCAAGGTTGGCTTCTTGTTTGCGGCCGGTGGCAGCGACCGTAACGCTCATGCAAGAGGCGCGGAAGTTAACCCTGGGACAGAAGCTGGTCGTTCAGGTACCACATGCGGCGGCTACTGTTTTAGAGCAAAAGGGGGGGCATTGGTTGTCCCCTCGCCGAATGAGGAAATATCAGGCTATTTTATTAGAACAGGATGATGTAGAATTAAAAGTGACTTCAGTGCTGAACCCAGCAACCTTGTTACCTTTAGCGAGTGAGACAGAATTAGAATGTGACTGTCTGGTAACAATCGAACAGGTTTATTCTAGTCGAGCGGATTTAAAGGATGAACCTATAGACTCAGCAGAAATGAATCTATTTGTGGACGGGAGTGGTTTTGTTGCTAACAGAACTAGAAAGGCAGGATATGCTGCAGTCCTAGAAGAAGAAGTTATAGCGGCAGAAGCACTCCCTCCAGGAACTTCAGCACAAAAAGCAGAATTAATTGCATTAATCAGAGCTCTGGGAATAGCAGCTGGGAAACTTGCGAACATAGGGACTGACTCGAGATGTGCTTTCAGGGTGTTACATGCACACGGAGCATTGTGGAAGGAAAGAGGTCTCCTGTCTGCTCAAGGAACACCAGCTAAATAAGGAAATTTAATAAAGAAGTTGTTAGAAGTGGCGCAATTGCCTAAACAACTTGCTGGGATGCACTGTAAGGCTCATCAATTTGGCAACTCTTTCATCGTTACAGAAAACCGAAAGGCGGCTCTGACTGCTGGGCAAGCTGCAGAAAAGAAAATCCTCGGGACGTGGCCTGGAAGATCCCAACATTTAAGTCAGCCTCCCAAGTCTACAGGAAGGGACGAGCAATTAGCTAAGTTGTTAATGTCCGGTGAGGATGACAACGGATGGTGGATGGCCAAGGATCAGCGTGTGATATCACCTGAGAATCTTGTGAGAGACATTTCAGAGAAAACTCATAAAGAAACCCATTGGGGAATGGAGGCTTTAGTAGATAATACTAAGACGTAAGCTTTGGGAGTGGGAATGACTAGTATTGCAAACAGTGTTGTAAACAGATGTGAAATATGTCAGAAGAATAATCCCCGCAGTGAGCCGAGACCCCCACCAGGAGCAATAAAGAAAGGAAACACACCAGGGGATTACTGGCAAATTGATTTTTCTGAGCTTCCCGGGCAAGTCGGGTACCGGTGTTTGTTGGTTCTAGTGGGTACTTTTTCTGGATGGCCTGAAGCTTTTCCCTGCCGTACCAGCCAGGCACGGGAGGTAGTGAAGGTGTTACTGAGGGAAATTATTCTGAGGTTTGGAATCCCGACGGGAATGTCATCAGACAGGGGACCACATTTTGCGGCAGAAGTGGTTCGGACTTTAGGAAGGGCTTTAGGGGTAAAATGGGATTTGCATACCCCTTGGGACCCCAATCGAGTGGGCAAGTAGGGAGAATGAATCAAACATTAAAAAGACAGAGGAGCAAGATTATTTTTTTTCTGATTCCCTTTCCGGCTGCATTGCTTTGCAGGCTTGACTTGACTGTGTAGCCACGAGCCCTAATGTCAGCATTGGGGATGGAGAAGAAATACCAGGGGCTTTCGCAAGTAATGGGACTTGCTATTTCAGCAGCAAAGCAAAGGTAGGGGGGGAAAGGGGGGAAAAAAGTCCCCACTCAAATTCCCTTTCACAGCTTATACTCCATAGTGGGATTAAACTCTGGAAACTCTTTTTAACTAAGAGACTCTAAGTTATTAGACGCTACTGATACTTCAAATACTGGAGTACACTTCAGATACCATCGGTACGCTGTAATAATTGCCACGTTTTTCCAAGTCGCTTTGATTGTCTTTTCATTCATGGAAATTGTGCTCACTGGAGTGCACGTGATTCAGGCATGGAAGGGTCGGGAAGAAGACTAGTTAAAGGAAAAAATAGTGAGTCTCATTGTGTGAATTAGTTAATGGTGGTGGTGATTACTTGGTACGTGTCTGCTCAGAAATTGTTTAATGTGGTAGTCAGGTCTTTTGTTTCGTTGGTTGTTTTTTTTAATCAGAGTAACTTGTATAGTATAAATGCTCAATTTATAGATCTACTTACAAGATACTCCACACATCTATTTTTTAAAATGCTGATTTTTCTTACTAAGTTGTGGAGGAAGAACTAAGGAAGCAGTTTGAGAAGTTTTGAAACAATCTGATAGCTTGATGCCACCAAAAGGATCGGTCGTTCTTTGTGTTCCTCCTTCATCAGCTGCCCTTGATCTGACGTTTTGTTGGGCTGCTCAGTGCCCGAAGCTGTCAGAAAATCGTTTGCTTTTTGCTGCTGGACTAGTCTCCTGCCAGCTTGGTGGCACGGAGTGAGCCCCAGGGCCAGTGCAAGTGGCAGAGATGGTGGGAGGAAGCTGGGCTTCCGTGCTTCTTGTCTGATAGTCTCATTTTTCAAAACACATTCTTGTCTTTTCTTGGCTTTTATTTTTTTTTTTTGTTGGAGTGTGGGAACTGTCATGGGAAGGGGCTGCTCTGCTTTCCCTCCCAGTGGATTTCCAGCCCCCCCAGCAGTGATCTGGTCTGGTGATGGTGTGCTTCAGGGGGAGAGAGGCAAAAGCCGTTCCTTCTTTCTTGGATCAATTGCTAAACTGAGTAGCAGGGAGCTGGAAGGAGTGTGAAGTGAGCGCAATTACACCTTGCGTAAATGTTATCGTAGATTTGATGATGTGTAATGTGGGGCTGCAGCTTTCCTTAAGAAAACACGTGGAACTACGTAATTTTATAGGAATTTAGGATTTAAAAAATACTTCAATCGCTTTCTTTGCCGGTATCTTCCATTAAGGAAGTGAAACCTGTAACTTGGATCCCCGTGAGGGAAACCTGGATCTCGGAAGCGCAAAGAACACGCGGTCCTCACTTCCATACCTTACAGCTGCTTCTGTCCACGGAACCCTTTTCTGTCTGCTGCCCCCCAAATAATGCTGCGGCCCTGGCATTCCCTGCCTGTGGAGTCGGTGACTGTAACGCACCTTGATGAACGTGCTCAAAAATATCATCCCTACAGCATTACACGTTGTTTTCAATATGCTTCAAGGATGGAGAGAATGATTGGAAACACACAAGCCTGGACTTCAGGGCTTCCACCTCGATTCCAGCAATGCCCAATGAAGGGGAAGAACCGTTGGTAACCATCAAGGGATCTGGAGATTTTTAAAATGGACACGTCACAAATTCAAGGTCAGAACAAAATGGTTATTTAATACTAACACCAGTCTTGATCCGCTTACCAGCAGAGTTTGAATAGAGGGAGGATAAAGAAGTTTGGCTTTTCTTCTTTTTTCTTCCGCATTCATTCCAGGAGCCTAGTTTGGCAAGAGAGCAAAGATTAGGAAGAGAAAATGCCTGAAGAACAACAAAATGAGCTAGTAGAGACTGTGGAATTTCGGTGAGCTGTGGGAGTGGCTTGTACGAACCCTCAATATGTGTCAGGATGCTGGGGCGTAAACTGCTTTTGGAGGGATGCAGGCTCCTGGTGTTTGACATTTTAGCCAGGGAGGATTTCCTGGGACATTGTGGGGGGTAAGAGCTTTGACATTTTAGGGGTTATTACCAGTCTCAGGAATATCTGGAGCAGGTGAGGTGCCAGGAGTTCCTTTGAGGCTGCAAGTAATGAAGAAGTGGCATGATCCTGGAAAATGTGGTAGACTGAAGAGGGAGGTTTCAACGAATGATGATCTGGAAACAAAAACGTGGATGTTTAAAAACTGGACAACGTTGTAAAGTCCAAAAGAGCGGAATGGATCTAAGCCAGCTGTTTAATTTTCTGGTTTAGATACACATCTATTTCTTCTCAGATCACAGGTGTCCCGCTTCCACATCCATCTTAACGTAATAGAGCAAAGATTGTTCTAAAAATATAGCAAATAGATGAAGACTTCAGTCATTTGCTTGTGCTCATGTAATTTCTCTACTGATTTCTTCCAAGCTTATTAACTTCTAAAAACCAAAAAGGGGTTACGGGGTATGTTTGTGGGCAAGATCCTCCCTGCTGCTTCCCTCCAGTTGTGCATTTCTGGTGTCCTTCTCTGTATCAGACCACCCGTATTTCAACAAGGTTCCTTCTGTCTTGCCTGATCCCGCCAAGAGGGTTACGTTTTATGAACAGAAGGATTTTTCCCCAAAGGAAGAACAGCCTTAGTTTTGGGGTTTGGCCCTTCTTTAATCTGGCTTTGTCTAACTCTTTTACAAAGAGTTGAAGGCTGCTTACAGCTCTATTAATACATGAACTCAGAACTCATATCTGTGGATTGTTTTCTTTTGAAGGTAATAACGCGTTGAGGTTAAATTTGTTGTTTGTAACCTAAATTAGTTCTCAGGATTTGCACTGCCCTTTGCAGGGTTAATATGTGAGGTGGCCATAGTTTAGGACACCTCCTCAAATAATTTGACGGAGAAGAATATGACCTTGATTCTCTTGCTCCTGCAATTCACTGAAAATCTGCTTTATCCTGCAAGTTGAGTCCCACCCCGTCCCCACAGTGTTGGATGGTAGGCAATTGTAAATAGTTCAACTTGAAGTTGTTTGGCAGTGGTTTAAGCACGATTCCATGTTGGTTTAGCAAATGAATTTCGGAATGCTTAATCTGGAATGCCCATTAGGCTGAATACTCAGGTTTAAGAGATGCTACAAAGGTAAACCAGGTGATTTTTGAAAAAAATCCGGTACTGTGGTGTCATGAGTGAGCATTCTTGATCAGAATTGACACAAAATTTAGAACTGTTTGGTTTTAGGAAAAAATAGAATTCTGCTGCTGCTGAACTTGAAATGTTCTTTAATCTCTTGAAAGAAAGAAAACCTTCTAGTGTGGTCAAACCAATCAGGGCAACCAAGATGATTATGGGACTGGAGCACCTCCCTTATGAGGAAAGGCTGAAAGAGCTGGGACTCTTTAGCCTGGAGAAGAGAAGGTTGAGGGGGGACCTGATTAATGTTTACAAGTGCCTAAAGGGTGGGTTTAAGGAGGACGGAGCCAGGCTCTTTTCAATGGTTCCCAGCGACAGGACAAGGGGCAATGGGCACAAGCTAGAACATAGGAAGTTTCGCTCAAATACACGGAAAAACTTCTTTATGGTGAGGGTGACAGAGCACTGGAACAGGCTGCCCAGGGAGGTTGTGGAGTCCCCTTCTCTGGAGATTTTCAAGACCCGCCTGGATGCAGCCCTGAGGGATGTGCTTTAGGTAATCCTGCTCTAGCAGGGGAGTTGGACTAGATGATCTCTAGAGGTCCCTTCCAACTCTGAAGATTCTGTGATTCTGTGAAACCAAGCGTTTAGGCAATGTGACTGAAGTTAAGCTTTATACCGATTAAAAAAAAAGTCTACCATGCTAATTAGGTTCTGTCATTACCAAAGAAGATTGCAAGTAAATAATAGAGTAGAGGGGGTGTTATTTTAGAACAGTGTCTGAGTGTGTTACACAGAATTGCATTTTCGGTCGGTGGAAAATGATGATTTGTTTGGAAGTGTGAAGCCTGCATATGTAATGACACTTGTGCCGGTGTGTGTATATATGCATATATATGCACCATGCAGCAGGGGAGGGAGCAGAGCCCATCTCCAGGAGTGCTGACCACCTCTCTGGTGACACCGGGAGGACAGAGCAGGGTCTCCGCACGCCTCCCCCAAAGCCCAGATCAGATGTGGACCAGACACTGCAGCCAGGCTTCGGTGAGATGATGTGCTACCCCCACGCAAGCCCCTGCCACGGCAATGGTGGCGGGAAGCTGAGGGACCCCTGCCCGGCACTCCTAGTCCTTCTCAGTCCACAAAGTGGTGGTGATGGCGGTGTCCCTTCCGAGCTGAGTGACAAACACCACCGCGACAGCCCGTGGAGAAGGAGGAACGTCTGGGAGGGGTTGGTGGGCAGGGGAGAAGGCGGGCAGCAATTCAGATGTGCCCTGCTCAGCTCAGGCAGGAGCCGAGTTCACGGTCTGCGATTTTACACCCCGAGTAAGACCGCCCAGACCCATGCTTAGCCACGAGACGGAGTCTGCCTCCTGGAGTGCCCGTTTTGGGGTGGGAAGCAGGGACAAGCTGCGAGGTGCCTTTAGGTGCCAACTGGCTAAACACACACGAGCCATAAGGCAGCTGTGGTGACAAACTGACTCATATTTAGGGGAAAGGTACCCAAGGCAAAGAACCGCCAAGATTAGCCAGCGAAAGCCCCAGCAAAGGCGCGCTGTGGGGAGTCGCAGTGCTGCTTTGGAGTCTGGGATAGCACTGTGCCACCCGGCATCATCCTGAACACATGAGAAATAAAGAGATTGAAATGCCAGATTAATTAGATTGCGCTTTCCATACCTAAAATTAGGGGTATAGCTAAAATTACCAACTATTCCTCCAGCCCCAAGGTTAATTATTCAGTTTGTTGTGCCACTAATTTGAAATATGCAGCTTCAGCATCCAGGTGTGTGAAGCTGCTTTCACACTGAAGCTGCTCTAAAGGCACAGACTTTGGGTAACGCACAATTAATGAGCTCAGATTCTGGAGTGATCTGCATTCACTATCGGATCGGAGATGGGACTCCAGTAATCCATGTGGATGTAAACGTCTGGTAACGGGATTCTGGATTTTCGTGCACCACATATCCTAATTTTGAGTCATTACACATCAATGTACTGAGCAAGAAGCTCAAAGGCGCAGTAAGGAATTAAGTCCTGACCATCAGCTGCATAAATCACAGGCACTGAGAAATGTAACTGATGTAAAACTGCACTGTAAAGACATGCCAGGAATTTCGACATACAGCCTCTGGCACATCCAGCTGTTGTTGTATTTGCTTTTAGAAAAATGGGAATTTTTTGCCATATACAGGAGAGAGAGGAGGAAAAAACCCAAAACATTTAATGTAAGGTGCAACAAGAGACTCCACTCTAAAAAGAAAGACTCTCAGTCTGGTGGCATTAATTTAATGAAACTGTCACTTCTTTATGCGTTTGGTTATTGACGTCTAGAGATCACAACAGTCTCCACACCAAACACCACACGCAAAGGAATCCGACTGGGACAAAACCTTTGGACGGGCACCGCAGTCACACTGACCCTGCCATCACTGTCAGGTACTTTTCCAGCACACACAAAGCCATTCACACAGGTGTTTTAAAATCATTTAACAGCATTAAAACCCCTGTCCTGGTGAGGACAAGGAAGTGGTGTTACCAGGAAGCACAGAGGAGCTGCTTTAGAATAACAAACACAGTTCCCAGAGAAGATTTCTCTGCTTTTTCTGAGAATTGTCCTGTGGTGGGTTCTGCTGCAGGGTGGGAGAAACTGCGGCTGGGGGGACATGCCTGGCAGAGGAATCCTGCAGCCCCAGGGCTGGCTCCACACCTGTGCCCAGGGTAGGGGGTCCCAAGGCAGGAGAGAAGCCTCAGCATCACCCTGTGCCACAGGGCAGCTGTACGAGTCTCACGTGGGCCACATTGGCCTTGGGGGCAGGGAAGAGCCCTTCCCCAAAAGACCACCCTTCCCCCTTTCCTAGAATATTGTCTGGTGGGTTCAGCGCTCTGGCTTTCTCTCTGCTGTGGACAGAAACAGGAGCGCTGCAGGTGAGCTTTGGCTTCACAGAGCTAAACCGAGAAAAACCTTGCATCTTTCCTTATTCAGGAACTCAAACAAATGGATGGGGAGAGGAGAGGGAGGGAGAAGCCTTAGTCAGAGCCCTGAAGCAGATGTGAAGCGGCAATTAAGTTCCTAAAGGAAGGAGGAAGGTCGTTTTCATTAAACCAGACCCCACCATCACTTAAGACTCCCTGCAGGCATAAAAAGCTAGTGGAACCTCCTGTGACAAGGGCTGCCCCAAACGGCCATTCCTGCCCTGAGCAGTTTCATCTGCTGCTCCTCTTAGACTTCCCCTTTGCTCCTCTTGGACTTCAAAATTCGTTTTCACACCTCATGTGCCTCTCCAGGAGAGAAAAGTCTCTCCGGGACGTGGCTGCAGCAACACATGCACATTTCCACCCCAGAGGCAACAACTGATAAAGCATTAGGAAGCACTGCATTAAAAAAAAAAACCCTGGACAGTGGGGCAGGGCAAGGGATTGCCCCCGAGAGCCAGCCGAGGCCACCAGGAGCCAGCCCAGCACTCGCCAGCATGCTTGCCAGCCCCACAGCGGCCGCTTTAGCCGGGCTCCCTGCAGCGGGCCCTTGGCCGCCGCTACATCACGGTTCGTCACCTTGGTCGAACGCCGCGTCCGCGTCCCTAGTTGCACCGCTGCCACGGCGGAGCCGGGCGCAGGCACCGCAGCTCCCCAGCGGATGGGCAAAAAGCGGTGGCTGCGCTACCTCGATAGCGCTGGGTAAGCCCGGCAATGCCATTCCCTCACCGCCGGGGAGCACAGGAGGCAGCAGGGGGCGCGCAAGGACCCGTGATGCCCGCCTCCGTCCTGCGGGAGGCGGAAGGGCTTCTCCAGCCTCTGGGTCCTCCGTGGGGCCCCTCCGGCCTCCGACGGGCCCCCCGGGCCTCTGTGGGTCCCCCGCGAGGTCCCTCCGGCCTCTTTTGAGACCCTGCGGCCTCTCCACGGCCTCTGAGGGGCCTCTCCCTAAAGGGAGACGGGCCCGTCCCCCTCTACGGCCGCCCAGGCCTCGGCTCGGGGCTTTCTGGGAGGGAAAGCTCCCCGCCTGGCCGGGGGCGGGCCGGCACAGGCCCGGCCCAAGCCGGGAGGAGGCGGCGGAGGGCTGGGCGGCCGTTCCCACCTCCCTCAGGCGGCGCCGCGCATGCGCGCGCCCCGCCGCCTGCCCGTCCCTCCCCTCCCCTCCCCTCCCCTCCCCTCCCCTCCCCTCCCCTCCATTTCGCAGGGGCGGGGGCGCTCCCCGGCAGCCAATAGGGAGGCGGCGCCGGGCGCGCGGGCCGGGCGCCCTTCCGCCGCGTGCCGTGTGTCCCGATGGCTGCTGGGGGCCCTCGGCGCCCTCCTCGCCGCCGCCCGCCGCCCCGCGCCGCCCGAGGGCCTTTCGCCGGAGGGGGAAACCTTTGGGCTCTGGAAAGTAACTTTGGAAGTTTGGGTCCTGTGAAGGGGAGTCAGCCTGGTAGAAGCTGAAGGAAGTTTCAACCCGCGGTTCTGTGTGTTCTTTCCTCAGCACTTGTGCACCTGCGGACGATCCTGCCGAGACTGAGGCAAAAAAGAGAAGGACAGGTATTGCACGTTACAGAAGTCTTTAATGTGCCTGATTTTTCTGAGGTTTCATCTACCTTAGAAAACTCTGGCTTCTGTACTTGTTTTTACTTGAAAAGTAAAATTGCAAGTTGACTTATTTTTCTAATACTGCTGCTTTTCTGTGCAGGTGTCAAATGGGCAGACGTTTGCTGCCCAGAGCCATCTCAGGCAGATGTTGTGACCAGGTAGAGGCTCTTTTCGTCACGGTTCTTGTTTGTTTTGGCTCTGTGTGCGTGTCTCTTTCCGTCCCTGTTCTTCTCCCCGCTTTAAAGCCTGGCGCTCTCTTTAGCCGTGCGGCACTGTTGTGTGCTTAAATTGTCAGTGGTTCACCTAAGCTCGAGGGGAGAGAAGGAAAGAAAGGAACTGAGAGAGTAGGATGGGTTCAAGTAAAAGGAACACTTTCTTGCCTTTTTTTGTGCCTTTAACTACCAAGGGAAGTCATTTGACAAAGCTTGTGATGCCTACTCTTACCACGCTGGACTGAAAGGGGAGAATACCGTGAGAGTCTGTTGTAGGTCTCCCTCCTGGAAAAGGTCTCCCTGCCCTTGTCTTTGGTGACAAGGCAACTTCTTGGTTTTGAAGAAGGCACGTGTATACGGACAACTTTAATGTCTGTGTATGTGTTTGCTCTTCAGAGTCTGCGTGGTTTTACTGATAATCCTCTCCAAATGGGCATAGTCACTCTCTTGACTAGCCTACAGAAGGCAAGTAAATATCCTGTAGGTGTCCCATTTGTAGCTCCCTGTGCTGGTCTTAGTTTCCGTAAGCTAACTCGATTTGGCTGCGGGTAGAGTTGCAGACGTTCATGTTATACCTTGCAGCATAACACCTAGTATGCAGCACAAACCTTATGAAGAACGACTGAGGGAGCTGGGGTTGTTTAGCCTGGAGAAGAGGAGGCTGAGGGGAGACCTTATCACCCTCTACAACTACCTGAAAGGAGGTTGTAGAGAGATGGGGGCTGACCTCTTCTCCCTGGTGACAAGTGATAGGACGAGGGGAAACGGGTTCAAGTTACGTCAGGGGAGGTTTAGATTAGATATTAGGAGACATTTTTTCACTGAAAGGGTTATTAAACATTGGAATAGGCTGCCCAGGGAGGTGGTGGATTCACCATCTCTGGAGGTGTTTAAAAAAAGGGTAGATGGGGCACTGAGGGACATGGTTTAGAAGTGGCTCTTGTCAGGGCAGGCTAAAGGTTGGACTCGATGATCTTAAAGGTCCCTTCCAACCTCAACAATTCTATGATTCTATGATTTATCACCGGTAGATCCCAGAGCACTTGACAGAGGAAGTGCTCGTTGCTTCCCTGTTTTCCAAAGAATGAAACTGATCAGGAGAAACCAAAGGAGTCTTGCATGGGTAGATGGGAAGGAATTTACAAAGCCTCCAGCGCTTCATTCTATCCCAGTCTTGCTGCTCCGAAAGAATCGTGCTGGAAGCTGAGAGGATGTTGTCACACGTGTGCAACCGGGGCTCCAGCCAGCAGGAGCCTTGAAAAAGCATTTCTTATCCCGAAGGTGAATTCTTGAGAATTCCGTGGGAAAGTACAGGTCCACAGCTCACTACTCTCTCTCTTTCTCTCCCCCTCTCCTTGCAGGGGCTCCCCACCAGCAGAGGAATCTCTGGAACAGGACAGAGCAGTGAAACAAGCTGTACCTCTGGCACCTGGTGGGGCCAAAAAGTCACCTGCCCTTGATGCAGAAGAAAAAAAACTCCCAAGGCTGGAAAAAACAGCCGAATGCTTTACTCCGCTCACAGAGGTACCGTAGCTGACAGGCTGTTGGACAAAACTGAAGGCTGTGAAACAGCTGCAAGGAACCCCATTTGTTATAGGTGGTTCTTAAGGCTTTTTGAAATCTGAAGAACTTGGGTTTAACCTGTTAGGGAGTGTCTGCAGCTGTGACTTCCCAGTGCAAAGGTCAGCACATAGGAAAGGCATTTGCTGTGTGTTTGCCACTCCCTGCGTTTTATCTCAGCTTCCCTGGTGAAAACAAATGGAAGCAAACCTGGGCCCTAAAGTTCCAAGCTAGGATGCTGAAACCAACCAAGCAACAAAAAAGGGCGATTGCTACCTTAGCCGAAAGCCAGCAAAGGCAGTTGCTCTGTCGCCTGAGCTTCATTTCCAGGCCATGTTTGAGTTGAAAGCTGCCCACAGGTTGGCATGCTCGATGCTCTGTTTCACAAGTCCTTCCCCATTTAATTGTTCATTTCAGGCCATGGAGAGAGAGGTCATTGCTGCATTAGGCAAAGGTGAGCCGGATGAGGTCATGAGCAGTGCCTTCAAACTAAGGGTCACACGCCAGGACATCCGCACCCTAAGGAACCTTTGCTGGCTAAACGATGAGGTAAAACTAGCTGCAGCACAGGGATCTTCTAATTGAGTGTTTATTTCAAAACACCCCTTCACCGTGTACAGAAGTCTTTGCAAAGTTATTTGACGAGCTGCACTGCAGAGCCCAGAAATCTCTGCACAGTTCTTATTTTAGGTACTTAACGTCCAGTGCTTCTGGAAGTTCCTTTACTTCTTGTCTTGTGCAGCTTCCAGGAGTTAGTCTAGGTTCTTGGAGTGGGTGGCAGGTGTTTTTACCAAAGTGCAGTTTGATAAACAACTGTAACCAAGTGTGAAATTCTCACAACAAAAGCTGACAGCTGAGGCTGGAGTTCTCTCAGCTGTGTACTTCAGGGTGGCCAGAAAAGACACATTGCTGTGTTTTTCATTTGGTAAGCTAGTGTCTTATTTTACATCTCAAGCTTCCTCTTTATGGTACAGGTCATTAATTTCTACATGGGCCTTGTGATGGAAAGAAGTAAGAAGGCAGGATATCCATCAGTCCACGCTTTTAGTTCATTCTTTTATGAAAAACTTACTTCTGGGGGCTACGAAGCCGTAGGAAGATGGACCAGGCATGTGGATCTCTTCCAGAAGGACATCATCTTAGTGCCCATTAACTTGCGCTTGCACTGGACACTAGCGGTGAGTCAAACGGGCTTGTTATTTAGAGTTGGGTGGGGAGAAAAAGCCAGCAAGAAAAATCATTGAGGTTTGTGCAGCACAAGGTTGCGCTTTGTCTAACAGTCACCTTTTAATAACAGGTCATCGACACCAGAAAGAAGACCGTCAAATACTACGACTCACTGGGACAAGAAGGGGACAAGATTTGTGAGACTTTGCTGTAAGTAACTGCTCAGTCACTGCTGTTGTGTTGTGAATTAGGAGAAGGGTTTTGGATTTTGCCCCTGTGACACGGCTGCAAGTTTTCCCATTTCTTGTAGATTACAAAGCAGAAATGTTGGATTCGCTTGCTGCGAGTTGTCTGACAGTGACTCCTTATCTGGTCTCACGTCGTCCCCTCCACCCAGTGTCTTGGATGCCTGGCTTCTGCCACCTTCCCACTATAGCACAGACAAAGACATGGTAGCCCCGTGGCACACGTGCAGCAACTTTGTTTAGTGATCAATAAAACCCTCCTGCCACTCATCTTCCTGTGATCTTTCAGCAGCTCTTTTTATCTCGGCCTGAATTACAGCGATGAAGAGTGATTTTGCTTTTGTTTTAAACAGCAAATACCTGCAAGAAGAAAGCTGTGAAAAAAGAAAGGTGAAGCTGAGTGTTTTGGAGTGGACTGTTCACAGCATGGAGCCACACGTAAGCGAACACTACTTGCACTTGAAATGTGAACTAGAACTCCTAGTCACAGAGCTCTTAATGCTTTCTCATAAGGCCAGGACTTTAGAGAACAGCGATAAGCATCTTCTTCTGGTACCACATCGGGCTGCAAGTGGACCGGGAAACCATGCTGGGATGAAATCTTTGAGCAGTGCCTCTCCTTGCTGGCTGAATACTTTGTTGGGTTTTTTTAATTGCTCTGCCACGTGAAGGTGAATTTGGCTTTGCCCGCATTTCACAAATCCAATTTCAAGTCTCTTTAGCAGTTGTCAGAGCACGTAGGCTTCTGGTTTGCAGCCCAAATCCTGGCACGTGACAAAGCAAGGGGTTGAGCTGATGTTTCTCAACAAGTTAATAATGAAAAGCAGCACCTAAAGACTCGATTTAAGGAACGTCACTTCAGAAAGACACAGTACGAACCTCAAGACACCTTGCAGGGAGGAAGCCTGCTGTCCCTTATCAGCCTGCGAGGAATTTGGATTGTGACATCCGAGCGTAGGAAGCCGAGGGGAGGGATGATGTGCAGTTCCTGGGGTGTGTTCCTTGTGTTGGGGAGCGGTTATTGGGGATGGTGCAAGTTCAGGAGTGTCTGGTTAGGGTATTTTTGGTAATGGGTGCTACTTCCAAGTTGCTTTTCCTTGAAGATAGAGGCAAATTCTCCATCTTCTTTGCATTCGTTAGGAAATCCCTCAGCAATCGAACGGAAGCGACTGCGGTGTTTTCATCTGCAAATACGCAGACTACATCTCGAGAGACAGACCGATGACCTTTAGACAGGTGAGTGAAGGTTCTAAAGAGCTCCAGCCTCTTCCGCACAGAGCCAAGAGCCAGGGAAGTTACGCAGCGGCTGAGGTATCTGCTCCCAGTGAGATTCCGCTTGGGGGAGATACTGGAGGCCGTGGGTTTGTGGGATCTGGCCTTTGGATCTTTGGGAGAAATGGGTCTCAGCCTCTGACCAATGAAGACACTGGTTCTTTTCCAAGGCAGTGCTCTTCTGTGAAAGTGCTTGTAAGCTGTTGTGTAGTCAAGGAGATCTGGTTTTGGTGGCATGTCACCCTCTTAGGAGCTGTGTGGGTGAAAGCCAGGCTGTACCCGAAGGGCAAGTGTTGACAGTTCTTAAAAGGAACTTCATAGTAAAGAATTAACTGGGTGTTTCTGCGTATTTTGTGTCTCTTTCTGCCATGAGGTGTATTTCATGGATTTTCTTTTCTTTTCAGACCCACATGCCTTACTTCCGTAAGAAGATGGTGTGGGAAATACTCCACCAAGAGCTGCTGTGAGACCCGCACTACAGGAGTAACCCTTCTTCTAGTTATTTTTGTCATACCTTATTGTTGTTAGATGTTTTTCTCTGTAGGTTAAGGAAAGAGTTTTTCTCTGTAGGTTAAGAAGTAGTGGTTAAGATTATTTGCCCCCCCACCCCCCGCCTGCCCCTATTTTGGAGACAGTAACTCTCTTTGAAATTAGCTAACACACCTTAAGTGCAAGCTGGAAAGGTTGGTGTCACCTGGGCAAGGGAAAGCTTAAGAAGAAATGCTGTGAACTTCCATCGCAGAGAGGGCTGCTCACACCTCACAGCGCACATGGCCACCTCATGGACGAATGGGACTCATCTGGTGGTGGCAAGAGTTGCATGAGCTGAACTTCTCTCACAGCACACGTGGTCACGTTATGGACAAATGGGACTCATCTGGTGGTGGCAACAGTGGTGTGAGCTGAACTTCTCATCCCAACAACAAGGTGCTGAACTACTGTTTCCTCCAAGAGAGTTTTCTTCTGTTTCTGGAATAATCTACCATCTACTTGATGCCTACAAGTGGATTTGTGATGACCATCAGAAGAAAGTATTCACCATTTTTTGATTTGGGAGAGAAACCCCTGTGGTTGGGGTTGGTTTGGTCTTTTTCTGTCTCCAGGGAGTTTTATAATGTGAAAAGAGAAGTATTTATTTATTTTCATTAAAATAAATATTTAAATTATTTAAAGAGCCTTACTGGAATGAAACTTGATCTGGTAATGAGAGTGATTTTTTTATTTTTTTTTTTGGTCATTGAAGAAAAGGTTGACATATCAATGTGGTTTTTAGCTCACTCACAGTCTCTGGAGGAAGATGACTCTGGCCAGGCTGGGTATCAGAGCATCAGAACCTCCAAGCGATTGTCCCAAAATCCTGAAGGGACAACCCTTTCATTTTTTCCCCCCCTCTAGCTTACACTCCGGAGCTGGAGTGGGATTTCAGGTCTTTCCTTGACCATTGCAGAGGAAAAATTGCCCAAGAGGTGGCTTGGAAGCCCCGTGTTGGAACGCTTGTATAAATGACCGTGTGGTGTTGTTTCTGTAATGGCAGTTACCATCATGGGAGGCGATTCCTGCCCGCTGATGCGGTCTCTCCTCTCCTCAGCTTTTGGGGAAAGATGCTGATTTTGGGGCCATGCCCTCTGTCGCCGTGGGTGGGATCAGCCTTCCCAGTGCTGCTCCTCACCTGAAGGTCTGCTCTCCTGGCCCGGCTGACGCGGTGGTTTGGCTGTGGTGCGGGTCAGCAGCCACATCGCTCTCTGCTTTCAAACTGATGAGCTTAATCCGTCCCCAAATCAGAGGAGGTTCTCCAAAGGAAGAACTATTGCAAAGGCAATGTGTCGTGGTTTGTCCCTCCATGAGATACTTCATCTTCCCGGGCTCCCGGAGGACGTGGAATATTTTAGCTGTTTATTACCGCTAGGACGCAGTAGCTGAATGCTCGAACTGTCCTTTCCCCTTCCCTTCGGTTCTCGCTGTCTGGGAGCTGCAGTTTTGAGGCTGCCCCTGTGCTCTGCTGAGTACAAAAGCAGAATTTGGGGTTTTTTTGGGGAAAAAACCCCAATGATCCAGAAAACAAGCCCTGCAGAGGGGGGAGTGGGGTAAGGACACTACCCAGGTCCTCCTGGGCCACCCCCGTTAAGCAGAGGGGGCTCGGGGGTGTGATGGAAGGAGCAGGGTGATGCTGCTGTGAACACCTTCCCTGGTGCCTTCTCTGTCCTCTCCGTGACCCGCCAAGGACTGGTGTGGAGTAAACCCCGTCGGGGGACACCTGCTGCTGGTGGCTTGGCAGCGCTTGTGGCTGCTGAAAGCCTCTGTGTCTGAGGGGGTGGGGAAATTGTACGCGTAGCAGCCAGCGTCCCCTCTGTCTCCATGGCTCTGGCCCTTCAGCCGGGGCTCGTGTCCTTGTGCCCCAAGGTGGTTCTCTGAGAGCAGCCCCTGTGGGGCAACAGCCTGTTCACACTGTGCTCTGCATGAGCAGTTGTGTGGGAGCTGGGCCTCGCTTCTCCTTAGGAAATGGCCTTTTGGAGGTGACGAGCTTGCTCTTTTTCGTGCTGATGGGTGAGCGCGTGTGCGGTGTGAGTAATGCCCTGGGGCCCTCGGCGGGGCAGGGGACACACACACTCCCCATGGGGCTTCGCACAGTTGTGACGCTGCCAGCTGCCCCATGAGGTGGTCCTTGCTCACAGGAAGGCCGTGGAGGGGGCTCAGCCCCCAAGGCTGGCTCAGACCTGGCCTCGCATGGCCAGTGACCACAGGTCTACCAGGAGCAGAGTCATCCTCGGCTGGGGATGGCGGGGGGACAGCAAATGTGAAACCGCAATCAATCCTTAGATCACTTAGCTAAGATTTCAAAGTTTAGCATGCTATCAGTCACTTAGCGAGAATCTGTTGCAACAAGGAATCGCTCAACCTCGAGGAGAAGAACCTTAAGCGAGCGTCCCCACTCAAGTGGAGATCCTGTCGTGCAGCCCGCTGCCGTGCAGGAGAGCTCAAAGGGCTCTGGGGCTGTCCACTATTTATGGAGTAAGATAATGGACCTATAGTCATATTCTCATGGGAACAGGGTACCTAGGTTCCCACTCCAGACAGTGTTTTGGTTATGTTGCCAGCCATCTCCCACAGTTCAAGTGCGACTCATAACAACTCCCGCTGATGGCCGTGGCTTGAGCAGGAGCCGGGGGGGCAAAAGGGGAGAGCACACCGCCACACATACACCTTACCTAGTTATGACTCACAAAAGTTCAGACATCACTCATTTTAAGCCTTGGTGAAGACTGCCCGCACATGATTTTATTATTTTTTGTTTGAAATCAAAGTATAGGAAAGGGAAGAATAGGGAAGCAGGAAGAACAGAGAAGCAGAGACTAGGGAAGGAGGTGGGATAGCAATTGCTGTCCTATCGTACCCTGCACAATTCTGTTTCAAAAAGACTTTGCTTGAAAGGTCTTCGTGTTTCCACTCCTTCTGATCGGAAATACAGCGCAGGTTATCCTGGCAAACTTTTACTCAAGTTCGGCTGCCGTCTGGAACTGGTTTTCAGTTGACTTGCACAATAGCAACTACATCAACTTGTTATAAAAAAACTAACACACAGAAATCCACCTTGAGCAAGTCAGAAGTAATAGTACCTCCCTAAAAACATAACAGTTGTAAGAAGGACATGAAGACATCAGCGGAGAGGTGATACCGGGGGCGGTACGAGTCTATTCTCTCATCCCTGTCTTTCAGCATTCATTTCCATGGAGCATTTTTAACCTCCTGGGAACCAAATTTTCCTAACCTCATCTCCACTGAAGTAGAAACACTTGTACTATTAAAGCTTCTCATAGTGAATCTGAAAGAGAAAAGGCCATATTCCAAGCCAGACACTGCAGTTTTGTGCTCAGAATTATTACGTTCTCTTAATTTCTTTTTTTTTGCCGCCTCCAGGGAAGGTTAAAAATTTAAAGTACTTATCACCTCCACAGCTCCTTCTGATGCTGCAATAAGTTAAAAAATTACAGGCTGATGAGGAAAAAAAGGGGGTCCTGCCCAGCCGAGCGGGGCCAAGGCCAGGATCCTGTCTTTCATGGAATCAGAGAAGCAGAGAATGGCTTGGGTTGGAAGGGACCTTGAAGATCATCTGAGAGATCCCATGGGCAGGGACACCTCCCACCAGACCAGCTTGCTCCAAGCCCCCTCCAACCTGGCCTTGGACACCTCCAGGGATGGGGCAGCCACAGCTTCTCAGGGCAACCCGGGCCAGAGAAGGGCTCACCACCCTCACAGCAAAGAATTTCTGCCCGAGATCTTATCTAAATCTCCCCTCCTTCCCTTTGAAACCAGCGCCCCTTGTTCTGTCGCTCCCCTCCCTGATCCAGAGTCCCTCCCCAGCTCTCCTGGAGCCCCTTTAGGGACTGGAAGGGGCTCTAAGGTCTCCCCGGAGCCTTCTCTTCTCCAGGCTGGACACCCCCAACTCCCTCAGCCTGTCCTCCCAGCAGAGGGGCTCCAGCCCTCCCAGCATCTCCGGGGCCTCCTCTGGCCCCGCTCCAACAGCTCCGTGTCCTTCTGCTCTTGGTGGCACCAGAGCTGGATGCAGTGCTCCAAATGTGGGGTCTCACGGGAACCCCCACGGTCCCTAGAGCTGTGCTCTTTCCCTCCCACCCATCGGGCACCAGGGACACAGTGCCACGGAGAGGTGGCCCCCGAGGGGGGAAGGCTCTGGTGCCGCTCCTGTAACACTTCAAAGCACCAAATCACGGCACTCGTCACGCCCACGTGTTTTGGAAACAAAAGAAATCCCCTCCCTGCCTCTAGCATGAGCAATCACCAAAAGAGCATCAGTTTTCACGTTTGCTGTCCCCCCGCCATCCCCAGCCGAGGATGACTCTGCTCCTGGTAGACCTGTGGTCACTGGCCATGCGAGGCCAGGTCTGAGCCAGCCTTGGGGGCTGAGCCCCCTCCACGGCCTTCCTGTGAGCAAGGACCACCTCATGGGGCAGCTGGCAGCGTCACAACTGTGCGAAGCCCCATGGGGAGTGTGTGTGTCCCCTGCCCCGCCGAGGGCCCCAGGGCATTACTCACACCGCACACGCGCTCGCCCATCAGCACGAAAAAGAGCAAGCTCGTCACCTCCAAAAGGCCATTTCCTAAGGAGAAGCGAGGCCCAGCTCCCACACAACTGCTCATGCAGAGCACAGTGTGAACAGGCTGTTGCCCCACAGGGGCTGCTCTCAGAGAACCACCTTGGGGCACAAGGACACGAGCCCCGGCTGAAGGGCCAGAGCCATGGAGACAGAGGGGACGCTGGCTGCTACACGTACAATTTCCCCACCCCCTCAGACACAGAGGCTTTCAGCAGCCACAAGCGCTGCCAAGCCACCAGCAGCAGGTGTCCCCCGACGGGGTTTACTCCACACCAGTCCTTGGCGGGTCGCGGAGAGGACAGAGAAGGCACCAGGGAAGGTGTTCACAGCAGCATCACCCTGCTCCTTCCATCACACCCCCGAGCCCCCTCTGCTTAACGGGGGTGGCCCAGGAGGACCTGGGTAGTGTCCTTACCCCACTCCCCCCTCTGCAGGGCTTGTTTTCTGGATCATTGGGGTTTTTTCCCCAAAAAAACCCCAAATTCTGCTTTTGTACTCAGCAGAGCACAGGGTCAGCCTCAAAACTGCAGCTCCCAGACAGCGAGAACCGAAGGGAAGGGGAAAGGACAGTTCGAGCATTCAGCTACTGCGTCCTAGCGGTAATAAACAGCTAAAATCTTCCACATCCTCCGGGAGCCCGGGAAGATGAAGTATCTCATGGAGGGACAAACCACGACACATTGCCTTTGCAATAGTTCTTCCTTTGGAGAACCTCCTCTGATTTGGGGACGGATTAAGCTCATCAGTTTGAAAGCAGAGAGCGATGCGGCTGCTGACCCACACCACAGCCAAACCACCGCGTCAGCCGGCCCAGGAGAGCAGACCTTCAGGTGAGGAGCAGCACTGGGAAGGCTGATCCCACCCACGGCGACAGAGGGCATGGCCCCAAAATCAGCATCTTTCCCCCAAAGCTGAGGAGAGGAGAGACCGCATCAGCGGGCAGGAATCGCCTCCCATGATGGTAACTGCCATTACAGAAACAACACCACACGGTCATTTATACAAGCGTTCCAACACGGGGCTTCCAAGCCACCTCTTGGGCAATTTTTCCTCTGCGATGGTCAAGGAAAGACCTGAAATCCCACTCCAGCTCCGGAGTGTAAGCTAGAGGGGGGGAAAAAATGAAAGGGTTGTCCCTTCAGGATTTTGGGACAATCGCTTGGAGGTTCTGGTGCTCTGATACCCAGCCTGGCCAGAGTCGTCTTCCTCCAGAGACTGTGAGTGAGCTAAACCCCACATTGATATGTCAACCTTTTCTTCAATGACCAAAAAAAAAAATAAAAAAATCACTCTCATTACCAGATCAAGTTTCATTCCAGTAAGGCTCTTTAAATAATTTAAATATTTATTTTAATGAAAATAAATAAATACTTCTCTTTTCACATTATAAAACTCCCTGGAGACAGAAAAAGACCAAACCAACCCCAACCACAGGGGTTTCTCTCCCAAATCAAAAGATGGTGAATACTTTCTTCTGATGGTCATCACAAATCCACTTGTAGGCATCAAGTAGATGGTAGATTATTCCAGAAACAGAAGAAAACTCTCTTGGAGGAAACAGTAGTTCAGCACCTTGTTGTTGGGATGAGAAGTTCAGCTCACACCACTGTTGCCACCACCAGATGAGTCCCATTTGTCCATAACGTGACCACGTGTGCTGTGAGAGAAGTTCAGCTCATGCAACTCTTGCCACCACCAGATGAGTCCCATTCGTCCATGAGGTGGCCACGTGCGCTGCGAGGTGTGAGCAGCCCTCTCTGCGATGGAAGTTCACAGCATTTCTTCTTAAGCTTTCCCTTGCCCAGGTGACACCAACCTTTCCAGCTTGCACTTAAGGTGTGTTAGCTAATTTCAAAGAGAGTTACTGTCTCCAAAATAGGGGCAGGCGGGGGCTGGGGGGGCAAATAATCTTAACCACTACTTCTTAACCTACAGAGAAAAACTCTTTCCTTAACCTACAGAGAAAAACGTCTAACAACAATAAGGTATGAGAAAAATAACTAGAAGAAGGGTTACTCCTTTAGTGCAGGTGTCACAGCAGCTCTTGGTGGAGTATTTCCCACACCATCTTCTTACGGAAGTAAGGCATGTGGGTCTGAAAAGAAAAGAAAATCCATGAAATACACCTCATGGCAGAAAGAGACACAAAATACGCAGAAACACCCAGTTAATTCTTTACTATGAAGTTCCTTTTAAGAACTGTCAACACTTGCCCTTCGGGTACAGCCTGGCTTTCACCCACACAGCTCCTAAGAGGGTGACATGCCACCAAAACCAGATCTCCTTGACTACACAACAGCTTACAAGCACTTTCACAGAAGAGCACTGCCTTGGAAAAGAACCAGTGTCTTCATTGGTCAGAGGCTGAGACCCATTTCTCCCAAAGATCCAAAGGCCAGATCCCACAAACCCACTGCCTCCAGTATCTCCCCCAAGAGGAATCTCACTGGGAGCAGATACCTCAGCCGCTGCGTAACTTCCCTGGCTCTTGGCTCTGTGCGGAAGAGGCTGGAGCTCTTTAGAACCTTCACTCACCTGTCTAAAGGTCATCGGTTTGTCTCTGCAGATGTAATCTGCGTATTTGCAGGTAAACACGCCGCAGTCGCTTCCGTTCAATTGCTGAGGGATTTCCTAACGAATGCAAAGAAGATGGAGAATTTGCCTCTATCTTCAAGGAAAAGCAACTTGGAAGTAGCACCCATTACCAAAAATACCCTAACCAGACACTCCTGAACTTGCACCATCCCCAATAACCGCTCCCCAACACAAGGAACACACCCCAGGAACTGCACATCATCCCTCCCCTCGGCTTCCTACGCTCGGATGTCACAATCCAAATTCCTCGCAGGCTGATAAGGGACAGCAGGCTTCCTCCCTGCAAGGTGTCTTGAGGTTCGTACTGTGTCTTTCTGAAGTGACGTTCCTTAAATCGAGTCTTTAGGTGCTGCTTTTCATTATTAACTTGTTGAGAAACATCAGCTCAACCCCTTGCTTTGTCACGTGCCAGGATTTGGGCTGCAAACCAGAAGCCTACGTGCTCTGACAACTGCTTAAGAGACTTGAAATTGGATTTGTGAAATGCGGGCAAAGCCAAATTCACCTTCACGTGGCAGAGCAATTAAAAAAACCCAACAAAGTATTCAGCCAGCAAGGAGAGGCACTGCTCAAAGATTTCATCCCAGCATGGTTTCCCGGTCCACTTGCAGCCCGATGTGGTACCAGAAGAAGATGCTTATCGCTGTTCTCTAAAGTCCTGGCCTTATGAGAAAGCATTAAGAGCTCTGTGACTAGGAGTTCTAGTTCACATTTCAAGTGCAAGTAGTGTTCGCTTACGTGTGGCTCCATGCTGTGAACAGTCCACTCCAAAACACTCAGCTTCACCTTTCTTTTTTCACAGCTTTCTTCTTGCAGGTATTTGCTGTTTAAAACAAAAGCAAAATCACTCTTCATCGCTGTAATTCAGGCCGAGATAAAAAGAGCTGCTGAAAGATCACAGGAAGATGAGTGGCAGGAGGGTTTTATTGATCACTAAACAAAGTTGCTGCACGTGTGCCACGGGGCTACCCGTGAGGCACTGCTCAAAGATTTCATCTGAAAATTCATCTGCTGAGATTTCATCTCAGCATGGATTCCTGGTCCTCTTGCAGCCCAATGTGGTACCAGAAGAAGATGCTTATGGCTGTTCTCTAAAGTCCTGGCCTTATGAGAAAGCGTTAAGAGCTCTGTGACAAGGAGTTCTAGTTCACATTTCAAGTGCAAGTAGTGTTCGCTTACGTGTGGCTCCATGCTGTGAATAGTCCACTCTGAAACATTCAGCTTCACATTTCTTTTTTCGCGGCTTTCTTCTTGCAGGTATTTGCTGTTTAAAACAAAAGAAAAATCACTCTTCATCGCTGTAATTTAGGCCGAGAAAAAAAGAGCTGCTGAAAGATCCCAGGAAGACGAATGGCAGGAGAGTAAAGTGTCAGAGGATCCTCACAGCAGCTGATTTAAGGCATTGGGAGGAAAAATCCAAATCTTAAATTTACAAACACTGCGAGAGGCTGTGAGCTAATGACCAGCAATGAGACCGACAATTCCAACAGAGGCTTCCACAACAGCCTAAGTTCATTGCTTAGTAGAGGTCAAAAAACCCCAGATCACATGTTATCAGAGGAAGAACAGAAAAACCAAGTGAGGAACCCTCATGTCGTCATTCCACCCTGTGCCTGAATCCCCCAGACTGCGTGCACCTCCGGAAGAACAAATACAAAAGCTTTTGGGCCAGTACCTCTGGCCGAGGAAGTTTCCAGGCCAACACTTGCTGGAAAAAAGGACCGGATGCAGACCTGTTCTTATACCCTTTCCCAGGCAGCTGCTGTTAACTGGTCAGGAGAGCACCGCACTAAACCAACGCTTGGTTTCTCTCTGTGGGGCCGCCCTCCTTGCTCTTGGGCTACAAAGCTGTTGCATTAAGGGTTTTTACTCCTTCTGCATCAGTGGCAGAGACTTCTAAGGATGCCTGCTGGCACAACAGGAAAACCTGTCCCCGTTCCATTGGAGAGGTGTGCGTGCCAGCCGACACAGCTGGAAAAGCTTGCTACACGGTACCTGTCTTGAGCGAGAACGCCAGAATGACAAAGAACACCCAGTGGCATCTTGAAACACTTCTTCCCTGAAATGCTTCCCTTTCGTCAACAGCCCGGTTTTATCGATCAATAACACAGTTGGTGCCTGTGTGCCACGGGGCTACCATGTGTTTGTCTGGGATATAGGGGGAAGGTGGCAGAAGCCAGGCACCCAAGACGCTAGGTGGAGGGGACGACATGAGACCAGATAAGGAGTCACTGTCAGACAACTCGCAGCAAGCGAATCCAACATTTCTGCTTTGTAATCTACAAGAAATGGGAAAACTTGCAGTCGCGTCACAGGGGCAAAATCCAAAACCCTTCTCCTAATTCACAACACAGCAGCACTGACTGAGCAGTTACTTACAGCAGAGTCTCACAAATCTTGTCCCCTTCTTGTCCCAGGGAGTCAAAGTATTTGACGGTCTTCTTTCTGGTGTCTATGACCTGTTATCAAAAGGGGACTGTTAGACAAAGAGCAACCCTGTGCTGCACAAACCTCAATGATTTTTCTTGCTGGCTTTTTCTCCCCACCCAACTCTAAATAACAAGCCCGTTTGACTCACCGCTAGTGTCCAGTGCAAGTGCAAGTTAATGGGCACTAAGATGATGTCCTTCTGGAAGAGATCCACGCCCCTGGTCCATTTTCCTACTGCTTTGTAGCCCCCAGAAGTAAGTTTTTGGTAAAAGAAAGAACTAAAAGCATGGACTGATGGATATCCTTCTTTCTTACTTCTTTCCATCACAAGAGCCATGTAGAAATTAATGACCTGTACCATAAAGAGGAAGCTTGAGATGTAAAATAAGACACTAGCTTACCAAATGAAAAACACAGCTACATGTCTTTTCTGGCCACCCTTAAGTACACAGCTGAGAGAACTCCAGCCTCAGCTGTCAGCTTTTGTTGTGAGAATTTCACACTTGGTTACATCTGCGGGTTGATAAAAACACCTGCCACCCACTCCAAGAACCTAGACTAACTCCTGGAAGCTGCACAAGACAAGAAGTAAAGGAACTTCCAGAAGCACTGGACGTTAAGTACCTAAAATAAGAACTGTGCAGAGATTTCTGGGCTCTGCAGTGCAGCTCGTCAAATAACTTTGCAAAGACTTCTGTACACCCTGAAGGGGTGTTTTGAAATAAACACTCAATTAGAAGATCCCTGTGCTGCAGCTAGTTTTACCTCATCGTTTAGCCAGCAAAGGTTCCTTAGGGTGCGGATGTCCTGGCGTGTGACCCTTAGTTTGAAGGCACTGCTCATGACCTCATCTGGCTCACCTTTGCCTAATGCAGCAATGACCTCTCTCTCCATGGCCTGAAATGAACAATTAAATGGGGAAGGACTTGTGAAACAGAGCATCGAGCATGCCAACCTGTGGGCAGCTTTCAACTCAAACATGGCCTGGAAATGAAGCTCAGGCGACAGAGCAACTGCCTTTGCTGGCTTTCGGCTAAGGTAGCAATCGCCCTTTTTTGTTGCTTGGTTGGTTTCAGCATCCTAGCTTGGAACTTTAGGGCCCAGGTTTGCTTCCATTTGTTTTCACCAGGGAAGCTGAGATAAAACGCAGGGAGTGGCAAACACACAGCAAATGCCTTTCCTATGTGCTGACCTTTGCACTGGGAAGTCACAGCTGCAGACACTCCCTAACAGGTTAAACCCAAGTTCTTCAGATTTCAAAAAGCCTTAAGAACCACCTATAACAAATGGGGTTCCTTGCAGCTGTTTCACAGCCTTCAGTTTTGTCCAACAGCCTGTCAGCTACGGTACCTCTGTGAGCAGAGTAAAGCATTCGGCTGTTTTTTCCAGCCTTGGGAGTTTCTTTTCTTCTGCATCAAGGGCAGGTGACTTTTTGGCCCCACCAGGTGCCAGAGGTACAGCTTGTTTCACTGCTCTGTCCTGTTCCAGAGATTCCTCTGCTGGTGGGGAGCCCCTGCAAGGAGAGGGGGAGAGAAAGAGAGAGAGTAGTGAGCTGTGGACCTGTACTTTCCCACGGAATTCTCAAGAATTCACCTTCGGGATAAGAAATGCTTTTTCAAGGCTCCTGCTGGCTGGAGCCCCGGTTGCACACGTGTGACAACATCCTCTCAGCTTCCAGCACGATTCTTTCGGAGCAGCAAGACTGGGATAGAATGAAGCGCTGGAGGCTTTGTAAATTCCTTCCCATCTACCCATGCAAGACTCCTTTGGTTTCTCCTGATCAGTTTCATTCTTTGGAAAACAGGGAAGCAACGAGCACTTCCTCTGTCAAGTGCTCTGGGATCTACCGGTGATAAATCATAGAATCATAGAATTGTTGAGGTTGGAAGGGACCTTTAAGATCATCGAGTCCAACCTTTAGCCTGCCCTGACAAGAGCCACTTCTAAACCATGTCCCTCAGTGCCCCATCTACCCTTTTTTTAAACACCTCCAGAGATGGTGAATCCACCACCTCCCTGGGCAGCCTATTCCAATGTTTAATAACCCTTTCAGTGAAAAAATGTCTCCTAATATCTAATCTAAACCTCCCCTGACATAACTTGAACCCGTTTCCCCTCGTCCTATCACTTGTCACCAGGGAGAAGAGGTCAGCCCCCATCTCTCTACAACCTCCTTTCAGGTAGTTGTAGAGGGTGATAAGGTCTCCCCTCAGCCTCCTCTTCTCCAGGCTAAACAACCCCAGCTCCCTCAGTCGTTCTTCATAAGGTTTGTGCTGCATACTAGGTGTTATGCTGCAAGGTATAACATGAACGTCTGCAACTCTACCCGCAGCCAAATCGAGTTAGCTTACGGAAACTAAGACCAGCACAGGGAGCTACAAATGGGACACCTACAGGATATTTACTTGCCTTCTGTAGGCTAGTCAAGAGAGTGACTATGCCCATTTGGAGAGGATTATCAGTAAAACCACGCAGACTCTGAAGAGCAAACACATACACAGACATTAAAGTTGTCCGTATACACGTGCCTTCTTCAAAACCAAGAAGTTGTCTTGTCACCAAAGACAAGGGCAGGGAGACCTTTTCCAGGAGGGAGACCTACAACAGACTCTCACGGTATTCTCCCCTTTCAGTCCAGCGTGGTAAGAGTAGGCATCACAAGCTTTGTCAAATGACTTCCCTTGGTAGTTAAAGGCACAAAAAAAGGCAAGAAAGTGTTCCTTTTACTTGAACCCATCCTACTCTCTCAGTTCCTTTCTTTCCTTCTCTCCCCTCGAGCTTAGGTGAACCACTGACAATTTAAGCACACAACAGTGCCGCACGGCTAAAGAGAGCGCCAGGCTTTAAAGCGGGGAGAAGAACAGGGACGGAAAGAGACACGCACACAGAGCCAAAACAAACAAGAACCGTGACGAAAAGAGCCTCTACCTGGTCACAACATCTGCCTGAGATGGCTCTGGGCAGCAAACGTCTGCCCATTTGACACCTGCACAGAAAAGCAGCAGTATTAGAAAAATAAGTCAACTTGCAATTTTACTTTTCAAGTAAAAACAAGTACAGAAGCCAGAGTTTTCTAAGGTAGATGAAACCTCAGAAAAATCAGGCACATTAAAGACTTCTGTAACGTGCAATACCTGTCCTTCTCTTTTTTGCCTCAGTCTCGGCAGGATCGTCCGCAGGTGCACAAGTGCTGAGGAAAGAACACACAGAACCGCGGGTTGAAACTTCCTTCAGCTTCTACCAGGCTGACTCCCCTTCACAGGACCCAAACTTCCAAAGTTACTTTCCAGAGCCCAAAGGTTTCCCCCTCCGGCGAAAGGCCCTCGGGCGGCGCGGGGCGGCGGGCGGCGGCGAGGAGGGCGCCGAGGGCCCCCAGCAGCCATCGGGACACACGGCACGCGGCGGAAGGGCGCCCGGCCCGCGCGCCCGGCGCCGCCTCCCTATTGGCTGCCGGGGAGCGCCCCCGCCCCTGCGAAATGGAGGGGAGGGGAGGGACGGGCAGGCGGCGGGGCGCGCGCATGCGCGGCGCCGCCTGAGGGAGGCGGGAACGGCCGCCCAGCCCTCCGCCGCCTCCTCCCGGCTTGGGCCGGGCCTGTGCCGGCCCGCCCCCGGCCAGGCGGGGAGCTTTCCCTCCCAGAAAGCCCCGAGCCGAGGCCTGGGCGGCCGTAGAGGGGGACGGGCCCGTCTCCCTTTAGGGAGAGGCCCCTCAGAGGCCGTGGAGAGGCCGCAGGGTCTCAAAAGAGGCCGGAGGGACCTCGCGGGGGACCCACAGAGGCCCGGGGGGCCCGTCGGAGGCCGGAGGGGCCCCACGGAGGACCCAGAGGCTGGAGAAGCCCTTCCGCCTCCCGCAGGACGGAGGCGGGCATCACGGGTCCTTGCGCGCCCCCTGCTGCCTCCTGTGCTCCCCGGCGGTGAGGGAATGGCATTGCCGGGCTTACCCAGCGCTATCGAGGTAGCGCAGCCACCGCTTTTTGCCCATCCGCTGGGGAGCTGCGGTGCCTGCGCCCGGCTCCGCCGTGGCAGCGGTGCAACTAGGGACGCGGACGCGGCGTTCGACCAAGGTGACGAACCGTGATGTAGCGGCGGCCAAGGGCCCGCTGCAGGGAGCCCGGCTAAAGCGGCCGCTGTGGGGCTGGCAAGCATGCTGGCGAGTGCTGGGCTGGCTCCTGGTGGCCTCGGCTGGCTCTCGGGGGCAATCCCTTGCCCTGCCCCGCTGTCCAGGGTTTTTTTTTTTAATGCAGTGCTTCCTAATGCTTTATCAGTTGTTGCCTCTGGGGTGGAAATGTGCATGTGTTGCTGCAGCCACGTCCCGGAGAGACTTTTCTCTCCTGGAGAGGCACATGAGGTGTGAAAACGAATTTTGAAGTCTAAGAGGAGCAAAGGGGAAGTCTAAGAGGAGCAGCAGATGAAACTGCTCAGGGCAGGAATGGCCGTTTGGGGCAGCCCTTGTCACAGGAGGTTCCACTAGCTTTTTATGCCTGCAGGGAGTCTTAAGTGATGGTGGGGTCTGGTTTAATGAAAACGACCTTCCTCCTTCCTTTAGGAACTTAATTGCCGCTTCACATCTGCTTCAGGGCTCTGACTAAGGCTTCTCCCTCCCTCTCCTCTCCCCATCCATTTGTTTGAGTTCCTGAATAAGGAAAGATGCAAGGTTTTTCTCGGTTTAGCTCTGTGAAGCCAAAGCTCACCTGCAGCGCTCCTGTTTCTGTCCACAGCAGAGAGAAAGCCAGAGCGCTGAACCCACCAGACAATATTCTAGGAAAGGGGGAAGGGTGGTCTTTTGGGGAAGGGCTCTTCCCTGCCCCCAAGGCAGATGTGGCCCACGTGAGACTCGTACAGCTGCCCTGTGGCACAGGGTGATGCTGAGGCTTCTCTCCTGCCTTGGGACCCCCTACCCTGGGCACAGCTGTGGAGCCAGCCCTGGGGCTGCAGGATTCCTCTGCCAGGCATGTCCCCCCAGCCGCAGTTTCTCCCACCCTGCAGCAGAACCCACCACAGGACAATTCTCAGAAAAAGCAGAGAAATCTTCTCTGGGAACCGTGTTTGTTATTCTAAAGCAGCTCCTCTGTGCTTCCTGGTAACACCACTTCCTTGTCCTCACCAGGACAGGGGTTTTAATGCTGTTAAATGATTTTAAAACACCTGTGTGAATGGCTTTGTGTGTGCTGGAAAAGTACCTGACAGTGATGGCAGGGTCAGTGTGGCTGTGGTGCCCGTCCAAAGGTTTTGTCCCAGTCGGATTCCTTTGCGTGTGGTGTTTGGTGTGGAGACTGTTGTGATCTCTAGACGTCAATAACCAAACGCATAAAGAAGTGACAGTTTCATTAAATTAATGCCACCAGACTGAGAGTCTTTCTTTTTAGAGTGGAGTCTCTTGTTGCACCTTACATTAAATGTTTTGGGTTTTTTCCTCCTCTCTCTCCTGCATATGGCAAAAAATTCCCATTTTTCTAAAGGCAAATACAAGAACAGCTGGATGTGCCAGAGGCTGTATGTCGAAATTCCTGGCATGTCTTTACAGTGCAGTTTTACATCAGTTACACTTCTCAGTGCCTGTGATTTATGCAGCTGATGGTCAGGACTTAATTCCTTACTGCGCCTTTGAGCTTCTTGCTCAGTACATTGATGTGTAATGACTCAAAATTAGGATATTTGGTGCATGTAAATCCAGAATCCCGTTACCAGACGTTTACATCCACATGGATTACTGGAGTCCCATCTCCGATCCGATAGTGAATGCAGATCATTCCAGAATCTGAGCTCATTAATTGTGCGTTACCCAAAGTCTGTGCCTTTAGAGCAGCTTCAGTGTGAAAGCAGCTTCACACACCTGGATGCTGAAGCTGCATATTTCAAATTAGTGGCACAACAAACTGAACAATTAACTTTGGGGCTGGAGGAAGGATTGGTAATTTTAGCTATACCCCTAATTTTAGGTATGGAAAGCATAATATACTTAACCTGGCATTTCAATCTCTTTATTTCGCATGTGTTCGGGATGATGCCGGGTGGCACAGCGCTATCCCAGGCTCCAGCGCTGCGACTCCCCACAGCGCGCCTTTGCTGGGGCTTTCGCTGGCTAATCTTGGCGGTTCTTTGCCTTGGGTACCTTCCCCCTAAATATGAGTCCGTTTGTCAACAAAGCTGCCTCATGACTTGTGTGTGTTTAGCCGGTCAGCCCGTTCTGTACAGTCACTCTCTGTGGAGTGGGATCGCATGCGGCAGCAGAAGCGGTTGGAAAAACAGCTTATATTTCACGCCGGGTAGCTCTGAGGCTGAAACTCGCTCGCTCTTTCCCACTGCCCCAGTTCAGCAAGGTCACGCGTTACAATGCGGCGCCTGTAGTTAAGGTGCATTCATAATACTGGTTCACACCGGTTGCATTTTTCGTTCCCTGTAATTTACAGAGCTGCAGGTGACGTTCACGGCTTCGCTGTGGATTATCCCTTTTGGTTTCCTGCTCGGGACGGGAACAGCTCTCAGCACCTCTCTGTCCCGTTTATGGTGCATCGTAGCCGGTGGGCTGTATTTCACCCAAGCACCGTGTCTCCAGCGTGCCGGGCTGGGGAACCTCACGCGCATGCCAACAGGGCACCTAAAGGCACATGGTGGGAGCAGAGATGACTTTCCTTTGAGGACCTCGCAGCCTGTCCCTGCTTCCCACCCCAAAACGGGCACTCCAGGAGGCAGACTCCGTCTCGTGGCCAAGCATGGGTCTGGGCGGTCTTACTCGGGGTGTAAAATCGCAGACCGTGAACTCGGCTCCTGCCTGAGCTGAGCAGGGCACATCTGAATTCCTGCCCGTCTTCTCCCCTGCCCACCAACCCCTCCCAGACGTTCCTCCTTCTCCACGGGCTGTCGCGGTGGTGTTTGTCACTCAGCTCGGAAGGGACACCGCCATCACCACCACTTTGTGGACTGAGAAGGACTAGGAGTGCCGGGCAGGGGTCCCTCAGCTTCCCGCCACCGTTGCCGTGGCAGGGGCTTGCATGGGGGTGGCACATCATCTCACCGAAGCCCGGCTGCAGTGTCTGGTCCACATCTGATCTGGGCTGGGAGGATGGGTTTGGGGGAGGCGTGCGGAGACCCTGTTCTGTCCTCCCGGTGTCACCAGAGAGGTGGTCGGCACTCCTGGAGATGGGCTCTGCTTCCTCCCCTGCTGCGTGGTGCGAGGCAGGGAAGGGCGAGGACCTTCAGGGCAGCCACAGGGGGCTTCCTGGGAAAGCCCCGCTTGTTTGGGAATGTCTCAGCGGTCCTCTGTGGGTGGCAAGTTCTTCCTGTAACTGCTCCAACATAACTCCCTCTTCTGCTCTGAGAAACCCACAACAATTTATTGTCGTTTAGACGGTTATTCTCTCACCCGCTGACCCCTCCCCACCCAGGAAGGGGACAGGGAAAAAACAAGGAAACCCGAGGACTGAAATACAAAGAGATTTAACAGAATAAGACTAGACAATTAACATTAATAACACTAAAGAACCAGTATTGATCACGATACCAACAGAAAATGCACAAGGACTATTCCCAGCCCATTCCATCAGCAGAAGCCGTGCTCTCCCAGCAGGGACAGCCAATGGGGGACCCTGCGAGCGCTGCGGCTTCGGGAGGAAGGGAAGGGCTCAGGGCTCCGGCACCGGGGCAAGGAGCGCTCAGGATGGCAGCCAGCAAGGGAGAGAGAACTCTGCAGCAAACTTTCTCATTTCTACTGAATGGTTATAAATACATACAGACAACTATACACATAAATACACAGAGACACAGATACACACACCTGCACAAGGGGCATTCTGTATGCAGGCTTCACACTTCCAAACAAATCATCATTTTGCACCGACCGAAAACGCAATTCTGTGTAACACACTCAAACACTGTTCTAAAATAACACCCCATCTACTCCATTATTTACTTGTAAGCTTCTTTGGTAATGGCAGAACCTAATTAGCCTTTTAGACTTTGTTTTTAATCAGCATAAAGCTTAACTTCAGTCACGTGGCTTAAACACTTGGTTTGAACACACTAGAAGGTTTTCTTTCTTTCAAGAGATTAAAGACCATTTAAAATTCAACAGCAGAATTCTATTTGTTCCTAAAGACCAACAGTTCTAAATTTTGTGTCAATTCTGATCAAGAATGCTCACTCATGACACCGGAGTACCAGATTTTTTTCAAAAATCACCTGGTTTATCTTTGTAGCATCTCTTAAACCTGGATATTCACCCTAATGGGCACTCTATGTTAAGCACTCAGAAATTCATTTGCTAAACCAAAATTTAATCGTGCTTAAACCACTGCCAAACCACTTCAAGTTCAACCATTTACAATTGCCTACCATAGGACACTGTGGGGATGGCGGGGGAGAATCAAGGCCGTATTCTTCTCCGTCAAAATATTTAAGGAGGTGTTCTAAACTGTGGCCACCTCACATATTAACCCTGCAAAGGGCAGTGCGAATATGGAGAACTAATTTAGGTTACAAACAACAAGTTTAACCTAAACGCATGATTACCTTCAAAAGAAAACAATCCACAAACATGAGTTCTGAGTTCATGTATTAATTGAGCTGTAAGAAGTCTTCAACTCTTTGTAAAAGAGTTAGACAAAGCCAGATTAAAGAAGGGCTAAAAACCGAAACTAAGGCTGTTCTTCATTTGGGGAAAAATCCTTCTGTTCATAAAACGTAACCCTCTTGGCAGAAGCAGGCAAGGCAGAAGGCAGCACGTCGAAATACAGGTGGTCTGACACTGAGAAGGGCACGAGAAGTGCACGACTGGAGGGAAGCAGCACGGAGACTCTTGCCCATCAACATACCCCACACCCCTTTTTAGCTTTTAGAAGGTAATAAGCTTGGAAGAAATCAGTAGAGAAATCATATTAGCATAAGCAAATGACTGAAGTCTCCATCTCTTTGATATATTTTTAGAACAATCTTTGCTCTATTACGTTAAGATGGATGTGGAAGCGAGACACCTGTGATCTGAGAAGAAATAGATGTGTACCTGAAACAGAAAATTAAACAGCTGGCTTAGATTCATTCAGCTCTTTTGGACTTTACAACATTTTCCAGTTTTTAAACATCCAGAGTTTTGTTTCCAGATCACCAGTCTTTGAAACCTCTCTCCTCAATCTACCACGTTTTACAGGATTATGCCACTTCTTCATTACTTGCAGCCTCGAAGGAGTTGCTGGCACCTCACCTGCTCCGGGTATCACTAAGACTGGTCACAACCCCTAAAATTTCAAAGCTCTTACCCCCCCGCCCAAGCCCCAGGAAATCCTCCCTACCTAAAATTTCAAACACCAGGAGCCTGCATCGCTCCAAAATCAGTTTCTGCCCCATTATCCTGACACATACTGAGGGCTCGTACAGGCCATCCCACAGCTCACTGAAACTGCAGAGTTTCTGCTACCTCATTTGGTTGTTCTTCATCCATTTTCTTCGCCTAATTTTTGCTCTTTTGCCAAACTAGGCTCCTGTAATGAATATGGAAGAAAAAAGAAGAAAAACCAGACTTCTTTATCCTCCCTATATTCAAACTCTGCTGGTAAGCAGATCAAGACTGGCGTTTGCTATTAAACAACCATTTTATTCTAACCTTGAATCTGTGAAGCGTACATTTTAAAAATCACCAGATCCCTTGATCGTTACCAACAGTTCTTCCCCTTCCTCAGGCATTACTGGAATTGAGGTGGAAGCCCTGAACTCCAGGCTTGTGTCTTTCCAAATTATTCTCTCCATACTTGCAGCATATTGAAAACAACGTGCAATGCTGCAGGGATGACGTTTTTAAGCACATTCCTAAAGGTGCGTTACAGTCACCTACTCCAACGGCAGGGAATGCCAGGGCAGCAGGATTATTTTGGGGGCAGTGGACACAAAAGGTTTCCATGGACGGAAGCAGCGTGTTAGGGATAACAGAGGATGGTGCGAGTGAGACACAACGGAAAATTACTAAGTGGACCATTCCCATTCCCATTCCTTCCACCTCCCTGCTACTCGATTTACCAATTGATCCAACAGAGAAGGAACAGCTTTTGCCTCTCTCCCCCTGAAGCACACCATCACCACAGCAGATCACTGTTGGGGGGGCTGGGAATCCACTGGGAGGGAAAGCAGAGCAGCCCCTTCCCATGACAGTTCCCACACTCCAAAAATCAAACTTACAGACAAGAAGCACAGAAGCCCAGCTTCCTCCCACCACCTCTGCCGCTTGCACTGGCCCTAGGGCTCACTCCGTGCCACCAAGCCGGCAGGTGACTAATCCAGCAGCAAAAAGCAAACGATTTTCTGACAGCTTCGGGCACTGAGCAGCCCAACAAAACGTCAGATCAAGGGCAGCTGATGAAGTAGGAACACAAAGAACGACCGATCCTTTTGGTGGCATCAAGCTATCAGATTGTTTCCAGCCTTCTCAAACTGCTTCCTTAGTTCTTCCTCCACAACTTAGTAAGAAAAATCAGCATTTTAAAAAATAGATGTGTGGAGTATCTTGTAAGTAGATCTATAAATTGAGCATTTATACTATACAAGTTACTCTGATTTAAAAAAACAACCAACGAAACAAAAGACCTGACTACCACATTAAACAATTTCTGAGCAGACACGTACCAAGTAATCACCACCACCATTAACTAATTCACACAATGAGACTCACTATTTTTTCCTTTAACTAGTCTTCTTCCCGACCCTTCCATGCCTGAATCACGTGCACTCCAGTGAGCACAATTTCCATGAATGAAAAGACAATCAAAGCGACTTGGAAAAACGTGGCAATTATTACAGCATACCGATGGTATCTGAAGTGTACTCCAGTATTTGAAGTATCAGTAGCGTCTAATAACTTAGAGTCTCTTAGTTAAAAAGAGTTTCCAGAGTTTAATCCCACTATGGAGTATAAGCTGTGAAAGGGAATTTGAGTGGGGACTTTTTTCCCCCCTTTCCCCCCCTACCTTTGCTTTGCTGCTGAAATAGCAAGTCCCATTACTTGCGAAAGCCCCTGGTATTTCTTCTCCATCCCCAATGCTGACATTAGGGCTCGTGGCTACACAGTCAAGTCAAGCCTGCAAAGCAATGCAGCCGGAAAGGGAATCAGAAAAAAAATAATCTTGCTCCTCTGTCTTTTTAATGTTTGATTCATTCTCCCTACTTGCCCACTCGATTGGCGTCTCCAAGGGGTATGCAAATCCCATTTTACCCCTAAAGCCCTTCCTAAAGTCCGAACCACTTCTGCCGCAAAATGTGGGCCCTGTCTGATGACATTCCCATCGGGATTCCAAACCTCAGAATAATTTCCCTCAGTAACACCTTCACTACCTCCCGTGCCTGGCTGGTACGGCAGGGAAAAGCTTCAGGCCATCCAGAAAAAGTACCCACTAGAACCAACAAATACCGGTACCCGACTTGCCCGGGAAGCTCAGAAAAATCAATTTGCCAGTAATCCCCTGGTGTGTTTCCTTTCTTTATTGCTCCTGGTGGGGGTCTCGGCTCACTGCGGGGATTATTCTTCTGACATATTTCACATCTGTTTACAACACTGTTTGCAATACTAGTCATTCCCACTCCCAAAGCTTACGTCTTAGTATTATCTACTAAAGCCTCCATTCCCCAATGGGTTTCTTTATGAGTTTTCTCTGAAATGTCTCTCACAAGATTCTCAGGTGATATCACACGCTGATCCTTGGCCATCCACCATCCGTTGTCATCCTCACCGGACATTAACAACTTAGCTAATTGCTCGTCCCTTCCTGTAGACTTGGGAGGCTGACTTAAATGTTGGGATCTTCCAGGCCACGTCCCGAGGATTTTCTTTTCTGCAGCTTGCCCAGCAGTCAGAGCCGCCTTTCGGTTTTCTGTAATGATGAAAGAGTTGCCAAATTGATGAGCCTTACAGTGCATCCCAGCAAGTTGTTTAGGCAATTGCGCCACTTCTAACAACTTCTTTATTAAATTTCCTTATTTAGCTGGTGTTCCTTGAGCAGACAGGAGACCTCTTTCCTTCCACAATGCTCCGTGTGCATGTAACACCCTGAAAGCACATCTCGAGTCAGTCCCTATGTTCGCAAGTTTCCCAGCTGCTATTCCCAGAGCTCTGATTAATGCAATTAATTCTGCTTTTTGTGCTGAAGTTCCTGGAGGGAGTGCTTCTGCCGCTATAACTTCTTCTTCTAGGACTGCAGCATATCCTGCCTTTCTAGTTCTGTTAGCAACAAAACCACTCCCGTCCACAAATAGATTCATTTCTGCTGAGTCTATAGGTTCATCCTTTAAATCCGCTCGACTAGAATAAACCTGTTCGATTGTTACCAGACAGTCACATTCTAATTCTGTCTCACTCGCTAAAGGTAACAAGGTTGCTGGGTTCAGCACTGAAGTCACTTTTAATTCTACATCATCCTGTTCTAATAAAATAGCCTGATATTTCCTCATTCGGCGAGGGGACAACCAATGCCCTCCCTTTTGCTCTAAAACAGTAGCCGCCGCATGTGGTACCTGAACGACCAGCTTCTGTCCCAGGGTTAACTTCCGCGCCTCTTGGAGGAGCGTTACGGTCGCTGCCACCGGCCGCAAACAAGAAGCCAACCTTGACTTACTTGGTCCAGCTGCTTGGAAAGATATCCTACCGGTCTTTTCCAGGATCCGGTCTTCTGAATCAGTACTCCCAAAGCAATACGGTGTTTCTCGTAAACAAATAACTCCAAAGGTTTTTCCAGGTTTGGCAGTCCGAGTCGCTAACAAGCCAAAATCAATGATCCACAGGCAACACCATCCGGCCATTCCCAAAAACGCTCTCAGCTCCTGTTTAGAGTTTGGTTCAGGTATTGGACAGATTGCTTCTTTCCGCCCCATTCCCAGGCTCCGTTCTCCCTGCGTAACCGTAAAACCCAGACAAACAACGGTTTGTTGCACCACTTGAGCCGCCTTCTGAGATACTCCATATCCAGCTGCTCCTAGAAAATTCAAGGGATCAATCGTATGTTGCACACAGTCAGGTTCTGTCTGTGTCCCCAGGAGAATATCGTCCACGTACTGTAACAAGGTTACTGCCACATTTCAAACCATTGATCTCTCTCCTTTATAGTGGTCAGCAGAGTGTACGGATTAGCCACTACGGAGTACTATTATATTCTGATTGTTGTTCCCGCAACAGTCTGTATTTAATAAACTTTTCTATCGATGGTTCAAGTCCTCTTTTTGCTTCTAATTTTACTGGATATTGTTTTTGTCTTACCGGTCGTGCGTTCGGCTTTAAGTCAGTTTTTACCAGTTCTGCTGCTTTAGATCGTCCTGGCGTTCCTGCTTCCCATACGAGAGGATTCACTGCATTCATCACTCCTCCGGGACTGTAGATGTCTGCACATCTTGGTTTTGCTGGAATAAGGAAACTTGTGCCTCCAACGCTTTTTCTTCTGGTATTTGCACATGGATATGATTATCTTCAAATGCAATCTGAGCATTAAGTTTACTTCATAAATCCCTTCCCAATAACAGCATAGGGCAGTCGGGTACATACAGGAACGTATGCACACAGGCTCGAGATCCACATCCACATTTCATAGGCTGAAAGAAAAGCCTTATTTCTCTGTTCCCTCTGGCACCAATAATAGACATATTTTCACCGCTCAGTTTTCCTTTACAAGAGTTCAAAACGGAGCACGCTGCTCATGTTTCCACTAAAAATTCTACCTTTTCATTCCCCAACTTCAGGGTAACCAGGGGTTCCGTTGAGGACACTTTCTGGTTTATTTTTCCTGGTGCCCGTCACTCGGAATCCTGGTGCAGAGTGAGCAACCCTGTTACCCTGGGATTGTTCCATGTTTTAGGGAAATCGTTTCCAAAATCTGTTCTGGGGACATTCTCTCTTCCAATGTCCCTTTCGTTTACCAAGCGCACACTGATTCTTTTCCAGAGCGGGGCAAAAATTCCCATCTATTCCCCCTACGTTTTGGTTCCTTCTGTTCCCATCCCATCTCCTGCCTCCTTGATTTCCTTCTGCAATAGCTGCTGTTAACAACCGACCATTCCTCACTTGCTCTCTGCCCTGTCTCTTTTCTATTGTAGACCCTGAGCCGCCTTCTGCGCATATTCTCCGTAAATTCCTGACATTTCCTTCCAAGCTTTTAAATCTGCCTTTTCCTGGAGCACCGCTCCCCCGCCTCACCCAGTACCACCAGCCACAGCTCATCATCACGCTGCCCATCCTCTATCCCTTCTTCAGCTTCTCCTTTCCTCTCTCGGTGCTGCCACCAGCGACTGACTATCTTCCTCTTCCACTGCATCCTCCTCTTTATACTTATCACATCTTTTGTCAATACTACAAGCCGGACAACATCGCTTCAACAATCTTGATTTCACAGTTTCCTGTTCTAATGCCGGCACATTAGTATCTTTAACTATTAACCCACAATCTTGTCTGCTCTTACAGTCATTTCTTAAGGTAAAAAACCACAACAATAAACCAACATAGGGAACATCATCCCATTTACCTTCCCTTCTACAAAACAACATTAATTGCAATATGGTATTATACTTTAACGTGCCATTCTTTGGCCATTGTTCCTTATCTTCCAACACATTGGAAGGCCCCCATTGATTACAAGATTCAATCAATTTCTTCCGCATTAGGGGATCTTTCCCAAATTTTCCCCAATGTTTCAAAATACATCCTAAAGGAGAAGCCTTTGCAATACCCCCTTCCTGGAATGATGAAACATTTCCCATTATTCCAACCCTTTACCTGCTCCCGTCGCCACCGTACCAGCGCAGGAAAGGAACCAACCCAGCAGCTGCAAATAGCAATTCACCCACCGACACGTACCCCTTCTGGGACGATTTACTCGGGGGGGTTACCAAGCAGTTCTTACCACACAATTTTCAATTTTTACCATGCGATATCTCAACTTGTTGCTCAGCTGGTTACTCACCACCCGACAGGGAATCAATCACCAGGGAAGTCCCCGGAGAAGAGAGAAGAGGTCCGGTGCGCGCTGGAGTTCCGCTTGTGATTCCCCGCAGCGATGAGAAGCCGTCAAATGCCAAGCCTATATGCAAAGTCCCATCTGGGTCGCCAAAAACTGTTACCTGAAATAAAAGCTCTTGAACCCAAAAGTAGTTTAGAGAGGAGACATTGCTTTATTCGACGTCGGGTTTGAGAAAACCCGTAACAATTTAGTGTTGTTCAGACAATTATTCTTGAACCTGATGACCCTCCCCAACCAGGAAAGGGAATCGGGGAAAGCAAGGAAACACAAGGGCTGAAATATTAATAGATTTAATAGGATAGAACCAAATAATTGCCAATGACACTCAAGAAACACTGTTCATGCCCATACCAATATAAGATAAAGAAGAAGGATGCTCAGGCAATTTTATCGGCAGGAAGCCGTGCGCTCCCAACCGGGGACAGCAAATGTGGGACACCGCGAGCGCTGCGGCTTCGGGAGGAAGGGAAGGGCTCCATCGGAGCCAGACGGGGAGCACGTGTGCATCCGCACACACCGGTGGCACCCAGGAGTGCCGGAGGAGAAGAGCTCCGCCAGCAGCACCCGGCACAGGGGCAATGCCAAAAAGCCACGCTGGCCGTGCCCCACAGATAACCCCCAACCCGCCCTCCTCCAGGGACCGTGGCCGCGGGGTGGCACAGGCAGGGGGTCCCGGCCTGGGGCCGCACTCACCCACGGACTCGGTGCAACCCCTGCAGCTCCCCGCCATCCGCCTTCTCGTACGCGGCCACGGTTTCCCCCCGCTGGAGGACGCAGTCCCAGACGCCTCGGAAAATGCCGGCATTTTGGTAAAAGCGGGCGGTGCCCGATGCCAGCAGCCCGGCCAGGTGCCCTGCCAGCCACCGACGGGGTCGGCGTGAGCGCCCAGACCTCGGGGGACAGAGCCCACCTCCCCCCCGGGCTCACCTGGGCACCCCGGGGCCACCACCGTGCCGGTGCCACCCGGGCACGGCGAGCTGCCCCTTCCACGCAGGACACGCACCAACCTCCCGCCGCCCCTCGCCCCTGCCCAGCCCCGCTGGCCTTTGCAGAGAGCCCGAAAGCGCCGCTCCGCCGGGGCAGGGAGCCCGTGCGAGGGCAGCCGGGGCACCCCGCAGCCAGCACCGGCACCCCCGGCCCGGGGCCCGGGGCAGGGACAGCCGGGGGGACGCGGCCAGCTCGGCACCGGCAGCCGGCACCCACCGGCCGCACACGCACGGCCCCGACCCAGCCACAGCGAGAGGGGACCCGCATCGCCCCCCGCCTCCGCACCCCGGGGAGCGGCCCCTCCCCAGCCCGGCACCCCACAGCCCCCCCCGGGCAGCCCGCAGCCCGACCCCCGCCCGGGCAGCCTCCCCCAGGGCCAGCAGCAGCACGGCCCTGCCCCGCCGCCTCCCACCGGCACCGGGCTCCAGCCCCGCCGCTGCCGCTGCTCGCTGCCCGCACCCCCGTGGCCGGCAGCGCTCCCCGCCCGCCTCCGGCTGCCGCTAAGGAGCGGCTGTGGCCGCGGCTAATGAAGGAGCGGGCGGGGCCGCCGCTCCCGAGCGCCCGGCTGCGGGGCAGCCCCGTGCCCGCAGCCCCGGCCCCCCGCGGCTCCCCGCATCCTGCACCCCCAGCCCGCACAGCATCGCCCCCCCTCGGCACTCTGCCAGCAGCCACGGCTCCCCGCAGCCCGGCACCCTGCGCCCACGGGCCCCGCGGCACCCCTGCACCAGCTCCCTCTCCCCAAAGCCCCCCGCAGCCGCCCCCCCGTCGCGTTGAAAGGACCGTAGTTTCCATATTTCTCCGTCAGGGTCCCAGGACTTTCCCTGATTTACTGTCAGAGTCCCAGCAAAGGACTTTGACTGAGTCACATTCACAAATAATCGAAATTAGTTGAGCAAAATTAATGACAGTCCCGATATTTGTCTGTCAGAGTCCCACCAAAGGACGTTCACTGAATCAGATTCAAAACCAATCGAAATCAGTTATTTTATTGAGAGCGACAGTTACAGATTCGGGATTGCCCTTGATAAATTCACTGACTACAATAGCACTAATTAAGGTTAATATTGCTAGCAAAAGTAACGATAGTACATTAGACTTCATTCCTGTCTTAAGCAGCTCTTTCTTCGTCTCATCAAGACCTGGCAGTGTTTCAGGAAAGCATCCTCTGTCGGTGGCCGGTTTGACTGCACGGCAGCTCCGGGGCTGTGTCAGACGCTCACCTGGGGCTGCCCGGGAAAGTCCCAGGAGGTGACAGCCCATCTTTTCTATTCCCACTGCTGCTCCCCTCCATCCCTGGCAGAGGGAACACATCCCCACGTCTCAGGCCACTTTCTGCACAAGCTGCTACCGCTTTCCTCTTAAGAATGGGAGTTTTCCCTCTCTCCAGCCCCACGGCACTGGGGGTGACGCGCACAAGGACGCTTGGAGTCTCCCTGTAGGGCTGCCCACATTTTCTGCATTTCCTCTCCAGTAAAACGGGTCCCCTTCTGGCTCTCTCATATCAGGGGACACTAAACCCAGGAATCAGCGCTCCGCAATTGATTTTGCCACAGCTGTTTCATCCGCATGTTTCCAAGGCCAGGCCTGCAGCCTGAGAACACATCCAAGGTGACAAGGACACTCTCAAAGTTACACCATTGGAGCACCTGAGGAGAGGAAATTTGCCAATTTTCAGAGAATCATAGAATGGTTTGGGTTTAGAAGGGACCTTAAAGATCATCCAGTTCCAGCCCCCCTGCCCTGGGCAGGGGCACCTCCCACTAGACCAGGCTGCTCAAAGCCCCGTCCAACCAGGTCTTGATCACTTCCAGGGATGGGGCATCCACAGCCTCCCTGGGCAACCTGTTCCAGTGCCTCACCACCCTCACCGCAAAGAATTTCTTCCCAATAGCCAATCTAAATCTACCCTCCTTCAGTTTGAAACCGTTACCCCTCGTCCTATCACTACATTCCCTGATGAAGAGTCCCTCCCCATCCTTCCTGTAGGCCCCCGTTAGGTACTGGAAGGCTGCTCTAAGGTCTCCCCGGAGCCTTCTCTTCTCCAGGCTGAACAGCCCCAACTCTCTCAGCCTGTCCTCATAGCAGAGGTGTTTCAGCCCTCAGACCATCTTTGTGGCCCTCCGCTGGACCCATTCCAACAGGTCCGTGTCCTTCTTGTGCTGAGGACTCCAGAGCTGGACACAGTACTCCAGGTGGGGTCTCACCAGAGCGGAGCAGAGGGGCAGAATCCCCTCCCTCGCCCTGCTGGCCACGCTGCTTTTGATGCAGCCCAGGATGCGGTTGGCTTTCTGGGCTGGAGTGCACATTGCCGGCTCATGGTGAGCTTCTCGTCAACCAGCTCCCCCAAGGCCTTCTGCTCAGGGCTCTCTCAATCCATTCTCTGCCCAGCCTGTGTTTGTGCTTAGTCTGAGAAGAAAAAGTTTGCTGGTAATTCACCATTCACCTGCTAAAATGTTTTGTGTCAAGCCCCGCACTAATGAAAGAACTACGCAGCTTGCCGTTAAAATTAATGCGAGTCCAAAAGCTGGGGGTGGGCGATTGGTTCTCTCCTATCTAGGCAAGATTAACCAACACGTCGTGGCTGGGATTTGGCATGGAAAGGAAAGGAAAGGGCACAGCTGACCAAACGAACGTACTAAACATAGTAGAATTTTGTAAGGGGGGCTGAACAGCAGCGACACTGACGGTGCTTAGAGGATGCTTTCAGAGGTGGAGATTTCTGAACTCCAGCTTTTCCAGGGTATTAGAGAGAATGGAATCAGTACCGTTGGCTGGTCAGGTTGAAGGCTTCATTGCGCATTCAGGGTGTACTTGTGCAGCAGGGCAAAAAGCATGCAGGCAAACTTGTGTGGATTTCTCCAAGGTGATGTGGAGGAGGGCCCCTGGGGAGGGAGAGCGTTGTTTTGGGCTCTGAAGCAGGAGGAGAAGAAGGGACGTAGCACTGTCCGTTCCTTCGTGGTCACTCTCCCCGACGTGTCCATTCTGGCCCTTCTCTCCTTGATGTGGCACCAGCTCACATCGTCTCCTCTCTGAATCCCCGGCAGGCCATTGCAGAAGGGCAGTGGCTGTCCTGGCTCTCAGAGAAGAGACTCCTGTCGCAGCGGCTGGAACGTCTGCAGCGAGCAGTTGCAAGGCTGGAGCAGGAGAAGACGGAGCTGAAGCAATACAGTGCTGAGGAGCTCAGGAGGACTCCTGAGGAGGTAAAACAGGCTTTCGCTGCCTCTGCACAGCCTCAGGGCCTCTGGAAGACAAGGCGTTTCCACAGCCAGCACCTTGGAGCCCTCGGCTGGTTTCCTTCCCTCTCCCACTGTCCCCTGTGGCCACACACTTTTGTCTTTTCTCTCTCTTCTGGCAGCCCGTTGCCTTCGCAAATGCACATTCACTGCGGTACCACCCTCCTTGCCCCAGTGTCGCCATACACACACGTTGGACACTCTTGGGTCAGGAACTCTTTCCTCCCGCTCGCTCTTTTCCATCGGCTACTTCGAGTGCCTTTTGGCTTTTTGGCCCCAGCGTCCTCTGGTGCAATTCACAGTCTCTGAGCAGCCATCTCCTTGCCGTGATGTCCAGAGGTCCTTTTGCTCCTTGTTTGGTGGCAGGTTTCTGTGACCCTTTCTGCTATCCAACGTGCAGGTGGAACGTGAACGGAGGAGACTGAGGAGATATTGCAGAGGTCGGGCGCTGCCAGATGCGGGCGGATTTTCTCTCTCCGAGGCTGAGCAGCGCAAGATGCCGGCTTCTCGGCAGGTGAGAACGGGACCTTAGTTACGGGAAGATGCCCAGACAGACGCAGACGGGGGAGTAAACTGTTTATTGCAACACAAGCGGGTAAGGTCTGTCTCTGCTGCCCAGGGGCTCTACACCTCTCTTGCCGCACAGCTCCTCAGGACATCGTCCACAAGCCTTCCCACGAACGCCCTCCTTTCTGACGCAGGCGGCTGGGGCTCGCCTCCGACAGGCTTTACACGCAGTGATCTGCGCCGGGCTCCTGTCTGGGCAGGGGGCTTGGGACCCGCTGGAGGGACGGGCTGGCGGGACCACTGCGGGCCCATGGAGGAGAGGGCGTCCTTAGCGGGACAGCACTGCTTCGGATCTCGTGGTGTGTCTGGTTTTGTGACACCCCTCCCGGAACTCGGTTCGGGGGACAGTGCAGGCCCACGTTGACAGATCCGCTGCAATACAGAGTCGACTGTGCGACGTGACCTGGTCCTTACACTCAAAGGGCTGTCTAAGGACGTGTCAGAGTCAGCGTCGCTACTGACCCTCCTGGGCAGCCTGGCACCTTCCTGTCCCCGCTCATGCTGGGGGAAGGTGTGGCCTTCCTCCAGATCTGATCCCGCTCTGCTGCATCACCCTGATATCAGGGAGATCCTGGAGCTCTTGGGTGGAGGTGGGCAAGCTGGGCTTCGAGCCTGCAGCAGCGGCTGGGCCAGGCGAGAAGTGTTGATGGCCCCCGGCGGTCTGGGGGCATCCTTCAACTTGGTCAGGTGTTGCTGAAGCCTTTCCTGAGAAGGAGACACCAGGTTGTGGCTCGCTGTTGCCTGGACAAGCGCTCGCACCCCTGCGTGCCGAGGCTTCACGCGGGCGCAGGCCAGGGCTCTGCTTCAGCCGTGCCACGAGGGCAGAAGAGAAAGGCTTCCCTCGGGACTCTGCGTGGCTGCCCATGCCCACCCCAGCACCTCGCGCCGGCTCAGCTCCGAGCCCGGTAGTCCTTTCCCCGCCACACCGCCCGGCCCCCCCAGCACAGCCCTCGCCTCTGCTGCACTGACCGCCTCCCCAGCACGCAGCAAGTGAAGCCCCAGCCCTCGGCACCGTGCCGCTGACCGGTGCCCACCAACGCTCGGCTTTGCCTACCTCTTCTCGCCTGGACACTTGCTGGGCGCGCAGCTTGAGCGTGGTCAGGTACTGCCTGTACTCGTTGAACTCCTTCAGAGTGCAGACCACCTCTGGAGAGAGGAGGGGAGAAACCCCCAAGAACAGTCAAGCCAGCAGACTGCCTTCCCCGAAAGAGCCCCAGCCCAGCCGAGGGGAGCTGCTCCTCTGCAGGAGGGGGATCCCTGCTCCCAGGGAACCGCTTCTATCAGCCCGATGACGTCCAAACCTACTCTGCCCTCACTGGTGACCAGGCCCTTTCTCTGCAGCCTCTGCAAGTTGTCTTTGCGCTTGTGATACTCCTGCAGATACGGGTCGTGCAGGCTGTTGTACTCCGTGCGCAGCAGGCGACAGTAGGGATCTCCCAGGTCGTAAAAGCCTGAGGGCCGTTGAAGCTGTAAGAACCATGTTCCAGAGCATGAACAGGGCAGGAGAGAGCAGCAGGGACGAACGCCCTCCCGAGCTCCTCACGCACACAGGGTGGCATTGCCAAACCTGCGAGGTGTAGACTACTTCCTGGCTTATTTCCCACTCCGAGAAAAGATCTCTCTACTTTGGAGACTCTCCAAGGGAGGAGAAGCCCTGTGCCTACATCCTCCTGTCTGGTGGCTATCCCCTCTTGCTGTAGGAAGACGAGGGGCTGTTTACTACGGGGGGGAGAGAGTTGTACCCACTGCTGCACCTGTGAGGAGCTCAGCGGAAATGCTGCCTACAGCCATGTCTTCTCCTCTGGCAATTCACTCTGATTGCACCAATGGGCCTGTGCTCCCCAGAGGTGCCAAGCTGTCCTTGTGGAAAGGTAAAGGGAGTCTGAAGACCTGACAGCAACGCTCTTCTCCACCCAGCTCTGGGCAGCGTGCAGCTCTGCTATGGGCAGCTCTCCTTTCTCTCGGCACCACGGCGCCAGGAGCTTCCCTCGACTCCCCAGCCCTGTCCGATCGAAGGGCTGCAGCCCCCGCCATAGCGCAGGTGGCCACAAGGACTTCTCTGAACGATGGGGACCCCACAAAAGGGGAGAGCTTTTCTACCCTTTCCTGCTGCCTTTACCTTTTCCCCCAGCTTTGCTCGGCACTTTGCCTACTCGCTACCCTGAGCCAGCATTTCGACAAATGTTGATGAAATGCTGTCCTTTGTGGGAACTTTGCTCATTATAACGTACCAAAACACACCTCCATCCCAGAGGCTACCCGCCTCCAAGGTGCGACCACTCCTCGTTGAGTACACCAATCATAATAAAAGTATTCATGACTCAGGTCACTCAAACTCCACTTTGAAGATAAAAAATAGTATAAAAATAGCCCGAGAGAGGGGGGATATCAGGGAAGTCACCATCGTGAACAAGGCGAGGAGGACTCCATCACCGACTTCCGGGATCAGTCGACGGGCTGAGCCTTCCTTCCCCCCCACAGGGACGCCTTTGGTAAGACTTGGACTATACCGAGTGCTTCCTCGGGAAACTTAGAAATCTCTCTAGAGAATCTCTCTCCTACAGTTGTAGCCAGGCTGTACTGTTTATAACTTTGTCGCGCGTTTTGTATATTGAACAATACCTTTCTTTGCACGTGCTTTGCAGACAGTGTGTTTCTCACCGGCAATCCTAAGAACCTATAGATGTGTTGTTTAAATAAACTGCACTGTTTAAGCAGCTAGTCGTTCCGGTTTCTCACTGAACGCGACCAAAGACTCGAGAGTGGCCGTGCTAGTTCATGAGCACGACTAGGCTGAAGGTGCAGTCCACTATTAGTGTTTCCAAATCGTAAGAGTTTAATACATATTAAACGCGACTGGACTGCTAGTGGCGAATTGGGCATCACTCTGAATTTAAACCTGGCCGCACTTAGCCTCCCACCTCGGTGAGGAGTGTTAGAACGCAAGGGGGTCTATTTTCTGCCAAAACCGCTTTGCCCCTTTCACGCAACACTCCCATATCAAAGGAGCCAACCTGCTGCAAGCTGCTCTGTCGCACCTACAGAGGATACAGAGCTAAACCAGCTTTCAGCTACCTTTTTGCCCAAGCAATTCAGTTTTAGACTTTTGGCTTCAGCAGTCCCCGGTCTGGCCCCTCTTTCAGCCTCCTCCAGGGACCCAAGAGTGGCCGCCGATGCGCTGAGGGTGAGGATGCTCATCAAGGCTGGCAGCCGGGAAAGCGGAGCAGGGAAGTATTGCTATCTGTCATCGAATTTAAAGTTAACCATGGCTCTGTAGTTAATCAAGTTTTATGTACTGGCTCCATAGTGTGGTGGTGCAGCTCCCCACCCCCGCCATCCTTCAGGCCACTCGGTACTTGGCGTGATCTCCCTCCCAGCCTGGGCCGCAGAACGTGACACAACGGTGTAACATGAAAGAGAAGGTAGAGAGCCACAGAGCAGAGCACAGTAGTGTGCCCAGTCCCCACGGCTCCTCCTGTTTGAAGATGATAACCTCAATGGATCGCTCCTGACACCGTATGGATCGTGGCCACAGGGCGGGGAGTACCAGGACCCTGAAGGCCTACCAAGCTCTGGTGGTGCGTAACCATCGTCCGAGTCGGGCCGGAGTGGAAAAGTACCTGACAAAAGTCAATTGTCTTGGATCCTGTAGGTAGCGATTCTAGTAAAGACCCTTTGAGCTCTTCTGGATCGCAGCGGGCTGTGGCCAGTAACCGCCCTGAGTTGAGGTACCTCTCAGGCTGATGCCTCGAGGCTGGGGCGGGAGAAGACCCTTCAACTGTCGCCCGTTGAGGAACGCCGAGGCATCGTGAGTATTTACCCTAAATCTGAGAAAGGGAAATTTTAGCTATAGGCTAGTCTCTCTCTCTCTCACCCACCTCTCCACCTGTATGCAGTGAGATACACATTAGCTGTATGGATGGGGATGCTCTTCTGTCCACCCATGCGTGTGCAGGACCTGAAAGCGGCACCTTTTGGCTCACTGGCATTGCCTGCTATTAAGAAATTCCCGACGGCAGACCTGTACGTGTGTGTGCTTAGATATTATTCAATTATTTTGTTTGCTCACTTTGTGAATCCCTAAGTCAGTTAATGGTTAAATGCTGCTAAAATTCAACCTCTCAATCTACCTTACATCATTAATAACTTTTGCTAAATCATAACCGTGTCAAGTATTTTCATCCGCGACACAATAGTTAAGGATGACTGTAGGTAGTTGCTAAGGAGAGGATCAAAGGGAATTGTTTGAAGGAACATCTGTAGCCTAATTATTTGGTCTACCTGGGACACTAAGACCTTAACTGAACATCTAATCAAGATGTTTCTCCCAACAATGCCACTTTGGCAGTGAATACCCAAGTCCAGGTGTCCTTGACTGAACCGTCTTCACGATAATACTAAAAAACACAGCTGCAGGCCAAGAAGCCCCTTGCCCAGGTGAAGACCCTTCCTCCAGGCAGGAGCAGTGATTGAAGATATGAGACTGGTGTGTAAATTCCTGAGCAGCCCTTGTAACTGGGAGTGTTCTGCCTTGTGACTTTGGTGTCTAAATACATGGAGGAAACCGGCATGGGCTGTGCTTGATGTGTGGGGATCCACCGAGCACCGGGGCCTGAATAAAATGCAGAGTCTGCATCAGTGGACAAGGGAAGAGCTACGGATATCATCTATCTGGACTTCTGCAAGGCCTTTGACATGGTCCCTGACAACATCCTTCTCTCTAAGTTGGAGAGATACGCATTTGATGGGCGGACTGTTCAGTGGGTAAGGAACTGGCTGGGTGGTCGCATCCAGAGGGTGGTGGTCAATGGCTCGATGTCCAGTTGGAGAGGAGTGACAGGTGGTGTCCCTCAGGGTTCTGTACTGGGACCAGTGCTGTTTAATATCTTCATCAATGATTTAGACAGTGGGATCAAGTGCACCCTCATCAAGTTTGCAGGTGACACCAAGCTGAGTGGTGCGGTCGACATGCCAGAGGGACGGGTTGTCATCCAGAGGGACCTGGACAAGCCAGAGAGGTGGGCCTGAGTGAACCTCATGAAATTCAAGAAGGCCGAGTGCAAGGTCCTGCACTTGGGTCGGGACAATCCTCCTTATCAATACAGGCTGGGGGTTGATGTGATAGAGCAGCCCTGCGGAAAAGGACTTGGGGGTGCTGGTTGATGAAAAGCTGAACATGAGCCAACGATGTGCACTTGCAGCCCAGAAGGCCAATCCCATCCTGGGCTGCATCAAAAGAAGCGTGGCCAGCAGGTCGAGAGAGGTGATTCTCCCCCTCTACTCTGCTCTCGTGAGACCCCACCTGGAGTACTGCCATTTAACCACAAAATTTAACACACCAAATGAGCGTTTAATTTCTACTCGGGGCTTTCATCAGGAAGTGAAAATCTAATCATGGATTTTCAAAGCATCTTATCAACACTGGGGATCCCTCCCGCAACAGAGAACGTGAGGTTGGCTGAGCCCAGCCTAAACAGAACCCAGCAGCCGCGCAGTGCTGGGAAAGGTCTTGCGCATCCCCATGCACTTCTCCTGGTCGATGAAGAGCGAGTTGGCTTTGACGGCCAGGTCATGCTGCAAGATCGACTTGGCATGAGCCAACATTTGCAGGGTGTCCTCGGTGTCTCTCAGCTGCTGCTGAAGGCTCTGGACCGTCTCGTCGATTTCGTGGACCTCATTGACAAGGCTGGAAAACAGCAAGGAACCCTGATTAATGGTCCCATCACGTGGGTGGTTTCGAGCCTGGTCCTGCTGACGGGCGCCTTGGGCACAGGATTTCCCCCTTCAGCACGCTCAGACTAACTCGGACCCCCCGTTTCTGGCAGATGCATGGGAAAGCTGAGGGCAGAGCTCCTCCAGACCTCAGCGGGGAGGCATGGCTAAGTCTGCGCGAAGGCTTTGGCAACGTGCAGGCACGTCTCCCAGAGCAGCTCGTGCCACCGAGAAGAGGGATGAGCAGCTGTGGTGTCCTGTTCCCCTTTGGTTTTGCAGGTTTGTTGGGTCCCCCTCCTGGATTTCCCTGTGCAGGGGTCCTGCCCACACCCACGGATGCACACACAGCGAAACAGCTGGGAGAGGCAAAAATTGAATGGGAAACAAGCGGAGGATGGAGAAAACAACGGTGTGCGAGATGCTAAACAGGCTCTGGGGCTGGGTTTCACTTGCTTCTAAAAGGCTCCATCTGGAGTCTTGCCCAGCAGGCTCCCCGGAGGAGGTGTGAAGTTTGGGGTGCCTCACAGGGGGTGCTGCTGGGCACTCAGGGCAGCCTGCTCCTCCACAGCCCCTCGGGGTGCAATCCCACAGAGCTCACAATGTCCTTGAAAGGGTTTGTCCCCAGGGGAGGTGAGGACAGCCCTTACTCCTTCTCCAGAGGGTGCACCCTTCCTGGAGGTTCCCCAAAAGGAAGGACCTAAGTGCTCTCAGCGCAAGCCTTTTGGAGAGTAAAGGCTTATCCTAAAAAACTGAGCACATCCAACTGCTGGGAAGCAGGCAGGAGAGAAGATGAGGTTTACCCAAGTGGGAAAAACCCAGCCCCTCACGGGGTGGCATCAGGCCATGGTGTACAGCCATGGTGTACAGCCTCCTTTGTGGGTGCAGAGCTCTCCCAGCACCCAAAGGCTGGGATACCTGCTCATTCCTTTTGATTAGAGCAGAGCCCTTCTGGAAGGACTATTTAGGAAAAACATCCCATGACTAGTTTTGTCATCCAGTGATGTTCCTGAGTGCTACTACCCGGGACTCCTCAAGGACCCTGCCGGCCCCGTGCTCCTGCCTTACCGGAGCTGGGCAGTGTCCCGGCACAGCTCCATGTTTGGTCTCCATGTGCGCTCTTCCAGCCGGGCCTGAGCCACTTTGAACGGAGGTCCTTGGTCCCTCATGGCTTTTTGGATGGCTTCCATGTTCATCTCCATTTGGAAGATTTCCCGCAGCGTCTGCCGTAAAAAAGAAACACATGCATGAATGAAAAAATACCTTCTCAAGTGACAACATAATTTCCTTTTTCTCCTGTCCGTCTGCAGAAAAAACAAGCCTGTCTTTGCTGTTGCTGTCACGTCAGAGGAGGTGTTGGAGCAGTGATGGACACAGTGAGTTACCAGCTTCCCAAAGCTACTGCTTGCAGAAACTGATCATCCATCAATAGCAACTCAGAGAGGGAAGGTTATTCATGCATGAAAAATTTTCATTTTTCACTGAAGGACGTGGCACCAGCCCGCAACGCTGCCAGCCCAGTCTCCGCTCAGTGAATCAATACGGTGTGGAGCACTTTTCAGGAGGCTTTCCATGAGACCCACTGGTCCGAGCCAGGTGCCCGTCACTGATCTCCTCTTCCTCTGCTTGGCAGAGCAATCACACGGATACCCGTGCAGCAACCACAGAGCACTGAGAGTGAAAGCACGTCCTTGGGGGAGAAGCAAGCCTGCAAACCCCCCGGCAGGCAGCCCAGCAGAGGCCCAGCAAAGACTCTCTGCAGGGCAGCCAGCGCTTCTGAAGTAACTCCCAGGAGATGAAACCAGCAGTGGCCTTTTCTGCTGGAAATCCCTGTGCTGCCAGGCTGTCAGCTAGGATGCGCTAGCAAAAGACAGGATCCCTTGAGATGAAATCACAGTGCCAGCTCCTCCTGCTCCAAGAAGAAAGTCCCCAGGACTTGGAGTTTCTAACAGAAAACGACGCTATAACCAGCTTCCTGCGGCCACCGTTTCTCTCCTTGGGCCAGGTCTGCGTGGAGGGTCCTGCTTCGGAGGTGTCCCTGGGAAGTGACAGTGTCACACCCAAAGGGAGGGGTTCAGGCTACCTTGGCCAGGTGGGTCTGAATCTTGCTCTTGGCGTCGGCTGTCTCGGCGATGCGGCTGGTGAAGGCGACGTTCACCCTGTTGAACTGGCACCGCATCTCGTTGGCCGTCACCTCCAGCAGGTTCCTGGTGTTGTCCCGCAGCTTGGCAGAGGCCGCCCATTCGCTCTGGGAGCGGAGGATGTTGCCGTCTGTGAACTTGGCCCAGGACTCCGGCACCGAGATCCTGGGAGGAAGGAGAGGCCCCTGGTAAGCCCGTGCTGCTGAAGCTGGACGTGGGCAGGCAAGGACCCTGCCAGGGAGCAGCGTGGGTCAAATGTAGTTTTAATCTGTGCTTTTATTTTGACCATAGGCTGTGTTTTAGCCCCAGCCGGCAGCTAGGACCATGCAGCCACTTGTGCAGTTCTCCCCCTTTCCTCCAGAAGGGCAAGGAGAAGAAGGAGAAGAGGAGGGGAAAGGGAAGGGAAGGGAGAACTTGTGTGTGGAGATAAAAGACAGTTAAATAGAAGAACAATAACAGAAAGGAAAAGAACAGCAACAATAGAATAAGAATGAGAATAATAATGATGATAATAATAATAATGATAATAGAGCAGAGAGAAATGGCCTCTCTGAAGCCGGTGTCTCCAGGCAGGACGGACCTGCCTTTACAGTGGGCTGGGGACCAGCAGCTCCCTGCCAGGGAAAGGCACCGCGCATCCCCGGGACAGCTTGCTGCTCGCGTGCCACCCGGCGTGCACTCACGTGGCATCGACCCGCTCCACCCCTCGGTAGTAGCTGATGCCGTGGGAGGTGTTCCTCAGGTGGTGGCACTTGTCCTCGATGCGGTGGGCCACCTGCTTGTTGGCCAGGTCTCTCTCCAGCTCGTGCTGGGCCACCCTGTTGGACCTTCAACATGCAAACAACAGCCATCAGTGGGGATGTACGGGTGGAACGGCTTCTTCCCCGTTCCACTTCCCCGCGGCTCCCGCCCAGGCAGCTCTGTCCTCCCATGAGCATCACCGCCCGCTTCCCATGGAGCCTGCGTGGGTTTTACAGCTGCGGGGTGTGGGTAGAGGTCGGGGTCTGCGGGGGGTTCACATCCCAACTGCAAAGGCCCATCAGCCCTACAGCATGAGATAAGGAGCTTCTCCTTACGCGAGCTGGGCTTTTGCCTTATCCAGGTACTGCTGCATCCTCTCCTGGCACGACCTGATGACATCCACTTCCTGGGCAAAGGCAAAACATGTAATGATGTCATCTCTTTTATTAGACCAATTAATAGAGCTGCTGCGTGGGGGAACACCGTCCCCTGGCCCAGCAGGTTTTGGGGGTTGGAAGGGTTGAGCACCTCGCCAGCAGTAAAGAGCCAGGTAGGGAACAAGGCTGCAAAGCCTCCTCGGGGCAGTTTACGTAAAAATAGCTTTCACACATGATCTGAGATGCCAAGCTTACTGTGAAGAGCTGTTTCTCCACGTCATCATGGACGAGGTCGATGCCCATCCTCTTCTCCCGCTGAAGCAAGCACTCCTGAGCGACCTGTTGGGGACATGCCATGACTGTTGGCTGCAGGGGCAGGGTTCTCTAGAGGGACGGGCCCCATCTCAAGATGGGAAGAAAAGGGAAGAAAAAAGTGCCCCGGGCAGCTGGTTTAGCTGACAATGAGCAGCCGAGCTGCAACATCAGCGTTAAAGCAACATGAGGGAGCACACGTGTCCCTGGTGCAACTGCAACTGAATGCAGGGCCCTGTGTCAGCCTTGATGCTGACCTCACCAGAGCCTTGTAGCAAGACGTGGGCTTGTGTCTCCCAAACCAGGATTTTGGATGTGCCGCTTATAAAAATATTTGGTTCTGATGGGCTCAGAATGTGCTGATAGGAGATGAAGCAGATGGCAAGGGATTTGTTGATCACTAACTAATGGTCTCTTCCTAAAAGCTTTCTAGATGTTACGGAGCTGCAGTGAAACTTAACTGGACGTATGAGTGGCTGCAGATGTTTCAGCAGTGGGCTGCAGCTTGCAGGCCACTGCACAGGGTGCTTACCTGGAGAGGGGCCTCCGTCTCGGCCAAGGCTCTCTCCAGCCTTTTCTTCATGTCCGTGAGGGCGTTGGTCTCCCCGATCATCTCACCCAGCTCACGGCAGAGCTCCGATTTCCAAAATCCAATATCATTGGCACGAACTCCCAGGTTTTTGGTGCTTTCCCCTTGTGTCTTCTCTGTCTGCTGATATTTATCCTGAATCATGCGGGAGGTATCAACTCTCAGACGCTCCGCGTTGTGCTGGCAAGTTTCTGACTCTTTGTAGTTGGTCAGGTTGGACCTGTGCCAGTCCTCAGGGGTGTACCGGGTGATGAAGGTTGTTCTGTTGGCAATGACAGGAAGCTTCTTGCTGGCGATCATCCCCTGGGAACTTTTGGAAAAGGGAGCCAAAGTTGGGTTGATGGCAGCTGGTTTGTAGTAGGTGCTGGGCATCCAGGGGAGGCTGGAGCTCTGAGGCAGCGGGTAGTAAGGAAAACGGGCCTTATAGCTTGAAGCCATGGCACTGATGGCAGGCAGAAACTTGCTAGGTGTTGATCGTGGAAGGGTGTACGTTGCCGTTAAGGGAGATCGACCAGGCTGCATTCTTGAACACTGCTCTTCAGGTACGTGTCCTGCACAGAGGAGCAGAGAGAAGACAACCGCACTCAGTAAGCTCCTGCACTTGCCTTCCTTCTTACAGCAACACGTGCAACTTGCAACACAAACAGCGATGCACACAGCACCTACACATTGCCTGCACAGGCCTAAAAGTCTTCAAAGCAAATCCCTTCTGACAGCGTCCCAAGCATTTGTATCTAGAGAAAGATCTGACTTTGTTGTTCATATCTAGCATCAGGTCTTGAAATGGGGAAAAAACCAAATCATGGCTGCTCAAGAGAGTGACAGATATTGTGCCCTCATTTTCCTTCAGTCTGTCAGTCCCGTGAAACTGTAGCTGCTGATTCTCTGCTGTTCATCTGCTTCTTTTGGCTGGGTTTGGTATCTGCTGATCTTCTAGTACTCCACATGTCATTTTCTCTTTCAAAGTGCCATTACCAGCCCCAAGAGCTGCGCCCCTTTGGACACACAGCTGCTACCAGCCCAGCGCGATTTGTGGGTGAGGGACTCCATCCTCATCCCCTCCATATTCACTTGCATTAAATGCTCAAGTGAGCAGTCTGCAGGTGAGCAGAGCTTTGCAGGACGATATCCAAATTTGAACACACACACACACACACACCCCGCCCCCTCCCCCGCAGCCTATTTCAGCCTCAAAAGAACAGCCATCTCTGTCTTGCAAAAGAAGAAAAATGTCCATGGCTCACCTGATGTAAAATCACTGCGCTTGGAAAGGAGATATCCCACCAAGTCCTTTCAGAGAGCTTTGTAAACACCAGCCTTGCAGTAGCCCTAGGAGGAATGGCCACACGTGAAGATTTTGATACCAAGAACTGTGGGTGCTATTGCTCTTTTCAGATTGAGGTTATCAGTCAGTTGTTATCAGAAACACTATGCAGAGGGCCACCAACTGCACCTAACACACCGAATGTGAGGACAAACACTCAGGAGGGTAAGTTATGCTCAGTGGGAAGCTCTTGTAAGGTTGCAAGTGTCACCCACGGGCAGGAATAAGTCCCTGTGGCTGCCGTAGCCAGCTGGACGTGCCCTTCTCCTAACACCATCCCATCCCCACTGCCCCCAGCCTGGCTCAGAGCCCCAGTGAAAGATTAGGACATAAGATCCCTGGATGGGAGTGGGGTAGGACATAAAACTTGTGCTCAATCCTATTTGTAACAGCATGAAAGCCACTCCATTCCTTTAAAAATGGCATGTTTGCAGGGAATAAACCTGCCCGTAACGGTTTGATGCATTCAGAAGAACACTGTCTCCAAATGCAGCTACTAAATAAATGAACAGCGAATGCAGGAGAATAATGGGTCCTTTAGTTAGGGCAAATCCCAGGAAAATCAGGATGAGTCAGAGGGCACAAGTGCACAGCCTGCAGCTGGGAAATCACGGAACTTTGAGGACTCCAGTTACAAGCCTTGCCCAGTTTTGGCCATGCTGGCATGGGCTGCCCCGGGGCCTGACTTGAGAGCAGCAGCAGAGCCGCGGGCACCGAGTCTCGCCCCAGGATCCAGCCTGGCCGAAGAGGCTGTGGGACAGGCAGCGGGAAACTCACACCCTCCAAAGAAAGCTAAAAAGCTTTCACAATCACGACCCTGCGAGCCAGTTTGGCAGAACTGAGGGAGAAATGTCTGTGCTCAGGCCCAACAAAAACCACTGTGAGTGCCAGTTCCCTTTTGTTTAGGAAAGAGAGGAAAACCCCTTGGGAATGGACCACAGTCACCTTTCCCTGCATTTCCAGCTGAAGTAAAAGCCCCTGCATCCCCCTGGGGATAAGCCATCCCAGGGTGACACTTTCTGCCACCCCTGAACACAGGCACACGATGGGAGCCCCCGACCACCTACTTTGGGTACGTCTGGGCAACAGAAGAGGTACTGGGGAGCACTAGGAGAAATGCTTGCGTTTTCAGCCCTCCCCTCCCAGCCAAAGTACATACTCACCCTGAGCCTCCAGAGGCTTGCGGGTGCCTGGCGGGGGCTGCTACTCACTGTGGTGCTCTTGGGTTCGGTGGCAGCACTGCCAGACACTGCAGCATCCCCAGTGCCGTCCGTGACACAGAACCAGGGCAGCGTTGCCAGGGGCACAGGGTGCTCAGTGACCTCACACATCCTACTTCCTGCCCTGGACAACCTATTGGCCCTCGCTGTGCAACTCAATGCACACTCTGGGCAACCTAGTGCCCCTCCTGGGCAACTTGATCCCACCCTGGACAACCCCCGGTGCCATCAGTGGGCAACCCAGTACAGCCCTCGGGCATCCGCTCTGGCTAGCCTAAGGGGGTTTCTCTCCAATTTGGGAAAACACCCACCAGCTCTGCTGTGAGCACCTCTGTGGCCCACCGTATCCAGAGGAAATGTTTGCATTTGCTTCACCTTACCGCGTTAGATTAACTGTGAGCCCTGTGGATGGCTCATCAAATACTCAGCGCATGCATCTGTCTTCTCACTGCCTTTCTCGGCTTCCTCTCCTTTTCCCAGCTCCTGCGCTCTGTGCACACGCTCACATGGAGCTGGCCTCCATGAGAAAGCCATGCCTCTGCTGCCAAACATCTGGCATTAAAGGGAACTCCAACTCTTTCGTGTAGACACGCAATTGATTTCACTTTAAAAGACATGTCTTCCTTTAGCCAGGTGAAGAATCAACTTCATCAAAACCGAAACGAAAAGTTCAGCACACACATTGCTTTTCTATAGCTAAACCAGAGAAAATAATTGCAATTAAAGCAAGCCGACCTCTGCCCCTCTGCAGGACACGCACACCCCCTCGGACCAGCCCTGCTCTCTGCTCCTTGCACGCTCCCAGCTCCATCTACGCCTGCTCTCGCTCCCTGCCCGGAGTCAACCGTGTTGAGGTGAATCACTGCATGACCAGGGACACCACTAGTTGTTGCAGCAACCACACCCTTTTTGAAGTAGTTGCTAAATCCAGCAATAATCGTTAGATAATATTGTAAATGGCCCACGGGTGCTCTGCAGAGCACACAGAGCAGGACTTCCAGGGCAAGCACCCATGAGCAACCTGATGCAGAGAGACAGCAGGGGACACCAAAATGGATGAAGCTTTGGTCCCACCAGAGCATCCGGAGCAGCTTTTCAGGTGAAGGGCTCGTGACGTACCTAAAAGCTACAAAGTCGAGGAGAACTGGCCTGGGTAAAACAGGCAAATTCACACGCTCAGCGACCCTCAAGCAAGAAGTTATCAACTGCACGCAGTAGTAAGTGGTCCCCAAATCCCTCGTGCTCTGGGTACCACACCAAAGTAAGTAGGCTATTTCCATCATCTCCACTTCTTCAAGTGATTAAACTGGGTTCCCTAATTGTGACAACTCCAAGCACCGCAAATTTACTAAAACTACAAAACTGCCATTCCTGGTTGTGCTGGGGCATATCCAGTTCTGACGGACACCTGAGACACAGTTTGTCCCAAAGCCTTGAGAATTTTAGCTCAAAATCAGAAAAGGAAAACCAGGGTGAAACCGTGAGGCTGATGTTAAGCAGGGGGGCCAATTTCCCACACGTCACCCAGGTTTGCCTCGTTGACTAAACTGCAATTTCAGGAGATACATTCAGATACCCGAGTACAAAAATATCCTGCCAAAAGCTGTCCATCTTTCTGTCGCAGCCCTACATTCTGGCTGTCTGTTAATCCAGCATTCCTCTGGATCATAAGCTGCCCGTCTGAAAATACCCAGATCCAGATCTTTTACAGCAGCCGTCATGAGTCTACACGGACCCACAACATTGCCCAGTCGCAGCAGTTTTACGCCGCTTTTGAATATTCCTCTCTCTCCTGTCAACACCGTACCTGCCCGAAAGGGATCCAGTGTCTAGTCAATAGCGGAATCATTTCCAAAAGTCACAGGAATTGATGGAGGATTAAAAGAAAATTAAGCTGTGTGTGGTGCGTCCCGTGATGTCATGCCGAAGGACAAGGATGCTCACAGGCAGCGCAGGCTCCCGTCTGGCCCAGGGCTACTTGAAGGCTTCAAAGAGGCTACAAGACCTGATCTACAGCAGGCTCCATCTGGCCAGGAAACACAGGAGACTTTCCTGGGTTTTCCTGGGCTTCCTGCATTCTGGTGAAAACGACGAGTTGTCCATAAAGCATGGAGGGCCAAGGAGTCTGGAGGTGAGGCCTGGGCTGCTTTGAGCTCTGCACATGGCCAGTGGAAAAAGATGGTTATGGCCACGACTGAGCCCCCGGCTGCCAGAGCAGAGGCTGGGACTGGCTGGAGGAGGGCGGGGGGATTGGGCACCAAAATTGGAGGAGAGGGAGAGGGAGAGGAGGCTGAGCAGACTGTCAAGGAGAAAGAGCCAGCTTTGGAGATGGGCAGCCCCGGGAGATCATCTGGGGCTCTCCCTTCCTCTGCCAACAGCCCCCCAAAGAGCTTGTGTCCTTTTCCCCAGCTTGGAGAAGCTCCAGTGTTTGTGCCGGCTCCTCCACAGCCCCGTGCAGCACCTGGAAGCGCCACCATCCCACTGGTTGGACTTTCAGAACACCAAGTCTGCTGGCAGGCACCTCTCTCTCACGTTCCATCTGATGTATATCCTTGGAATACTGTGGTCCACTTAGACCACTCCAGATGGAGTCCGCGGTGCCTGCTAATGAAAATGCAAAAGTGGGGTAGAAGAGGAGGGTTTCTTCGCCTGCAAGTGGCAAATATGTCCAGGCTTTTACAGCAAAAGGCCTTTCTGACTGTATCCTGAGCAGCCTTCAGAAAAAGGTTAATTCTGGCATGTTTTGGGGAGAGGAATGGTGCTCAGACTAACAGGCAAGAGGAGGAAAGCCGCTGGGGACTCTGCACGCTGAACCCTCCCCAAGGTGTGCTCCAAAAGGCACCTACGGGCCATTTTGGTTTGGGGTTTGAGCCGGCGACAGCTGGGATTGCAACCTGCGTCCCCAACAGTGATGTGCCAGCCTCTCACTTTTCCCCGAAATCCCACGGCTTCTCCCTGACCTTTGCCTCACACAACTACAGCCCAAGGCACAATCGCTTTGCATCAGTCCTGGGAGATGGAGGGGGGTGAAGCGCAGTCAGGGAGTTGTTACCTGAAATAAAAGCTCTCGAAACCAAAAGTAGTTTAGAGAGGAGATAGTGCTTTATTCGACATCGGGTGCCAGGGGGAAAACCCACAAATCTAGCACACCTTACCGGGGATATTCACCCATTATTTATACACAAAATAGTCTCAGAATTCCGCCTGCCTAATACATAAGCCACCTAGGCTTACATAGTCATCTTTTTCCACATGTGTGTTAAACTTTGCTGCTTCAGCAAAACACTTCTGCGCAAGCGTGAGCTTCTCGGTGGTCGTTTGGGTAAGGAGGCCCTTCCTCACATTATCCTTTTGAGGTATTGAGTCGTCTCAGGACAGTAAACGTCTACTGTAAGTTTGCCAACTTCTTGAGGATGCTAAGGATGTTCCTTGAAGTAGCCACGGCTCTGTCCTAACGGGTACAGGAGTACATACGTGATGCATAAAAGAGCCTTGAAGTGATTAACGACTTCTTGTTATCCCATCCTGGGTGACGAGCTACTTCTGTTTGTCTCCTCATTATCACTGTCTGTAACATCAGCTCAGCGAGCAACTGTTTTCTCACACAGTCAGAAGGTCAGGAATTAGCTATTTTCTCACACAGTCAGAAGGTGGGTAAGAAACAAGCAACATTTTAGTGAGCATACTGTTCTGAACAAAGCAGAGGCCTGTCTGCGGACACAGGCGGAGGCTCGGGAGGGGCGGCGCGGCCCGTGCAGCCCCCGCCCGGGCAGCACCTTCCCCGCCCGAAGGCCTGTGAGGGCGGCGGCCCCCGGGCAGGCCGCTGCCGAGCCCGGCCCTCGCCTGCTCTCCGCCAGGCCCAGAGCGCTGCCCAGCGAGCCCTCCTCCTTCTCCGCAGGCCTCGGGCTGCCGGGCGGGCTTGCGGGGCCACCAGCCGGCTGGGGCGGCCGTCGGGGCTGCAGCCCCCGCTGCCCTTGCCGCGCCAGCGGCCGCTGCCGGGGGCCGGCGCTGCTCAGGGGCAGCTCGTCGGCGGCTTCCCGCCCCTGTCAGCCACCGCCGGGGAGCGCCGGCCCCCCCCGGCTCTCGGCCGCCCCTCGGGGGAGCCCAGCCGCCCGCCGGCCGGGCCCTCCGCAGGCACGGACCGCCCGAGGGTGCCGGGGGAGCGGACACCCCCTCAGGCAGCCGGCGGCCATGGGCAGAGGCGGGGGAAGGCGCCGGCCCTGGGCTGCGGGGCCGAAGGGGGAACGCGGCCCCCGGGCACCCCCCGCCCGGCCCGGCCCGGAGCCGCCGGCAGCGGCGTCCTCTGGGGCAGCTGGTGCGGGAGCGTCGGGGCCGGGGCGGGAGCGGCTTTTCTCCGGAGGCAGCGCGGCTCCGCTGGGCCTGCTGCTGCGGTGGGTGACAGCCTCTGCTTTGCCGGGGTTTTGCCTTCTCCCCCGCTCCTTTCTCCTCCCTTGCTGCAGGCGGCACGGTTTGGATTGCTGCAGGCATTGCCCGGCGCCAGCTCGCCTTGTGCCGGTAAGTTATTCCCAAACAGCCCTTAATGCGAGGGGGAAATGGTACTTGAGAGGTAGCTCCTCTGGGGGTGGAGGATGGGAGGGTGTTTGGGTCCATTTGTCAAAGAACTTGTCGCTTTCACGTCAAGGCAAAGAGAAATGACTGAGGAAACAAAGCCCGTTCTCAGGTAGACATCTCTTGAGCACATAAAAATGAAAAAAGCCCCCCGGCTCGGTGCTTTTGCCTGCTTTTGTTAGCACGGATTATTTTCCCTTGAGCAAGCAATTCTTAAATAGATTTAGACGTATTCTCTTGCTGTTGGAGAAGATCTGTCAAAGTCTGTTCCTGTCGTCTTCTGTTGACGGCAATATTTCTGGGCATGTTTCTGTGGCTTGTTCTGAGAAGTTTCCTTTCTGTTCCTTCTCTCATTAGAAACAGGAGCAAATAGCCCTTTGTACATCTTTCTCAGATGCGAATTGTCTGTTTGTTTTCTCCAAGTAGTTTTATGTACTTCATTGACATCTGCAAAGGTCTTCCTAAAGTCCACTGTTGTGAGTGAGAAGTGAATTGGAGCCTACGGAAATAGGCTTAGAGAAAAAAGTTGTCACTTCTTGAGTTAGTGTTAGGATGTGCTCTGAATTGGGAATTCCGTGGGTGATCTTATGAGAGCAAGGACGACAAATGTACTCCCTGAGACGTTCTTCGATTAGTGTATGGCACAGCAGGCATCCACAAGTCCATTGAATTCTTTCTGCTGCTATTGTACGTGTTCTATGTAGAAACATAAGTTAGCAATTTGCAGGGCTTCCTGCAGACTAACTTTGGCTAGATCTAAACTCAAGAGAGCAGAAATAATTTTAAAATTGTTTTGTAAATTTTTTTCTCTTTTTTTTTTTTCTTTTCTTTCCTGGGCTTTTAATTGGGTTTTATGCCCCGCTGGGGCAGGGAAGGATGTGAGGAGGGACGAGGGGTTTTGGGACTGGTTGTCGTAGCTGTTTGAAGAGTGCAGTTTGTTGTTTGTGTGCAGTGTCTTAGGGCAAAGTGAGGCTTGTCAAAGGGGCAGGTGTCTGTGTGTTTTTCCAAGAGCCTTGCTGTGCCCAAGTGAAACTGGGAGGATTCCCTGCGCAGGGTGCTCTGCCCCGACTGCCTGTCTCCCTGGGCTCCATTCCGTCCATCCATCTAGATGTTAGAAAGCAAGCCAGCTTCCATCCCATTTTACTTTTTCCTTGAAATCCAAGAGAAAAAAGGTGGGTAATGTATGTGTAACCATATGTTACAGATATGTATGTGTAACCATGCATGGATACAAATTGCCCTTGAGTACCTTTGAGGTGAGAGCGATTCTACTTCCTTGCCCTTGTGAAATGAGGAAAGTTTTTTGTGCTTTGTCCGAGTGTGCTTGGGTCACAGTTTCACCAACTAAGGATGGTGACAAGCTTGTGATTGGTGTGGGAGGAAGTTCTTGTTTCTTGATTGCTCTGCTCTATGGAAAACTTGTTTTGCAATCCTTCACATCATGCAAACGTTAAACACGCTGGGAAAAAATGTTAGGTGGAAATGTATGTTTGGCTGAAATCTCTTCCTGGAGGCACGTGTTCATGTGCATGTAGCGTTTTTAAGGTGAAAGTGCCAGGGAAATGCTGCTTTTCAAAGGTCTTTGTGTGATGGGAAGTGGCAGTCCCTGTGCAGGTTAAGCTGCCCCGTGCTCCCTTTGGAACTCCCTGTCCTAATCTCTCTCCCTCTCAGCACCATTACCGATAGTGCTATTTGCTCAGTTTGTGTGTGTCTGGAGGAGAAATGTTTCCTTTTTGAGGCCAGGCACATGATCCGAAGAGGCTGATTATTTCTGACTGTGCCTAAGGATTGAGTTTGTCGATGAACAAAGCGAGAGGCTTGCTGTGATTGTTGCTCTGCATGTTTTTCTTGCTACTCGTGCTCACAAACCCAGGAGAGCAGATTTTGTCTCCGAGGACTGAAGTTTAGAATTGCAGCTGCTTCTGTTTCTTCAGACAGTAGTTGCTCAGGAGTTCCTGTGCTCTTGTGCCGTAAGAAAATGCTGCTGTGGATTTCCTGTTCCTCTCTCTTGAAAGGTTGTCCATGAGGAGTGGAATAGAGAGGAGTGTTTTTTGAAAGTCATCTAGAAGGGAACCAGAGCAAGAGGAGCAGTGTGGTGACTGGGTCCAGGCTGGCCACGGAAATGCAGTTGCCCTTTTGTGTACTGCCTTTTGGCCAGGGAAGTGTGTACCTTGTGGCAATGAACTGTTTTGTTCTTGTGTCTTGATTTTCAGCCTTGTGGGAGTTTGTCGTTCATCACAGGGCACCGGCACCTTTGCAAGCCCCAAAAGAGGCAGGTCTCATCAGAAGACCTCAGCAGACAGCCCACAAGCCCATGTATGGCACGTTTTCCTGGAGACTGACTTGGATTCTGCACTTAGTTGCTTCTAGCCCGACCTGTCCTTCTGACTGCAAGCAGACTGTAATGGTAAGGTGCTGAGACATCTCTGGCTAATTGTGCAGGTGCGTCACTGGTGGCCTTCTTTGAAAGGAGGTCTGGGAGAGGTGTCTGTGTGTGGGGTGAGTCTGCTTTTGGGGAGGGGAGAAGGTTTCTCTGCCTGCACAAGAGCAACGTCCCTGGCGCAAAGGGTGCGGGGGGAATGCCTAAGCACCACTCCTGCTGTGGATTATAGCATCTCCTTGTCTTTGTCCCTAAAGTCTGTGTGGTTTTTCAGGCTGTGAAATGAAACTCTCAATTTCTGGGAGCTTTTTGCGCTCTCTCTTGATTGCAGAGTGGTGTTTTAGCTTGAGAGCTGTGTGCTCTCTGTCTGCTCTGCCTGAAAATGCACGTGAAAGGAGTCTGCCTGGTTTGTACGCCTCTGGGTGAGGTGGCCAGCTGGCCCTTTCCGTGGGGTGGCTGGTGATGGATGGCCAGAGTGATGGTCATCAGGAATTCTCGCTGTTGGTACTTGCCCTGTATCTGCTTGGGTCCAGGGGTGGAGATGGTGATTTCTGTGGCATCTCTGGGGTCTGGCTCTTGCCGCGAGACCTTTGATGTTGCAGGGGCGGGCTGCTGTAAGCTAAGTAAGCAATCTCTGACAAGAGTGCCGTACTAGTTCTTGTGTGGCCAAAAGCCTGGCGATGTTTTCATGGAGCGCTGCTCACTTGCTTCTGGGATGGTCTGCCTTGTCAGTGCTGCCGGCTGTTGACAGCTGTGCTCTGCTGCCTGTATCTTGGCATCCATAAAGACAAGGGGTGTTTGGGGCTGCCCCCCTCCTCTGTCAGAGTTATTTGGAGTGAGAGGTTGCCATGCAGGGTTGCACACCAGGTTCATGAGGAGCTCACAAAGCATGAGGTTCAGATTGCAGGTCCCTGTGGCAGGGTGACATCAAAAGTGCTGTTTTCCTTCCTCCTCTTAGTTTTGTTTCTCAGGGAAGCTGTGAACGGTACAGCTTTTGCAGTGTTAGATGTGAGTGAATAGGCATGCTGCTGCATGACCCTCTGTCTTCTTTCTGTTGATTTTGTGCCTCCCCCCGCACTTGTCACAGTGATGCCGAGTGATGAGTCCTGTCAAATTTCCCCTTGGGAAAGGGGAGAGAGTAGACAACTTGTTCAGCCGGTACCACGTAATTCAGTTTCAACTCCAAGTGCCTCTTCTACCTTCCTTAGATATTTAGAGCTACTTTCTACTCATTGGAGGTGAAGGGGGAAAGGTGTTTGCAATAAAGCAATTGCTGTAAAGCAATCCTTCTTCACAAGTGCCACCTGGAAAGAAACATCCCAGATTTCTCCCCCAGCAGTGCTCTCCATCCCTGGCCTGGACCAGTTGTGTCGAAAGGAGAAAATAGTGTCATTTCTGTGTCTGCTCATTTCTTGATCTCTTCACGTCCCCTCCCACCCCCCTCCGCCCTCTCTCTCTTCTGAGAAAAGCAGGAGCTCCCTTGATTGTGGTGGGTGGCCTTGTGCAAAACATCTGGCCAATGTTTTCAAAGCACACCTTGAGTGTAAGGAGCTCTTGAATGTACTTGCTTCCTTCTTCTGTGGTGCTGCAGAGCTGTCTGTGAAAGGCAGGAGGAGAGGTGGGCAGGTGGGTGTGTGCAGAGGCCCATGTTTAGGTGTGCTTGCCCAGCAGGTGGTTGCCAGAGCAGTGGTGGCCCCTGAGCTCTAGGAGATGTCTGGAATGGATGTCTGGAAGCCTGCTGCCTTGAGTGGGCTTTCTTGACTTGAAAGGCAGTTGTTAGCTGAACGTCTGTGCAAACCTTTGGAGGTTGTCAGGGAAGTGTTGCAAAAGTATTTGAGAGCCGCCGTGGTCAAGGTTTTCTCTAAGCGTGATGCACTGAAGCATTTCCTAGAGAAGTCTTTAGAGCATCTGCAGTCTCTGGAGCCTTTGCCTGTGATGCGCTTGATTTGTGCAGGTGATTTTCCCAAATGCTGCTGGGGCAAGGAGTTGGGTGGAAAGTGCAGTGAAAAGCTTTCAGTCTTGCTGAGAGAAATGGAAATAACTGATGTGCTTTTTTCCACTGCAGGGCAGGAAGAGAGGGCCCAGGGCCAGGAAGGGGGTGTTGCCTATTTGTTGGTTCTAGGTGGCTGCTTTTCCAGCACTTGCTCTAGCGTGTCTGTTGGAGGATGGCAGATTGGATGGATCCTTGGTTTCATTCCTCTGAGAGTAACTCTTTTCAACTCCCCCTGTGCTTTTCATCTCAAAGGATGCCCAGCTGGTCTAGAAATGACATCCATGGCTTGCTCTGCGTGGCAGTGAAGTGCAGCCCCCAGAACTGCCTCCCAGTCTCCGTTGGTCCTGCCTGGCAGTGGAAGCCCATCAAATGGAGTGCAGCTAAGAGTGATGTGGAGTGCCCTGCTTCCAGCAGGGAGAGCAAGGCTGCTGCTGAAGGGACAAGCTGTGAGGATGATAAGAGAGCCAAGGAGCAGAAAGGAAGGATTTCCCAAATGCTGGAGTGCTTGTCACGTGCCACTCCCAGGAAGGAGGCGGGGTAAGTGACTTCAGGTTTGTAAATTGCCAACAGTGCGGACTAAGGTGAGGTAAATCTCAAGGTCCATCTAGAACCATTTATTAGCTGCCCCAAATGATTAGTATAGGTCTTAACAAGTCCAGAGAATTGGTTAGGTATATGAGAAATGCTGGCAAATGGTGAGGTATGCATTGTGTTCCTTAGCACCAGGTATAGGAGAACTTATGGCAAGCGTTACTGAAGGTGGTCCTTAAGGTGGTTACTTAAGAACTCTAAGAGCAAAGAGAAAGTGGGGGATAGAGAAAGGCAAAGCCAGAGCAAAAGCCAGAGGTGAAGAGATGGACGGTGCTGGTTGCAGCGTCTTTTTCAGGGAATCTTCCCAGGCATAATCTTCTTTCTTGGGAAGAATCTTGCCGGGCAGTATCTTCTTCTTTTGTTTCTCCTTTGTTCCCCGCTAGGGGCACTTATTTTCCCCTTTGATGTCTGCTGCAGTAGCATGGTCCACCCCCCTTGCCAAGGGCAGCCTTGTGTCAGGTTTCTCCCTTCTCCCAGGTGATGTGTAGCATGATTTGGGTGGAGAGAGGAGTGCCATAGTCCTACATGTTGAGCATGATGTCTCTAATCTTCATCAGCATATGCGGGGGTGTGCGCTTTCCTATGCATTTGGCGGCTAATGAAGCCAAGGTCACTTCTCGGACACAATGGCCTTGAGAACTAGCAAGCTCACCACACGAGTGGCAGAACTATCCTGTCTTCACAGGGCATGTCTCTTTTAGTTTTGACAATGAATGCTTGTTAGGAGTGAAAGCTTTCTAAAAATCAAATTTTACCCGTTTCTTCCTGGCATACAGGGGTAGCTGAAGTCCTTGCAGTTCCCCCCCCGTGGCATGCCGATTGCTTTTTATGGAGTCACTTTTTCACCTTCTTTTTTTCTTTTCCTTTCTGGGTCTGGCATTCTTGAGCTGTGGTAATGGATCTAGTCCCCAAAGTTTGTACTATTGTTTTCCTCTTTACACGTTACCCTTTTGCCCCTTTTGTTTTGCGCTTCATGAAGGCTAGTGTGATTGGGTTAGAATCATGTCAACTGAAAGCTAAGCCTTCTTGCTTGAGTGCCACCACATAGCTAAGTACAGACAGAAAATTGCCAGGTTTTGTTTTGGTTTTTCTTTTTATTGGTAGCTCAAGTAGAGCAAGTTATTAAACCGCTTTGGAAATAGACCTGAAGTCAAAATTACAAATATGTTAACTTTCTCTTAAACTACTTGCAGCACAGTGTTGCTCAGCTCAGAATATTGAGTTTGAGTTTTGGTATTTGATGATCCCTATAGCTACAGATGGATGCTTTACACATAGCAGACAGGTACCCTGAAGAGAAACTCACAGGAGTTTTTCATGCAGGCCGTGGTTCTGCTGTTGGATGTGCACATGAAACCTTACTGAAATCGCAGGGTTTTTCAAACGGGTGGTTCTCAGTTAGTTGCAGGCTGAGGAGTTCTGTTGCGTAGCGATGAAAGCGTGCTCTGCGATACAGTGAGAGCAACTGGTATTTCTGTCAAATACCAAGTGGGTAAAGTTGCAATCGTAACACTGTAGGGAGTGAGCAAGGAATGAAAACGCACGGGGAAAAAGGACTGTCTGAAATTTGTCAATGCTAATGTCAGCTCTGCTGCACAAGGCAAAGTGTTGTTTTCCTCCCCCATGAAAACTGGCGCTCTGCGGGACAGGATGTTTTATGTGCTGCTGTGCGTGATGTGAATAGCAGAATACTAAGCCCACTCAGTCGATATTGATTTCCCCCCGCCCCCACACTCCCAAAGCTATGATTATTACTGGACATGGATGCTGTTGACAATCCCTGTTTCCCTTGAAACAGCAATACTACCAGTAAGGCAGTATTATTTACATTTTTTTCTGCTCTTGATTTACCCATCTTTTTATTTTCCTTCACGTTTTAAGATTGAGTTGTTAGATTGAGTTGTAGTTATGACAGTGATTTGGTTTAATGGTCTTTTTGATTTAGCTTCAGTACGCTTTGATTCGGGAGCATTCAGCTATTGAAATCTTCCCAGGAGGGATCACGTGGGGTCTGTGGAATGTCAGCATGTGCACGTGGGTGCAGACACCCACACACACACATACGCACCTTAAGACTTCTGGAAACATGAGACAAGAGGTCATTTCCCAGGGACAAAACTGGCATGGTTCTGCAAAGCTTGTTCTGTGCCAATAAAAACTGACACGACTAAATACTTGGTGAGATTTTGTTATTAGCTGTAGCAGAGAGTTGATACTGGAGGTGTGATTCTGTATTGGACACCAACAGGCTTCCCTCAAGAAGCGCTCAGTTCCTGCAGAGTTCTGATCAAAAAGGAATAATTCAGGCTGGCAGAGAGCTCTGTTCATCCCTCCTCCTGCTGAGCGCAGGGCGAACTTCAGAGTTAGGCCAGCTAACTTGAACATTATTTGTTCTATCTTTATTTTGTTATTTATTGATTGATTATCAGGTGATTTTTTTCTATATTTATCAAATGATCTTTCTTTTCTGCTGCCTTGCACCATTGTATGAATGATAAAGTTGCCAAAGTCCCTACTGGAGTCCGCCTGTGGTTTGTTTCTGGGTGCTGGTCTAAGGTGGAAGCCTGAGAAGGCATTTGGATCCCGAAAGCATTTTGCGGCATCCGCTGGTGGTGACGAGACCAGGTGGGCTGTGAGAGAGGGGACTGAATCCCCATGGCCATTGTGTGAAACTTGAGGAATTGTGGCAATTTATGGAGTGTAACAAATAGCCAGATCCCTTAAACAGAAATGGCACTTATTTTATGATAGGGACAAAGTCAATAAAGCAAAAGCACAGCGCTGGGTGCATGACTCAAGTCAGAGGCACACCAGCTAACACTTCAACCATGTCTTATATACATTCAATATTGCATACGTATTCACTCGTTTAGACAGAGTAATTGTTGATAATGATTGATTATTATTAGTCCTTTTTCCCTTCTATTTGTGTGTTTCCTTCTGAATCTTCAGTTCCCTTTTCCCATGCATCTGTTTCCTTCTGGTAGGATCAGGTCCCTTCTCCTATGCATCTGTTTCCTTCTGTTAATCACTTGTGGAGTCTTTTGGAGTTCTCTTTTGTTTCTCTCGGATGTTTTTCTTCATGATGTTTTTCTTCATAGTTGCTGTTAGTTGTTATCTTTGAGGTTTCTCATGTTTCCTAATTTACTAAAGGTTAGTTATCCTTATAAGTCAAAGATTTATAGCCTTGTTATTATGGCAAAAGCCAACAATACCTTCACTATTTTTCACAATTCCCCCTTTTTGTCTTTTATACTACATTTGGCTTGAGCCATAACTTTCATTTTGCTTAATCCATTTGTTTTGTTCATAGATCAATTCTGCTTCTTCCAATTGTTGTGGAGTATTTCTTATTTTCCTTAATACCATTATCTTTTTAGTTGAGCCTGAGGCTGCCAATTTTGGATTCTTGGGTATGGAAACTACTTGCGTGCTTTGGACTACTGTTATAATTCAGCGTATAAAACAAGGGATTAAGCAAGGAAGAAATAATAAACAAGCAATTGAACATAAGAGAACGTAGCCTAGTTTCTTCCACCAGGTTCCCCCAAAAACGTTATTCCACCAATTATCATTTAACATAGATTCCCATTTTTGAACCGGTACATGCGCAATTTTCCGGATTTCTTCTGTTATTTCCAATATTGCATCCCCATTATCATCTATCTTTAAACAACAATCTGAAGTGTTCCATTTTCCACAAATGCCCCCTTATTCCACCAGTAAGTAGTCTAAGGCTAATTGGTTTTGGTAGATAGCAGTCCTCACTATTTTGGCTTTTATCATATCTTGTACCCCACCTCCACCTGATATGTCCCAATGCCCGGCTTTAGTAAAGCAGAGCCATTGCTCCCCTCTAGGACAATGTACTCCTAGTCTTGTTCCAGCTATTCCTAAATTCTTCCCAACCCAATATTCATGTTGGTCGTATTTGCACACTGTTAACTCATGGCAGTTATAACAGTGGCTGTTGATATGCGAATGCACTGTCATCGTGGAAACCATCTTCCTATTCCAGGAGACCTGCTGGTAACACTTCATGCATTCGTTACTGGATACTAAGGATACCGCTAATAACAATATGAGGAGTGGAGGTCCAGTATGGCTTATACTCCTGCCTCTCATGCCTATTGGGGTGCTTCCAACAGCCGAGAAATCATTCTTCTTGGCAGCGAGTACAGTGGCCAACCTGGTCTTGCCCTCCATCCTCTTTTGATCTGGTATCCCTGGCTCTTGTAGCAGGTAGGGTTCTTATCTCTTTTTCCAAGGTTTTTACAGTTAGAGACCACTGTTTCCCACCATTCTTCAGGAATTTCCCACAAAACCGGCACTAGCAATTCCCACCCGCAAATTAATGTTACGATATTGGTATATCATATCCGAGTTTGAGCCAAACTCGAATTTTGCTTCCGGCAATTTAAACAGAAGGGATGTCTTCGGGATGAATGGTAATACCAATTTTGCTTACAACCTAAGCATTCGCACTTTACCCAACTATGATGTCTAGCACAGGGATGTATCAGACAAGCTATACTACGGGGTACTGGAGGGGGCTGTAGTTCTTCCTCAAGGTTAGGATATAGCCGACTATCTTCTTTATATAAATCGCATGCAAGTGCAAACAGAGAGTTTTCAGTTTTATAGAACCCCGACCCTCCTGTCTGTAACGGGAGTGCTCTTCCTCAAGGAGGATATTTAATTTTCCTTAAGGTTTGCCCCGGACGTACCTGAAACCAACGATAAAGTTCTGGTTTCACTTCCCAAGTTTCTGTGATTTCTAAGTTGTTATTCAGTTCCTCTCCCATACATCACCGCGTTGGTTGGCGTTTTAAGGTGAGTCTGGTGTCCCCGGCAGTGGAAGTCAGAGTCCAATCTCTAGGTTCTTCTGCTAGTCCTTTTGTTCTGCTGGCGTGAGTCCACCCTTTTTCCTTCGTCCATACTGCAGCTTCCGTAGTCGACAGCACCTGAAAGGGACCCTCCTACTGGGGAGTTGAAGATTGCTCTCTCCATGTTTTACTAAAACCCGTTCTCCAATTTTAGTGTTATGGATCTTAAAATCCAACAGGGTAGTTTGTGGGAGCAACCCTTTATTTCCTAGTTGTTCCAAGTTCTTTGCAGTCTGCATTACATATTGTTTAATACTAGCCTCCCCTCCTTCATAAGTGAGTGATTTGAGTTTTCGGAGGGGTGTGAAAAGATTGTAACAGCTCCTCCAGAGCCTGTCCAAACAGGTTGGGAGACTCTGTAAACCCTTGAGGTAGCTTTGTCCGTCTAAGCTGCTGTTTACGTCCGGTGTTTGGGTCCTCCCGTTCAAAAGCAAAGGTATCTCGACTTTCCTCAGCCAGGGGACATGCCCAAAATGCATCTTTTAAATCCACTACACTAAACGAGCTGTGTTCCGGGGGAACTTTGCTCAGAAGGATATAAGGGTTTTGTACAACAGGGTACCAAGTCAGAGTTCTCTTATTCACCTCCCGTGAATCTTGCACCAACCTATATGTCTGCTGCAGCCCAAACTTGCTGATTAATTTTGGATTCGTCCTCCTGACTTAATATTTTTGCAATCATTTTGCCCTCTTTGGGGATTACTCCAACCCCCAGCTGGATCTGCAAGTCTCTTCCCAACAGATTGCACCCAGCTCCAGGCACTAACAAGATATTCCCTACACCTATTTTGTCATTACCTTCAAAAACCACCTGCTTGATCACTGGGGCTTTAAAACTTTCCCCCTTTGCTCCCATTACATTAATTACTTCTTTACTTATAACGCATCCTTTAAGTATGTTACAAACGCAAGTTCGCTCAGCTCCTGTATCTACTAGACATTCTAATACTTCCTCCTGGGGCCCACTCTTAGGTTTATCAAGGGCTCAAGGTGATAGCTATCCTCCAGGAGGTCGAGCCCCTGACACCCCTAATCCTCAATTTCTCTAAACATATTCTGATCTTTATCCCTTTGAGGACGTTCCTGCTTAAAATGCCCAAGTTTCCCACAATAGAAACATCCACTTCCTTCATTCCTTTTCTCAGTTCCCGATGGTCCCCTTCTGGGAGGGATCTGATTCCCTCTAAAAGTCTCCTCCCGCCTCTCAGGATTCCGTCCCATCCCCCCCATCACCCTGGGATTTTTCTGAATATTTCCTTCCCTCATGGTGGCTACTATGATTTTAGCTTTTGTTTTAGCCTTCTCCTCATCTCTTCGTACATATACTTTCTGAGCTTCCCTCAATAATTCGTTCAGGCCCCGATCCTGCCAGTCCTCTAGTTTCTCTTAATTTTCTTCGAATGTCTGGCCAGGCGTGTGTAACAAATGGAACTCTCAGTAATGTTTGCCCCGCGGGACTCTCTGAATCTCTTCCTGAGCACTGTCTCATGTCAGGTCGCAGCGTTTCAGGCCATTCGGTCGGGGTTTCCTCCCTTCCCTGCTGCCCATCAAATGCTTCGGTTACATTCTGCCCTCTAGGAGCGGCTTCTTTTAAACCTTTAATAATTAAATTTCGATAATCACTCATGTTCCTGCGACCCTCTACATCATTTTGATTCCAATTTGGGTGTACTATTGGCATCTTCTGGTCCCCAGGTGGGCCTTGCTGATTTTCCCTTTCCCAAATTCTCATCCCAGCTGTTCTAATCATTTGCCGTTCTTCGGGAGAAAATATTATACTTATTATTGACTGCATTTCCTCCCAGGTATAAATATTAGGGCCTAGGAATTGGTCTAATTTTTCTGATAGGCCTATTGGATCTTCCAGTAACCCTTTTAATTCCTTTTTAAAGTTCCTGACTTCAGTGGGCGTCAAAGGAACGTTTACAAATCCTATCCCCCCCTTGTGCTCCCCCCAGGGGTACTTCCCTTAAGGGGAATAAAGTAACTCCTGGTGTTTCCTGCACCGTGTCTTGGTCTTCCGATTCCTTGACTTTAACAGAAGTTTTCTGCCGTAACCTAGGAGAGTTTGTAAGTGATACTTTTTCAATTAACCTCTGAGACCTGTCCGACCTTCTCCTAGCACTAGGTGTCAGCTCTTTTCCAGGAGAAGGGGGGGCTGTTGGAGGGAGGCGGTAGGGAGGGGGCAAAACTTCCAGAGGATCCCACTGCTTCTCCTTTTCTTCCCTTGAGATCTCAGATATTTTAAAGGTACTAACTCCTTTTGGCCAAATCTCCCCTTTCCAGCAGGAGGCATATTCACTCTCCTCTGGGCTGAATGATTCTTTAAAGTTTACATAAAGGTCTAAAGCCTGGCACATCCACCCTTGAAAGGACCCATATCTAGGCCAATACAAATGGTCTGCTCGTATAGGTTCCTTTGTCCATTCTATCATATAATACTGAATCATTTTAACTTTATCCCTATTTTTAGTATCCGGATCAATATTCCAATTAGCCAGTTTTATCCCCAAAGGACTGTCTTGGGGTATATCTGCCGGCACTTTCCCGCTCCCCTTTTCCCTGGGGCTGTCTTCCGCTCACCAGAGCAGTCAAGCACCCAATTTTCCCGGGGCTGTCTTTCACTCAATCTCTGACACTTCGTCTCTTCATTGGCCAATTCCCTCGTGGGAGATTGGAACCGCGGTTAGAAAGACTCCACACTCGCTCCCCAGATCCGGACTGTCCGGTCTGAGTTCCACACACACAGCAATCAAGCCCCAAACCCGCCCAACCAAGCAGTACTTACAGTCCTGTTTTCTTGCCTGGGTCTTCGTGCACAAGAATTATGGGCTACCGCGGTTTTTCCTGGGGAGACTTACCCCTTTTGCTTTATGAGTCCCTCCTCTCGTGGGATTATCAGCTTGGAGTCTCAACAGGCACCGGGAAGTCCTCCGAGCAGGCCGCCGAAATCGGTGGGGTGCACCTCCTGCTCAGGGTCTCGGAGCCCACTGGGACCAAGTGAATTATCCTGGACGAGCCCCCAAATTGTAATAAATAGCCAGATCCCTTAAACAGAAATGGCACTTATTTTATGATAGGGACAAAGTCAATAAAGCAAAAGCACAGCGCTGGGTGCATGACTCAAGTCAGAGGCACACCAGCTAACACTTCAACCATGTCTTATATACATTGAATATTGCATACGTATTCACTCGTTTAGACAGAGTAATTGTTGATAATGATTGATTATTATTAGTCCTTTTTCCCTTCTATTTGTGTGTTTCCTTCTGAATCTTCAGTTCCCTTTTCCCATGCATCTGTTTCCTTCTGGTAGGATCAGGTCCCTTCTCCTATGCATCTGTTTCCTTCTGTTAATCACTTGTGGAGTCTTTTGGAGAAGTTCTCTTTTGTTTCTCTCGGATGTTTTTCTTCATGATGTTTTTCTTCATAGTTGCTGTTAGTTGTTATCTTTGAGGTTTCTCATGTTTCCTAATTTACTAAAGGTTAGTTATCCTTATAAGTCAAAGATTTATAGCCTTGTTATTATGGCAAAAGCCAACAATACCTTCACTATTTTTCACATGGAGACATTTCCTTGTGGAGAGGGACAGAGTGGGAAGGGCGGCAGCCCCTGTGTTCCCATCACTTGGAGTCTGTACCACTGCGGAACCTCGCTGGCGTCTGCCCCCTTTGCAGGGTGTCTGGCTCTGTGGTTAAGCATACATGCCCGCATCATCTAAAATGGCCTTTTTCTCCAAGGCCTGTTCTTTGAAGAGAAGTCGGTGAATTACTGCTTTAGGTCCCGAGTAATATGTAGCAATTGAATGACCTTATAAGAAAGACTAACTCCAGTAGGAAGCAGAAATTTGTGTTCTCTCCCCGGGGATCAAGCATGCATTATATCTTAAATAGAGTTGTTAGAGGGAAAGGCTTGTTTGCTTGTATTGTAGGGAATGTCCAATTGCATCCAATGAGCTTGTTTGCAATTTCTAGTCGTGTATATTGCCATGAAAATCAATGATTTTAACTGTTAAACACAGGAATTACACTTTGGGCTGGATTTCATTGAAACTTAGTCTGATGGCTTAGTTTTGCTGAGAGTGTGTCAAATTGCCATCAGTTCACTTTCTGAATAGGTTCCTGAGTTTTAGGAGCCCTAGACCAGAATAAAGTTAGGAGCTGCTTGGAGTATGGCTATACTGCCACCAAGTATTTCTCAGAAATGAGGTGGTAGGCAGTCAATCTGCTTTTTCCTGAGTCTAAAAGAGTATTTGAGAACAGGCTTTACCAGAAGAGCTGCTTTGATTGGTTGCAGTTGGGAAAAAAGACTGATGAATTGCCTTGGAAATGAGAAGATAAACTTTGGCTTTCTAAGCAAGTTGTGCAAGCCCTGAGGATTCAGCTGTTCTCAGGGAATTTAAAACTTTGCAGTAGGTGCTAATAGTTTGGAAAGTTAAGTCCCTTAAGTCAAGGCTTTCAGAGCCTTAGTTGGACAGGTCCTGAAAAGATCTTTATGGGCTCTTCCAGAGCCCTTCCCACTGCCCGATTGTGATTGAAGTTCTGAGTTGGAGCATTTCCTAATGACATATTTGGACGGAGTCAGGCCCTGTATGTCTTAAGACCTGATCCAGACTGCCCGATTCTGATAGAAATTGTGTCAGTTGCTGCTAATGGTGTCTGAAGTAAAGAGGAGTTAGGTCAAATTTGTAACTCATACAGATGCATACTCCAGACCTCCTGTGAGAAGCTCAACTGATCCCTGCTGCCCTGTTTTGGGCCATTAGTTAATGAAAATGCACTGAAGGCTGTAGTTAGTAGGAGTCCTGCAATGTTGAGTACTGGGAATGACATTCTAATGGTGAGCAAATGGATCCCCTTTTTCTCCGCAAATCGCTGAAGCAGGGCAGTTTTCCCTTGGGGCGGTTCTGCTCTGACAAGTGACTGGATGGAAAGAGCTGCCCAAGTGCAGCAGCCCTCCTGCCTGTGTGTGTTCAGAACTGCCTTTTTGCACCTTGCTGCTCCTCAGCCTGTTAGCAATTTATCTGCAACTGCCTCAGCTGTGAACGAATGAGTGCTATTTCATTCTAGCCCCTATGGCCACGGTGCCGAGTGGGGTTTCGTATTGTGTCTCTGAGCACAATAAAGCTGGGAGAGTGTTAAAAAAGAGAGAACTGGAAGCATATGAAAATACAGGACTAAGCGATGGAACAGTTTGGCTTGTTTTGCTCTAAGAGGGAGAGAGGTGATGTAGCAAATAACAGAAAAAAGCAACTCACCCCAAAATAACCCCCCAAAAGCAAACCCGACCCAAAAGCCCTGATGTTTTTACTTATGCACGGAGCAAACTTGCAATGAAGTCCCTGAGGTGGCCCAAGAGCGTGAGCTGAGTGTGTTCCCTGGTTTGCTGCAAGCCCTGGTCTCCAGGAGCCTGTGCTGGCTACCTGCCAGTCCACTCCATGGCTCCAGGTGGGAGCAAGGCAAGGTGTGAAAAGAGAGTTGACAGCATGGCCCTCTCCCTGCTGGCTGTGGGCTTGAAGACCTTAAAGGCAGAGGGGCTCAGGAGCTCACAGAGGTATTCTTTTCTGTAGAACCAGTTTTCACAGCAAAGCTCCCCATGCATCTTTTATTCCTGCCATGAAGACGAAGCTTTTTTCTCACGAACCAGAGATGTGATGCTGCTTCTGTGCACATTGGCAAAGAAGACTCGCATTTGAAAGCTCTCATACTTCTTCTGTGGTGAGGAAGACTCAGGAAGCAGGTAGAAGAGATGAGCCCAAGGCTTGTGTCGTGCCAAAGAGTAGGGGTGGAAGCTGGGGGGAAACAAGTTCTCCTTTGCTGCTGTGAATACCCACAGTAGCAGTAGTGAATTGGGTGTGGGAGTTAAGCAGGGTGATTTCCAAGGTGGTATTGGGGAAGGAAAGTGTAATAAACAGCCAGATTTCTTAAACAGAAATGGCACTTATTTTATGATAGGGACAAAGTCAATAAAGCAAACGCACAGCGCTGGGTGCATGACTCAAGTCAGAGGCACACCAGCTAATACTTCACCCACGTCTTATATACATTGAATATTGCATACGTATTCACTATTTTAGGCAGAGTAATTGTTTATGATGATTGATTATCATTAGTCCCTTTTCTCTTCTATTTGTGCGTTTCCTTCTGGCAGTTGTTTCTGAGGATCGATGATCTTCAGTTCCCTTTTCCCATGCATCTGGTTCCTTCTGGTAGGATCGATTATCATCAACTCCCTTCTCCTATGCATCTGTTTCCTTCTGTTAATCATTTGTGGGGTCTTTTGGAGAAGTTCTCTTTTGTTTCTCTCGGATGTTTTTCTTCATAGCTGCTGTTAGTTGTTATCTTTGAGGTTTCTCATGTTTCCTAATTTACTAAAGGTTAGTTATCCTTATAAGTCAAAGATTTATAGCCTTGTTATTGTGGCGAAAGCCAACAATACCTTCACTATTTTTCACAGAAAGCAATGTCAGTGTTGTGGCAGATGAGCAGTGAGAGCCATACCTGAGGCTTCTCTTCTGCCAGCTGCACAGCGGCAGTTCCCTCAGCCTGCCCTTGTGTGCCCTGTGCCGCAGCCCCTCACCAGAAGGGGACACAGGAGTCTGCATGCAGCCTCCAAAGTGCCTAAGAAGAGAGGAGAGCATTTTTTTTCGCTTTTTAAGTCCCCACATTACCACTAGAGTTATTTCCTCAATTTGTGTCCGTGTGGAGGAGAAACGTTCCTTTTGAGCCCAGGCCCATGATCTATAGATGCTAAACATTTCTGACTGTGCCTAAGGATTGAGTTTGTTGATGGAGAAAGCGAGAGGCTTGCTCTGTTTGTTGCTCTGCATGTCTTTCTTGCTACTCGTGCTGACAAAGCAACTACAACAGGTTTTCCCTGGCCCTCCCTTCCCTCCTTCCCCTTCCCTCCTTCCCCTTCCCTCCTTCCCCTTCCCTCCTTCCCCTTCCCTCTTCCCCCTTAGTAGGTGGGTGTTGGTGTGGTTTTTTTGTTTGGTTTTTTTTTTTTTTTTTGTGGTTGGACTCGATGATCTCAGAGGTCCCTTCCAACCACTAAGATTCTGTGATTCTGTGATTCCCTCCTTCCCCTTCCCTCCTTCCCCTTCTCCTTGCTTCCCAATGAGTCAAATCATGATGAGCCTGAAATGCCAGAGATTTTTCAGCTCCAAAACCACATGCAAAGCCAGAGCTAAAGCCAGAGATGAAGAGATGGCTGGTGCTGGTTGCAGTGTCTTTTTCAGGGAATCTTCCCAGGCATAATCTTCTTCTTCCTTGGAAATATCTTCCCAGGTATGGTGTTCTTTCTTGGGAAGAATCTTGCCGGGCAGTATCTTCTTCTTTTGTTTCTCCTTTGTTCCCCGCTAGGGGCACTTATTTTCCCCTTTGATGTCTGCTGCAGTAGCATGGTCCACCCCCCTTGCCAAGGACAGCCTTGTGTCAGGTTTCTCCCTTCTCCCAGGTGATGTGTAGCATGATTTGGGTGGAGAGAGGAGTGCCATAGTCCTACATGTTGAGCATGATGTCTCTAATCTTCATCAGCATATGTGGGGGTGTGCGCTTTCCTATGCATTTGGCGGCTAATGAAGCCAAGGTCACTTCTCGGACACAATGGCCTTGAGAACTGAGAACTAGCAAGCTCACCACACGAGTGGCAGAAGCATCCTGTCTTCACAAGACAGGTCTGCCACGCTTTCAGGGGCCAGAAGCGTTAGCCTTCTGAGTTCTTTGAAGGCCAGGCCTGCATTATTTCTTTCCTTGTGGGTGTTTGAGGCCTTCCATTGAAGGCTTGGAGGGCCTTCTGCCCCTCGTCGGGGAATTTGCAGTCCGTCTCTTACAGTGCTCCCTTCAGCATGGGTGGCTATGGCTTTGCAATGGGTGAGCCTGATTTCCTTCCTCTTCTTCCCTTCCTTCTCTCCCTCCTCCTTCCTTCCTTCCTTCCTCTCTTTCCTTTCCTCCTGTTGGCAGGAAGGAGAGGGAAGAGACAGCTGTTGACAGCTGCCTTCTGTCAAGAGATGCCTTTCAACTGTGGAGATGCCCTGCAGCTCTTGTTGGGGTTTGTGTTGCATTCTGCCTCCTGTATTTTCTTCCGCCCCAGAAACTTGCCTTTGCTAGGCAGCCGCTCTCGATCCTTTTGCTGGGTTTCAGTACGAGTTGCCTGCACACTTTGGTTTTGGAGCCTTCTGTCAGGCAATCGTGGGCATGGGGATGGCAGGTTTCCAAGTTGCCAGCTGCGCTTGCTTGGGATGAGCCCAGAACATAACCCCTGGGAGCCTTGGCTTTGTTTCCAAGCTTTCTTGGTTGCCTTAGTACATGTTTTGCACTTTTCTGTCAGCTTTTGCCATTTCTGCATTTGTGTCAAAGCATCTGTAAGGGTTCTTGTTGCCTCTCCAAGAGAAAAAGTGAAACTGGTGGGGCAGGGAAGGAAGGCAGGGAATGGGTTCAAGCTGCAGCAGGGTAGGTTTAGGCTGGACATTAGGAAAAAATTCTTCAGAGAAAGAGTGATTAGACACTGGAATAGGGTGCCCAGGGAGGTGGTGGAGTCACCATCCCTGAATGTGTGTAAGACTCGTTTAGATGTGGTGTTAAGGGATATGGTGTAAGGGAGAACTTTGTAGAGTGCAGTTGATGGTTGGACTCGATGATCCCCAGGGTCTTTTCCAACGTAAATGATTCTATGATTTTATGTGAGGCGGGACAAGGAGTTTTGGGACTGGTTGTCGTAGCTGTTTGAAGAGTGCAGTTTGTTGTTTGTGTGCAGTGTCTTAGGGCAAAGCGAGGCTTGTCAAAGGGGCAGGTGTCTGTGTGTTTTTCCAAGAGCCTTGCTGTGCCCAAGTGAAACTGGGAGGATTCCCTGCGCAGGCTGCTCTGCCCCGACTGCCTGTCTCCCTGGGCTCCATTCCGTCCATCCCTCTAGATGTTAGAAAGCAAGCCAGCTTCCATCCCATTTTACTTTTTCCTTGAAATCCAAGAGAAAAAAGGTGGGTAATGTATGTGTAACCATATGTTACAGATATGTATGTGTAACCATGCATGGATACAAATTGCCCTTGAGTACCTTTGAGGTGAGAGCGATTCTACTTCCTTGCCCTTGTGAAATGAGGAAAGTTTTTTGTGCTTTGTCCGAGTGTGCTTGGGTCACAGTTTCACCAACTAAGGATGGTGACAAGCTTGTGATTGGTGTGGGAGGAAGTTCTTGTTTCTTGATTGCTCTGCTCTATGGAAAACTTGTTTTGCAATCCTTCACATGGTGGAAACATTAAACTTGCTGGGAAAACCTGGGAGGTGGACATGTATGTTTGGCTGAAATCTCTTCCTGGAGGCACGTGTTCATGTGCATGTAGCGTTTTTAAGGTGAAAGTGCCAGGGAAATGCTGCTTTTCAAAGGTCTTTGTGTGATGGGAAGTGGCAGTCCCTGTGCAGGTTAAGCTGCCCTGTGCTCCCTTTGGAACTCCCTGTCCTAATCTCTCTCCCTCTCAGCACCATTATCTGTCTGGTTTTCCAGGCTGTGAAGTGAAACTCTCAAGTTCTGGGAGCTTTTTGCGCTCTTTCTTGATTGCAGAGTGGTGTTTTAGCTTGAGAGCTGTGTGCTCTCTGTCTGCTCTGCCTGAAAATGCACGTGAAAGGAGTCTGCCTGGTTTGTACGCCTCTGGGTGAGGTGGCCAGCTGGCCCTTTCGGTGGGGTGGCTGGTGGTGGATGACCAGAGTGATGGTCAACAGGAATTCCTGCTGTTGGTACTTGCCCTGTATCTGCTTGGGTCCAGGGGTGGAGATGGTGATTTCTGTGGCATCTCTGGAGTCTGGCTCTTGCCGCGAGACCTTTGATGTTGCAGGGGTGGGCTGCTGTAAGCTAAGTAAGCAATCTCTGACGAGAGCGCAGTGCTAGTTTTTGCGTGGCCAAAAGCCTGGCAATGTTTTTACCATGCAGGGTTGCACACCGGGTTCATGAGCAGCTCCCAAAGGATGAGATTCAGATTGCAGGTCCCTTCCCTGTAGGAAGTGAGCAAAGAATGAAAAGGCACGGAGAAAAAGGACACTCTGCAAGTTCTTCATGCGAATGTCAGCGCTGCTGCCAAATTAAAAGTGATGTTTTCCTCCCCCATTAAAGCTGGCGTTCTGCGGGAGAGGATGTTTTACATGTCGCTGTGCGTGATGGGTAGAGCAGAATACTAAGCCGACTTAGTTGACATTGATTCCCCCCCCCCGACTCCCAAAGCTGTGATTATTACCAGGCTTGGATGCTGTTGCTACTGGGCATTTCCCTTGAAATGTACTCTGGAACGGGATCTCTGGGATTTTCAGATTTTTTTATTTGCCCTTATTTGCTGGCACTGTACCACATTTTATTAGTCTACAGGACTTCCCTTCCCCTCTTCCCCTCCCTCTTCCCCTTCTATTTCTTCTTCCCTTTCCCTTTCCTTCTGGCAAGAAAAGACATTGGAAAAGAGTTACAGAGGAAAGTTGCAACAAAATTGTGTCACCTCAGACAACTCTTACACATTAACTGCGCTTGCAGGTGGCTTGGCATGTGCAAATCCTCAGAAGTGAATGGTAGCAGGTGATAACATGGCCAAAGCCAAGAGGGTTCTGTCAATTGTAAAACAAATGTGTGAAGAGTCTTAGGATTGCTTTGATGGAATCAAGAGTTGTAATAGGGGGTCCTTTTGCCACGTTCTCCCACGGCATCCTCCAAAGGAAACTTAGGAAGTGTGGGTTAGATGAGTGGACAGTGGGGTGGCTTGAAAACTGGTTCGCGTTTAGGGGCACAGAGCCTAGTTGGAGGTCAGTGAGAAGTGGTGTTCCCCAGGGGTCAGTAGTGGGCGCAGTCCTGTTCAATCTCTTCCTCACTGACCTGGAGGAAGGGCTAGAGTGCAGCCTCAGCAAGTTTGCTGATGATCCAAAAGTGGGAGTGAGTGAGTGATGATCCAAAAGTGTCTGACAGAGCAGAAGGCTATGGCGCCATCCAGCGAGCCCTGGACAGGGTGGAGAGCTGGGCAGAAAGAACCGTTCTGAAATTGAAGAAGGGCAAGTGTAGGGTGCTGTCCCTGGGGAGGGATAAGCCCACATACGAGTAGAGGTTAGGGGCTGAGCTGCTGGAGAGCAGCTGTGTGGAAAGAGACGTGGGAGTCCTGGTGGACAAGAGGATGACCGTGAGGCAGCAATGTGCCCTTGTGTCCAAGGAGGCCAATGGCATGCTGGGGTGCATCCAGAAGAGCGTGGCAAGCAGATGGAGGGAGGTCATGCTCCCCCTCTACTGGGCCCTGGTGAGGCCGGCATCTGGAGTGGTGTGTCCAGTTCTGGGCTCGCCGGTTGCAGAAGGACAGGGAACCGCTGGAGAGGGTACAGCAAAGGGCTACAAAGTTGATGAGGAGACTGGACCGTGTGTCTTAGGAAGAAAGGCTGAGGGATTTGTGTCTTTTTAGTCTGGAAAAAAGAGGACTGAGGGGGGATCTTTTCAACGCTTCTAAATACTTGAAGGGCGGGTGGTCAGGAGGATGGGGCCTGGCTCTTTTGAGTGGTGCCCAGTGAGAGGACACAGGGTAACGGACAGAGACTTGAGCACAGGAAGTTCCATGTAAAGATGAGGAGGAACTTCTTTACTTTGAGGGTGTCAGAGCATTGGAAGAGGCTGCCGAGGGAGGTGGTGGAGTCTCCTTGTCTGGAGACACTGAAAACCCGCCTGGACGTGTTCCTGTGCAAGCTGCTCTAGTTGAAATGCTTTGGCAGGGGGGTTGGACTAGCTGATCTCCAGAGGTGCCTTCCAAGCTTTCTCCTTCTGTGAACGTGTGGGACGAGGAGGGGGCTGGAGGCCAGGGGTGATGAGGGGAGCTGGAGGGTGGTCCCTGTCTCCAAGGGACAGCCTTTCTCCTGGGCAAGCATGATGGGAGAGTGGAGCAAGCCCCAGGGAAGGGGCCCTCAGCGTCATGGACCCTCATCCTTCTGCCAACATTTGGGCACGTTTCAGGCCACAGGCCCCCCATGCCCAAACCTGCCATATTTGGCCACAGGCATGAGTCACAATCGACATCACAGTGGGCTCCTGATGTCAGCAGCCACCTCACTGCCTGTTGCTGGGCACCTATAAAAGCAGGGGCCTATGCAGCTGGCCCCCAGTTTGCTGAGCTTCCTGGCCCTCCCATGCCAAGCATGGCTGGAAGGAAGAGGAGCAAGGCGGATGGCTGCCCACCTTGGCGTGGGACGCCCCAGAGCTGCGTCCTGCAAGTGCGGAGGAGGAAGGCACCTGCCAGGAGCAGGAAGCGCAATCAGCGCAGGAGGAGGAGGAGGAAGAAGATCAGGCCTCATGGCATGAGCCCCATCCTCCTGGCTTCTGCCATCCACGGCATGCAGTGCCTGGCTTTAGGCCCAGCAGGTAACGGGGTGCAGCCCGAGCGTGTCTGCCCACCAGGGAATGGTGTGAGACCCAGGCATGGGCATCAGCTGGCAGCATTGAAGAACAATGCGCAGGCCACGCGTGTCAATCCAGCAAGGCGTGGCGTGTGGCTAACGTCTGCCAGTACAGCAGGGAGCAGGAGCCACCGGGCCACCTCCCTATGGGCAGCCAAGCCTCTGCACCCAACTTTCCCAGCCCTCGGGAAGTGGTGCCACCTCTTCTGCATGGGTAGATGCTGGCATCCCGTCCTGGTAGAGGTGGCTGACGAGGAGCTTGGCGGGGATGCTTTGGAGGAAGTTGTGCGATGGCAAGGGCTCCTGCTTTTTCTTGGGTTTGTTCTTGGCTTTTTAACTGGCTTTGATTGTTTTTGATTGGTTTTCGTTGGTTTTGGAGTGTTTTCTTGGCCAGCCTTGCCCAAACTTCCTTGTGTCAGTGCAGAACTCTTGTGCTTGTGCAAAGGAAGAGCTGTGTGTGCATCTTGAATGTTTCCAGGGCTGGGGCATCTTTGGTGCCCTGTTGCTATTGTGTGGGCACAGCCAGGGTGGGTCTGGCTTCTTCTTCAGCCACCCCTTGGTTAGCTGAGGCGAGGGCTAGCTGAGGACAGCCACCCCCCACTGGCTTTCTCATCCTCAGAGTGAAACGCTGCCAAGTCCAGGCCCCAATAACCTGGGTGGCGCTGCAGGGGAGTCCGAGAGACTGTGGTGGTCTGCAGTGGTCTGTGAGGGTCTCCGGTGGTTTCCAACGGTGTCTGGAGGTCTCTGGTGGTCTCCAGCGCTGTCTGGCGGTCTCCGGTGGTGTCCGATGGACTCTGGCGGTTTCCAGCAGACTGCAGTGGTCTCCAGTGCAAGACCACCAGAGACCGCCGGATGAGGAGAAGTAACTGGACTCCAGACGATCCAATGTGAATCAACAGAAGCCGTTTATTAAGCATGGATCATCATCTTTTATACCCTGTGTTGTAGCCGTACACGCGACTCACTTATTTCTGATTAGCTAGTTACACTGTCCACGCGCTGTGCATGCAGTTCGTTCACACATCAGATTGGTTACAAGAATTCTCATAGTAAATTGTTTAGTCATTAGCACAACATGTTTTCTACCTTCTCAGTTCTCATTTTTCCCATGTACTAATTCCATCTTCTACCACCTGTTTTGCTCTTAATCTAATCTCTCACAGTAGGGAGGCTGGCTCACATGGCCATTTTCTCTCAGATACATTCCTTTTTTTTTTTTCCCAGTTCCCCTTCCTGGGTGGGGAGGGGTCATCGGGTGAGAGAATAACCATCTAAACGACAATAAATTGTTGTGGGTTTCTCAGAGCAGAAGAGGGAGTTATGTTGGAGCAGTTACAGGAAGAACTTGCCACCCACAGAGGACCGCTGAGACATTCCCAAACAAGCGGGGCTTTCCCAGGAAGCCCCCTGTGGCTGCCCTGAAGGTCCTCGCCCTTCCCTGCCTCGCACCACGCAGCAGGGGAGGGAGCAGAGCCCATCTCCAGGAGTGCTGACCACCTCTCTGGTGACACCGGGAGGACAGAACAGGGTCTCCGCACGCCTCCCCCAAACCCATCCTCCCAGCCCAGATCAGATGTGGACCAGACACTGCAGCCGGGCTTCGGTGAGATGATGTGCCACCTCCATGCAAGCCCCTGCCACGGCAATGGTGGCGGGAAGCTGAGGGACCCCCTGCCCAGCACTCCTAGTCCTTCTCAGTCCACAAAGTGGTGGTGATGGTGGTGTCCCTTCTGAGCTGAGTGACAAACACCACCGCGACAGCCCGTGGAGAAGGAGGAACGTCTGGGAGGGGTTGGTGGGCAGGGGAGAAGATGGGCAGCAATTCAGATGTGCCCTGCTCAGCTCAGGCAGGAGCCGAGTTCATGGTCTGCGATTTTACACCCCGAGTAAGACCGCCCAGACCCATGCTTGGCCACGAGACGGAGTCTGCCTCCTGGAGTGCCCGTTTTGGGGTGGGAAGCAGGGACAAGCTGCGAGGTCCTCAAAGGAAAGTCATCTCCGCTCCCACCATGTGCCTTTAGGTGCCCTGTTGGCATGCGTGTGAGGTTCCCCAGCCCGGCACGCTGGAGACACGGTGCTTGGGTGAAATACAGCCCACCGGCTACGATGCACCATAAACGGGACAGAGAGGTGCTGAGAGCTGTTCCCGTCCCGAGCAGGAAACCAAAAGGGATAATCCACAGCGAAGCCGTGAACGTCACCTGCAGCTCTGTAAATTACAGGGAACGAAAAATGCAACCGGTGTGAACCAGTATTATGAATGCACCTTAACTACAGGCGCCGCATTGTAACGCGTGACCTTGCTGAATTGGGGCAGTGAGAAAGAGCGAGCGAGTGAGTTTCAGCCTCAGAGCTACCCGGCGTGAAATATAAGCTGTTTTTCCAACCGCTTCTGCTGCCACGTGCGATCCCACTCCATAGAGAGCGACTGTACAGAACGGGCTGACCGGCTAAACACACACGAGTCATGAGGCAGCTTTGTTGACAAACGGACTCATATTTAGGGGGAAGGTGCCCAAGGCAAAGAACCGCCAAGATTAGCCAGCGAAAGCCCCAGCAAAGGCGCGCTGTGGGGAGTCGCAGCGCTGGAGCCTGGGATAGCGCTGTGCCACCCGGCATCATCCCGAACACATGCGAAATAAAGAGATTGAAATGCCAGGTTAAGTATATTACGCTTTCCATACCTAAAATTAGGGGTATAGCTAAAATTACCAATCCTTCCTCCAGCCCCAAAGTTAATTGTTCAGTTTGTTGTGCCACTAATTTGAAATATGCAGCTTCAGCATCCAGGTGTGTGAAGCTGCTTTCACACTGAAGCTGCTCTAAAGGCACAGACTTTGGGTAACGCACAATTAATGAGCTCAGATTCTGGAATGATCTGCATTCACTATCGGATCGGAGATGGGACTCCAGTAATCCATGTAAACATGTCAATGTCTGGTAAAGGGATTCTGGATTTACATGCACCAAATATCCTAATTTTGAGTCATTACACATCAATGTACGGAGCAAGAAGCTCAAAGGCGCAGTAAGGAATTAAGTCCTGACCATCAGCTGCATAAATCACAGGCACTGAGAAGTGTAACTGATGTAAAACTGCACTGTAAAGACATGCCAGGAATTACGACGTACAGCCTCTGGCACATCCAGCTGTTGTTGTATTTGCTTTTAGAAAAATGGGAATTTTTTGCCATATACAGGAGACAGAGAGGGAAAAAAAAAGCATTTAATGTAAGGTGCAACAAGAGACTCCACTCCAAAAAGAAAGACTCTCAGTCTGGTGGCATTAATTTAATGAAACTGTCACTTCTTTATGCGTTTGGTTTTTGATGTTTAGAGATCACAACAGTCTCCACACCAAACACCACGCACAAAGGAATCCGATTGGGACAAAACCTTTGGACGGGCACCGCAGCCACACTGACCCTGCCATCACTGTCAGGTACTTTTCCAGCACACACAAAGCCATTCACACAGGTGTTTTAAAATCATTTAACAGCATTAAAATCCCTGTCCTGGTGAGGACAAGGAAGTGGTGTTACCAGGAAGCACAGAGGAGCTGCTTTAGAATAACAAACACAGTTCCCAGAGAAGATTTCTCTGCTTTTTCTGAGAATTGTCCTGTGGTGGGTTCTGCTGCAGGGTGGGAGAAACTGCGGCTGGGGGGACAGGCCTGACAGAGGAATCCTGCAGCCCCAGGGCTGGCTCCACAGCTGTGCCCAGGGTAGGGGGTCCCAAGGCAGGAGAGAAGCCTCAGCATCACCCTGTGCCACAGGGCAGCTGTACGAGTCTCACGTGGGCCACATCTGCCTTGGGGGCAGGGAAGAGCCCTTCCCCAAAAGACCACCCTTCCCCCTTTCCTAGAATATTGTCTGGTGGGTTCAGCGCTCTGGCTTTCTCTCCGCTGTGGACAGAAACAGGAGCGTTGCAGGTGAGCTTTGGCTTCACAGAGCTAAACCCAGAAAAACCTTGCATCTTTCCTTACCCAGGAACTCAAACAAGTGCCCTGCGCCCCCTCCAGCTCTCGGCTGCAGGATTCAGATAAGACACACGGGATGGGCAAAGGAGAGGGAGGGAGAAGGCAACTCATCTCCAAGTCGCAGGCCCTGTGTGGGGCTGCCCTGACCTCTGCGGGGCTGCTCCCACCACCCACCCTGCCTGCAGCCTGCCTGCAAGCCCTCTGCCACATCCACTTCTGCGTCCAGCGCTCAGGCATCTTCCTTGGCCAGAGCCCTGAAGCAGAAGTGAAGCGGCAATTCAGTTCCTAAAGGAACGAGGAAGGTCGTTTTCATTAAACCAGACCCCACCATCACTTAAGACTCCCTGCAGGCATAAAAAGCTAGTGGGACCTCCTGTGACAAGGGCTGCCCCAAGCGGCCATTCCTGCCCTGAGAGCTTTCATCTGCCCCCTTTGCTCCTCTTAGACTTCAAAATTCGTTTTCACACCTCATGTGCCTCTCCAGGAGAGAAAAGTCTCTCCGGGACGTGGCTGCAGCAACACATGCACATTTCCACCCCAGAGGCAACAACTGATAAAGCATTAGGAAGCACTGCATTAAAAAAAAAAACCCTTAACAGCGGGGCAGGCCGAGGGATTGCCCCCGAGAGCCAGCCGAGGCCACCAGGAGCCAGCCCAGCACTCGCCAGCCTGCTTGCCAGCCCCACAGCGGCCGCTTTAGCCGGGCTCCCTGCAGCGGGCCCTTGGCCGCCGCTACATCACGGTTCATCACCATGGTCGAACGCCGCGTCCGCGTCCCTAGTTGCAAGGCTGCCATGGCGGAGCCGGGCGCAGGCACCGCAGCTCCCCAGCGGATGGGCAAAAAGCGGTGGCTGCGCTACCTCGATAGCGCTGGGTAAGCCCGGCAATGCCATTCCCTCACCGCCTGAGAGCAGAGGAGGCAGCAGGGGGCGCGCAAGGACCCGTGATGCCCGCCTCCGTCCTGCGGGAGGCGGAAGGGCTTCTCCAGCCTCTGGGTCCTACGTGGGGCACCCCGGGCCTCTGTGGGTCCCCCGCGAGGTCCCTCCGGCCTCTGTTGGACCCCTGCGGCTGCCCCTCCGGCCTCTGCGGGGCCTCTCCCTAAAGGGAGACGGGCCCCTGTCTCTCCCCGTCCGCCGAGGGCTCGGCTCGGGGCTTTCTGGGAGGGAAAGCTCCTCACCTGGACGGGGGCAGGCCGGCACAGGCCCGGCCCAAGCCGGGAGGAGGCGGCGGAGGGCTGGGCGGCCGTTCCCGCCTCCCTCAGGCAGCGCCAAGATGGCACCGCGCATGCGCGCGCCCCGCCACCTCCCCGTCCCTCCCCTCCATTTCGCAGGGACGGGGGCGCTCCCCGGCAGCCAATAGGGAGGCGGGGCCGGGCGCGCGGGCCGGGCGCCCTTCCGCCGCGTGCTGGCGCGAGGCCTCTGTGGCCATGGCTGCTGGGGGCCCTCGGCGCCCTCCTCGCCGCCGCCCCGCGCCGCCCGAGGGTCTCGCCGCCGCCCAAGAGGCCGCCGCCCAGGTCAGCGAGCCGCCCCGCCGCCTCCGGGCTGCCCGAGGGCCTCGCCCCGTCCCATCGCCCCATCGTCCAAGCCCGTCGCCCGCGGCCTGCCCCGGCTGTGGGGGCTGCGGAACCCCCCCGCGGCCCGCTTGCGGGGAGCGGGAGCGTCGGCCCCACCGCCTCGGCCTGAGGGGCTTGAGCCGTTAGCCGCTCTGTGGGCTGGGGCGCAGTGGGGTGTCTCGCCCTGGGGTTCCTGCCACGCTGCTGGGCTGGGCTCGGCCTCTCTGCCCGCCCAGAGCCCCCCCTGCGGGGCGGCAGGGCTCGGCGTGGGCTCGCAGGGGTTCCAGCAGGGTTCGGGGGCATAACAGTTTAAAAGAAATTATTTTGTGTAAGAAAGACCAAAGAATTCTTGCAAGAATCCTTGCCGTCTGTCATGGCATTTTGGGAGGCAAGCAGAGGAAAAAACCAACCGGGAACAACCTTTGTGCTCCATTCCCAAAGTAAAACGTTTTACTGGATTTTATCGTTGTTATCAGCTGATCTAGTATTTGGACTTAGGCTTAATAAGAAAGGGTGCAGCCGAGAATCATTTCAAGACCTAGTCCACGGGCACTGCTTTAGCCGTGAGTTATTGAAGTGGGTGTATGCATGAGTTGCTTTCCCACCTTTTCTTTCCTGTCCTACTTAGTCTTTTCTTTGCAACTCGGTGTAGTGACTGATGAACTCGGATGGCTTAGGAATCGCTGGTACGCTGCTATCCTTGAGGAAAGAGGGAAACATGACATATTAACTTCCGCAAGTTTTTGGTGATGGGAACAAATGTCAAAGGTTAGAAAGTGTTAACAGAATGAGGAAAAGAGGCCTAATATGCTGTAGTGGGATAATTAGCTCTGTGTGAGCGGTCCGTTTGGGGGGTGTTGGTGGGGGATGCTCAGCGGTGGCAGTTGGCGTGTGTGTGCCTGAGATGATGCCAGGGGCGCTCGGAGGGGGAAACCTTTGGGCTATGAAAAGTAACTTTGGAAGTTTGGGTCCTGTGGAGGGAAGTCAGCCTGGTAGAAGCTGAAGGAAGTTCCAAACCACTGTTCTGTGTGTTCTTTCCTCAGCATTTGTACACCTGCGGACGATCCTGCTGAGACTGCAGCAAAAAAGAGAAGGACAGGTATCGCACGTTACAGAAGTATTTAATATGCCTGATTTTTCTTAGGTTTCACCTACCTTAGAAAACTCTGGCTTCTCTACTTCTTTTGACTTGAAATGTAAAATTGAGAGTTGACTTATTTTTTTAATACTGCTGTTTTTCTGTGCAGGTGTCAAATGGCTAGACGTTTGCTGCCCAGAGCCATCTCAGGGAGATCTTATGACCAGGTAGAGTCTCTTTTCATCACGGTTCTTGTTTCTTTTGGCTCTGTGTGCATGTCTCTTTCCGTCCCTATTCTTCTCCCCACTTGAAACAGTAGTGCTCTATTTAGCTGTGCGGCACTGTTGTGTGCTTAAATTGTCAGTGGTTCACCTAAGCTCGAGGGGAGAGAAGGAAAGAAAGGAACTGAGAGAGTAGGATGGGTTCAAGTAACAGGAACATTTTCTTGCCTTTTTTTGTGGATTTAACTACCAGCGGAATTCATTAGACAAAGCTTGTGATGCCTACTCTTACCACGCTGGACTGAAAGGGGAGAATACCGTGAGAGTCTGTTGTAGGTCTCCCTCCTGGAAAAGGGGGTCTTTGGTGACAAGGCAACTTCTTGTTTTTGAAGAAGGCACATGTATACGGACATCTTTAATGTCTGTGCATTTGTTTGCTCTTCAGAGTCTGCGTGGTTTTACTGGTAATCCTCTCCAAATGGGGACAGTCACTCTCTTGACTAGCCTACAGAAGGCAAGTAAATATCCTGTAGGTGTCCCATTTGTAGTTCCCTGTGCTGGTCTGAGTTTCCGTAAGCTAACTCTATGTGGCTGCAGGTGGAGTTGCAGATGTTCATGTTATACCTTGCAGTATATCACCTAGCATGCAGCATTTATCACTGGTAGATCCCAGAGCACTTGACAGAGGAAGTGCTGGTTGCTTCCCTGTTTTCCAAAGAATGAAACTGATCAAGAGAAACCAAAGGAGTCTTGCACAGGGAGGTGGGAAGGAATTTACAAAGCCTCCAGCGCTTCATTCTATCCCAGTCTTGCTGCTCGAAAAGAATCGTGCTGGAAGCTGAGAGGATGTTGTCACACGTGTGCAACCGAGGCTCCAGTCAGCAGGAGCCTTGAAAAACCATTTCTTATCCCGAAAGTGAATTCTTGAGAATTCCGTGGGAAAGTACAGGTCCACAGCTCACTGCTCTCTCTCTTTCTCTCCCCCTCTCCTCGCAGGGGCTCCCCACCAGCAGAAGAGTCTCTGGAACAGGATGCAGCAGTGAAACAAGCTGTTGCAGGGGTAAGCTTGTGTTATTCATTATTTTGTGTTTTAGGAAAATTTAGCTATTGGTGATGAGAAATTTTTGCGCTCCTCACTTTCAGTACCTACTCAACAATATCTGTATTTGTGCAGGTCGTTTTCCCCAAGGAAAGCGGGAACATGGTTTGTTGAGTAGCACTATCACAAAGGGTTTCCCGCTATTTTTCTTCTTCCCCTTTAATGAGCTGGGTAGAGCCTCAAAGCCTTTACCGCACAGGCTTAGTTACCTGCAAAGCTGGCCTGTGGTGTCTTTAGTCGTGTCTTGTTTTGTGAGATAGGAAGTACATCTCTTTGACTTTCATCCCTGGTCAGGATTGAGATCAAAATTACATTTTAGTCATGGAAATCAGAAATATTCATCTCAGTCTCAACTTGCTGCCTACACGTGGAGGCTTTGCTGGGGTTCTTAATGCTGCTCCAAGGCAAACTAACTTTCTGGCTCTCTTGCCTCCGTTGAGTTTGAGTGCAGCACTCCATGGGTGCGCAGTTGGAATGCAGTCCTCGACAAAAAGTACCTTTGGAGTTTGCTGGTTGGCTGTGTGTACAAAAGCCCTTCCAGTTTTAGACCTGAGCAAGATCTTCTGTACTATCCCCTGGCAAAAAAATCTGTGCTGGATTGCTAGCTTGACGTCCTTTTGTCTAACAGGAACAGCATGGAGGTCAGATCTCAGAAGATGTGTTATCCCCAGTACCTCTGGCACCTGCTGGGGCCTAAAAGTCACCTGCCCTTGATGCGGAAGAGAAGAAACTGCCAAGGCTGCAGAAAAGAGCAGGCGGCTTTACTCCGCTCACAGAGGTACCGTAGCTGACAGGCTGTTGGACAAAACTGAAGGCTGTGAAACAGCTGCAAGGAACCCCATTTGTTATAGGTGGTTCTTCAGGCTTTTTGAAATCTGAAGAACTTGGGTTTAACCTGTTAGGGAGTGTCTGCAGCTGTGACTTCCCGGTGCAAAGGTCAGCACTAAAGCTGGTTTGAAGGATTTACAGGATTTAAGCATCTTATGCTCCACGCACTCCTTCAGTTGTGCTCTAACCTAAGGGTTTGTGGGGCTTCTGTTACTCGGGCAAAAATGAGTCCGGGTTTCACAACAGTCTCCCAGAGCAGTGCTAACCTGATTCCTACAGTTATATGGGATCTGCCTCTCAACCTGTCCTACCATGAAGATAGAACTTGTAATAGAAGCTTTTCCTGATCCATGGTGTTGCCTTGCTTGTGGGGGACCTGAGCATCCTGTGTGCGTACGTCCTCAGGATCTCACCGACCTGTGGATGCGCACTGGGCATGGTTGCGCTGCGTGTAGCAGCGGTCACAGGAGTTCACTTAGTTACGCTATGCAACAGGGAGGGGGAGTTGAGGTTCCCCTGCTTGTCTGAATTTTGGCTGCTTTTGTTCTTGGGAGTTGCAGTCTAACTGAGCGCCCCCTTTTTTGCCTCTTGAGGATTGACTCGGAAAGGGCTAGCAAGTCCAGAGTTTACAAAGTCTGCGGGGTGATGCTCAGTACAAGGAAAACCAGGGGTTTTCTTATCCTGCTAGCCCACGTTCAACCGAGAAGAAGATGCTCTTGCAGTTCAGAGTATTTTATACTACCAGACCTAGTGGTTTATTTGCATCCCTTAGGCAGACTTAGATGGAAACGTCCAAATTGCAACAGGTTGCATGCACAGCCTGGGCTCCCGATTGCCTGACTGCAGTGTAGCTGCCTCAGTTTCCCCCTTTGCTGGTGCTTCAGGTCCCTTGAAGTTCCCCCACCCTCACATTCTTTCAGGCTCCTGACTCAGCTGCCTTGGCATGGAGAATGCCTGCTGCGGTTGGCTTAAACCTCAGCGTTGCGAGGGCTGCAGCACCACATGGGAAAGGCATTTGCTGTGTGTTTGCCAGTCCCTGCGTTTTATCTCAGCTTCCTTGGCGAAAACAAATTGAGGCAAACCTGGGCCCTAAAGTTCCAAGTTGGGATGCTGAAACCAACCAAGCAATAAAAAAGGGCGCTTGCTACCTTAGCCGAAAGCCAGCAAAGGCAGTTGCTCTGTCACCTGAGCTTCATTTCCAGGCCGTGTTTGAGTTGAAAGCTGCCCACAGGTTGGCATGCTCGATGCTCTGTTTCACAAGTCCTTCCCCATTTAATTGTTCATTTCAGGCCATGGAGAGAGAGGTCATTGCTGCATTAGGCAAAGGTGAGCCAGATGAGGTCATGAGCAGTGCCTTCAAACTAAGGGTCACGCGCCAGGACATCCGCACCCTAGGGAACCTTTGCTGGCTAAACGATGAGGTAAAAGGAGCTGCAGCACAGGGATCTTCTAATGGAGCATTTATTTCAAAATACCCCTTCAGGGTGTACAGAAGTCTTTGCAAAGTTATTTGATGAGCTGCACTGCAGAGCCCAGAAATCTCTGCGCAGTTCTTATTTTAGGTACTGAAGGGTCCACTGCTTCTGGCAGTTCCTTTTCTTGTCTTGTGCAGCTTCCAGGAGTTAGTCTAGGTTCTTGGAGTGGGTGGCAGGTGTTTTTACCAAAGTGCAGTTTGACAAACAACTGTAACCAAGTGTGAAATTCTCACAACAAAAGCTGACAGCTGAGGCTGGAGTTCTCTCAGCTGCGTACTTCAGGGTGGCCAGAAAAGAGATGTTGCTGTGCTTTTCATACGGTAAGCTAGTGTCTTATTTTACATCTCAAGCTTCCTCTTTATGGTACAGGTCATTAATTTCTACATGGCTCTTGTGATGGAAAGAAGTAAGAAAGAAGGATATCCATCAGTCCATGCTTTTAGTTCTTTCTTTTACCAAAAACTTACTTCTGGGGGCTACAAAGCCGTAGGAAGATGGACCAGGCATGTGGATCTCTTCCACAAGGACATCATCTTAGTGCCCATTAACTTGCGCTTGCACTGGACACCAGCGGTGAGTCAAACGGGCTTGTTATTTAGAGTTGGGTGGGGAGAAAAAGCCAGCAAGAAAAATCATTGAGGTTTGTGCAGCACAAGGTTGCGCTTTGTCTAACAGTCACCTTTTAACAACAGGTCATCGACACCAGAAAGAAGACCGTCAAATACTACGACTCGCTGGGACAAGAAGGGGACAAGATTTGTGAGACTTTGCTGTAAGTAACTGCTCAGTCAGTGCTGTTGTGTTGTGAATTAGGAGAAGGGTTTTGGATTTTGCCCCTGTGACACGGCTGCAAGTTTTCCCATTTCTTCTAGATAACGAACCAGAAATGTTGGATTCGCTTGCTGCGAGTTGTCTGACAGTGACTCCTTACCCAGTCTCATGTCGTCCCCTCCACCTAGCGTCTTGGGTGCCTGGCTTCTGCCACCTTCCCCCTATATCCCAGACAAAGACATGGTAGCCCCGTGGCACATGGGCACCAACTTTGTTAGTGATTGATAAAACCGGGCTGTTGACGAAAGGGAAGCGTTTCAGGGAAGAAGTGTTTCAAGATGCCACTGGGTGTTCTTTGTCATTCTGACATTCTCGCTCAAGACAGGTACCGTGTAGCAAGCTTTTCCAGCTGTGTCGGCTGGCACGCACACCTCTCCAATGGAACGGGAACAGGTTTTCCTGTTGTGCCAGCAGGCATCCTTAGAAGTCTATGCCACTGATGTGGACGGACTAACAACCCTTAATGCAACAGCTTTGTAGCCCAAGAGCAAGGAGAGCGGCCCCACAGAGAGAAACCAAGCGTTGGTTTAGTGCGGTGCTCTCCTGACCAGTTAACAGCAGCTGCCTGGGAAAGGGTATAAGAACAGGTCTGCATCCGGTCCTTTTTTCCAGCAAGTGTTGGCCTGGAAACTTCCTCGGCCAGAGGTACTGGCCCAAAAGCTTTTGTATTTGTTCTTCCGGAGGTGCACGCAGTCTGTGGGATTCAGGCACAGGGTGGAATGACGACATGAGGGTTCCTCGCTTGGTTTTTCTGTTCTTCCTCTGAAAACATGTGATCTGGGGTTTTTTGACCTCTACTAAGCAATGAACTTTTGTGGAAGCCTCTGTTGGAATTGTTGGTCTCATTGCTGGTCATTAGCTCACAGCCTCTCACAGTGTTTGTAAATTTAAGATTTGGATTTTTCCTCCCAATGCCTTAAATCAGCTGCTGGGAGGATCCTCTGACACTTTACTCTCCTGCCATTCGTCTTCCTGGGATCTTTCAGCAGCTCTTTTTTTCTCGGCCTAAATTAGAGCGATGAAGAGTGATTTTTCTTTTGTTTTAAACAGCAAATACCTGCAAGAAGAAAGCCGTGAAAAAAGAAATGTGAAGCTGAATGCTTCAGAGTGGACTATTCACAGCATGGAGCCCCATGTAAGCGAACACTACTTGCACTTGAAATGTGAACTAGAACTCCTTGTCACAGAGCTCTTAACGCTTTCTCATAAGGCCAGGACTTTAGAGAACAGCCAGAAGCACCTTCTTATGGTACCACATCGGGCTGCAAGAGGACCAGGAAACCAGGCTGGGATGAAATCTTTGAGCAGTGCCTCTCCTTGCTGGCTGAATACTTTCTTGTTTTTTTGTTTTGTTTTTTTTTTTTTTTTTTTTAATTCCTCTGCCACGTGAAGGTGAATTTGGCTTTGCCCGCATTTCACAAGTCAAATTTCAAGTCTCTTAAGCAGTTGTCAGAGCACGTAGGCTTCTGGCTTGCAGCCCAAATCCTGGCACGTGACAAAGCAAGGGGTTGAGCTGATGTTTCTCAACAAGTTAATAATGAAAAGCAGCACCTAAAGACTCGATTTAAGGAACGTCACTTCAGAAAGACACAGTACGAACCTCAAGACACCTTGCAGGGAGGAAGCCTGCTGTCCCTTATCAGCCTGCGAGGAATTTGGATTGTGACATCCGAGCGTAGGAAGCCGAGGGGAGGGATGATGTGCAGTTCCTGGGGTGTGTTCCTTGTGTTGGGGAGCGGTTATTGGGGATGGTGCAAGTTCAGGAGTGTCTGGTTAGGGTATTTTTGGTAATGGGTGCTACTTCCAAGTTGCTTTTCCTTGAAGATAGAGGCAAATTCTCCATCTTCTTTGCATTCGTTAGGAAATCCCTCAGCAATCGAATGGAAGCGACTGCGGCGTGTTTACCTGCAAATACGCAGACTACATCTCGAGAGACAGACCGATGACCTTTAGACAGGTGAGTGAAGGTTCTGAAGAGCTCCAGCCTCTTCCGCACAGAGCCAAGAGCCAGGGAAGTTACGCAGCGGCTGAGGTGTCTGCTCCCAGTGAGATTCCGCTTGGGGGAGATACTGGAGGCAGTGGGTTTGTGGGATCTGGCCTTTGGATCTTTGGGAGAAATGGGTCTCAGCCTCTGACACTGGTTCTTTTCCAAGGCAGTGCTCTTCTGTGAAAGTGCTTGTAAGCTGTTGTGTAGTCAAGGAGATCTGGTTTTGGTGGCATGTCACCCTCTTAGGAGCTGTGTGGGTGAAAGCCAGGCTGTACCCGAAGGGCAAGTGTTGACAGTTCTTAAAAGGAACTTCATAGTAAAGAATTAACTGGGTGGTTCTGCGTATTTTGTGTCTCTTTCTGCCATGAGGTGTATTTCATGGATTTTCTTTTCTTTTCAGACCCACATGCCTTACTTCCGTAAGAAGATGGTGTGGGAAATACTCCACCAAGAGCTGCTGTGAGACCCGCACTACAGGAGTAACCCTTCTAGTTATTTTTGTCATACCTTATTGTTGTTGGACGTTTTTCTCTGTAGGTTAAGGAAAGAGTTTTTCTCTGTAGGTTAAGAAGTAGTGGTTAAGATTATTTGCCCCCCCACACCCCCCCCCCCCCCCACCTGCCCCTATTTTGGAGACAGTAACTCTCTTTGAAATTAGCTAACACACCTTAAGTGTAAGCTGGAAAGGTTGGTGTCACCTGGCCAAGGGAAAGCTTAAGAAGAAATGCTGTGAACTTCCATCGCAGAGAGGGCTGCTCACACCTCACAGCGCACGTGGCCACCTTATGGACGAATGGGACTCATCTGGTGGTAGCAAGAGTTGCATGAGCTGAACTTCTCTCACAGCACACGTGGTCGCGTTATGGACAAATGGGACTCATCTGGTGGTGGCAACAGTGGTGTGAGCTGAACTTCTCATCCCAACAACAAGGTGCTGAACTACTGTTTCCTCCAAGAGAGTTTTCTTCTGTTTCTGGAATAATCTACCATCTACTTGATGCCTACAAGTGGATTTGTGATGACCATCAGAAGAAAGCATTTACCATCTTTTGATTTGGGAGACAAACCCGTGTGGTTGGGGTTGGTTTGGTCTTTTTCTGTCTCCAGGGAGTTTTATAATGTGAAAAGAGAAGTATTTATTTATTTTCATTAAAATAAATATTTAAATTATTTGAAGAGCCTTACTGGAATGAAACTTGATCTGGTAATGAGAGTGATTTTTTTATTTTTTTTTTTGGTCATTGAAGAAAAGGTTGACATATCAATGTGGGGTTTAGCTCACTCACAGTCTCTGGAGGAAGACGACTCTGGCCAGGCTGGGTATCAGAGCATCAGAACCTCCAAGCGATTGTCCCAAAATCCTGAAGGGACAACCCTTTCATTTTTTCCCCCCCTCTAGCTTACGCTCCGGAGCTGGAGTGGGATTTCAGGTCTTTCCTTGACCATCGCAGAGGAAAAATTGCCCAAGAGGTGGTTTGGAAGCCCCGTGTTGGAACGCTTGTATAAATGACCGTGTGGTGTTGTCTCTGTAATGGCAGTTACCATCATGGGAGGCGATTCCTGCCCGCTGATGCGGTCTCTCCTCTCCTCAGCTTTGGGGGAAAGCAGGTGATTTTGGGGCCATGCCCTCTGTTGCCGTGGGTGGGATCAGCCTTCCTGGTGCTGCTCCTCGCCTGAAGGTCTGCTCTCCTGGGCCGGCTGACGCGGTGGTTTGGCTGTGGTGCGGGTCATCAGCCACATTGCTCTCTGCTTTCAAACTGATGAGCTTAATCCGTCCCCAAATCAGAGGAGATTCTCCAAAGGAAGAAGTATTGCAAAGGCAATGTGTCGTGGTTTGTCCCTCCATGAGATACTTCATCTTTCTGGGCTCCCGGAGGACGTGGAAGATTTTAGCTGTTTATTACCGCTAAGATGCAGTAGCTGAATGCTCGAACTGTCCTTTCCCCTTCCCTTTGGTTCTCGCTGTCTGGGGGCTGCAGTTTTGAGGCTGACCCTGTGCTCTGCTGCGTACAAAAGCAGAATTTGGGGTTTTTTTTGGGAAAAAACCCCAACGATCCAGAAAACAAGCCCTGCAGAGGGGGGAGTGGGGTAATGACACTACCCAGGTCCTCCTGGGCCATCCCGTTAAGCAGAGGGAGCTCGGGGGTGTGATGGAAGGAGCAGGGTGATGCTGCTGTGAACACCTTCCCTGGTGCCTTCTCTGTCCTCTCCGCGACCCGCCAAGGACTGGTGTGGAGTAAACCCTGTCGGGGGACACCTGCTGCTGGTGGCTTGTCAGCGCTTGTGGCTGCTGAAAGCCTCTGTGTCTGAGGGGGTGGGGAAATTGTACGCGTAGCAGCCAGCGTCCCCTCTGTCTCCATGGCTCTGGCCCTTCAGCCGGGGCTCCTGTCCTTGTGCCCCAAGGCGGTTCTCTGAGAGCAGCCCCTGGGGGGCAACAGCCTGTTCACACTGTGCTCTGCATGAGCAGTTGTGTGGGAGCTGGGCCTCGCTTCTCCTTAGGAAATGGCCTTTTGGAGGTGACGAGCTTGCTCTTTTTCGTGCTGATGGGCGAGCGCGTGTGCGGTGTGAGTAATGCCCTGGGGCCCTCGGCGGGGCAGGGGACACACACACTCCCCATGGGGCTTCGCACAGTTGTGACGCTGCCGGCTGCCCCGTGAGGTGGTCCTTGCTCACAGGAAGGCCGTGGAGGGGGCTCAGCCCCCAAGGCTGGCTCAGACCTGGCCTCGCATGGCCAGTGACCACAGGTCTACCAGGAGCAGAGTCATCCTCGGCTGGGGATGGCGGGGGGACAGCAAATGTGGGACAACAGCTTTTGTTGTGAGAATTTCACACTTGGTTACATCTGCAGGTTGATAAAAACACCTGCCACCCACTCCTAAGAACGTAGACTAACTCCTGGAAGCTGCACAAGACAAGTAAAGGAACTGCCAGAAGCACTGGACCCTTCAGTACCTAAAATAAGAACTGCGCAGAGATTTCTGAGCTCTGCAGTGCAGCTCATCAAATAACTTTGCAAAGACTTCTGTACACCCTGAAGGGGTATTTTGAAATAAACGCTCCATTAGAAGATCCTTGTGCTGCAGCTACTTTTACCTCATCGTTTAGCCAGCAAAGGTTCCTTAGGGTGCGGATGTCCTGGCACGTGACCCTTAGTTTGAAGGCACTGCTCATGACCTCATCCGGCTCACCTTTGCCTAATGCAGCAATGACCTCTCTCTCCATGGCCTGAAATGAACAATTAAATGGGGAAGGACTTGTGAAACAGAGCATCGAGCATGCCAACCTGTGGGCAGCTTTCAACTCAAACACGGCCTGGAAATGAAGCTCAGGTGACAGAGCAACTGCCTTTGCCGGCTTTCGGCTAGGTTAGCAAGCGCCCTTTTTTATTGCTTGGTTGGTTTCAGCATCCCAACTTGGAACTTTGGGGGCCAGGTTTGCCTCAATTTGTTTTCGCCAAGGAAGCTGAGATAAAACGCAGGGACTGGCAAACACACAGCAAACGCCTTTCCCATGTGATGCTGCAGCCCTCGCAACGCTGAGGTTTAAGCCAACCGCAGCAGGCATTCTCCATGCCAAGGCAGCTGAGTCAGGAGCCTGAAAGAATGTGAGGGTGGGGGAACTTCAAGGGACCTGAAGCACCAGCAAAGGGGGAAACTGAGGCAGCTACACTGCAGTCAGGCAATCGGGAGCCCAGGCTGTGCATGCAACTGGTTGCAATTTGGACGTTTCCATCTAAGTCTGCCTAAGGAATGCAAATAAACCACTAGGTCTGTTAGTATAAAATACTCTGAACTGCAAGAGCATCTTCTTCTCGGTTGAACGTGGGCTAGCAGGATAAGAAAACCCCTGGTTTTCCTTGTACTGAGCATCACCCCGCAGACTTTGTAAACTCTGGACTTGCTAGCCCTTTCCGAGTCAATCCTCTGTAGGCAAAAAAGGGGGCACTCAGTTAGACTGCAACTCCCAGAACAAAAGCAGCCAAAATTCAGACAAGCAGGGGAACCTCAACTCCCCCTCCCTGTTGCATAGTGTAACTAAGTGAACTCCTGTGACCACTGCTACACGCAGCGCAACCATGCCCAGTGCGCATCCACGGCTCGGTGAGATCCTGAGGACGTACGCACACAGGATGCTCAGGTCCCCCACAAGCAAGGCAACACCATGGATCAGGAAAAGCTTCTATTACAAGTTCTATCTTCATGGTAGGACAGGTTGAGAGGCAGATCCCATATAACTGTAGGAATCAGGTTAGCACTGCTCTGGGAGACTGTTGTGAAACCTGGACTCATTTTTGCCCGAGTAACAGAAGCCCCACAAACCCTTAGGTTAGAGCACAACTGAAGGAGTGCGTGGAGCATAAGATGCTTAAATCCTGTAAATCCTTCAAACCAGCTTTAGTGCTGACCTTTGCACCGGGAAGTCACAGCTGCAGACACTCCCTAACAGGTTAAACCCAAGTTCTTCAGATTTCAAAAAGCCTGAAGAACCACCTATAACAAATGGGGTTCCTTGCAGCTGTTTCACAGCCTTCAGTTTTGTCCAACAGCCTGTCAGCTACGGTACCTCTGTGAGCGGAGTAAAGCCGCCTGCTCTTTTCTGCAGCCTTGGCAGTTTCTTCTCTTCCGCATCAAGGGCAGGTGACTTTTAGGCCCCAGCAGGTGCCAGAGGTACTGGGGATAACACATCTTCTGAGATCTGACCTCCATGCTGTTCCTGTTAGACAAAAGGACGTCAAGCTAGCAATCCAGCACAGATTTTTTTGCTAGGGGATAGTACAGAAGATCTTCCTCAGGTCTAAAACTGGAAGGGCTTTTGTACACACAGCCAACCAGCAAACTCCAAAGGTACTTTTTGTCGAGGACTGCATTCCAACTGCGCACCCATGGAGTGCTGCACTCAAACTAAACGGAGGCAAGAGAGACAGAAAGTTAGTTTGCCTTGGAGTAGCATTAAGAACCCCAGCAAAGCCTCCACGTGTAGGCAGCAAGTTGAGACTGAGATGAATATTTCTGATTTCCATGACTAAAATGTAATTTTGATCTCAATCCTGACCAGGGATGAAAGTCAAAGAGATGTACTTCCTATCTCACAAAACAAGACACGACTAAAGACACCACAGGCCAGCTTTGCAGGTAACTAAGCCTGTGCGGTAAAGGCTTTGAGGCTCTACCCAGCTCATTAAAGGGGAAGAAGAAAAATAGCGGGAAACCCTTTGTGATAGTGCTACTCAACAAACCATGTTCCCGCTTTCCTTGGGGAAAACGACCTGCACAAATACAGATATTGTTGAGTAAGTACTGAAAGTGAGGAGCGCAAAAATTTCTCATCACCAATAGCTAAATTTTCCTAAAACCCAAAATAATGAATAACACAAGCTTACCCCTGCAACAGCTTGTTTCACTGCTGCGTCCTGTTCCAGAGACTCTTCTGCTGGTGGGGAGCCCCTGCAAGGAGAGGGGGAGAGAAAGAGAGAGAGCAGTGAGCTGTGGACCTGTACTTTCCCACGGAATTCTCAAGAATTCACTTTCGGGATAAGAATGCTTTTTCAAGGCTCCTGCTGACTGGAGCCCCGGTTGCACACGTGTGACAACATCCTCTCAGCTTCCAGCACGATTCTTTCGGAGCAGCAAGACTGGGATTGAATGAAGAGCTGGGAGCTTTGTAAATTCCTTCCCATCTACCCGTGCAAGACTCCTTTGGTTTCTCTTGATCAGTTTCATTCTTTGGAAAACAGGGAAGCAACCAGCACTTCCTCTGTCAAGTGCTCTGGGATCTACTGGGGATAAAGGCTGCGTACTAGGTGTTCTGCTGCAAGGTATAACATGAACGCCTGCAACTATACCTGCAGCCAAATAGAGTTAGCTTACGGAAACTCAGACCAGCACAGGGAACTACAAATGGGACACCTACAGGATATTTACTTGCCTTCTGTAGGCTAGTCAAGAGAGTGACTGTCCCCATTTGGAGAGGATTACCAGTAAAACCACGCAGACTCTGAAGAGCAAACAAATGCACAGACATTAAAGTTGTCCGTATACATGTGCCTTCTTCAAAAACAAGAAGTTGCCTTGTCACCAAAGACCCCCTTTTCCAGGAGGGAGACCTACAACAGACTCTCACGGTATTCTCCACTTTCAGTCCAGCGTGGTAAGAGTAGGCATCACAAGCTTTGTCAAATGACTTCCCTTGGTAGTTAAAGCCACAAAAAAAGGCAAGAAAACGTTCCTTTTACTTGAACCCATCCTACTCTATCAGTTCCTTTCTTTCCTTCTCTCCCCTCAAGCTTAGGTGAACCACTGACAATTTAAGCACACAACAGTGCCGCACGGTTAAATAGAGCACCAGTGTTTCAAGCGGGGAGAAGAATAGGGACGGAAAGAGACACGCACACAGAGCCAAAAGAAACAAGAACCACGATTAAAAGAGACTCTACCTGGTCATAAGATCACCCTGAGACGGCTCTGGGCAGCAAACGTCTAGCCATTTGATATCTGCACAGAAAAACAGCAGTATTAAAAAAGTCAACTTTCAATTTCACTTTTCAAGTCAAAAGAAGTAGAGAAGCCAGAGTTTTCTAAGGTAGGTGAAACCTAAGAAAAATCAGGCATATTAAATACTTCTGTAACGTGCGATACCTGTCCTTCTCTTTTTTGCTGCAGTCTCAGCAGGATCGTCCGCAGGTGTACAAATGCTGAGGAAAGAACACACAGAACAGTGATTTGGAACTTCCTTCAGCTTCTACCAGGCTGACTCCCCTTCACAGGACCCAAACTTCCAAAGTTACTTTTCTTAGCCCAAAGGCTTCCCCGTCCGAGCGCCCCTGGCATCATCTCAGGCACACACACCCAACTGCCACCGCTGAGCATCCCCCACCGACACCCCCCAAACGGACCACTCACACAGAGTTAATTATCCCACTACAGCATATTAGGCCTCTCTGCCTCATTCTGTTAACACTTTCTAACCTTTGACATTTGTTCCCATCACCAAAAACTTGCGGAAGTTAATATGTCACATTTCCCTCTTTCCTCAAGGAAAGCAGCGTACCAGCGATTCCTAAGCCATCCGAGTTCATCAGTCACTACACCGAGTTGCAAAGAAAAGACTAAGTAGGACAGGAAAGAAAAGGTGGGAAAGCAACTCATGCATACACCCACTTCAATAACTCACGGCTAAAGCAGTGCCCGTGGACTAGGTCTTGAAATGATTCTCGGCTGCACCCTTTCTTATTAAGCCTAAGTCCAAATACTAGATCAGCTGATAACAACGATAAAATCCAGTAAAACGTTTTACTTTGGGAATGGAGCACAAAGGTTGTTCCCGGTTGGTTTTTTCCTCTGCTTGCCTCCCAAAATGCCATGACAGACGGCAAGGATTCTTGCAAGAATTCTTTGGTCTTTCTTACACAAATTAATTTCTTTTAAACTGTTATGCCCCCGAACCCTGCTGGAACCCCTGCGAGCCCACGCCGAGCCCTGCCACCCCGCAGGGGGGGCTCTGGGCGGGCAGAGAGGCCGAGCCCAGCCCGGCAGCGTGGCAGGAACCCCAGGGCGAGACACCCCACTGCGCCCCAGCCCACAGAGCGGCTAACGGCTCAAGCCCCTCAGGCCGAGGCGGTGGGACCGACGCTCCCGCTCCCCGCAAGCAGGCCCCGGGGGGGTTCCACAGCCCCCACAGCCGGGGCAGGCCGCGGGCGACGGGCTTGGACGATGGGGCGATGGGATGGGGCGAGGCCCTCGGGCAGCCCGGAGGCGGCGGGGCGGCTCGCTGACCTGGGTGGCGGCCTCTTGGGCGGCGGCGAGACCCTCGGGCGGCGCGGGGCGGCGGCGAGGAGGGCGCCGAGGGCCCCCAGCAGCCATGGCCACAGAGGCCTCGCGCCAGCACGCGGCGGAAGGGCGCCCGGCCCGCGCGCCCGGCCCCGCCTCCCTATTGGCTGCCGGGGAGCGCCCCCATCCCTGCGAAATGGAGGGGAGGGACGGGGAGGCGGCGGGGCGCGCGGATGCGCTGTGCCATCTTGGCGCTGCCTGAGGGAGGCGGTAGCAGCCGCCCAGCCCTCCGCCGCCTCCTCCCGGCTTGGGCCGGGCCTGTGCCGGCCCGCCCCCGGCCAGGCGACGACCTTTCCCTCCCAGAAAGCCCCGAGCCGAGGCCTGGGCGGACGGGCAGGGGGACGGGCTCGTCTCCCTTTAGGGAGAGGCCTCTCAGAGGCCGTGGAGAGGCCGCAGGGGTCCAACAGAGGCCGGAGGGACCTCGCAGGGGACCCACAGAGGCCCGGGGGGCCCGTCGGAGGCCGGAGGGGCCCCACGGAGGACCCAGAGGCTGGAGAAGCCCTTCCGCCTCCCGCAGGACGGAGGCGGGCATCACGGGTCCTTGCGCGCCCCCTGCTGCCTCCTGTGCTCCCCGGCGGTGAGGGAATGGCATTGCCGGGCTTACCCAGCTCTATCGAGGTAGCGCAGCCACCACTTTTTGCCCATCCGCTGGGGAGCTGCGGTGCCTGCGCCCGGCTCCGCCGTGGCAGCGGTGCAACTAGGGACGCGGACGCGGCGTTCGACCATGGTGACGAACCGTGATGTAGCGGCGGCCAAGGGCCCGCTGCAGGGAGCCCGGCTAAAGCGGCCGCTGTGGGGCTGGCAAGCAGGCTGGCGAGTGCTGGGCTGGCTCCTGGTGGCCTTGGCTGGCTCTCGGGGGCAATCCCTTGCCCTGCCCCGCTGTCCAGGGTTTTTTTTTTTAATGCAGTGCTTCCTAATGCTTTATCAGCTGTTGCCTCTGGGGTGGAAATGTGCATGTGTTGCTGCAGCCGCGTCCTGGAGAGACTTTTCTCTCCTGGAGAGGCACATGAGGTGTGAAAACGAATTTTGAAGTCTAAGAGGAGCAAAGGGGGCAGATGAAAGCTCTCAGGGCAGGAATGGCCGTTTGGGGCAGCCCTTGTCACAGGAGGTCCCACTAGCTTTTTATGCCTGCAGGGAGTCTTAAGTGATGGTGGGGTCTGGTTTAATGAAAACGACCTTCCTCGTTCCTTTAGGAACTGAATTGCCGCTTCACTTCTGCTTCAGGGCTCTGGCCAAGGAAGATGCCTGAGCGCTGGACGCAGAAGTGGATGTGGCAGAGGGCTTGCAGGCAGGCTGCAGGCAGGGTGGGTGGTGGGAGCAGCCCCGCAGAGGTCAGGGCAGCCCCACACAGGGCCTGCGACTTGGAGATGAGTTGCCTTCTCCCTCCCTCTCCTTTGCCCATCCCGTGTGTCTTATCTGAATCCTGCAGCCGAGAGCTGGAGGGGGCGCAGGGCACTTGTTTGAGTTCCTGGGTAAGGAAAGATGCAAGGTTTTTCTGGGTTTAGCTCTGTGAAGCCAAAGCTCACCTGCAACGCTCCTGTTTCTGTCCACAGCAGAGAGAAAGCCAGAGCGCTGAACCCACCGGACAATATTCTAGGAAAGGGGGAAGGGTGGTCTTTTGGGGAAGGGGTCTTCCCTGCCCCCAAGGCAGGTGTGGCCCACGTGAGACTCGTACAGCTGCCCTGTGGCACAGGGTGATGCTGAGGCTTCTCTCCTGCCTTGGGACCCCCTACCCTGGGTACAGGTGTGGAGCCAGCCCTGGGGCTGCAGGATTCCTCTGTCAGGCCTGTCCCCCCAGCCGCAGTTTCTCCCACCGTGCAGCAGAACCCACCACAGGACAATCCTCAGAAAAAGCAGAGAAATCTTCTCTGGGAACCGTGTTTGTTATTCTAAAGCAGCTCCTCTGTGCTTCCTGGTAACACCACTTCCTTGTCCTCACCAGGACAGGGGTTTTAATGCTGTTAAATGATTTTAAAACACCTGTGTGAATGGCTTTGTGTGTGCTGGAAAAGTACCTGACAGTGATGGCAGGGTCAGTGTGGCTGCGGTGCCCGTCCAAAGGTTTTGTCCCAATTGGATTCCTTTGTGCGTGGTGTTTGGTGTGGAGACTGTTGTGATCTCTAGACGTCAATAACCAAACACACAAAGAAGTGACAGTTTCATTAAATTAATGCCACCAGACTGAGAGTCTTTCTTTTTGGAGTGGAGTCTCTTGTTGCACCTTACATTAAATGTTTTGGGTTTTTTCCTCCTCTCTCTCCTGCGTATGGCAAAAAATTCCCATTTTTCTAAAGGCAAATACAACAACAGCTGGATGTGCCAGAGGCTGTACGTCGTAATTCCTGGCATGTCTTTACAGTGCAGTTTTACATCAGTTACATTTCTCAGTGCCTGTGATTTATGCAGCTGATGGTCAGGACTTAATTCCTTACTGCGCCTTTGAGCTTCTTGCTCAGTACATTGATGTGTAATGACTCAAAATTAGGATATTTGGTGCATGTAAATCCAGAATCCCGTTACCAGACGTTTACATCCACATGGATTACTGGAGTCCCATCTCCGATCCGATAGTGAATGCAGATCATTCCAGAATCTGAGCTCATTAATTGTGCGTTACCCAAAGTCTCCGCCTTTAGAGCAGCTTCAGTGTGAAAGCAGCTTCACACACCTGGATGCTGAAGCTGCATATTTCAAATTAGTGGCATAAGAAACTGAACAATTAACTTTGGGGCTGGAGGAAGGATTGGTAATTTTAGCTATACCCCTAATTTTAGGTATGGAAAGCGTAATATACTTAACCTGGCATTTCAATCTCTTTATTTCGCATGTGTTCGGGATGATGCCAGGTGGCACAGCGCTATCCCAGGCTCCAGCGCTGCGACTCCCCACAGCGCGCCTTTGCTGGGGCTTTCGCTGGCTAATCTTGGCGGTTCTTTGCCTTGGGCACCTTCCCCCTAAATATGAGTCCGTTTGTCAACAAAGCTGCCTCATGACTCGTGTGTGTTTAGCCGGTCAGCCCGTTCTGTACAGTCGCTCTCTATGGAGTGGGATCGCACGTGGCAGCAGAAGTGGTTGGAAAAACAGCTTATATTTCACACCGGGTAGCTCTGAGGCTGAAACTCGCTCGCTCTTTCCCACTGCCCCAGTTCAGCAAGGTCACGCGTTACAATGCGGCGCCTGTAGTTAAGGTGCATTCATAATACTGGTTCACACCGGTTGCATTTTTCGTTCCCTGTAATTTACAGAGCTGCAGGTGACGTTGACGGCTTCGCTGTGGATTATCCCTTTTGGTTTCCTGCTCGGGACGGGAACAGCTCTCAGCACCTCTCTGTCCCGTTTATGGTGCATCGTAGCCGGTGGGCTGTATTTCACCCAAGCGCCGTCTCTCCAGCGTGCCGGGCTGGGGAACCTCATGCGCATGCCAACAGGGCACCTAAAGGCACATGGTGGGAGCGGAGATGACTTTCCTTTGAGGACCTCGCAGCTTGTCCCTGCTTCCCACCCCAAAACGGGCACTCCAGGAGGCAGACTCCGTCTCGTGGCCAAGCATGGGTCTGGGCGGTCTTACTCGGGGTGTAAAATCGCAGACCGTGAACTCGGCTCCTGCCTGAGCTGAGCAGGGCACATCTGAATTGCTGCCCGCCTTCTCCCCTGCCCACCAACCCCTCCCAGACATTCCTCCTTCTCCACGGGCTGTCGCGGTGGTGTTTATCACTCAGCTCGGAAGGGACACCGCCATCACCACCACTTTGTGGACTGAGAAGGACTAGGAGTGCTGGGCAGGGGTCCCTTAGCTTCCCGCCACCATTGCCGTGGCAGGGGCTTGCATGGAGGTGGCACATCATCTCACCAAAGCCCGGCTGCAGTGTCTGGTCCACATCTGATCTGGGCTGGGAGGATGGGTTTGGGGGAGGCGTGCGGAGACCCTGTTCTGTCCTCCCGGTGTCACCAGAGAGGTGGTCAGCACTCCTGGAGATGGGCTCTGCTCCCTCCCCTGCTGCGTGGTGCAAGGCAGGGAAGGGCGAGGACCTTCAGGGCAGCCACAGGGGGCTTCCTGGGAAAGCCCCGCTTGTTTGGGAATGTCTCAGCGGTCCTCTGTGGGTGGCAAGTTCTTCCTGTAACTGCTCCAACGTAACTCCCTCTTCTGCTCTGAGAAACCCACAACAATTTATTGTCGTTTAGACAGTTATTCTCTCACCCGATGACCCCTCCCCACCCAGGAAGGGGACAGGGAAAAAACAAGGAAACCCGAGGACTGAAATACAAAGAGATTTAACAGAATAAGACTAGACAATTAACATTAATAACACTAAAGAACCAGTATTGATCACGATACCAACAGAAAATGCACAAGGACTATTCCCAGCCCATTCCATCAGCAGAAGCCGTGCTCTCCCAGCAGGGACAGCCAATGGGGGACCCTGCGAGCACTGCGGCTTCAGGAGGAAGGGAAGGGCTCAGGGCTCCGGCACCGGGGCAAGGAGCGCTCAGGATGGCAGCCAGCAAGGGAGAGAGAACTCTGCAGCAAACTTTCTCATTTCTACTGAATGGTTATAAATACATACAGACAACTATACACATAAATACACAGAGACACAGATACACACACCTGCACAAGGGGCATTCTGTATGCAGGCTTCACACTTCCAAACAAATCATCATTTTGCACCGACCGAAAACGCAATTCTGTGTAACACACTCAAACACTGTTCTAAAATAACACCCCATCTACTCCATTATTTACTTGTAAGCTTCTTTGGTAATGACAGAACCTAATTAGCCTTTTAGACTTTGTTTTTAATCAGCATAAAGCTTAACTTCAGTCACGTGGCTTAAACACTTGGTTTGAACACACTAGAAGGTTTTCTTTCTTTCAAGAGATTAAAGACCATTTAAAATTCAGCAGCAGAATTGTATTTGTTCCTAAACACCAACAGTTCTAAATTTTGTGTCAATTCTGATCAAGAATGCTCACTCATGACACCGGAGTACCAGATTTTTTTCAAAAATCACCTGGTTTATCTTTGTAGCATCTCTTAAACCTGGATATTCACCCTAATGGGCACTCTATGTTAAGCACTCAGAAATTCATTTGCTAAACCAAAATTTAATCGTGCTTAAACCACTGCCAAACCACTTCAAGTTCAACCATTTACAATTGCCTACCATAGGACACTGTGGGGACGGCGGGGGACACAACTGGCAGGATAAAGCAGATTTTCAATTAATACCAAGAGCAAGAGAATCAAGGCCATATTCTTCTCCGTCAGAATATTTAAGGAGGTGTTCTAAACTGTGGCCACCTCACATATTAACCCTGCAAAGGGCAGTGCGAATATGGAGAACTAATTTAGGTTACAAACAACAAGTTTAACCTAAACGCATGATTACCTTCAAAAGAAAACAATCCACAGACATGAGTTCTGAGTTCATGTATTAATTGAGCTGTAAGAAGTCTTCAACTCTTTGTAAAAGAGTTAGACAAAGCCAGATTAAAGAAGGGCTAAAAACCGAAACTAAGGCTGTTCTTCATTTGGGGAAAAATCCTTCTGTTCATAAAACGTAACCCTCTTGGCAGAAGCAGGCGAGGCAGAAGGCAGCACGTCGAAATACAGGTGGTCTGACACGGAGAAGGGCACGAGAAGTGCACGACTGGAGGGAAGCAGCACGGAGACTCTTGCCTATCAACATACCCCACACCCCTTTTTAGCTTTTAGAAGGTAATAAGCTTGGAAGAAATCAGTAGAGAAATCATATTAGCATAAGCTGACATAAGCTCTGCTGACTTTTGTAGTCAGCAGAGCACAGGGTCAGCCTCAAAACTGCAGTGCCCAGACGGCGAGAACCGAAGGGAAGGGGAAAGGACGCTTCAAGCATTCAGCCACCAGGTCCTAGCGGTGATAAACAGCTAAAATCTTCCACGTCCTCAGGGATACCGGGAAGATGAAGCATCTCCTGGAGGGACAAACCACGACACATTGCCTTTGCAATACTTCTTCCTTTGGAGAACCTCCTCCGATTTTGGGATGGATTAAGCTCATCAGTTTGAAAGCAGAGAGCGATGTGGCTGCTGACCCGCACCACAGCCAAACCACCGCATCAGTCGGCCCAGGAGAGCAGACCTTCAGGCGAGAAGCAGCACCAGGAAGGCTGATCCCACCCACGGCAACAGAGGGCACGGCCCCAAAAGCACCAGCTTTCCCCCAAAGGTGAGGAGAGGAGAGACCGCATCACCGGGAAGGAATCACCTCCCATGATGGTAACTGCCATTACAGAAACAACACCACACGGTTATTTATACAAGCATTCCAACACGGGGCTTCCAAACCAGCTATTGGGCAATTTTTCCTCTGCGATGGTCAAGGAAAGACCTGAAATCCCACTCCAGCTCTGGAGCGTAAGCTGGGGGGGGAGGAATGAAAGGAAAGGGGAAACCCCATGTTTAAACTAATCTAGCTGGGTCTGAGCGTAACAGAGCGAGGATCGACACAAGCTCTTCATTGGGCAGACGCCCGGAGGCAGCGCCTGCGGCAGAGCAGCAATAATCTCCTACTTCGCTATTACTGGGATTCTCGCTGCTGAACAACGTCCTGGTTGTCCCTTCAGGATTTTGGGACAATCCCTTGGAGGTTTTGGTGCTCTGATACCCAGCCTGGCCAGAGTCTTCTTCCTCCAGCGACTCTAAGTGAGCTAAAACCCACAGTGATACGTCAACCTCTTTTTCAATGACAAAAAAAAATAAATCACTCTCATTACCAGATCAAGTTTCATTCCAGGAAGGCTCTTCAAATAATTTAAATATTCACTTTAATAAAAAGAAATAAATACTTATCTTTTCACATTATAAAAATCCCTGGAGACAGCAAAAAACAAACCAACCCCAACCACAGGGCGTTCTCTTGCAAATCAAAAGACGGTAAATGCTTTCTGTTGATGGTCATCACAAATCCGGTTGTAGGAATCAAGTAGGTGGTGGATTATTCCAGAAACAGAAGAAAACTCTCTTGGAGGAAACAGTAGTTCAGCACCTTGTTGTTGGGAAGATAAATTCAGCTCACACAACTGTGACCACCACCAGATGAGTCCCATTTGTCCACAAGGTGGCCACGTGCGCTGCAAGGTGTGAGCAGCCCTCTCTGTGATGGCAGTTCTCAGCATTTGTTCTTAACCTTCCCTTGGCCAGGTGACACCAACCTTTCTGGCTTGCACTTAAGGCGTATTAGCTAATTTCAAAGAGAGTTACTGTCTCCAAAATAGGGGCAGGCGGGGGGTGGGGGGAAAGAACAATCTTAACCACTACTTCTTAACCTACAGAGAAAAATTTTTTTCTTAACCTACAGAGAAAAATTTCTAATACCAATAAGGTATTAGTAAAGTAACTAGAAGAAGAGCTGGTCACCCAAAGGTGATCCCAAGGCTACTCCTGTTGTGCATGTCTCACAGCAGCTCTTGATGGAGTATTTCCCACACCATCTTCTTGCGGAAGTAAGGCATGTGGGTCTGAAAAGAAAAGAAAACTCCATTAAATACACCTCATGGCAGAAAGAGACACAAAATACCAATAAACACCCAGTTAATTCTTTACTGTGAAGTTCCTTTTAAGAACTGTCAACACTTGCCCTTCGGGTACAGCCTGGCTTTCACCCACACAGCTCCTAAGAGGGTGGCATGACACCAAAACCAGATCTCCTTGACTACACAACAGCTTACAAGTACTTTCACAGAAGAGCACTGCCTTGGAAAAGAACCAGGGTCTTCACTGGTCAAAAGCTGAGACCCATTTCTCCCAAAGATCCGAAGGCCAGATCCCACAAACCCACTGGCTGCGGTATCTCGCCCAAGAGGAATCTCACTGGGAGCAGATACCTCAGCCGCTGCGTAACTTCCCTGGCTCTTGTCTCTATGTGGAAGAGGCTGGAGCTGTTTAGAACCTTCACTCACCTGTGTAAAGGTCATCGGTTTGTCTCTGCAGATGTAATCTGCGTATTTGCAGGTAAACACGCCGCAGTCGCTTCCATTCGATTGCTGAGGGATTTCCTAACGAATGCAAAGAAGATGGAGAATTTGCCTCTATCTTCAAGGAAAAGCAACTTGGAAGTAGCACCCATTACCAAAAATACCCTAACCAGACACTCCTGAACTTGCACCACCCCCAATAACCGCTCCCCAACACAAGGAACACACCCCAGGAACTGCACATCATCCCTCCCCTGGGCTTCCTACGCTCGGATGTTACAATCCAAATTCCTCGCAGGCTGATAAGGGACAGCAGGCTTCCTCCCTGCAAGGTGTCTTGAGGTTTGTACAGTGTCTTTCTGAAGTGACGTTCCTTAAATCGAGTCTTTAGGTGCTGCTTTTCACTATTAACTTGTTGAGAAACATCAGCTCAACCCCTTGCTTTGTCACGTGCCAGGATTTGGGCTGCAAGCCAGAAGCCTACGTTCTCTGACAACTGCTAAAGAGACTTTAAATTGGACTTGTGAAATGGGGGCAAAGCCAAATTCACCTTAACGTGGCAGAGGAATTAAAAAAAACCCAAGAAAGTATTCAGCCAGCAAGGAGAGGCACTGCTCAAAGATTTCATCCCAGCCTGGTTTCCTGGTCCTCTTGCAGCCCGATGTGGTGCCATAAGAAGGTGCTTCTGGCTGTTCTCTAAAGTCCTGGCCTTATGAGAAAGCGTTAAGAGCTCTGTGACAAGGAGTTCTAGTTCACATTTCAAGTGCAAGTAGTGTTCGCTTACATGGGGCTCCATGCTGTGAATAGTCCACTCTGAAGCATTCAGCTTCACGTGTCTTTTTTCGCAGCTTTCTTCTTGCAGGTATTTGCTGTTTAAAACAAAAGAAAAATCACTCTTCATCGCTGTAATTTAGGCCAAGAAAAAAAAGGCTGCTGAAAGATCCCAGGAAGACGAATGGCAGGAGAGTAAAGTGTCAGAGGATCCTCCCAGCAGCTGATTTAAGGCATTGGGAGGAAAAATCCAAATCTTAAATTTACAAACACTGTGAGAGGCTGTGAGCTAATGACCAGCAATGAGACCAACAATTCCAACAGAGGCTTCCACAACAGCCTAAGTTCATTGCTTAGTAGAGGTCAAAAAACCCCAAATGACATGTTATCAGAGGAAGAACAGAAAAACCAAGCAAGGAACCCTCATGTCGTCATTCCACCCTGTGCCTGAATCCCACAGACTGCGTGCACCTCCGGACGAATAAATACAAAAGCTTTTGGGCCAGTAGCTCTGTCCGAGGAAGTTTCCAGGCCACCACTTGCTGGAAAAAAGGACCGGATGCAGACCTGTTCTTATACCCTTTCCCAGGCAGCTGCTGTTAACCGGTCAGGAGAGCACCGCACTAAACCAACGCTTGGTTTCTCTCTGTGGGGCCGCTCTCCTTTTTCTTGGGCTACAAAGCTGTTGCATTAAGGGTTGTTACTCCGTCCACATCGGTGGCATAGACTTCTAAGGATGCCTGCTGGCACAACAGGAAAACCTGTTCCCGTTCCATTGGAGAGGTGTGCGTGCCAGCCGACACAGCTGGAAAAGCTTGCTACACGGTACCTGTCTTGAGCGAGAATGTCAGAATGACAAAGAACACCCAGTGGCATCTTGAAACACTTCTTCCCTGAAACGCTTCCCTTTCGTCAACAGCCCGGTTTTATCAATCACTAACAAAGTTGGTGCCCATGTGCCACGGGGCTACCATGTCTTTGTCTGGGATATAGGGGGAAGGTGGCAGAAGCCAGGCACCCAAGACACTGGGTGGAGGGGACGACATGAGACTGGGTAAGGAGTCACTGTCAGACAACTCGCAGCAAGCGAATCCAGGATTTCTGCTTTGTTATCTACAAGAAATGGGAAAACTTGCAGTCGCGTCACAGGGGCAAAATCCAAAAACCTTCTCCTAATTCACAACACAAAAGCAGTGACTGAGCAGTTACTTACAGCAGAGTCTCACAAATCTGGTCCTCTTCTTGTCCCAGGGAGTCAAAGTATTTGACCGTCTTCTTTCTGGTGTCGATGACCTGTTATCAAAAGGTGACTGTTAGACAAAGTGCACCCCTGTGCTGCACAAACCTTAATGACTTTTCTCGCTAGCTTTTTCTCCCCACCCAGTTCTAAAGAACAAGCCCGTCTGACTCCCCGCTAGCGTCCAGTGCAAGCGCAAGTTAATGGGCACTAAGAGGATGTCCTTCTCGAAGAGATCCACGTGCCTGGTCCATCTTCCTACTGCTTTGTAGCCTCCAGAAGTTAGTTTTTGGTAAAAGAAAGAACTAAAAGCATGGACTGATGGATACCCTGCCTGCTTGCTTCTTTCCATGACAAGACCCATGTAGAAATTAATGACCTGTACCATAAAGAGGAAGCTTGAGATGTAAAACAAGACACTAGCTTACCAAATGAAAAACACAGCAATGTGTCTTTTCTGGCCACCCTTAAGTACACAGCTGAGAGAACTCCAGCCTCAGCTGTCAGCTTTTGTTGTGAGAATTTCACACTTGGTTACATCTGCAGGTTGACAAAAACACCTGCCACCCACTCCAATAACCTAGACTAACTCCTGGAAGCTGCACAAGACAAGAAGTAAAGGAACTTCCAGAAGCACTGGACCCTTAAGTACCTAAAATAAGAACTGTGCAGAGATTTCTGGGCTCTGCAGTGCAGCTCACCAAATAACTTTGCAAAGACTTCTGTACACGGTGAAGGGGTATTTTGAAATAAACGCTCCATTAGAAGATCCTTGTGCTGCAGCTACTTTTACCTCATCGTTTAGCCAGCAAAGGCTCCTTAGGGTGCGGATGTCCTGGCGCGTGACCCTTAGTTTGAAGGCACTGCTCATGACCTCATCTGGCTCACCTTTGCCTAATGCGGCAATGACCTCTCTCTCCGTGGCCTGAAAGGAAAAATTAAATGGGGAAGGACTTGTGAAACAGAGCATCCAGCATGCCAACCTGTGGGCAGCTTTCAACTCAAACACGGCCTGGAAATGAAGCTCAGATGACAGAGCAACTGGCTTTGCTGGCTTTCGGCTAAGGTAGCAATCGCCCTTTTTTGTTGCTTGGTTGGTTTCAGCATCCTAACTTGGAACTTTAGGGCCCAGGTTTGCTTCGATTTGTTTTCGCCAAGGAAGCTGAGATAAAACACCGAGACTGGCAAACACACAGCAAACGCCTTTCCCGTGTGATGCTGTAGCCCTCGCAATGCTGAGGTTTAAGCCAACCGCAGCAGGCATTCTCCATGCCAAGGCAGCTGAGTCGGGAGCCTGAAAGAATGTGAGGGTGAGGGAACTTCAAGGGACCTGAAGCACCAGCAAAGGGGGAAACTGAGGCAGCTACACTGGAGTCAGACAATCGGGAGTCCAGGTTGTGCATGCAACTGGTTGCAATTTGGACGTTTCCATCTAAGTCTGCTTAAGGAACGCAAATAAACCACTAGGTCTGTTGGTATAAAATACTCTGAACTGCAATAGCATCTTCTTCTCGGTTGAAGGTGGGCTAGCAGGATAAGAAAACCCCTGGTTTTCCTTGTACTGAGCATCACCCCGCAGACTTTGTAAACTCTGGACTTTCTAGCCCTTTCCAAGTCAATCCTCTGTAGGCAAAAAAGGGGGCGCTCAGTTAGACTACACCTCCCAAGAACAAAAGCCGTCAAAATTCAGACAAGCAGGGGAACCTGAACTCCCCCTCCCTGTTGCATAGCGTAACTAAGTTAACTCCTGTGACCAGTGCTACATGCAGCGCAACCATGCCCAGTGCGCATCCACGGCTCGGTGAGATCCTGAGGACGTACGCACGCAAGATGCTCAGGTCCCCCACAAGCAAGGCAACACCATGGATCAGGAAAAGCTTCTCTTTCAAGTTCTATCTTCATGGTAGGACAGGTTGAGAGGCAGATCCCATATAACTGTATGAATCCGGTTAGCACTGCTCTGGGAGACTGTTGTTAAACCTGGACTCATTTTTGCCCGAGTAACAGAAGCCCCACAAACCCTTAGGTTAGAGCACAACTGAAGGAGCGCGTGGAGCATAAGATGCTTAAATCCTGTAAATCCTTCACACCAGCTTTAGTGCTGACCTTTGCACTGGGAAGTCAGAGCTGCAGACACTCCCTAACGGGTTAAACCCCAGTTCTTCAGATTTCAAAAAGCCTTAAGAACCACCTATAACAAATGGGGTTCCTTGCAGCTGTTTCACAGCCTTCAGTTTTGTCCAACAGCCTGTCAGCTACGGTACCTCTGTGAGCGGAGTAAAGCCGCCTGCTCTTTTTTGCAGCCTTGGCAGTTTCTTTTCTTCCACATCAAGGGCGGGTGACTTTTTGGCCCCAGCAGGTGACAGAGGTACTTGGGATAATACATCTTCTGAGATCTGACCTCCACGCTGTTCCTGTTAGACAAAAGGACGTCAAGCTAGCAATCCAGCACAGATTTTTTTGCCAGGGGATAGTACAGAAGATCTTGCTCAGGTCTAAAACTGGAAGGGCTTTTGTACACACAGCCAACCAGCAAACTCCAAAGGTACTTTTTGTCGAGGACTGCATTCCAACTGCGCACCCATGGAGTGCTGCACTCAAACTAAACGGAGGCAAGAGAGACAGAAAGTTAGTTTGCCTTGGAGTAGCATTAAGAACCCCAGCAAAGCCTCCACGTGTAGGCAGCAAGTTGAGACTGAGATTACTATTTCTGATTTCCATGACTAAAATTTAATTTTGATCTCAATCCTGACCAGGGATGAAAGTCAAAGAGGTGTACTTCCTATCTCACAAAACAAGACACGACTAAAGACACCACAGGCCAGCTTTGCAGGTCAACTAAGCCTGTGCGGTAAAAGCTTTGAGGCTGTACCGAGCACATTAAAGGGGAAGAAGAAAAATAGCGGGAAACCCTTTGTGATAGTGCTACTCAACAAATCATGTTCCCGCTTTCCTTGGGGAAAACGACCTGGACAAATACAGATACTGTTGAGTAAGTACTGAAAGTGAGGAGCGCAAAAATTTCTCATCACCAATAGCTAAATTTTCCTAAAACCCAAAATAAGGAATAACACAAGCTTACCCCTGCAACAGCTTGTTTCTCTGCTGCGTCCTGTTCCAGAGACTCTTCTGCTGGTGGGGAGCCCCTGCAAGGAGAGGGGGAGAGAGAGAGCAGTGAGCTGTGTACCTGTACTGTCCCACGGAATTTTCAAGAATTCACCTTCGGGATAAGAAATGCTTTTTCAAGGCTCCTGCTGACTGGAGCCTCGGTTGCACCCCTGTGACAACATCCTCTCAGCTTCCAGCACGATTCTTTCGGAGCAGCAAGACTGGGATAGAATGAAGAGCTGGGAGCTTTGTAAATTCCTTCCCATCTACCCGTGCAAGACTCCTTTGGTTTCTCTTGATCAGTTTCATTCTTTGGAAAACAGGGAAGCAACCAGCACTTCCTCTGTCAAGTGCTCTGGGATCTACCGGTGATAAATGCTGCATGCTAGGTGTTCTGCTGCAAGGTATAACATGAACGCCTGCAACTATACCTGCAGCCAAATAGAGTTAGCTTACGGAAACTAAGACCAGCACAGGGAACTACAAATGGGACAGCCACAGGATATTTACTTGCCTTCTGTAGGCTAGTCAAGAGAGTGACTGTCCCCATTTGGAGAGGATTATCAGTAAAACCACGCAGACTCTGAAGAGCAAACAAATGCACAGACGTTAAAGTTACCCGTATACACACGTGCCTTCTTCAAAAACGAGAATTTGCCTTGTCACCAAAGACCCCCTTTTCCAGGAGGGAGACCTACAACAGACTCTCACGGTTTTCTCCCCTTTCAGTCCAGCGTCGTAAGAGTAGTATCACAAGCTTTGTCAAATGACTTCCGTTGGTAGTTAAATCCACAAAAAAAGGCAAGAAAACGTCCCTTTTACTTGAACCCATCCTACTCTCTCAGTTCCTTTCTTTCCTTCTCTCCCCTCGAGCTTAGGTGAACCACTGACAATTTAAGCACAGAAAGAACAGTGCCGCACAGCTAAATAGAGCGCTACTGTTTCAAGTGGGGAGAAGAATAGGGACGGAAAGAGACATGCACACAGAGCCAAAAGAAACAAGAACCATGATTAAAAGAGATGCTACCTGGTCATAAGATCTCCCTGAGACGGCTCTGGGCAGCAAACATCTAGCCATTTGATATCTGCACAGAAAAACAGCAGTATTAAAAAAATAAGTCAACTTTCAATTTTACTTTTCAAGTCAAAAGAAGTACAGAAGCCAGAGTTTTCTAAGGTAGGTGAAACCTAAGAAAAATCAGGCATATTAAATACTTCTGTAAAGTGCGATACCTGTCCTTCTCTTTTTTGCTGCAGTCTCGGCAGGATCATCCGCAGGTGTACAAATGCTGAGGAAAGAACACACAGAAGAGTGGTTTGAAACTTCCTTCAGTTTCTACCAGGCTGACTTCCCTCCACAGGACCCAAACTTCCAAAGTTACTTTTCATAGCCCAAAGGTTTCCCCCTCCGAGCGCCCCTGGCATCATCTCAGGCACACACACGCAACTGCCACCGCTGAGCATCCCCCAGCAACACCCCCCAACCTCTCCCAGGCAACGGACCGCTCACATACAGCTAATTATCCCACTACAGCATACTAGGCCTCTTTTCCTCATTCTGTTGACACTTTCTAACCTTTGACTTTTGTTCCCATCACCAAAAACTTGCGGAAGTTAATATGTCATGTTTCCCTCTTTCCTCAAGGAAAGCAGCGTACCAGTGATTCCTAAGCCATCCGAGTTCATCAGTCACTACGCTGAGTTGCAAAGAAAAGACTAAGTAGGACAGGAAAGAAAAGGTGGGAAAGCAACTCATGCATACACCCACTTCAATAACTCATGGCTAAAGCAGTGCCCGTGAACTAGGTCTTGAAATGATTCTCAGCTGCACCCTTTCTTATTAAGCCTAAGTCCAAATACTAGATCAGTTGATAACAACGATAAAATCCAGTAAAACTTTTTACTTTGGGAATGGAGCACAAAGGTTGTTCCCAGTTGGTTTTTTCCTCTGTTTGTCTCCCAAAATGCCATGACAGACGGCAAGGATTCTTGCAAGAATTCTTTGGTATTTCTTACACAAAATAATTTCTTTCAAACCGTTATGCTCCCGAACCCTGCGAGCCCACGCCAAGCCCTGCCACCCCGCAGGGGGGGCTCTGGGTGGGCAGAGAGGCCGAGCCCAGCCCAGGAGCGTGGCGGGAACCCCAGGGCGAGACACCCCACTGCGCCCCGGCCCGCAGAGCGGCTAACGGCTCAAGCCCCTCAGGCCGAGGCGGTGGGGCCGACGCTCCCGCTCCGCGCAAGCAGGCCCCGGGGGAGTTCCGCAGCCCCCCGAGCCGGGGCAGGCCACGGGTGACGGGCTTGGGCGATGGGGAGATGGGACGGGGCGAGGCCCTCGGGCAGCCCGGAGGCGGCGGGGCTGCTCGCTGATCTGGGTGGCGGCCTCTTGGGCGGCGGCGAGACCCTCGGGCGGCACGGGGCAGCAGCGGCGAGGAGGGTGCCGAGGGCCCCCAGCAGCCATGGGGACAGAGGCCTCGCGCCGGCACGCGGTGGAAGGGTGCCCGGCCCGCGCACCCAGCACCGCCTCCCTATTGGCTGCCGGGGAGCGCCCCCCGCCCCTCGCAGATGGAGGGGAGGGACGGGGAGGCGGCGGGGTGCACGCATGCGCCATCTTGGCGCTGCCTGAGGGAGGCGGTAGCAGCCGCCCAGCCCTCCGCCGCCTCCTCCCGGCTTGGGCCGGGCCTGTGCCGGCTCACCCCCCTCCAGGCGAGGAACTTTCCCTCCCAGAAAGCCCGGAGCCGAGGCCTGGAGGGACGTGGAGGGGGACGGGCCCGTCTCCCTTTAGGGAGAGGCCCAACAGAGGCCGGAGGGACCTCGCGGGGGACCCACAGAGGCCCGGGGGCCCCCATGGAGGACCCAGAGGCTGGAGAAGCTGTTCCGCCTCCCGCAGGACGGAGACGGGCATCACCGCCCGCCCACGCGGGCTCTTGCGCGCCCCCTGCTGCCTCCTCTGCTCTCAGGCGGTGAGGGAATGGCATTGCCGGGCTTACCCAGCGCTATCGAGGTAGCGCAGCCACCGCTTTTTGCCCATGCGCTGGGGAGCCGCGGTGCCTGCGCCCGGCTCCACCATGGCAGCGGTGCAACTAGGGACGCGGACGCTGCATTCGACCATGGTGACGAACCGTGATGTAGCAGCAGCCAAGGGCCCGCTGCAGGGAGCCCGGCTAAAGCGGCTGCTCTGGGGCTGGCAAGCAGGCTGGCGAGTGCTGGGGCTGGCTCCTGGTGGCCTTGGCTGGCTCTCGGGGGCAATCCCTTGCCCTGCCCCGCTGTTAAAGGTTTTTTTTTTTTAATACAGTGCTTCCTAATGGTTTATCAGCTGTTGCCTCTGGGGTGGAAATGTGCACGTGTTGCTGCAGCCACGTCCCGGAGAGACTTTTCTCTCCTGGAGAGGCACATGAGGCGTGAAAACGAAGTTTTAAGTCTAAGAGGAGCAAAGGGGGCAGAGGAAAGTGCTCAGGGCAGGAATGGCCGTTTGGAGCAGCCCTTGTCACAGGAGGTCCCACTAGCTTTTTATGCCTGCAGGGAGTCTTAAGGGATGGTGGGGTCTGGTTTAATGAAAACGACCTTCCTCGTTCCTTTAGGAACTGAATTGCCACTTCACTTATGCTCCAGGGCTCTGGCCAAGGAAGATGCCTGAGCGCTGGATGCAGAAGTGGATGTGGCAGAGGGCTTGCAGGCAGGCTGCAGGCAGGGTGGGTGGTGGAAGCAGCCCGGCAGAGGGCAGGGCAGCCCCATGCAGGGCCTGCAACTTGGAGATGAGTTGCCTTCTCCCTCCCTCTCCTCTGCCCATCCCGTGTGTCTTATGTGAATCCTGCCGCCGAGGGCTGGAGGGGGCGCAGGGCGTTTGTTTGAGTTCCTGGGTAAGGAAAAATGCGAGGGTTTTCTCGGTTTAGCTCTGTGAAGCCAAAACTCATCTGCAACACTCCTGTTTCTGTCCACAGCAGAGAGAAAGCCGGAGCGCTGAACCCACCGGACAATATTCTAGAAAAGGGGGAAGGGTGGTCTTTTGGGGAAGGGGTCTTCCCTGCCCCCAAGGCCAATGTGGCACACATGAGACTCATACAGCTGCCCTGTGGCACAGGGTGATGCTGAGGCTTCTCTCCTGCCTTGGGACCCCCTACCCTGGGCACAGGTGTGGAGCCAGCCCTGGGGCTGCAGGATTCCTCTGCCAGGCATGTCCCCCCAGCCGCAGTTTCTCCCACCCTGCAGCAGAGCCCACGACAGGACAATTCTCAGAAAAAGCAGAGAAATCTTCTCTGGGAATTGTGTTATTCTAAAGCAGCTCCTCTGTGCTTCCTGGTAACACCACTTCCTTGTCCTCAGCAGGAAAGGGATTTTAATGCTGTTAAATGATTTTAAAACACCTGTGTGAATGGCTTTGTGTGTGCCGGAAAAGTACCGGACAGTGATGGCAGGGTCAGCGTGGCTGCGGTGCCTGTCCAAAGATTTTGTCCCAATCGGATTCCTTTGTGCGTGGTGTTTGGTGTGGAGACTGTTGTGATCTCTAAACATCAATAACCAAACACATGAAGAAGTTAGAGATTCATTAAATTAATGCCACCAGACTGAGAGTCTTTCTTTTTGGAGTGGAGTCTCTTGTTGCACCTTACATTAAATGCTTTTTTGTTTTTCCCTCTCTGTCTCCTGTATATGGCAAAAAATTCCCATTTTTCTAAAGGCAAATAAACAACAGCTGAATGTGCGAGAGGCTGTACGTGGGAGCAATCTGAAGACATATGGAAATTGTGAAAGCTGCGTGGCGCCAAATGGTAAAGGGTGTTTATGAGGCAGGAGGCTCCAGGAAAACCCGCAGCCCCGAGGTCTGTGGGGCCAAGCCAGAGGTTCCCAGAGAGCTTTAGAACAACGCACAGGTTTCCCTCCCGGCTCTTTGGGTGTGGGATCAATCTCCAGACATATGGAAATTTTGAGGCTGCAGGGGCACAAGGTGGTACAGGGTGGTTTTGAGGCTGAAGGCGGCAATAAAGTCCGCAGCCCTAACGTCTGTGGTGCCATGCAAGCGGTTCCCAGAGAGCTTTAGAACAAGCCACATTTTTCCCTCCGTGCTCTTTGGGTATGCGAGCAATCTCCAGACATATGGAAATTTTTCCTGCTGGCGCGGCACCAGGTGGTACTGGGTGGTTTTTAGGCTGAAGGCGCCAGGAAAGCCCACAGCCCCAAGGTCTGTGGGGCCATGCAAGTGGTTCCCAGAGAGCTTCAGAACAAAGCACATGTTTCCCCCTGGGTCTTTGGTTGTGGGAACAATATCCAGACATATGGAAATTTTGGAGGCTGCAGTGGCGCCAGGTGGTACTGGGTGGTTCTGAAGCTGAAGGCGCCAGGAAAGCCTGGAGACCCAAGCTCCGTAGGGTCATGCAAGCGGTTCCCAAAGAGCTTTAGAAGACGCCACATTTTTCCCTCCTGGCTCTTTGGGTGTGGGAGCAATCTGCAGACATATGGAAATTTTGGAGGCTGGCGCGGCACCAATTGGGAAAGGATTCTTTTGAGGCTGAAGGCAGCAGGAAAGCCTGGAGCTACAATGTCTGAGGAGTCATGCAAGCGGTTCCCAAAGAGCTTTAGAAGAAGCCACAGCTTTCCCTGCTGGATCTTAGGGCGTGGGAGCAATGTCCAGACATATGGAGATTTTGGAGGCTGGCGCAGCGCCAAGTGGGAAAGGGTGGTTTTGAGGCTGAAGGCAGCAGGAAAGCCTGCAGCCCCCAGGTCTGTGGGGCCATTAAAGCGGTTCCGAAAGATCTTTAAAACAACACACAGTTTTTCCTGCTGGCTCTTCTGGCGTGGGACCAATGCCCAGACATATGGAAAATTTAGAGACTGGCGCGGTGCCAAGTGGGAAAGGGTGCTTTTGAGGCTGAAGGCAAGAGGGAAGCCTGCAGCCCCCAGGTCTGTGGGGCCATGCAAGCGGTTCCCAAAGACCTTTAGAAGAAGACCCAGTTTTCCCTGCTGGCCCTTTGGGCGTGGTAGCAATCACCAGACATATGGAAATTATGGAGGCTGGTGCGGCGCCAAGTGGGAAAGGGTGGTTTTGAGGCTGAAAGCGCCAGGAAAGCCCGCAACCCAAATGTATTTGTGGCCATGTAGGCCGTTCCCAAAGAGCTTTAGAAGAAGCCACAGTTTTCCCTGCTGACCCTTTAGGCGTGGGAGCAGTGTCTAGACATATGGGAATTTTGGACGCTGACGCAGCGCCAAGTGGGAAAGGGTGGTTTTTGAGGTTGAAGGCAGGAGGAAAACCTGGAGCTCAAAGGTCTGTGGGGCCACGCAAGCGGTTGCTAAAGAGGTTTAGAAGTAGCCCCAGTTTTCCCTGCTGGCTCTTTGGGCATGGGAGGAATCTCCAGACATATGGAAATTGTGGAGGCTGGCGCGGCGCCAAGTGGGAAAGGGTGGTTTAGAGGCTGAAGGCAAGAGGGAAGCCTGCAGCCCCGTAGTCTGTGGGGCCATGCAAGCGGTTCCCAAAGACCTTTAGAAGGAGCCAGAGTTTTCCCTGCTGGCCCTTTGGGCATGGGAGGAATCTCCAGACATATGGAAATTGTGGAGGCTGATGCGGCGCCAAGTGGGAAAGTGTTTTTTTGAGGCTGAAGGCAACAAGAAAGCCTGCAGCCCCAAGATCTGTGGGTCCATGCAAGTGGATCCCAAAGAGCTTTAGAACAACACACATTTTTCCCTGCTGGCTCTTTGGGCGTGGGGCAATCTCCAGACATATGGAAATTTTTGTGCCTGGTGCAGCGCCAAGTGGGAAAGGGTGATTTTGAGGCTGAAGGCACCAGGAACCCAGCAGCCCAAACGTCTGTGGGCGATGCAAGCGGTTCCTAAGAGATTAAGAATAACACACAGTTTCACCTCCTTGCTCATTGGACATGGGAACAATGTCAAGACATATGGAAATTATGGAGGCTTGCGCAGCGCCAAGTGGGAAAGGGTGGTTTTGAGGATGAAGGCAGGAGGAAAGCCCGCAGCCCCATAGTCTGTGGGGCCATGCAAGCGGTTCCCAAAGAGATTAAGAACAACACGCAGTTTCACCTCTTTCTTCATTGGGAGTGCGAGAAATGTCCAGACATATGGAAATTTTGTTGGCTTGCGTGGCGCCAAGTAGGAAAGGGTTGATTTGAGGCTGAACGCACCAGGAAAGCCCGCAGCACAAGTGTATTTCTGGCCATGCAGGCATTTCCCAAAGAGCTTTAGAAGAAGCCACAATTTTCCCTGCTGGATCTTTGGGCTTGGGAGCAACCTCCAGACATATGGAAATTTTGAGCTCTGGCGCGGTGCGAAGTGGGAAAGGGTGGTTTTGATGCTGAAGACAGCAGGAAAGCCCGCAGCCCCTATGTCTGTGGGGCCATTCAAGCGGTTCCTAAAGAGGTTTAGAAGTAGCCCCAGTTTTCCCTGCTGGCTCTTTGGGCGTAGGAGCAATCTATAGACATATGGAAATTTTGGAGGCTGGCGCAGCGCCAAGTGGGAAAGGCTGAAGGCAGCAGGAAAGCCTGGAGCTCCAAGGTCTGTGGGGCCATGCAAGCGGTTCTCAAAATGCCTTTAGAACAATACATAGTTTCACCTTCTTGCTGATTGGGCGTTGGAGCAATCTCCAGACATATGGAAGTTTTGGAGGCTGGCATGGTGCTAAGTGGTAAAGGGTGGTTTCAGGGTGAAGGCAACAAGAAATTCGGCAGCCCCAAGATCTGTGGGGCCATGCAAGCGGTTCCCAAAGACCTTTAGAAGAAGCCACAGTTGTCCCTCCTGGCTCTTTGTGCGTGGGAGCCATCTCCAGACATATGGAAATATTGGAGGCTGGCGCGGCGCCAAGTGGTAACATGGTTTTTTGAGGCTGAAGGCAGCAGGAAAGCCTGGAACCACAAGGTCTGTGGGGCCATGCAAGCATTTCCCAAAGAGCTTTAGAAGAAGTAACATTTTTCCCTCCTCTGTGTTTGGGCCTGGGAGCAATCACAGACATATGGCAATTTTGGAGGCTAGCACGGTGCCAAGTGGGAAAGGGTGGTTTTGAAGCTGAAGGCAGCAAGAAAGCCTGGAACCACAAGGTCTGTGGGGCCATGCAAGCCGTTCCCAAAGAGCTTTAGAACTAGGCATAGTTTTCCCTGCTGGCTCTTTGGGCGTGGGAGCAATCTCCAGACATGTGGGAATTTTAGAGCCTGGCGCGGCGCCAAGTGTGAAAGGGGGATTTTGATGCGGAAGGCAGCAGGAAAGCCTGGAGCTCCAAGGTCTGTGGGGCCATGCAATCCGTTCCCAAAGAGCTTTAGAACTAGGCATAGTTTTCCCTGCTGGCTCTTTGGGCGTGGGACCAATCTCCAGACATGTGGGAATTTTAGAGCCTGGCGCGGCGCCAAGTGTGAAAGGGGGGTTTTGATGCGGGAGGCAGCAGGAAAGCCTGGAGCTCCAAGCTCTGCTGGGTCCATGCAAGCGGTTACAAAACAGCTTTAGAACAACACATAGTTTCACTTCCTTGCTCATTGGGCGTGGGAGCAATGTCCAGACTTATGGAAATTTTGGAGGCTGGCGCGTCGCTAAGTGGGAAAGGGTTATGTTGAGGCTGAGGGCAACAAGAAATCCCAAAGCCCCGAGTTGTGTGGAGCCATACAGGCAGTTCCCAGAGAGCTTCAGAAGAATCCACAGTTTTCCCTGCTGTCTCTTTGGGCGTGGGAGCAATCTCCAGACATATGGAAATTTTGGACGCTGGCGTAGCGCCAAGTGGGCAAGGGTAGTTTTGAGGCTGAAGGCAGCAGGAAAGCCTGCAGCCCCCAGGTGTGTGGGGCTACACAAGCGGTTCCCAAAGAGATTTACAACAAGGCATAGTTTTCCCTGCTGGCTCTTTGGGCGTGGGACCAATCTCCAGACATAAGGGAATTTTGGAGCCTGGTGCGGCGCCAAGTGGGCAAGGGTGGTTTTGAGGCTGAAGGCAGCAGGAAAGCCTGCAGCCCCCAGGTCTGTGGGGCTACACAAGCGGTTCCCAAAGAGCTTTAGAACAAGGCATAGTTTTCCCTGCTGGCTCTTTGGGCGTGGGAGCAATCTCCAGACATATGGCCATTTTTGTGCCTGGCGCGGTGCCAAATGCTAAAGGGTGTTTTTGAGGCTGAAGGCAGTAGGACAGCCTTGAGCTCCAAGGTCTCTGGGGCCATGCAAGCGGTTCCCAAAGAGCTTTAGAAGAAGGCATAGTTTTCCCTGCTGGCTCTTTGGGCGTGGGACCAATCTCCAGACATAAGGGAATCTTGGAGCGTTGTGCGGCGCCAAGTGGGAAAGGGTAGTTTTGAGGCTGAAGGCAACAGGAGAGCCCGCAGTACCAAGGTACTGCAGAGGTAGGCAGATGAAATATTCTATAAACGGCTGGGAGAAGTCTCAAGATCGCGAGCTCTTGTCCTCGTGGGGGACTTCAATTTGCCGGACATCTGCTGGGAATACAATACAGCAGGGAGGGAACAGTCTAGAAGGTTCCTGGAATGTGCTGGGGATAACTTCCTGACACAGCTAGTGAGAGAGCCAACTAGGGAAGGTGCCCTGCTGGATCTGTTGTTTGTAAATAGGGAAGGTCTTGTGGGGGATGTGAAGGTTGGAGGCTGTCTTGGGAACAGTGACCATGAAATGATAGAGTTTTCAATTCTGCGAGAAGCAAGGAGAGCGGTCAGTAGAACTGCTACCTTGGACTTCCGGAGGGCGGACTTTGGGCTTTTCAGGAGCCTGGTTGACAAAGTCCCCTGGGAGGCAGTCCTCCAGGGCAAAGGAGCCCAGGAAGCCTGGATGATTTTCAAGAAGGAAGTCTTAAAGGCGCAGGAGCAGGCTGTCCCCATGTGCCAGAAGACAAGCCGTCGGGGAAAAAGGCCGGCCTGGCTAAACAGGGAGCTAGTGTTACAACTTAGGGAAAAAAAGAGGATCTATGGCCTCTGGAAGGAAGGGCAGGCCACTCAAGAGGACTACAAAGAGGTAGTTAAGCTATGTAGGGAAAAAATCAGGAGGGCTAAAGCCCAGCTGGAGCTAAACCTGGCTTCTGTTGTCAAGGACAACAAAAAAAGCTTCTATAAATATATTAGCAATAGGAAGAGGACTAAGGATTATCTCTGTCCTCTAGTAGATGGGGCTGGCAACATAGTGACCAAGGATGAGGAAAAGGCTGAGGTACTTAATGAAGTCTTTGCCTCAGTCTTCAGCAGTAGGACCAGTTGTTCCCTGAGCACCCAGACCCCTGAACTAGAAGACAGGGATGGGGAGCAGAATGAAGCCCCTCTAATCCAAAGGGAAATGGTGAGGGACCTGCTTCAGCACCTGGAGGTGCACAAATCTATGGGGCCGGATGGGATCCACCCAAGGGTATTGAAAGAGCTGGCGGAGGTGCTCGCCAGGCCACTTGGTATCATTTATGAGCAGTCCTGGACAACCGGGGAGGTCCCAGCTGACTGGAGGTTAGCAAATGTGACACCCATCCACAAGAAGGGCCGGAAGGAGGATCCGGGGAACTACAGGCCAGTCAGTCTGACCTCGGTGCCTGGGAAGGTCATGGAACAGATCCTCCTCAGTGCCGTTACACGGCACATGCAGGAGAACAGGGTGATCAGGCCCAGTCAGCATGGGTTTGTGAAGGGCAGGTCATGCCTATCAAACCTAATATCCTTCTATGATAAGGTGACCCACTTAGTGGATGAGGGAAAAGCTGTGGATGTTATCTACTTGGATTTTTGCAAAGCTTTTGACACTGTTTCCCACAGCATTCTCCTGGAGAAACTGGCTGCTCATGGCCTGGACAGGTGCACTCTTCGCTGGGTAAAAAACTGGCTGGATGGCCGTGCCCAGAGAGTGGTGGTAAATGGAGTTAAATCCAGTTGGTGTCCAGTCACAAGTGGTGTCCCCCAGGGTTCGGTGCTGGGGCCGGTTCTCTTTAATATCTTTATCAATGATCTGGATGAAGGGATTGAATGCACCCTCAGTAAGTTCGCAGATGACACTAAACTGGGCGGGCGTGTTGATCTGCTTGAGGGTAGGTTGGCTCTGCAGAGGGATCTGGACAGGCTGGACCGATGGGCTGAGACCAATGGTATGAGGTTCAACAAGGCCAAATGCCGGGTCCTGCACTTGGGACACAACAACCCCATGCAGCGCTACAGGATTGGGGCAGAGTGGCTTGAAAGCAGCCCGGCAGAAAAGGACCTGTGGGTGTTGGTTGACAGCCGGCTGAATATGAGCCAGCAGTGTGCCCAGGTGGCCAAGAAGGCGAACAGCATCCTAGCCTGTATCAGGAATAGTGTGGTGAGCCGGACTAGGGAAGTGATCATCCCCCTGTACTCGGCACTGGTGAGGCCCCACCTCGAGTACTGCGTTCAGTTTTGGGCCCCTCGCTACAAGAGGGACATTGAGGTGTTGGAGCGTGTCCAGAGAAGGGCTACAAAGCTGGTGAGGGGCCTGGAGGACAAACCTTATGAGGAACGACTGAGGGAGCTGGGGTTGTTTAGCCTGGAGAAGAGGAGGCTGAGGGGAGACCTTATCACCCTCTACAACTACCTGAAAGGAGGTTGTAGAGAGATGGGGGCTGACCTCTTCTCCCTGGTGACAAGTGATAGGACGAGAGGAAACGGGTTCAAGTTACGTCAGGGGAGGTTTAGATTAGATATTAGGAGACATTTTTTCACTGAAAGGGTTATTAAACATTGGAATAGGTTGCCCAGGGAGGTGGTGGATTCACCATCTCTGGAGGTGTTTAAAAAAAGAGTAGATGGGGCACTGAGGGACATGGTTTAGAAGTGGCTCTTGTCAGGGTAGGCTAAAGGTTGGACTCGATGATCTTAAAGGTCCCTTCCAACCTCAACAATTCTATGATTCTATGATTCTATGATTCTAAGGTGTGTGGGGCCAAGCAAGTGGTTCCCAAAGAGCTTTAGAAGAAGCCAAAGTTTTCCCGCCTTGCTCTGTGGGCGTGGGAGCAGTCCCCAGACATCTGAAAATTTTGGAGGCTGGCACAGCGCCAAGTGGGAAAGGCTGCTTTCAGGGTGAAGGCAACAATACAGACCGCAGCCCCAAGGTCTGTGGGGCCATGCAGGCGGTTCCCAAAGAATTTTAAAAGAGGACAAAATTTTCCCTGCTGGCTCTTTGGGCGTGGGACCAATCTCCAGAGATATGGCCGTTTTTGTTCCTGGTGTGGCGCTAAGTGGGAAAGGGTGGTTTTGAGGCTGAAGGCAGCAGGAAAGCCTGCAGCCCCCAGGGGTGTGGGGCTACGCAAGCGGTTCCCAAAGAGCTTTAGAACAAGGCATAGTTTTCCCTGCTGGCTCTTTGGGCGTGGGACCAATCTCCAGACTTATGGCCATTTTTGTGCCTGGCGCGGCGCCAAGTTGGAAAGGCTGGTTTGTTGGAGTGGCAGACGGACCCGGAGTAACGATGGAATCTCAATATGCGTATGATCGTTCTCTCCCTTTATTCAAGTTCTCACAAAATATATATAGACAGGCAATAAGAGCACGCACTAGCGGCAGCTATATGATTGGCTTACAGTCTCTGTTCACACGCTATCCATACAGTTCATTCACAGATCAGGTTGGTTACAGGAATTCACATAGTAAATTGCTTAGTCATTAACGCAACATATTTTCTACCTTCTCAGTTCCCGTTTTTCCCATGTACTAATTCCATCTTCTACCACTTGTTTTGATCTTAATCTAATCTCTCCTAGTAGGGAGGCTGGCTCACCTGACCATTTTCTCTCAGACACATTCCTACAATACCCCCTTTTTCTTCTTGTGCCAGCCAGACCTTATGCATGGCATTTTTAATCATGTCAGTCACTTTGCGGAGAACACATGAGGCTACCATAATCAATAATAATATAACCAACAGTAGCATGAGCCCTTGCTTTATTAAGTCTGGTAACCATCCCGTTATACCCCATGAGTTTGACCAATCATCAAAACCATTTTTTGACCGCTTTTAATTTGGACATGTTATCCTTCTTGTGACGCTCTTAGTAGGTTACCTACTAAACACAATTAAAAACAGAATCAAAAAGAACCCTGCTAAGGCAATAAATACCCAGATCCCTAATTTTAGCCCAGAAAGCCAATTTCTTTGGATTTACCCACGAGAAATCCTTTTGTAATATTTCAAATACATTGCGGTTGCTGACAGCACAAGCAACCCTGGAAAAACAATCGTGGTAACATGTCTATCATCATAGTTACTGGTTTTGTAAAGGTATGTGGCAAAAATACCCACTCTAACGCAGTCAGGCTCTTTGCGAGTGCATCATCCCACTGTCCTATCAGGGCATAAAGTTGAAATTCTTGTAGGAAGGTGTTCAATGCGTCTTGCAGCAGTAGTCGACTATATCTTATCTTTCAACATGCTGTAATGCCTTCGGAGCTGTTGGGGTTAATGAACATAAAACATGGGGGGGCGGGGGCAGACACAGTGCTTCAGGGCATCCCCAGTACCTTCAAAGTGTGCTCATGTCTCTCTCCCCCTCTCTGACCCGAGACAGCCTCCTTATATCCTGCACTGGATCGAGTAGAAAAGTACAGGCCAGAGTCGCTGCACACGTGGCCAATGTATGCAGCGAGTCTCACCAAACTCATGATCCAGCTTTGCTAACAGCAGCTGTCTGATACGTGACTCCATTGTTGTAATCCCTTCTTGTTATCTTCTTCTGTGAAGGTCAGGTTCTCACGGATACACACATGGGTTTTTAGAGCAACATAGTCTACAACTCGTACAAGGGTACGATGCAAAGCGGCATTTACAACTGATTGTAAATTAGACAATTATTAGACACGTCAAACAGCATACTAAACATAACAGACAAATTCCTTCCACACAGGCGATGAGTATGATTTGCTTCAACCAACCCCACCCCCAAGTCCATCCAGCAAAAAGATTTTCAAAAGTGGTCTCCACAAGTTGCTGGTTCGGTCGGTGCAGTTCCTGCAACTGGGCATGGATGGATTTGGAGTGGTCACTTAGATTCATACTATACAGTCCTTTAAAATCTTGACAACCATGTCTGTGAGCTGAAAGCAAAAAATCAGTAGCAGTTCTGTTTTGCAACATTGCATATTGAATACTATCTACATCTAGCAATAACTCAGAAATAGCGGTACTAGTAGCATTGTTAAACTTAGCCTTGGCAGCAAGAGAGTCCTTGTTATCACGAATCCTTGGCAGCAAAAGAGTCCTTGTTAGCTAGAGCGCATGCGGCCTCCCTGTTCTTGCTGGTACTGTGCTTTGATCTTCTTCCACAACAGGCCAAGATTCTCAAGCAGCTAGATAAGGTGTCTGTGAGTCCATTACAGGCTTATGTCATCCAAATGTTTTTCTTGCCAGCACCCGAGACTGAATAACAATTGGTGTGATATATGTGTTTTCCAGCACCCAGGTGCGAGTCCCTTGAGTGTATTTACAGTCCTCCTCGGTGATCTTCCGTTGCTTTCCCATATTCCACCCCCTTGCTCAAGAGACCGCTTCTGCTGGGTTCATTTTAGTCTCGCAGGGTATAACAGAGAGCAATCTACTAAGGCATGCAATAACATATACACATATAGGAAAAAACCAAAAACATATCTCTATGGTACTGCTTTGAATCAGGTGTCCTATTTCTCTTTTTCTGATGCTTTCTCGTAATGCTTATGGCATACTTTTGTGCGAACGTGGCACATTTCCCATCTAATTGTTCCTGGTTGGTTTCTTTTTTTTTCTTTTTTTTCATTTTTCTTTTTTCTTTTCTTTTTTTTCCATCACTTATGACTGACATAAAAGTCTGCCTTTACAACAAGAGCTCAGTTTCTCATTTTTCCTTAAGTTTCTCATTTTCCTACAGAGCATCCTATAGATTTTGGCTCAACTCCTTTTCCCAATCAACCATGACCTTATAGACAAACAACAAACAACCAGCGATACGCCCTGCACGGGTGAGCCGTTCCCGAGAGTGTAAACGTGTAGGCTGGTGAAAACTCCCCCAATATTTCAGGACCACACCGGGCAGAACACCTGCTCAAGTGGAGTCACCTAACGACACTGCACACAACAAAAGCAAACAGTAGCACACACGCTGATCAGCAGGTATAAGCTGGCGCCCACACACACTTACACAGCAGACTATAAAACCAGCACTTCTATCTCAGGGAGATGACTGGGGAGGGGAGGGGGCGAGGCGGGCAATGGCAGGAGCCAACAGCTCCGGCTCTGTCCTTCTCTGCTGACATTCTGCCTCCTCCATCGGCCTCAGGTGGAGCAGAGGGGATCAGCAGGGGATCGTCCCAGACCTTCGGACCTGGCCTGTTCGATCCCCCTCCCGTGGGTTGTAATGCTGCAAAAGCCCCGGCCGCCGTGGCTCGCTCCACCTTCATATCTTGTAAGGTCGATAACACCAACCGCTATGTCGTCGCTAACGGTGATGCCTCTTTGTCTCCTTTACTTATCACTTCCCACAGTTTTTTCCCAACAGCCTCCCATATTTCTGGTTTAAAAGCTGTCTGGGGCTCTGGTGCGAATCTGTTCTCTCTGCACCATATTAACAACCTTCGGAGGATACGCTCATCGTATGTCACCCCTCTCTTAGAGAGGATATGCAGGAGAAGTCTTAATATAGCCCCTTCTTCTTTTGTTACTTGTTGCCCCATCTCCTGCCCTGGCTGCTCACCTCTCTCTGGGTGTCCGTGGCCACGTCGTCTGTTTCCTCTATTCCGGATTGCTGCCCAGTCCGCCCGGTCTCAGTCCAGCTGAGCCGTCCTCCAGCCGGTGGGTCTCCTTCTGGGTCTTCCACCCCCCGCATTCCGTTGCTCAAGCCAAGCGCCAATCAGTATCACGTCAGGGTCACCATCTGAGGAGAAATAAGTGGACTCCAGACGATCCAATGTGAATCAACAGAAGGCATTTATTAAGCATAGATCACCATCTTTTATACCCTGTGTTGTAGCTGTACACGCGACTCGCTTATTTCTGATTAGCTAGTTACACTGTCCATGTGCTCTGCATGCAGTTCGTTCACGCATCAGATTGGTTAGTAGAATTCGCATAGTAAATTGCTTAGTCCTTAGCACAACATGTTTTCTACCTTCTCTGTTCCCATTTTTCCCATGTACTAATTCCATCTTCTACCACCTGTTTTGCTCTTAATCTAATCTCTCACAGTAGGGAGGCTGGCTCACATGACCATTTTCTCACAGACACATTCCTACACTTGCCCAGCAGGTGGTTGCCAGAGCAGTGGTGGTCCCTGAGCTCTAGGAGATGTCTGGAATGGATGTCTGAAAGCCTGGTGCCTTGAGTGGGCTTTCTTGACTTGAAAGGCAGTTGGTACCTGAACGTCTGTGCAAACCTTTGGAGGTTGGCAGGGAAGTGTTGCAAAAGCATTTGAGAGCCGCCGTGGTCAAGGTTTTCTCTAAGCGTGATCCATGGAAGCATTTCCTAGAGAAGTCTTTAGAGCATCTCCAGTCTCTGGGGCCTTTGTCTGTGATGCGCTTGATTTGTGCAGGTGATTTTCCCAGTTGCTGCTGGGGCAAGGAGTTGGGTGGAAAGTGCAGTGAAAAGCTTTCAGTCTCGCTGAGAGAAATGGAAATAACTGATGTGCTTTCTTCCACTGCAGGGCAGGAAGAGAGGGCCCAGGGCCAGGAAGGGGGTGTTGCCTATTTGTTGGTTCTAGGTGGCTGCTGTTTCAGCACTTGCTGTAGCGTGTCTGTTGGAGGATGGCAGATTGGATGGATCCTTGGTTTCATTCCTCTCAGAGTAACTCTTTTCAACTCCCCCCATGCTTTTCATTTCAAAGGATTGCCAGGTGGGACATGCATGGATTGTTCTCCATGGCAGTGAAGTGCAGCCCCCAGAACTGCCTCCCAACCTCCGTTGGTCCTGCCTGGCAGTGGAAGCCCATCAAACGGCGTGCAGCTAAGAGTGATGTGGAGCGCCCTGCTTCCAGCGGGGAGAGCAAGGCTGCTGCTGAAGGGCCAAGCTGTCAGGCTGATGGCAGAGCCAAGGAGCAGAAAGGAAGGATTCCCAAAATGCCAGAGTGCCCCCTTCAGCGTGGATGGCTAGAGCTTTGCAATGGGTGAGCCTGATTTCCTTCCTCTTCTTCCCTTCCTTCTCTCCCTCCTCCTTCCTTCTTTCCTCTCTTTCCTTTCCTCCTCTTGGCAGGAAGGAGAGGAAACAGACAGCTGTTGACAGCTGCCTTCTCTCAAGAGATGCCTTTCAACTGTGGAGATGCCCTGCAGCTCTTGTTGGGGTTTGTGTTGCATTCTGCCTCCTGTATTTTCTTCCGCCCCAGAAACTTGCCTTTGCTAGGCAGCCACTCTCAATCCTTTTGCTGGGTTTCGGTACGAGTTGCCTGTGCACTTTGGTTTTGGAGCCTTCCGTCAGGCAATCGTGGGCATGAGGATGTCAGGTTTCCAAGTTGCCAGCTGCGCTTGCTTGTGACGAGCCCAGAACATAACCCCTGGGAGCCTTGGCTTTGTTTCCAAGCTTTCTTGGAGAAGCGAGGCCCAGCTCCCACCCAACTGCTCATGCAGAGCACAGTGTGAACAGGCTGTTCCTCCCCAGGGGCTGGTCTCAGAGAACCTCCTGGGGGCACAAGGACGCGAGCCCCAGCTGAAGGGCCAGAGCCCAGGAGGTGACCCTGTAGACAGAGGGGACGGGGGCTGGTACGCATACAATTTCCCCACCGCCTCATACACAGAGGCTTTCAGCCACCACAAGCGCTGCCAAGCGACCAGCAGCAGGGATCCCCTGACGGGGTTTACTCCACACCAGTCCTTTGCGGGTTGCGTAGAGGACGGAGAAGGCACCAGGTAAGGTGTTCACAGCAGCATCACCCTGCTCCTTCCATCACACCCTCGAGCCCCCTCTGCTTAACGGGGATGTCCCGGGAGGACCTGGGTAGTGTCCTTACACCACCCGCCCCCCTGCAGGGCTTCTTTTCTTGTTGGTTGGGGGGTTTTCCCTCAAAAAAACCTAATTCTGCTTTTGTAGTCAGCAGAGCACAGGGTCAGCCTCAAAACTGCAGTGCCCAGACGGCGAGAACCGAAGGGAAGGGGAAAGGACGCTTCAAGCATTCAGCCACCAGGTCCGAGCGGTAATAAACAGCTAAAATCTTCCACGTCCTCAGGGATACCGGGAAGATGAAGCATCTCCTGGAGGGACAAACCACGACACATTGCCTTTGCAATACTTCTTCCTTTGGAGAACCTCCTCCGATTTTGGGACGGATTAAGCTCATCAGTTTGAAAGCAGAGAGCGATGCGGCTGCTGACCCGCACCACAGCCAAACCACCGCATCAGTCGGCCCAGGAGAGCAGACCTTCAGGCGAGAAGCAGCACCGGGAAGGCTGATCCCACCCACGGCAACAGAGGGCACGGCCCCAAAAGCACCAGCTTTCCCCCAAAGGTGAGGAGAGGAGAGACCGCATCACCGGGAAGGAATCACCTCACATGATGGTAACTGCCATTACAGAAACAACACCACACGGTTATTTATACAAGTATTCCAACACGGGGCTTCCAAACCAGCTATTGGGCAATTTTTCCTCTGCGATGGTCAAGGAAAGACCTGAAATGCCACTCCAGCTCTGGAGCGTAAGCTGCGGGGGCGGGGGGGAGGAATGAAAGGAAAGGGGAAACCCCATGTTTAAACTAATCTAGCTGGGTCTGAGCGTAACAGAGCGAGGATCGACACAAGCTCTTCATTGGGCAGACGCCCGGAGGCAGCGCCTGCGGCAGAGCAGCGATAATCTCCTACTTCGCTATTACTGGGATTCTCGCTGCTGAACAACGTCCTGGCTGTCCCTTCAGGATTTTGGGACAATCCCTTGGAGGTTTTGGTGCTCTGATACCCAGCCTGGCCAGAGTCTTCTTCCTCCAGCGACTCTAAGTGAGCTAAAACCCACAGTGATACGTCAACCTCTTTTTCAATGACAAAAAAAAATAAATCACTCTCATTACCAGATCAAGTTTCATTCCAGGAAGGCTCTTCAAATAATTTAAATATTTATTTTAATAAAAAGAAATAAATACTTATCTTTTCACATTATAAAAATCCCTGGAGACAGCAAAAAACAAACCAACCCCAACCACAGGGGGTTCTCTTGCAAATCAAAAGACGGTAAATGCTTTCTGTTGATGGTCATCACAAATCCGGTTGTAGGAATCAAGTAGGTGGTGGATTATTCCAGAAACAGAAGAAAACTCTCTTGGAGGAAACAGTAGTTCAGCACCTTGTTGTTGGGAAGATAAATTCAGCTCACACAACTGTGACCACCACCAGATGAGTCCCATTTGTCCACAAGGTGGCCACGTGCGCTGCAAGGTGTGAGCAGCCCTCTCTGTGATGGCAGTTCTCAGCATTTGTTCTTAACCTTCCCTTGGCCAGGTGACACCAACCTTTCTGGCTTGCACTTAAGGCGTATTAGCTAATTTCAAAGAGAGTTACTGTCTCCAAAATAGGGGCAGGCGGGGGGTGGGGGGAAAGAACAATCTTAACCACTACTTCTTAACCTACAGAGAAAAATTTTTTTCTTAACCTACAGAGAAAAATTTCTAATACCAATAAGGTATTAGTAAAGTAACTAGAAGAAGAGCTGGTCACCCAAAGGTGATCCCAAGGCTACTCCTGTTGTGCATGTCTCACAGCAGCTCTTGATGGAGTATTTCCCACACCATCTTCTTGCGGAAGTAAGGCATGTGGGTCTGAAAAGAAAAGAAAACTCCATTAAATACACCTCATGGCAGAAAGAGACACAAAATACCAATAAACACCCAGTTAATTCTTTACTGTGAAGTTCCTTTTAAGAACTGTCAACACTTGCCCTTCGGGTACAGCCTGGCTTTCACCCACACAGCTCCTAAGAGGGCGGCATGACACCAAAACCAGATCTCCTTGACTACACAACAGCTTACAAGCACTTTCACAGAAGAGCACTGCCTTGGAAAAGGACCAGGGTCTTCATTGGTCAAAAGCTGAGACCCATTTCTCCCAAAGATCCGAAGGCCAGATCCCACAAACCCACTGGCTGCGGTATCTCGCCCAAGAGGAATCTCACTGGGAGCAGATACCTCAGCCGCTGCGTAACTTCCCTGGCTCTTGTCTCTATGCGGAAGAGGCTGGAGCTGTTTAGAACCTTCACTCACCTGTGTAAAGGTCATTGGTTTGTCTCTGCAGATGTAATCTGCGTATTTGCAGGTAAACACGCCGCAGTCGCTTCCATTCGATTGCTGAGGGATTTCCTAACGAATGCAAAGAAGATGGAGAATTTGCCTCTATCTTCAAGGAAAAGCAACTTGGAAGTAGCACCCATTCCCAAAAATACCCTAACCAGACACTCCTGAACTTGCACCATCCCCAATAACCGCTCCCCAACACAAGGAACACACCCCAGGAACTGCACATCATCCCTCCCCTGGGCTTCCTACGCTCGGATGTTACAATCCAAATTCCTCGCAGGCTGATAAGGGACAGCAGGCTTCCTCCCTGCAAGGTGTCTTGAGGTTTGTACAGTGTCTTTCTGAAGTGACGTTCCTTAAATCGAGTCTTTAGGTGCTGCTTTTCACTATTAACTTGTTGAGAAACATCAGCTCAACTCCTTGCTTTGTCACGTGCCAGGATTTGGGCTGCAAGCCAGAAGCCTACGTTCTCTGACAACTGCTAAAGAGACTTTAAATTGGACTTGTGAAATGGGGGCAAAGCCAAATTCACCTTAACGTGGCAGAGGAATTAAAAAAAACCCAAGAAAGTATTCAGCCAGCAAGGAGAGGCACTGCTCAAAGATTTCATCCCAGCCTGGTTTCCTGGTCCTCTTGCAGCCCGATGTGGTGCCATAAGAAGGTGCTTCTGGCTGTTCTCTAAAGTCCTGGCCTTATGAGAAAGCGTTAAGAGCTCTGTGACAAGGAGTTCTAGTTCACATTTCAAGTGCAAGTAGTGTTCGCTTACATGGGGCTCCATGCTGTGAATAGTCCACTCTGAAGCATTCAGCTTCACGTGTCTTTTTTCGCAGCTTTCTTCTTGCAGGTATTTGCTGTTTAAAACAAAAGAAAAATCACTCTTCATCGCTGTCATTTAGGCCAAGAAAAAAAAGGCTGCTGAAAGATCCCAGGAAGACGAATGGCAGGAGAGTAAAGTGTCAGAGGATCCTCCCAGCAGCTGCTTTAAGGCGTTGGGAGGAAAAATCCAAATCTTAAATTTACAAACACTGTGAGAGGCTGTGAGCTTATGACCAGCAATGAGACCAACAATTCCAACAGAGGCTTCCACAACAGCCTAAGTTCAGTGCTTAGTAGAGGTCAAAAAACCCCAAATGACATGTTATCAGAGGAAGAACAGAAAAACCAAGCAAGGAACCCTCATGTCGTCATTCCACCCTGTGCCTGAATCCCACAGACTGCGTGCACCTCCGGACGAATAAATACAAAAGCTTTTGGGCCAGTAGCTCTGTCCGAGGAAGTTTCCAGGCCACCACTTGCTGGAAAAAAGGACCGGATGCAGACCTGTTCTTATACCCTTTCCCAGGCAGCTGCTGTTAACTGGTCAGGAGAGCACCGCACTAAACCAACGCTTGGTTTCTCTCTGTGGGGCCGCTCTCCTTTTTCTTGGGCTACAAAGCTGTTGCATTAAGGGTTGTTACTCCGTCCACATCGGTGGCATAGACTTCTAAGTATGCCTGCTGGCACAACATGAAAACCTGTTCCCGTTCCATTGGAGAGGTGTGCGTGCCAGCCGACACAGCTGGAAAAGCTTGCTACACGGTACCTGTCTTGAGCGAGAATGTCAGAATGACAAAGAACACCCAGTGGCATCTTGAAACACTTCTTCCCTGAAACGCTTCCCTTTCGTCAACAGCCCGGTTTTATCAATCACTAACAAAGTTGGTGCCCATGTGCCACGGGGCTACCATGTCTTTGTCTGGGATATAGGGGGAAGGTGGCAGAAGCCAGGCACCCAAGACACTGGGTGGAGGGGATGATGTGAGACTAGGTAAGGAGTCACTGTCAGACAACTCGCAGCAAGCGAATCCAGGATTTCTGCTTTGTTATCTACAAGAAATGGGAAAACTTGCAGTCGCGTCACAGGGGCAAAATCCAAAAACCTTCTCCTAATTCACAACACAAAAGCAGTGACTGAGCAGTTACTTACAGCAGAGTCTCACAAATCTGGTCCTCTTCTTGTCCCAGGGAGTCAAAGTATTTGACCGTCTTCTTTCTGGTGTCGATGACCTGTTATCAAAAGGTGACTGTTAGACAAAGTGCACCCCTGTGCTGCACAAACCTTAATGACTTTTCTCGCTAGCTTTTTCTCCCCACCCAGTTCTAAAGAACAAGCCCGTCTGACTCCCCGCTAGCGTCCAGTGCAAGCGCAAGTTAATGGGCACTAAGAGGATGTCCTTCTCGAAGAGATCCACGTGCCTGGTCCATCTTCCTACTGCTTTGTAGCCTCCAGAAGTTAGTTTTTGGTAAAAGAAAGAACTAAAAGCATGGACTGATGGATACCCTGCCTGCTTGCTTCTTTCCATGACAAGACCCATGTAGAAATTAATGACCTGTACCATAAAGAGGAAGCTTGAGATGTAAAACAAGACACTAGCTTACCAAATGAAAAACACAGCAATGTGTCTTTTCTGGCCACCCTTAAGTACGCAGCTGAGAGAACTCCAGCCTCAGCTGTCAGCTTTTGTTGTGAGAATTTCACACTTGGTTACATCTGCAGGTTGACAAAAACACCTGCCACCCACTCCAATAACCTAGACTAACTCCTGGAAGCTGCACAAGACAAGAAGTAAAGGAACTTCCAGAAGCACTGGACCCTTAAGTACCTAAAATAAGAACTGTGCAGAGATTTCTGGGCTCTGCAGTGCAGCTCACCAAATAACTTTGCAAAGACTTCTGTACACGGTGAAGGGGTATTTTGAAATAAACGCTCCATTAGAAGATCCTTGTGCTGCAGCTACTTTTACCTCATCGTTTAGCCAGCAAAGGTTCCTTAGGGTGCGGATGTCCTCGTGAGTCACCCTTAGTTTGAAGGCACTGCTCATGACCTCATCTGGCTCACCTTTGCCTAATGCGGCAATGACCTCTCTCTCCGTGGCCTGAAAGGAAAAATTAAATGGGGAAGGACTTGTGAAACAGAGCATCCAGCATGCCAACCTGTGGGCAGCTTTCAACTCAAACACGGCCTGGAAATGAAGCTCAGATGACAGAGCAACTGGCTTTGCTGGCTTTCGGCTAAGGTAGCAATCGCCCTTTTTTGTTGCTTGGTTGGTTTCAGCATCCTAACTTGGAACTTTAGGGCCCAGGTTTGCTTCGATTTGTTTTCGCCAAGGAAGCTGAGATAAAACACCGAGACTGGCAAACACACAGCAAACGCCTTTCCCGTGTGATGCTGTAGCCCTCGCAATGCTGAGGTTTAAGCCAACCGCAGCAGGCATTCTCCATGCCAAGGCAGCTGACTCAGGAGCCTGAAAGAATGTGAGGGTGAGGGAACTTCAAGGGACCTGAAGCACCAGCAAAGGGGGAAACTGAGGCAGCTACACTGGAGTCAGACAATCGGGAGTCCAGGTTGTGCATGCGACTGGTTGCAATTTGGACGTTTCCATCTAAGTCTGCTTAAGGAACGCAAATAAACCACTAGGTCTGTTGGTATAAAATACTCTGAACTGCAATAGCATCTTCTTCTCGGTTGAAGGTGGGCTAGCAGGATAAGAAAACCCCTGGTTTTCCTTGTACTGAGCATCACCCCGCAGACTTTGTAAACTCTGGACTTTCTAGCCCTTTCCAAGTCAATCCTCTGTAGGCAAAAAAGGGGGCGCTCAGTTAGACTACACCTCCCAAGAACAAAAGCCGTCAAAATTCAGACAAGCAGGGGAACCTCAACTCCCCCTCCCTGTTGCATAGCGTGACTAAGTTAACTCCTGTGACCAGTGCTACATGCAGCGCAACCATGCCCAGTGCGCATCCACGGCTCGGTGAGATCCTGAGGACGTACGCACGCAAGATGCTCAGGTCCCCCACAAGCAAGGCAACACCATGGATCAGGAAAAGCTTCTCTTTCAAGTTCTATCTTCATGGTAGGACAGGTTGAGAGGCAGATCCCATATAACTGTATGAATCCGGTTAGCACTGCTCTGGGAGACTGTTGTTAAACCTGGACTCATTTTTGCCCGAGTAACAGAAGCCCCACAAACCCTTAGGTTAGAGCACAACTGAAGGAGCGCGTGGAGCATAAGATGCTTAAATCCTGTAAATCCTTCACACCAGCTTTAGTGCTGACCTTTGCACTGGGAAGTCAGAGCTGCAGACACTCCCTAACGGGTTAAACCCCAGTTCTTCAGATTTCAAAAAGCCTTAAGAACCACCTATAACAAATGGGGTTCCTTGCAGCTGTTTCACAGCCTTCAGTTTTGTCCAACAGCCTGTCAGCTACGGTACCTCTGTGAGCGGAGTAAAGCCGCCTGCTCTTTTTTGCAGCCTTGGCAGTTTCTTTTCTTCCACATCAAGGGCGGGTGACTTTTTGGCCCCAGCAGGTGACAGAGGTACTTGGGATAATACATCTTCTGAGATCTGACCTCCACGCTGTTCCTGTTAGACAAAAGGACGTCAAGCTAGCAATCCAGCACAGATTTTTTTGCTAGGGGATAGTACAGAAGATCTTCCTCAGGTCTAAAACTGGAAGGGCTTTTGTACACACAGCCAACCAGCAAACTCCAAAGGTACTTTTTGTCGAGGACTGCATTCCAACTGCGCACCCATGGAGTGCTGCACTCAAACTAAACGGAGGCAAGAGAGACAGAAAGTTAGTTTGCCTTGGAGTAGCATTAAGAACCCCAGCAAAGCCTCCACGTGTAGGCAGCAAGTTGAGACTGAGATTACTATTTCTGATTTCCATGACTAAAATTTAATTTTGATCTCAATCCTGACCAGGGATGAAAGTCAAAGAGATGTACTTCCTATCTCACAAAACAAGACACCACTAAAGACACCACAGGCCAGCTTTGCAGGTCAACTAAGCCTGTGCGGTAAAAGCTTTGAGGCTGTACCGAGCACATTAAAGGGGAAGAAGAAAAATAGCGGGAAACCCTTTGTGATAGTGCTACTCAACAAATCATGTTCCCGCTTTCCTTGGGGAAAACGACCTGGACAAATACAGATACTGTTGAGTAAGTACTGAAAGTGAGGAGCGCAAAAATTTCTCATCACCAATAGCTAAATTTTCCTAAAACCCAAAATAAGGAATAACACAAGCTTACCCCTGCAACAGCTTGTTTCTCTGCTGCGTCCTGTTCCAGAGACTCTTCTGCTGGTGGGGAGCCCCTGCAAGGAGAGGGGGAGAGAGAGAGCAGTGAGCTGTGTACCTGTACTGTCCCACGGAATTTTCAAGAATTCACCTTCGGGATAAGAAATGCTTTTTCAAGGCTCCTGCTGACTGGAGCCGCGGTTGCACACGTGTGACAACATCCTCTCAGCTTCCAGCACGATTCTTTCGGAGCAGCAAGACTGGGATAGAATGAAGAAGCTGGGAGCTTTGTAAATTCCTTCCCATCTACCCGTGCAAGACTCCTTTGGTTTCTCTTGATCAGTTTCATTCTTTGGAAAACAGGGAAGCAACCAGCACTTCCTCTGTCAAGTGCTCTGGGATCTACCGGTGATAAATGCTGCATGCTAGGTGTTCTGCTGCAAGGTATAACATGAACGCCTGCAACTATACCTGCAGCCAAATAGAGTTAGCTTACGGAAACTAAGACCAGCACAGGGAACTACAAATGGGACAGCCACAGGATATTTACTTGCCTTCTGTAGGCTAGTCAAGAGAGTGACTGTCCCCATTTGGAGAGGATTATCAGTAAAACCACGCAGACTCTGAAGAGCAAACAAATGCACAGACGTTAAAGTTACCCGTATACACACGTGCCTTCTTCAAAAACGAGAATTTGCCTTGTCACCAAAGACCCCCTTTTCCAGGAGGGAGACCTACAACAGACTCTCACGGTATTCTCCACTTTCAGTCCAGCGTCGTAAGAGTAGTATCACAAGCTTTGTCAAATGACTTCCGTTGGTAGTTAAATCCACAAAAAAAGGCAAGAAAACGTCCCTTTTACTTGAACCCATCCTACTCTATCAGTTCCTTTCTTTCCTTCTCTCCCCTCGAGCTTAGGTGAACCACTGACAATTTAAGCACAGAAAGAACAGTGCCGCACAGCTAAATAGAGCGCTACTGTTTCAAGTGGGGAGAAGAATAGGGACGGAAAGAGACATGCACACAGAGCCAAAAGAAACAAGAACCATGATTAAAAGAGATGCTACCTGGTCATAAGATCTCCCTGAGACGGCTCTGGGCAGCAAACATCTAGCCATTTGATATCTGCACAGAAAAACAGCAGTATTAAAAAATAAGTCAACTTTCAATTTTACTTTTCAAGTCAAAAGAAGTACAGAAGCCAGAGTTTTCTAAGGTAGGTGAAACCTAAGAAAAATCAGGCATATTAAATACTTCTGCAACGTGCGATACCTGTCCTTCTCTTTTCTGCTGCAGTCTCGGCAGGATGATCCGCAGGTGTACAAATGCTGAGGAAAGAACACACAGAAGAGTGGTTTGAAACTTCCTTCAGTTTCTACCAGGCTGACTTCCCTCCACAGGACCCAAACTTCCAAAGTTACTTTTCATAGCCCAAAGGTTTCCCCCTCCGAGCGCCCCTGGCATCATCTCAGGCACACACACGCAACTGCCACCGCTGAGCATCCCCCAGCAACACCCCCCAACCTCTCCCAGGCAACGGACCGCTCACATACAGCTAATTATCCCACTACAGCATACTAGGCCTCTTTTCCTCATTCTGTTAACACTTTCTAACCTTTGACATTTGTTCCCATCACCAAAAACTTGCGGAAGTTAATATGTCATGTTTCCCTCTTTCCTCAAGGATAGCAGCGTACCAGCGATTCCTAAGCCATCCGAGTTCATCAGTCACTACACTGAGTTGCAAAGAAAAGACTAAGTAGGACAGGAAAGAAAAGGTGGGAAAGCAACTCATGCATACACCCACTTCAATAACTCACGGCTAAAGCAGTGCCCGTGAACTAGGTCTTGAAATGATTCTCAGCTGCACCCTTTCTTATTAAGCCTAAGTCCAAATACTAGATCAGTTGATAACAACGATAAAATCCAGTAAAACTTTTTACTTTGGGAATGGAGCACAAAGGTTGTTCCCAGTTGGTTTTTTCCTCTGTTTGTCTCCCAAAATGCCATGACAGACGGCAAGGATTCTTGCAAGAATTCTTTGGTATTTCTTACACAAAATAATTTCTTTCAAACCGTTATGCTCCCGAACCCTGCGAGCCCACGCCAAGCCCTGCCACCCCGCAGGGGGGGCTCTGGGTGGGCAGACAGGCCGAGCCCAGCCCAGGAGCGGGGCGGGAACCCCAGGGCGAGACACCCCACTGCGCCCCAGCCCACAGAGCGGCTAACGGCTCAAGCCCCTCAGGCCGAGGCGGTGGGGCCGACACTCCCGCTCCGCGCAAGCAGGCCCCGGGGGAGTTCCGCAGCCCCCCGAGCCGGGGCAGGCCGCGGGTGACGGGCTTGGGCGATGGGGAGATGGGACGGGGCGAGGCCCTCGGGCAGCCCGGAGGCGGTGGGGCTGCTCGCTGATCTGGGTGGCGGCCTCTTGGGCGGCGGCGAGACCCTCGGGCGGCACGGGGCGGCGGCGGCGAGGAGGGTGCCGAGGGCCCCCAGCAGCCATGGGGACAGAGGCCTCGCGCCGGCACGTGGTGGAAGGGTGCCCGGCCCGCGCACCCAGCACCGCCTCCCTATTGGCTGCCGGGGAGCGCCCCCCGCCCCTCGCAGATGGAGGGGAGGGACGGGGAGGTGGCGGGGCGCACGCATGCGCCATCTTGGCGCTGCCTGAGGGAGGCGGTAGCAGCCGCCCAGCCCTCCGCCGCCTCCTCCTGGCTTGGGCCGGGCCTGTGCCGGCTCACCCCCCTCCAGGCGAGGAGCTTTCCCTCCCAGAAAGCCCGGAGCCGAGGCCTGGAGGGACGTGGAGGGGGACGGGCCCGTCTCCCTTTAGGGAGAGGCCCAACAGAGGCCAGAGGGACCTCGCGGGGGACCCACAGAGGCCCGGGGGCCTCCATGGAGGACCCAGAGGCTGGAGAAGCCCTTCCGCCTCCCGCAGGACGGAGACGGGCATCACCGCCCGCCCACGCGGGCTCTTGCGCGCCCCCTGCTGCCTCCTCTGCTCTCAGGCGGTGAGGGAATGGCATTGCCGGGCTTACCCAGCGCTATCGAGGTAGCGCAGCCACCGCTTTTTGCCCACACGCTGGGGAGCCGCGGTGCCTGCGCCCGGCTCCACCATGGCAGCGGTGCAACTAGGGACGTGGACGCTGCATTCGACCATGGTGACGAACCGTGATGTAGCGGCGGCCAAGGGCCCGCTGCAGGGAGCCCGGCTAAAGCGGCTGCTCTGGGGCTGGCAAGCAGGCTGGCGAGTGCTGGGGCTGGCTCCTGGTGGCCTTGGCTGGCTCTCAGGGGCAATCCCTTGCCCTGCCCCGCTGTTAAAGGTTTTTTTTTTTTAATACAGTGCTTCCTAATGGTTTATCAGCTGTTGCCTCTGGGGTGGAAATGTGCACGTGTTGCTGCAGCCACGTCCCAGAGAGACTTTTCTCTCCTGGAGAGGCACATGAGGCGTGAAAACGAAGTTTTAAGTCTAAGAGGAGCAAAGGGGGCAGAGGAAAGTGCTCAGGGCAGGAATGGCCGTTTGGAGCAGCCCTTGTCACAGGAGGTCCCACTAGCTTTTTATGCCTGCAGGGAGTCTTAAGGGATGGTGGGGTCTGGTTTAATGAAAACGACCTTCCTCGTTCCTTTAGGAACTGAATTGCCACTTCACTTATGCTCCAGGGCTCTGGCCAAGGAAGATGCCTGAGCGCTGGATGCAGAAGTGGATGTGGCAGAGGGCTTGCAGGCAGGCTGCAGGCAGGGTGGGTGGTGGAAGCAGCCCGGCAGAGGGCAGGGCAGCCCCATGCAGGGCCTGCAACTTGGAGATGAGTTGCCTTCTCCCTCCCTCTCCTCTGCCCATCCCGTGTGTCTTATGTGAATCCTGCCGCCGAGAGCTGGAGGGGGCGCAGGGCGTTTGTTTGAGTTCCTGGGTAAGGAAAAATGCGAGGGTTTTCTCGGTTTAGCTCTGTGAAGCCAAAACTCATCTGCAACACTCCTGTTTCTGGCCACAGCAGAGAGAAAGCCGGAGCGCTGAACCCACCGGACAATATTCTAGAAAAGGGGGAAGGGTGGTCTTTTGGGGAAGGGGTCTTCCCTGCCCCCAAGGCCAATGTGGCACACATGAGACTCATACAGCTGCCCTGTGGCACAGGGTGATGCTGAGGCTTCTCTCCTGCCTTGGGACCCCCTACCCTGGGCACAGGTGTGGAGCCAGCCCTGGGGCTGCAGGATTCCTCTGCCAGGCATGTCCCCCCAGCCGCAGTTTCTCCCACCCTGCAGCAGAGCCCACGACAGGACAATTCTCAGAAAAAGCAGAGAAATCTTCTCTGGGAATTGTGTTATTCTAAAGCAGCTCCTCTGTGCTTCCTGGTAACACCACTTCCTTGTCCTCAGCAGGAAAGGGATTTTAATGCTGTTAAATGATTTTAAAACACCTGTGTGAATGGCTTTGTGTGTGCCGGAAAAGTACCGGACAGTGATGGCAGGGTCAGCGTGGCTGCGGTGCCTGTCCAAAGATTTTGTCCCAATCGGATTCCTTTGTGCGTGGTGTTTGGTGTGGAGACTGTTGTGATCTCTAAACATCAATAACCAAACACATGAAGAAGTTAGAGATTCATTAAATTAATGCCACCAGACTGAGAGTCTTTCTTTTTGGAGTGGAGTCTCTTGTTGCACCTTACATTAAATGCTTTTTTGTTTTTCCCTCTCTGTCTCCTGTATATGGCAAAAAATTCCCATTTTTCTAAAGGCAAATAAACAACAGCTGAATGTGCGAGAGGCTGTACGTGGGAGCAATCTGAAGACATATGGAAATTGTGAAAGCTGCGTGGCGCCAAATGGTAAAGGGTGTTTATGAGGCAGGAGGCTCCAGGAAAACCCGCAGCCCCGAGGTCTGTGGGGCCAAGCCAGAGGTTCCCAGAGAGCTTTAGAACAACGCACAGGTTTCCCTCCCGGCTCTTTGGGTGTGGGATCAATCTCCAGACATATGGAAATTTTGAGGCTGCAGGGGCACAAGGTGGTACAGGGTGGTTTTGAGGCTGAAGGCGGCAATAAAGTCCGCAGCCCTAACGTCTGTGGTGCCATGCAAGCGGTTCCCAGAGAGCTTTAGAACAAGCCACATTTTTCCCTCCGTGCTCTTTGGGTATGCGAGCAATCTCCAGACATATGGAAATTTTTCCTGCTGGCGCGGCACCAGGTGGTACTGGGTGGTTTTTAGGCTGAAGGCGCCAGGAAAGCCCACAGCCCCAAGGTCTGTGGGGCCATGCAAGTGGTTCCCAGAGAGCTTCAGAACAAAGCACATGTTTCCCCCTGGGTCTTTGGTTGTGGGAACAATATCCAGACATATGGAAATTTTGGAGGCTGCAGTGGCGCCAGGTGGTACTGGGTGGTTCTGAAGCTGAAGGCGCCAGGAAAGCCTGGAGACCCAAGCTCCGTAGGGTCATGCAAGCGGTTCCCAAAGAGCTTTAGAAGACGCCACATTTTTCCCTCCTGGCTCTTTGGGTGTGGGAGCAATCTGCAGACATATGGAAATTTTGGAGGCTGGCGCGGCACCAATTGGGAAAGGATTCTTTTGAGGCTGAAGGCAGCAGGAAAGCCTGGAGCTACAATGTCTGAGGAGTCATGCAAGCGGTTCCCAAAGAGCTTTAGAAGAAGCCACAGCTTTCCCTGCTGGATCTTAGGGCGTGGGAGCAATGTCCAGACATATGGAGATTTTGGAGGCTGGCGCAGCGCCAAGTGGGAAAGGGTGGTTTTGAGGCTGAAGGCAGCAGGAAAGCCTGCAGCCCCCAGGTCTGTGGGGCCATGCAAGTGGTTCCGAAAGATCTTTAGAACAACACACAGTTTTTCCTGCTGGCTCTTCTGGCGTGGGACCAATGCCCAGACATATGGAAAATTTAGAGGCTGGCGCGGCGCCAAGTGGGAAAGCGTGCTTTTGAGGCTGAAGGCAAGAGGGAAGCCTGCAGCCCCCAGGTCTGTGGGGCCATGCAAGCGGTTCCCAAAGACCTTTAGAAGAAGACCCAGTTTTCCCTGCTGGCCCTTTGGGCGTGGTAGCAATCACCAGACATATGGAAATTATGGAGGCTGGTGCGGCGCCAAGTGGGAAAGGGTGGTTTTGAGGCTGAAGGCAGCAGGAAAGCCTGCAGCACAAAGCTTTGTGGGGCTATGCAAGCGGTTCGCAAAGGGTTTTAAAACAACACACAGTTTCGCGTTCTTGCTCATTGGGCATGGGAGCAGTGTCCAGAAATATGGAAATTTTGGAGACTGGCGATGCGCAAAGTGGGAAAGGGTGATTTTGAGGTTGAAGGCACCAGGAAGCCAGCAGCCCAAACGTCTGTGGGCCATGCAAGTGGTTCCTAAGAGATTAAGAATAACACACAGTTTCACCTCCTTGCTCATTGGGCGTGGGAACAATGTCAAGACATATAGAAATTATGGAGGCTTGCGCAGCGCCAAGTGGGAAAGGGTGGTTTTGAGGATGAAGACAGCAGGAAAGCCTGCAGCCCCATAGTCTGTGGGGCCATTAAAGCGGTTCCCAAAGAGCTTTAGAAAAAGCCACAGTTCTCCCTGCTGGCTCTTTGGGCATGGGAGCGATGTCCAGACATATGGGAATTTTGGAGGCTGGCGTGGCACCAAGTGGAAAAGGGTAGTTTAAAGGCTAAAGGCAACAAGAAAGCCCGCAGCGCAAATGTCTGTGGGGCCATTCAAGCGGTTCCTAAAGAGGTTTAGAAGTAGCCCCAGTTTTCCCTGCTGGCTCTTTGGGCGTGGGAGGAATCTCCAGACATATGGAAATTTTGGAGGCTGGCGTAGCGCCAAGTGGGAAAGGGTAGTTTTGAGGCTGAAGGCAGCAGGAAAGCCTGCAGCCCCCAGGCCTGTGGGGTCATGCAAGCGGTTCTCAGAGAGCTTTAGAAGTAGCCCCAGTTCTCCCTGCTGGCTCTTTGGGCGTGGGACCCATCTCCAGACATAAGGGAATCTTGGAGCGTTGTGCGGCGCCAAGTGGGAAAGGGTGGTTTTGAGGCTGAAGGCAACAGGAGAGCCCGCAGTACCAAGGTGTGTGGGGCCAAGCAAGTGGTTCCCAAAGAGCTTTAGAAGAAGGCATAGTTTTCCCGCCTTGCTCTGTGGGCGTGGGAGCAGTCCCCAGACATCTGAAAATTTTGGAGGCTGGCACAGCGCCAAGTGGGAAAGGGTGCTTTCAGGGTGAAGGCAACAATACAGACCTCAGACCCAAGGTCTGTGGGGCCATGCAGGCGGTTCCCAAAGAATTTTAAAAGAGGACAAAATTTTCCCTGCTGGCTCTTTGGGCGTGGGACCAATCTCCAGAGATATGGCTGTTTTTGTTCCTGGCGCGGCGCCAAGTGGGAAAGGGTGGTTTTGAGGCTGAAGGCAGCAGGAAAGCCTGCAGCCCCCAGGGGTGTGGGGCTACGCAAGCGGTTCCCAAAGAGCTTTAGAACAAGGCATAGTTTTCCCTGCTGGCTCTTTGGGCGTGGGACCAATCTCCAGACTTATGGCCATTTTTGTGCCTGGCGCGGCGCCAAGTTGGAAAGGCTGGTTTGTTGGAGTGGCAGACGGACCCGGAGTAACGATGGAATCTCAATATGTGTATGATCGTTCTCTCCCTTTATTCAAGTTCTCACAAAATATACATAGACAGGCAATAAGAGCACGCACTAGCGGCAGCTATATGATTGGCTTACAGTCTCTGTTCACACGCTGTCCATACAGTTCATTCACAGATCAGGTTGGTTACAGGAATTCACATAGTAAATTGCTTAGTCATTAACGCAACATGTTTTCTACCTTCTCAGTTCCCGTTTTTCCCATGTACTAATTCCATCTTCTACCCTTGTTTTGATCTTAATCTAATCTCTCCTAGTAGGGAGGCTGGCTCACGTGACCATTTTCTCTCAGACACATTCCTACAATACCCCCTTTTTCTTCTTGTGCCAGCCAGACCTTATGCATGGCATTTTCAATCATGTCAGTCACTTTGCGGAGAACACATGAGGCTACCATAATCAATAATAATATAACCAACAGTAGCATGAGCCCTTGCTTTATTAAGTCTGGTAACCATCCCGTTATACCCCATGAGTTTGACCAATCATCAAAACCATTTTTTGACCGCTTTTAGTTTGGACATGTTATCCTTCTTGTGACGCTCTTAGTAGGTTACCTACTAAACACAATTAAAACTGAATCAAAAAGAACCCTGCTAAGGCAATAAATACCCAGATCCCTAATTTTAGCCCAGAAAGCCAATTTCTTTGGATTTACCCACGAGAAATCCTTTTGTAATATTTCAAATACATTGCGGTTGCTGACAGCACAAGCAACCCTGGAAAAACAATCGTGGTAACATGTCTATCATCATAGTTACTGGTTTTGTAAAGGTATGTGGCAAAAATACCTACTCTAACGCAGTCAGGCCCTTTGCGAGTGCATCATCCCACTGTCCTATCAGGGCATAAAGTTGAAATTCTTGTAGGAAGGTGTTCAATGCGTCTTGCAGCAGTAGTCGACTATATCTTATCTTTCAACATGCTGTAATGCCTTCGGAGCTGTTGGGGTTAATGAACATAAAACATGGGGGGGCGGGGGCAGACACAGTGCTTCAGGGCATCCCCAGTACCTTCAAAGTGTGCTCATGTCTCTCTCCCCCTCTCTGACCCGAGACAGCCTCCTTATATCCTGCACTGGATCGAGTAGAAAAGTACAGGCCAGAGTCGCTGCACACGTGGCCAGTGTATGCAGCGAGTCTCACCAAACTCATGATCCAGCTTTGCTAACAGCAGCTGTCTGATACGTGACTCCATTGTTGTAATCCCTTCTTGTTATCTTCTTCTGTGAAGGTCAGGTTCTCATGGATACACACATGGGTTTTTAGAGCAACATAGTCTACAACTCGTACAAGGGTACGATGCAAAGCGGCATTTACAACTGATTGTAAATTAGACAATTATTAGACACGTCAAACAGCATACTAAACATAACAGACAAATTCCTTCCACACAGGCGATGAGTATGATTTGCTTCAACCAACCCCACCCCCATGTCCATCCAGCAAAAAGATTTTCAAAAGTGGTCTCCACAAGTTGCTGGTTCGGTCGGTGCAGTTCCTGCAACTGGGCATGGATGGATTTGGAGTGGTCACTTAGATTCATACTATACAGTCCTTTAAAATCTTGACAACCATGCCTGTGAGCTGAAAGCAAAAAATCAGTAGCAGTTCTGTTTTGCAACATTGCATATTGAATACTATCTACATCTAGCAATAACTCAGAAATAGCGGTACTAGTAGCATTGTTAAACTTATCCTTGGCAGCAAGAGAGTCCTTGTTATCACGAATCCTTGGCAGCAAAAGAGTCCTTGTTAGCTAGAGCGCATGCAGACTCCCTGTTCTTGCTGGTACTGTGCTTTGATCTTCTTCCACAACAGGCCAAGATTCTCAAGCAGCTAGATAAGGTGTCTGTGAGTCCATTACAGGCTTATGTCATCCAAATATTTTTCTTTGCCAGCACCCGAGACTGAATAACAATTGGTGTGATATATGTGTTTTCCAGCACCCAGGTGCGAGTCCCTTGAGTGTATTTACAGTCCTCCTCGGTGATCTTCTGTTGCTTTCCCATATTCCACCCCCTTGCTCAAGAGACCGCTTCTGCTGGGTTCATTTTAGTCTCGCAGGGTATAACAGAGAGCAATCTACTAAGGCATGCAATAACATATACACATATAGGAAAAAACCAAAAACATATCTCTATGGTACTGCTTTGAATCAGGTGTCCTATTTCTCTTTTTCTGATGCTTTCTCGTAATGCTTATGGCATACTTTTGTGCGAACGTGGCACATTTCCCATCTAATTGTTCCTGGTTGGTTTCTTTTTTTTTCTTTTTTTTATTTTTCTTTTTTCTTTTCTTTTTTTTCCATCACTTATGACTGACATAAAAGTCTGCCTTTGCAACAAGAGCTCAGTTTCTCATTTTTCCTTAAGTTTCTCATTTTCCTACAGAGCATCCTATAGATTTTGGCTCAACTCCTTTTCCCAATCAACCATGACCTTATAGACAAACAACAAACAACCAGCGATACGCCCTGCACGGGTGAGCCGTTCCCGAGAGTGTAAACGTGTAGGCTGGTGAAAACTCCCCCAATATTTCAGGACTTCCATCGGTTCTACAGCCCATCCTGGTGTATCTACCTGGGGCGCGCTCGCCTTATGCGCTCGCCTTACGTCTAAACATTGTGTATATACAGACTTCTTCACTGGACGGAGTGTCAGCCCTAGTTGCATATGAGAACAGCACCACACCGGGCAGAACACCTGCTCAAGTGGAGTCACCTAACGACACTGCACACAACAAAAGCAAACAGTAGCACACACGCTGATCAGCAGGTATAAGCTGGCGCCCACACACACTTACACAGCAGACTATAAAACCAGCACTTCTATCTCAGGGAGACGACTGGGGAGGGGAGGGGGCGAGGCGGGCAATGTCAGGAGCCAACAGCTCCGGCTCTGTCCTTCTCTGCTGACATTCTGCCTCCTCCCTCGGCCTCAGGTGGAGCAGAGGGGATCAGCAGGGGATCGTCCCAGACCATCGGACCTGGCCTGTTCGATCCCCCTCCCGTGGGTTGTAATGCTGCAAAAGCCCCGGCCGCCGTGGCTCGCTCCGCCTTCATATCTTGTAAGGTCGATAACACCAACTGCTATGTCGTCGCTAACGGTGATGCCTCTTTGTCTCCTTTACTTATCACTTCCCACAGTTTTTTCCCAACAACCTCCCATATTTCTGGTTTAAAAGCTGTCTGGGGCTCTGGTGCGAATCTGTTCTCTCTGCACCATATTAACAACCTTCGGAGCATACGCTCATCGTATGTCACCCCTCTCTTAGAGAGGATATGCAGGAGAAGTCTTAATATAGCCCCTTCTTCTTTTGTTACTTGTTGCCCCATCTCCTGCCCCGGCTGCTCACCTCTCTCTGGGTGTCCGTGGCCACGTCGTCTGTTTCCTCTATTCCGGATTGCTGCCCAGTCCGCCCGGTCTCAGTCCAGCTGAGCCGTCCTCCAGCCGGTGGGTCTCCTTCTGGGTCTTCCACCCCCCGCATTCCGTTGCTCAAGCCAAGCGCCAATCGGTATCACGTCAGGGTCACCATCTGAGGAGAAATAAGTGGACTCCAGACGATCCAATGTGAATCAACAGAAGGCATTTATTAAGCATAGATCACCATCTTTTATACCCTGTGTTGTAGCTGTACACGCGACTCGCTTATTTCTGATTAGCTAGTTACACTGTCCATGTGCTCTGCATGCAGTTCGTTCACGCATCAGATTGGTTAGTAGAATTCTCATAGTAAATTGCTTAGTCCTTAGCACAACATGTTTTCTACCTTCTCTGTTCCCATTTTTCCCATGTACTAATTCCATCTTCTACCACCTGTTTTGCTCTTAATCTAATCTCTCACAGTAGGGAGGCTGGCTCACATGACCATTTTCTCACAGACACATTCCTACACTTGCCCAGCAGGTGGTTGCCAGAGCAGTGGTGGTCCCTGAGCTCTAGGAGATGTCTGGAATGGATGTCTGAAAGCCTGGTGCCTTGAGTGGGCTTTCTTGACTTGAAAGGCAGTTGGTACCTGAACGTCTGTGCAAACCTTTGGAGGTTGGCAGGGAAGTGTTGCAAAAGCATTTGAGAGCCGCCGTGGTCAAGGTTTTCTCTAAGCGTGATCCATGGAAGCATTTCCTAGAGAAGTCTTTAGAGCATCTGCAGTCTCTGGGGCCTTTGTCTGTGATGCGCTTGATTTGTGCAGGTGATTTTCCCAGTTGCTGCTGGGGCAAGGAGTTGGGTGGAAAGTGCAGTGAAAAGCTTTCAGTCTCGCTGAGAGAAATGGAAATAACTGATGTGCTTTCTTCCACTGCAGGGCAGGAAGAGAGGGCCCAGGGCCAGGAAGGGGGTGTTGCCTATTTGTTGGTTCTAGGTGGCTGCTGTTTCAGCACTTGCTGTAGCGTGTCTGTTGGAGGATGGCAGATTGGATGGATCCTTGGTTTCATTCCTCTCAGAGTAACTCTTTTCAACTCCCCCTGTGCTTTTCGTTTCAAAGGATTGCCAGGTGGGACATGCATGGATTGTTCTCCATGGCAGTGAAGTGCAGCCCCCAGAACTGCCTCCCAACCTCCGTTGGTCCTGCCTGGCAGTGGAAGCCCATCAAACGGCGTGCAGCTAAGAGTGATGTGGAGCGCCCTGCTTCCAGCGGGGAGAGCAAGGCTGCTGCTGAAGGGCCAAGCTGTCAGGCTGATGGCAGAGCCAAGGAGCAGAAAGGAAGGATTCCCAAAATGCCAGAGTGCCCCCTTCAGCGTGGATGGCTAGAGCTTTGCAATGGGTGAGCCTGATTTCCTTCCTCTTCTTCCCTTCCTTCTCTCCCTCCTCCTTCCTTCTTTCCTCTCTTTCCTTTCCTCCTCTTGGCAGGAAGGAGAGGAAACAGACAGCTGTTGACAGCTGCCTTCTCTCAAGAGATGCCTTTCAGCTGTGGAGATGCCCTGCAGCTCTTGTTGGGGTTTGTGTTGCATTCTGCCTCCTGTATTTTCTTCCGCCCCAGAAACTTGCCTTTGCTAGGCAGCCACTCTCAATCCTTTTGCTGGGTTTCGGTACGAGTTGCCTGCGCACTTTGGTTTTGGAGCCTTCCGTCAGGCAATCGTGGGCATGAGGATGTCAGGTTTCCAAGTTGCCAGCTGCGCTTGCTTGTGACGAGCCCAGAACATAACCCCTGGGAGCCTTGGCTTTGTTTCCAAGCTTTCTTGTTGCCTTAGCACTTGTTTTGCACTTTCCTGTCAGCTTTTGCCATTTCTGCATTTGCATGAAAGCGTCTGTAAGGGTTCTTGTTGCCTCTCCAAGAGAAAAAGTCAAATTGGCGGGGCAGGGAAGGATGTGAGGAGGGACGAGGAGTTTTGGGACTGGTTGTTGTAGCTGTTTGAAGAGTGCAGTTTGTTGTTTGTGTGCAGTGTCTTAGGGCAAAGTGAGGCTTGCCAAAGGGGCAGGTGTCTGTGTGTTGTTCCAAGAGCCTTGCTGTGCCCAAGTGAAACTGGGAGGATTCCCTGCGCAGGCTGCTCTGCCCCAACTGCCTGTCTCCCTGGGCTCCATTCCGTCCACCCTTCTAGATGTTAGAAAGCAAGCCAGCTTCCATCCCATTTTACTTTTTCCTTGAAATCCAAGAGAAAAAAGATGGCTAATGTCTGTGTAACCATGTGTTACAGATATGTATGTGTAACAATCCATGGATACAAATTGCCCTTGAGTACCTTTGAGGTGAGACCGATTCTACTTCCTTGCCCTTGTGAAATGAGGACAGTTTTTTCTGCTTTGTCCGAGTGTCCTTGGGTCACAGTTTCACCAACTAAGGATGGCGACAAGCTTGTGATTGGTGTGGGAGGAAGTTCTTGTTTCTTGATTGGCCTGCTCTGTGGAAAACTTGTTTTGCAGTCCTTCACATGGTGGAAACATTAAACTTGCTGGAAAAACCTGGGAGGTGGACATGTATGTTTGGTTGAAATCTCTTCCTGGAGGCACGTGTTCATGTGCATGTAGCGTTTTTAAGGTGAAAGTGCCAGGGAAATGCTGCTTTTCAAAGGCCTTTGTGTGATGGGAAGTGGCAGTCCCTGTGCAGGTTAAGCTGCCCCGTGCTCCCTTTGGAACTCCCTGTCCTAATCTCTCTCCCTCTCAGCACCATTATCTGTCTGGTTTTCCAGGCTGTGAAGTGAAACTCTCAAGTTCTGGGAGCTTTTTGCGCTCTTTCTTGATTGCAGAGTGGTGTTTTAGCTTGAGAGCTGTGTGGTCTCTGTCTGCTCTGCCTGAAAATGCACGTGAAAGGAGTCTGCCTGGTTTGTACGCCTATGGGTGAGGTGGCCAGCTGGCCCTTTCGGTGGGGTGGCTGGTGGTGGATGGCCAGAGTGATGGTCATCAGGAATTCCTGCTGTTGGTACTTGCCCTGTATCTGCTTGGGTCCAGGGGTGGAGATGGTGATTTCTGTGGCATCTCTGGAGTCTGGCTCTTGCCGCGAGACCTTTGATGTTGCAGGGGTGGGCTGCTGTAAGCTAAGTTCAGTATGTTCAGTTTGAAACCGTTCCCTCTCATCCCATGGCTCCCCTCCCTGATCCAGAGCCCCTCCCCAGCTCTCCTGGAGCCCCTTTAGGGACTGGAAGGGGCTCTAAGGCCCCAGAGCCTTCTCTTCTCCAGGATGAACACCCCCAACTCTCGGCAGCATCACAAATGTGCGAAGCCTGATGATGTGTGTCCCCCCGGCCCTGCCGAGGGCAGCAGGGCATTACTCACACTGCACACGCGCTTGCCCATCAGCACGGGAAAGAGCAAGCTCGTCACCTCCAAAAGGCCATTTCCTAAGGAGAAGCGAGGCGCAGCTCCCACCCAACTGCTCATGCAGAGCACAGTGTGAACAGGCTGTTCCTCCCCAGGGGCTGGTCTCAGAGAACCTCCTGGGGGCACAAGGACGCGAGCCCCAGCTGAAGGGCCAGAGCCCAGGAGGTGACCCTGTAGACAGAGGGGACGGGGGCTGGTACGCATACAATTTCCCCACCGCCTCATACACAGAGGCTTTCAGCCGCCACAAGCGCTGCCAAGCGACCAGCAGCAGGGATCCCCTGACGGGGTTTACTCCACACCAGTCCTTTGCGGGTTGCGTAGAGGACGGAGAAGGCACCAGGTAAGGTGTTCACAGCAGCATCACCCTGCTCCTTCCATCACACCCTCGAGCCCCCTCTGCTTAACGGGGATGTCCCAGGAGGACCTGGGTAGTGTCCTTACACCACCCGCCCCCCTGCAGGGCTTCTTTTCTTGTTGGTTGGGGGGTTTTCCCTCAAAAAAACCTAATTCTGCTTTTGTAGTCAGCAGAGCACAGGGTCAGCCTCAAAACTGCAGTGCCCAGACGGCGAGAACCGAAGGGAAGGGGAAAGGACGCTTCAAGCATTCAGCCACCAGGTCCGAGCGGTAATAAACAGCTAAAATCTTCCACGTCCTCAGGGATACCGGGAAGATGAAGCATCTCCTGGAGGGACAAACCACGACACATTGCCTTTGCAATACTTCTTCCTTTGGAGAACCTCCTCCGATTTTGGGACGGATTAAGCTCATCAGTTTGAAAGCAGAGAGCGATGCGGCTGCTGACCCGCACCACAGCCAAACCACCGCATCAGTCGGCCCAGGAGAGCAGACCTTCAGGCGAGAAGCAGCACCGGGAAGGCTGATCCCACCCACGGCAACAGAGGGCACGGCCCCAAAAGCACCAGCTTTCCCCCAAAGGTGAGGAGAGGAGAGACCGCATCACCGGGAAGGAATCACCTCACATGATGGTAACTGCCATTACAGAAACAACACCACACGGTTATTTATACAAGCATTCCAACACGGGGCTTCCAAACCAGCTATTGGGCAATTTTTCCTCTGCGATGGTCAAGGAAAGACCTGAAATGCCACTCCAGCTCTGGAGCGTAAGCTGCGGGGGGGGGGGGGAGGAATGAAAGGAAAGGGGAAACCCCATGTTTAAACTAATCTAGCTGGGTCTGAGCGTAACAGAGCGAGGATCGACACAAGCTCTTCATTGGGCAGACGCCCGGAGGCAGCGCCTGCGGCAGAGCAGCAATAATCTCCTACTTCGCTATTACTGGGATTCTCGCTGCTGAACAACGTCCTGGCTGTCCCTTCAGGATTTTGGGACAATCCCTTGGAGGTTTTGGTGCTCTGATACCCAGCCTGGCCAGAGTCTTCTTCCTCCAGCGACTCTAAGTGAGCTAAAACCCACAGTGATACGTCAACCTCTTTTTCAATGACAAAAAAAAATAAATCACTCTCATTACCAGATCAAGTTTCATTCCAGGAAGGCTCTTCAAATAATTTAAATATTTATTTTAATAAAAAGAAATAAATAGTTATCTTTTCACATTATAAAAATCCCTGGAGACAGCAAAAAACAAACCAACCCCAACCACAGGGGGTTCTCTTGCAAATCAAAAGACGGTAAATGCTTTCTGTTGATGGTCATCACAAATCCGGTTGTAGGAATCAAGTAGGTGGTGGATTATTCCAGAAACAGAAGAAAACTCTCTTGGAGGAAACAGTAGTTCAGCACCTTGTTGTTGGGAAGATAAATTCAGCTCACACAACTGTGACCACCACCAGATGAGTCCCATTTGTCCACAAGGTGGCCACGTGCGCTGCAAGGTGTGAGCAGCCCTCTCTGTGATGGCAGTTCTCAGCATTTGTTCTTAACCTTCCCTTGGCCAGGTGACACCAACCTTTCTGGCTTGCACTTAAGGTGTATTAGCTAATTTCAAAGAGAGTTACTGTCTCCAAAATAGGGGCAGGCGGGGGGTGGGGGGAAAGAACAATCTTAACCACTACTTCTTAACCTACAGAGAAAAATTTTTTTCTTAACCTACAGAGAAAAATTTCTAATACCAATAAGGTATTAGTAAAGTAACTAGAAGAAGAGCTGGTCACCCAAAGGTGATCCCAAGGCTACTCCTGTCGTGCATGTCTCACAGCAGCTCTTGATGGAGTATTTCCCACACCATCTTCTTGCGGAAGTAAGGCATGTGGGTCTGAAAAGAAAAGAAAACTCCATTAAATACACCTCATGGCAGAAAGAGACACAAAATACCAATAAACACCCAGTTAATTCTTTACTGTGAAGTTCCTTTTAAGAACTGTCAACACTTGCCCTTCGGGTACAGCCTGGCTTTCACCCACACAGCTCCTAAGAGGGCGGCATGACACCAAAACCAGATCTCCTTGACTACACAACAGCTTACAAGCACTTTCACAGAAGAGCACTGCCTTGGAAAAGAACCAGGGTCTTCATTGGTCAAAAGCTGAGACCCATTTCTCCCAAAGATCCGAAGGCCAGATCCCACAAACCCACTGGCTGCGGTATCTCGCCCAAGAGGAATCTCACTGGGAGCAGATACCTCAGCCGCTGCGTAACTTCCCTGGCTCTTGTCTCTATGCGGAAGAGGCTGGAGCTGTTTAGAACCTTCACTCACCTGTGTAAAGGTCATCGGTTTGTCTCTGCAGATGTAATCTGCGTATTTGCAGGTAAACACGCCGCAGTCGCTTCCATTCGATTGCTGAGGGATTTCCTAACGAATGCAAAGAAGATGGAGAATTTGCCTCTATCTTCAAGGAAAAGCAACTTGGAAGTAGCACCCATTACCAAAAATACCCTAACCAGACACTCCTGAACTTGCACCATCCCCAATAACTGCTCCCCAACACAAGGAACAGACCCCAGGAACTGCACATCATCCCTCCCCTGGGCTTCCTACGCTCGGATGTTACAATCCAAATTCCTCGCAGGCTGATAAGGGACAGCAGGCTTCCTCCCTGCAAGGTGTCTTGAGGTTTGTACAGTGTCTTTCTGAAGTGACGTTCCTTAAATCGAGTCTTTAGGTGCTGCTTTTCACTATTAACTTGTTGAGAAATATCAGCTCAACCCCTTGCTTTGTCACGTGCCAGGATTTGGGCTGCAAGCCAGAAGCCTACGTTCTCTGACAACTGCTAAAGAGACTTTAAATTGGACTTGTGAAATGGGGGCAAAGCCAAATTCACCTTAACGTGGCAGAGGAATTAAAAAAAACCCAAGAAAGTATTCAGCCAGCAAGGAGAGGCACTGCTCAAAGATTTCATCCCAGCCTGGTTTCCTGGTCCTCTTGCAGCCCGATGTGGTGCCATAAGAAGGTGCTTCTGGCTGTTCTCTAAAGTCCTGGCCTTATGAGAAAGCGTTAAGAGCTCTGTGACAAGGAGTTCTAGTTCACATTTCAAGTGCAAGTAGTGTTCGCTTACATGGGGCTCCATGCTGTGAATAGTCCACTCTGAAGCATTCAGCTTCACGTGTCTTTTTTCGCAGCTTTCTTCTTGCAGGTATTTGCTGTTTAAAACAAAAGAAAAATCACTCTTCATCGCTGTCATTTAGGCCAAGAAAAAAAAGGCTGCTGAAAGATCCCAGGAAGACGAATGGCAGGAGAGTAAAGTGTCAGAGGATCCTCCCAGCAGCTGCTTTAAGGCATTGGGAGGAAAAATCCAAATCTTAAATTTACAAACACTGTGAGAGGCTGTGAGCTTATGACCAGCAATGAGACCAACAATTCCAACAGAGGCTTCCACAACAGCCTAAGTTCAGTGCTTAGTAGAGGTCAAAAAACCCCAAATGACATGTTATCAGAGGAAGAACAGAAAAACCAAGCAAGGAACCCTCATGTCATCATTCCACCCTGTGCCTGAATCCCACAGACTGCGTGCACCTCCGGACGAATAAATACAAAAGCTTTTGGGCCAGTAGCTCTGTCCGAGGAAGTTTCCAGGCCACCACTTGCTGGAAAAAAGGACCGGATGCAGACCTGTTCTTATACCCTTTCCCAGGCAGCTGCTGTTAACTGGTCAGGAGAGCACCGCACTAAACCAACGCTTGGTTTCTCTCTGTGGGGCCGCTCTCCTTTTTCTTGGGCTACAAAGCTGTTGCATTAAGGGTTGTTACTCCGTCCACATCGGTGGCATAGACTTCTAAGTATGCCTGCTGGCACAACATGAAAACCTGTTCCCGTTCCATTGGAGAGGTGTGCGTGCCAGCCGACACAGCTGGAAAAGCTTGCTACACGGTACCTGTCTTGAGCGAGAATGTCAGAATGACAAAGAACACCCAGTGGCATCTTGAAACACTTCTTCCCTGAAACGCTTCCCTTTCGTCAACAGCCCGGTTTTATCAATCACTAACAAAGTTGGTGCCCATGTGCCACGGGGCTACCATGTCTTTGTCTGGGATATAGGGGGAAGGTGGCAGAAGCCAGGCACCCAAGACACTGGGTGGAGGGGATGATGTGAGACTAGGTAAGGAGTCACTGTCAGACAACTCGCAGCAAGCGAATCCAGGATTTCTGCTTTGTTATCTACAAGAAATGGGAAAACTTGCAGTCGCGTCACAGGGGCAAAATCCAAAAACCTTCTCCTAATTCACAACACAAAAGCAGTGACTGAGCAGTTACTTACAGCAGAGTCTCACAAATCTGGTCCTCTTCTTGTCCCAGGGAGTCAAAGTATTTGACCGTCTTCTTTCTGGTGTCGATGACCTGTTATCAAAAGGTGACTGTTAGACAAAGTGCACCCCTGTGCTGCACAAACCTTAATGACTTTTCTCGCTAGCTTTTTCTCCCCACCCAGTTCTAAAGAACAAGCCCGTCTGACTCCCCGCTAGCATCCAGTGCAAGCGCAAGTTAATGGGCACTAAGAGGATGTCCTTCTCGAAGAGATCCACGTGCCTGGTCCATCTTCCTACTGCTTTGTAGCCTCCAGAAGTTAGTTTTTGGTAAAAGAAAGAACTAAAAGCATGGACTGATGGATACCCTGCCTGCTTGCTTCTTTCCATGACAAGACCCATGTAGAAATTAATGACCTGTACCATAAAGAGGAAGCTTGAGATGTAAAACAAGACACTAGCTTACCAAATGAAAAACACAGCAATGTGTCTTTTCTGGCCACCCTTAAGTACGCAGCTGAGAGAACTCCAGCCTCAGCTGTCAGCTTTTGTTGTGAGAATTTCACACTTGGTTACATCTGCAGGTTGACAAAAACACCTGCCACCCACTCCAATAACCTAGACTAACTCCTGGAAGCTGCACAAGACAAGAAGTAAAGGAACTTCCAGAAGCACTGGACCCTTAAGTACCTAAAATAAGAACTGTGCAGAGATTTCTGGGCTCTGCAGTGCAGCTCACCAAATAACTTTGCAAAGACTTCTGTACACGGTGAAGGGGTATTTTGAAATAAACGCTCCATTAGAAGATCCTTGTGCTGCAGCTACTTTTACCTCATCGTTTAGCCAGCAAAGGTTCCTTAGGGTGCGGATGTCCTCGCGAGTCACCCTTAGTTTGAAGGCACTGCTCATGACCTCATCTGGCTCACCTTTGCCTAATGCGGCAATGACCTCTCTCTCCGTGGCCTGAAAGGAAAAATTAAATGGGGAAGGACTTGTGAAACAGAGCATCCAGCATGCCAACCTGTGGGCAGCTTTCAACTCAAACACGGCCTGGAAATGAAGCTCAGATGACAGAGCAACTGGCTTTGCTGGCTTTCGGCTAAGGTAGCAATCGCCCTTTTTTGTTGCTTGGTTGGTTTCAGCATCCTAACTTGGAACTTTAGGGCCCAGGTTTGCTTCGATTTGTTTTCGCCAAGGAAGCTGAGATAAAACACCGAGACTGGCAAACACACAGCAAACGCCTTTCCCGTGTGATGCTGTAGCCCTCGCAATGCTGAGGTTTAAGCCAACCACAGCAGGCATTCTCCATGCCAAGGCAGCTGAGTCAGGAGCCTGAAAGAATGTGAGGGTGAGGGAACTTCAAGGGACCTGAAGCACCAGCAAAGGGGGAAACTGAGGCAGCTACACTGGAGTCAGACAATCGGGAGTCCAGGTTGTGCATGCGACTGGTTGCAATTTGGACGTTTCCATCTAAGTCTGCTTAAGGAACGCAAATAAACCACTAGGTCTGTTGGTATAAAATACTCTGAACTGCAATAGCATCTTCTTCTCGGTTGAAGGTGGGCTAGCAGGATAAGAAAACCCCTGGTTTTCCTTGTACTGAGCATCACCCCGCAGACTTTGTAAACTCTGGACTTTCTAGCCCTTTCCAAGTCAATCCTCTGTAGGCAAAAAAGGGGGCGCTCAGTTAGACTACACCTCCCAAGAACAAAAGCCGTCAAAATTCAGACAAGCAGGGGAACCTCAACTCCCCCTCCCTGTTGCATAGCGTAACTAAGTTAACTCCTGTGACCAGTGCTACATGCAGCGCAACCATGCCCAGTGCGCATCCACGGCTCGGTGACATCCTGAGGACGTACGCACACAGGATGCTCAGGTCCCCCACAAGCAAGGCAACACCATGGATCAGGAAAAGCTTCTCTTTCAAGTTCTATCTTCATGGTAGGACAGGTTGAGAGGCAGATCCCATATAACTGTATGAATCCGGTTAGCACTGCTCTGGGAGACTGTTGTTAAACCTGGACTCATTTTTGCCCGAGTAACAGAAGCCCCACAAACCCTTAGGTTAGAGCACAACTGAAGGAGCGCGTGGAGCATAAGATGCTTAAATCCTGTAAATCCTTCACACCAGCTTTAGTGCTGACCTTTGCACTGGGAAGTCAGAGCTGCAGACACTCCCTAACGGGTTAAACCCCAGTTCTTCAGATTTCAAAAAGCCTTAAGAACCACCTATAACAAATGGGGTTCCTTGCAGCTGTTTCACAGCCTTCAGTTTTGTCCAACAGCCTGTCAGCTACGGTACCTCTGTGAGCGGAGTAAAGCCGCCTGCTCTTTTTTGCAGCCTTGGCAGTTTCTTTTCTTCCACATCAAGGGCGGGTGACTTTTTGGCCCCAGCAGGTGACAGAGGTACTTGGGATAATACATCTTCTGAGATCTGACCTCCACGCTGTTCCTGTTAGACAAAAGGACGTCAAGCTAGCAATCCAGCACAGATTTTTTTGCTAGGGGATAGTACAGAAGATCTTCCTCAGGTCTAAAACTGGAAGGGCTTTTGTACACACAGCCAACCAGCAAACTCCAAAGGTACTTTTTGTCGAGGACTGCATTCCAACTGCGCACCCATGGAGTGCTGCACTCAAACTAAACGGAGGCAAGAGAGACAGAAAGTTAGTTTGCCTTGGAGTAGCATTAAGAACCCCAGCAAAGCCTCCACGTGTAGGCAGCAAGTTGAGACTGAGATTACTATTTCTGATTTCCATGACTAAAATTTAATTTTGATCTCAATCCTGACCAGGGATGAAAGTCAAAGAGATGTACTTCCTATCTCACAAAACAAGACACCACTAAAGACACCACAGGCCAGCTTTGCAGGTCAACTAAGCCTGTGCGGTAAAAGCTTTGAGGCTGTACCGAGCACATTAAAGGGGAAGAAGAAAAATAGCGGGAAACCCTTTGTGATAGTGCTACTCAACAAATCATGTTCCCGCTTTCCTTGGGGAAAACGACCTGGACAAATACAGATACTGTTGAGTAAGTACTGAAAGTGAGGAGCGCAAAAATTTCTCATCACCAATAGCTAAATTTTCCTAAAACCCAAAATAATGAATAACACAAGCTTACCCCTGCAACAGCTTGTTTCTCTGCTGCGTCCTGTTCCAGAGACTCTTCTGCTGGTGGGGAGCCCCTGCAAGGAGAGGGGGAGAGAGAGAGCAGTGAGCTGTGTACCTGTACTGTCCCACGGAATTCTCAAGAATTCACCTTCGGGATAAGAAATGCTTTTTCAAGGCTCCTGCTGACTGGAGCCGCGGTTGCACACGTGTGACAACATCCTCTCAGCTTCCAGCACGATTCTTTCGGAGCAGCAAGACTGGGATAGAATGAAGAGCTGGGAGCTTTGTAAATTCCTTCCCATCTACCCGTGCAAGACTCCTTTGGTTTCTCTTGATCAGTTTCATTCTTTGGAAAACAGGGAAGCAACCAGCACTTCCTCTGTCAAGTGCTCTGGGATCTACCGGTGATAAATGCTGCATGCTAGGTGTTCTGCTGCAAGGTATAACATGAACGCCTGCAACTATACCTGCAGCCAAATAGAGTTAGCTTACGGAAACTAAGACCAGCACAGGGAACTACAAATGGGACAGCCACAGGATATTTACTTGCCTTCTGTAGGCTAGTCAAGAGAGTGACTGTCCCCATTTGGAGAGGATTATCAGTAAAACCACGCAGACTCTGAAGAGCAAACAAATGCACAGACGTTAAAGTTACCCGTATACACACGTGCCTTCTTCAAAAACGAGAATTTGCCTTGTCACCAAAGACCCCCTTTTCCAGGAGGGAGACCTACAACAGACTCTCACGGTATTCTCCACTTTCAGTCCAGCGTCGTAAGAGTAGTATCACAAGCTTTGTCAAATGACTTCCGTTGGTAGTTAAATCCACAAAAAAAGGCAAGAAAACGTCCCTTTTACTTGAACCCATCCTACTCTCTCAGTTCCTTTCTTTCCTTCTCTCCCCTCGAGCTTAGGTGAACCACTGACAATTTAAGCACAGAAAGAACAGTGCCGCACAGCTAAATAGAGCGCTACTGTTTCAAGTGGGGAGAAGAATAGGGACGGAAAGAGACATGCACACAGAGCCAAAAGAAACAAGAACCATGATTAAAAGAGATGCTACCTGGTCATAAGATCTCCCTGAGACGGCTCTGGGCAGCAAACATCTAGCCATTTGATATCTGCACAGAAAAACAGCAGTATTAAAAAAATAAGTCAACTTTCAATTTTACTTTTCAAGTCAAAAGAAGTACAGAAGCCAGAGTTTTCTAAGGTAGGTGAAACCTAAGAAAAATCAGGCATATTAAATACTTCTGTAACGTGCGATACCTGTCCTTCTCTTTTTTGCTGCAGTCTCGGCAGGATCATCCGCAGGTGTACAAATGCTGAGGAAAGAACACACAGAAGAGTGGTTTGAAACTTCCTTCAGTTTCTACCAGGCTGACTTCCCTCCACAGCACCCAAACTTCCAAAGTTACTTTTCATAGCCCAAAGGTTTCCCCCTCCGAGCGCCCCTGGCATCATCTCAGGCACACACACGCCAACTGCCACCGCTGAGCATCCCCCAGCAACACCCCCCAACCTCTCCCAGGCAACGGACCGCTCACATACAGCTAATTATCCCACTACAGCATACTAGGCCTCTTTTCCTCATTCTGTTAACACTTTCTAACCTTTGACATTTGTTCCCATCACCAAAAACTTGCGGAAGTTAATATGTCATGTTTCCCTCTTTCCTCAAGGAAAGCAGCGTACCAGCGATTCCTAAGCCATCCGAGTTCATCAGTCACTACGCTGAGTTGCAAAGAAAAGACTAAGTAGGACAGGAAAGAAAAGGTGGGAAAGCAACTCATGCATACACCCACTTCAATAACTCACGGCTAAAGCAGTGCCCGTGAACTAGGTCTTGAAATGATTCTCAGCTGCACCCTTTCTTATTAAGCCTAAGTCCAAATACTAGATCAGTTGATAACAACGATAAAATCCAGTAAAACTTTTTACTTTGGGAATGGAGCACAAAGGTTGTTCCCAGTTGGTTTTTTCCTCTGTTTGTCTCCCAAAATGCCATGACAGACGGCAAGGATTCTTGCAAGAATTCTTTGGTATTTCTTACACAAAATAATTTCTTTCAAACCGTTATGCTCCCGAACCCTGCGAGCCCACGCCAAGCCCTGCCACCCCGCAGGGGGGGCTCTGGGTGGGCAGAGAGGCCGAGCCCAGCCCAGGAGCGTGGCGGGAACCCCAGGGCGAGACACCCCACTGCGCCCCAGCCCACAGAGCGGCTAACGGCTCAAGCCCCTCAGGCCGAGGCGGTGGGGCCGACGCTCCCGCTCCGCGCAAGCAGGCCCCGGGGGAGTTCCGCAGCCCCCCGAGCCGGGGCAGGCCATGGGTGACGGGCTTGGGCGATGGGGAGATGGGACGGGGCGAGGCCCTCGGGCAGCCCGGAGGCGGCGGGGCTGCTCGCTGATCTGGGTGGCGGCCTCTTGGGCGGCGGCGAGACCCTCGGGCGGCACGGGGCGGCAGCGGCGAGGAGGGTGCCGAGGGCCCCCAGCAGCCATGGGGACAGAGGCCTCGCGCCGGCACGCGGTGGAAGGGTGCCCGGCCCGCGCACCCAGCACCGCCTCCCTATTGGCTGCCGGGGAGCGCCCCCCGCCCCTCGCAGATGGAGGGGAGGGACGGGGAGGCGGCGGGGCGCACGCATGCGCCATCTTGGCGCTGCCTGAGGGAGGCGGTAGCAGCCGCCCAGCCCTCCGCCGCCTCCTCCCGGCTTGGGCCGGGCCTGTGCCGGCTCACCCCCCTCCAGGCGAGGAACTTTCCCTCCCAGAAAGCCCGGAGCCGAGGCCTGGAGGGACGTGGAGGGGGACGGGCCCGTCTCCCTTTAGGGAGAGGCCCAACAGAGGCCGGAGGGACCTCGCGGGGGACCCACAGAGGCCCGGGGGCCCCCATGGAGGACCCAGAGGCTGGAGAAGCTGTTCCGCCTCCCGCAGGACGGAGACGGGCATCACCGCCCGCCCACGCGGGCTCTTGCGCGCCTCCTGCTGCCTCCTCTGCTCTCAGGCAGTGAGGGAATGGCATTGCCGGGCTTACCCAGCGCTATCGAGGTAGCGCAGCCACCGCTTTTTGCCCACGCGCTGGGGAGCCGCGGTGCCTGCGCCCGGCTCCACCATGGCAGCGGTGCAACTAGGGACGCGGACGCTGCATTCGACCATGGTGACGAACCGTGATGTAGCGGCGGCCAAGGGCCCGCTGCAGGGAGCCCGGCTAAAGCGGCTGCTCTGGGGCTGGCAAGCAGGCTGGCGAGTGCTGGGGCTGGCTCCTGGTGGCCTTGGCTGGCTCTCGGGGGCAATCCCTTGCCCTGCCCCGCTGTTAAAGGTTTTTTTTTTTTAATACAGTGCTTCCTAATGGTTTATCAGCTGTTGCCTCTGGGGTGGAAATGTGCACGTGTTGCTGCAGCCACGTCCCGGAGAGACTTTTCTCTCCTGGAGAGGCACATGAGGCGTGAAAACGAAGTTTTAAGTCTAAGAGGAGCAAAGGGGGCAGAGGAAAGTGCTCAGGGCAGGAATGGCCGTTTGGAGCAGCCCTTGTCACAGGAGGTCCCACTAGCTTTTTATGCCTGCAGGGAGTCTTAAGGGATGGTGGGGTCTGGTTTAATGAAAACGACCTTCCTCGTTCCTTTAGGAACTGAATTGCCACTTCACTTATGCTCCAGGGCTCTGGCCAAGGAAGATGCCTGAGCGCTGGATGCAGAAGTGGATGTGGCAGAGGGCTTGCAGGCAGGCTGCAGGCAGGGTGGGTGGTGGAAGCAGCCCGGCAGAGGGCAGGGCAGCCCCATGCAGGGCCTGCAACTTGGAGATGAGTTGCCTTCTCCCTCCCTCTCCTCTGCCCATCCCGTGTGTCTTATGTGAATCCTGCCGCCGAGAGCTGGAGGGGGCGCAGGGCGTTTGTTTGAGTTCCTGGGTAAGGAAAAATGCGAAGGTTTTCTCGGTTTAGCTCTGTGAAGCCAAAACTCATCTGCAACACTCCTGTTTCTGGCCACAGCAGAGAGAAAGCCGGAGCGCTGAACCCACCGGACAATATTCTAGAAAAGGGGGAAGGGTGGTCTTTTGGGGAAGGGGTCTTCCCTGCCCCCAAGGCCAATGTGGCACACATGAGACTCATACAGCTGCCCTGTGGCACAGGGTGATGCTGAGGCTTCTCTCCTGCCTTGGGACCCCCTACCCTGGGCACAGGTGTGGAGCCAGCCCTGGGGCTGCAGGATTCCTCTGCCAGGCATGTCCCCCCAGCCGCAGTTTCTCCCACCCTGCAGCAGAGCCCACGACAGGACAATTCTCAGAAAAAGCAGAGAAATCTTCTCTGGGAATTGTGTTATTCTAAAGCAGCTCCTCTGTGCTTCCTGGTAACACCACTTCCTTGTCCTCAGCAGGAAAGGGATTTTAATGCTGTTAAATGATTTTAAAACACCTGTGTGAATGGCTTTGTGTGTGCCGGAAAAGTACCGGACAGTGATGGCAGGGTCAGCGTGGCTGCGGTGCCTGTCCAAAGATTTTGTCCCAATCGGATTCCTTTGTGCGTGGTGTTTGGTGTGGAGACTGTTGTGATCTCTAAACATCAATAACCAAACACATGAAGAAGTTAGAGATTCATTAAATTAATGCCACCAGACTGAGAGTCTTTCTTTTTGGAGTGGAGTCTCTTGTTGCACCTTACATTAAATGCTTTTTTGTTTTTCCCTCTCTGTCTCCTGTATATGGCAAAAAATTCCCATTTTTCTAAAGGCAAATAAACAACAGCTGAATGTGCGAGAGGCTGTACGTGGGAGCAATCTGAAGACATATGGAAATTGTGAAAGCTGCGTGGCGCCAAATGGTAAAGGGTGTTTATGAGGCAGGAGGCTCCAGGAAAACCCGCAGCCCCGAGGTCTGTGGGGCCAAGCCAGAGGTTCCCAGAGAGCTTTAGAACAACGCACAGGTTTCCCTCCCGGCTCTTTGGGTGTGGGATCAATCTCCAGACATATGGAAATTTTGAGGCTGCAGGGGCACAAGGTGGTACAGGGTGGTTTTGAGGCTGAAGGCGGCAATAAAGTCCGCAGCCCTAACGTCTGTGGTGCCATGCAAGCGGTTCCCAGAGAGCTTTAGAACAAGCCACACTTTTCCCTCCGTGCTCTTTGGGTATGCGAGCAATCTCCAGACATATGGAAATTTTTCCTGCTGGCGCGGCACCAGGTGGTACTGGGTGGTTTTTAGGCTGAAGGCGCCAGGAAAGCCCACAGCCCCAAGGTCTGTGGGGCCGTGCAAGTGGTTCCCAGAGAGCTTCAGAACAAAGCACATGTTTCCCCCTGGGTCTTTGGTTGTGGGAACAATATCCAGACATATGGAAATTTTGGAGGCTGCAGTGGCGCCAGGTGGTACTGGGTGGTTCTGAAGCTGAAGGCACCAGGAAAGCCTGGAGACCCAAGCTCCGTAGGGTCATGCAAGCGGTTCCCAAAGAGCATTAGAAGACGCCACATTTTTCCCTCCTGGCTCTTTGGGTGTGGGAGCAATCTGCAGACATATGGAAATTTTGGAGGCTGGCGCGGCACCAATTGGGAAAGGATTCTTTTGAGGCTGAAGGCAGCAGGAAAGCCTGGAGCTACAATGTCTGAGGAGTCATGCAAGCGGTTCCCAAAGAGCTTTAGAAGAAGCCACAGCTTTCCCTGCTGGATCTTAGGGCGTGGGAGCAATGTCCAGACATATGGAGATTTTGGAGGCTGGCGCAGAGCCAAGTGGGAAAGGGTGGTTTTGAGGCTGAAGGCAGCAGGAAAGCCTGCAGCCCCCAGGTCTGTGGGGCCATGCAAGCGGTTCCGAAAGATCTTTAGAACAACACACAGTTTTTCCTGCTGGCTCTTCTGGCGTGGGACCAATGCCCAGACATATGGAAAATTTAGAGGCTGGTGCGGCGCCAAGTGGGAAAGGGTGTTTTTGAGGCTGAAGGCAAGAGGGAAGCCTGCAGCCCCCATGTCTGTGGGGCCATGCAAGCGGTTCCCAAAGACCTTTAGAAGAAGACACAGTTTTCCCTGCTGGCCCTTTGGGCGTGGTAGCAATCACCAGACATATGGAAATTATGGAGGCTGGTGCGGCGCCAAGTGGGAAAGGGTGGTTTTGAGGCTGAAAGCGCCAGGAAAGCCCGCAACCCAAATGTATTTGTGGCCATGTAGGCCGTTCCCAAAGAGCTTTAGAAAAAGCCACAGTTTTCCCTGCTGACCCTTTAGGCATGGGAGCAGTGTCTAGACATATGGGAATTTTGGACGCTGACGCAGCGCCAAGTGGGAAAGGGTGGTTTTTGAGGTTGAAGGCAGGAGGAAAACCTGGAGCTCAAAGGTCTGTGGGGCCACGCAAGCGGTTGCTAAAGAGGTTTAGAAGTAGCCCCAGTTTTCCCTGCTGGCTCTTTGGGCGTGGGAGGAATCTCCAGACATATGGGAATTTTGGAGGCTGATGCGGCGCCAAGTGGGAAAGGGTGGTTTAGAGGCTGAAGGCAAGAGGGAAGCCTGCAGCCCCGTAGTCTGTGGGGCCATGCAAGCGGTTCCCAAAGACCTTTAGAAGAAGACACAGTTTTCCCTGCTGGCCCTTTGGGCATGGGAGGAATCTCCAGACATATGGAAATTGTGGACGCTGATGCGGCGCCAAGTGGGAAAGGGTGGTTTTGAGGCTGAAGGCAGGAAGAAAGCCTGGAGCCACAACGTCGGTGGGGACAGCCAAGCGGTTCCCAAATGTTTTTAGAACAAGGCATAGTTTTCCCTGCTGGCTCTTTCGGCATGGGAGCAATTTCCAGACATATGGAGATTTTGGAGGCTGGCACGGCACCAAGTGGGTAAGTGGTTTTTTGAGGCTGAAGGCAACAAGAAAGCCTGCAGCCCCAAGATCTGTGGGTCCATGCAAGTGGATCCCAAAGAGCTTTAGAACAACACACATTTTTCCCTGCTGGCTCTTTGGGTGTGGAGCAATCTCGAGACATATGGAAATTTTTGTGCCTGGTGCAGCGCCAAGTGGGAAAGGGTGATTTTGAGGCTGAAGGCACCAGGAACCCCGCAGCCCAAACGTCTGTGGGCCATGCAAGCGGTTCCTAAGAGATTAATAACACACAGTTTCACCTCCTTGCTCATTGGGCGTGGGAGCAATGTCAAGACATATGGAAATTATGGAAGCTTGCGCAGCGCCAAGTGGGAAAGGGTGGTTTTGAGGCTGAAGGCAGCAGGAAAGCCTGCAGCACAAAGCTTTGTGGGGCCATGCAAGCGGTTCGCAAAGGGTTTTAAAACAACACACACTTTCGCGTTCTTGCTCATTGGGCATGGGAGCAGTGTCCAGAAATATGGAAATTTTGGAGACTGGCGAGGCGCAAAGTGGGAAAGGGTGATTTTGAGGTTGAAGGCACCAGGAACCCAGCAGCCCAAACGTCTGTGGGCCATGCAAGCGGTTCCTAAGAGATTAAGAATAACACACAGTTTCACCTCCTTGCTCATTGGGCGTGGGAACAATGTCAAGACATATGGAAATTATGGAGGCTTGCGCAGCGCCAAGTGGGAAAGGGTGGTTTTGAGGATGAAGGCAGGAGGAAAGCCCGCAGCCCCATAGTCTGTGGGGCCATGCAAGCCGTTCCCAAAGAGATTAAGAACAACACACAGTTTCACTTCTTTCTTCATTGGGAGTGAGAGAAATGTCCAGACATATGGAAATTTTGTTGGCTTGCGTGGCACCAAGTAGGAAAGGGTTGATTTGAGGCTGAACGCACCAGGAAAGCCCGCAGCACAAGTGTATTTCTGGCCATGCAGGCGTTTCCCAAAGAGCTTTAGAAGAAGCCACAATTTTCCCTGCTGGATCTTTGGGCTTGGGAGCAACCTCCAGACATATGGAAATTTTGAGCTCTGGCGCGGTGCGAAGTGGGAAAGGGTGGTTTTGATGCTGAAGACAGCAGGAAAGCCCGCAGCCCCTATGTCTGTGGGGCCATTCAAGCGGTTCCTAAAGAGGTTTAGAAGTAGCCCCAGTTTTCCCTGCTGGCTCTTTGGGCGTAGGAGCAATCTATAGACGTATGGAAATTTTGGAGGCTGGCGCAGCGCCAAGTGGGAAAGGCTGAAGGCAGCAGGAAAGCCTGGAGCTCCAAGGTCTGTGGGGCCATGCAAGCGGTTCCCAAAATGCCTTTAGAACAATACATAGTTTCACCTTCTTGCTGATTGGGCGTTGGAGCAATCTCCAGACATATGGAAGTTTTGGAGGCTGGCATGGTGCTAAGTGGTAAAGGGTGGTTTCAGGGTGAAGGCAACAAGAAATTCGGCAGCCCCAAGATCTGTGGAGCCATGCAAGCGGTTCCCAAAGACCTTTAGAAGAAGCCACAGTTGTCCCTCCTGGCTCTTTGTGCGTGGGAGCCATCTCCAGACATATGGAAATATTGGAGGCTGGCGCGGGGCCAAGTGGTAACATGGTTTTTTGAGGCTGAAGGCAGCAGGAAAGCCTGGAACCACAAGGTCTAAGGGGCCATGCAAGCGTTTCCCAAAGAGCTTTAGAAGAAGCCACATTTTTCCCTCCTCGGTGTTTGGGCCTGGGAGCAATCACAGACATATGGCAATTTTGGAGGCTAGCACGGTGCCAAGTGGGAAAGGGTGGTTTTGAAGCTGAAGGCAGCAAGAAAGCCTGGAACCACAAGGTCTGTGGGGCCATGCAAGCCGTTCCCAAAGAGCTTTAGAACTAGGCATAGTTTTCCCTGCTGGCTCTTTGGGCGTGGGACCAATCTCCAGACATGTGGGAATTTTAGAGCCTGGCGCGGCGCCAAGTGTGAAAGGGGGGTTTTGATGCGAAAGGCAGCAGGAAAGCCTGGAGCTCCAAGGTCTGTGGGGCCATGCAATCCGTTCCCAAAGAGCTTTAGAACTAGGCATAGTTTTCCCTGCTGGCTCTTTGGGCGTGGGACCAATCTCCAGACATGTGGGAATTTTAGAGCCTGGCGCGGTGCCAAGTTTGAAAGGGGGGTTTTGATGCGGGAGGCAGCAGGAAAGCCTGGAGCTCCAAGCTCTGCTGGGTCCATGCAAGCGGTTACAAAACAGCTTTAGAACAACACATAGTTTCACTTCCTTGCTCATTGGGCGTGGGAGCAATGTCCAGACTTATGGAAATTTTGGAGGCTGGCGCGTCGCTAAGTGGGAAAGGGTTATGTTGAGCCTGAGGGCAACAAGAAATCCCAAAGCCCCGAGTTGTGTGGAGCCATACAGGCAGTTCCCAGAGAGCTTCAGAAGAATCCACAGTTTTCCCTGCTGTCTCTTTGGGCGTGGGAGCAATCTCCAGACATATGGAAATTTTGGACGCTGGCGTAGCGCCAAGTGGGCAAGGGTAGTTTTGAGGCTGAAGGCAGCAGGAAAGCCTGCAGCCCCCAGGTGTGTGGGGCTACACAAGCGGTTCCCAAAGAGATTTACAACAAGGCATAGTTTTCCCTGCTGGCTCTTTGGGCGTGGGACCAATCTCCAGACATAAGGGAATTTTGGAGCCTGGTGCGGCGCCAAGTGGGCAAGGGTGGTTTTGAGGCTGAAGGCAGCAGGAAAGCCTGCAGCCCCCAGGTGTGTGGGGCTACACAAGCGGTTCCCAAAGAGCTTTAGAAGAAGGCATAGTTTTCCCTGCTGGCTCTTTGGGCGTGGGACCCATCTCCAGACATATGGCCATTTTTGTGCCTGGCGCGGTGCCAAATGCTAAAGGGTGTTTTTGAGGCTGAAGGCAGTAGGACAGCCTTGAGCTCCAAGGTCTCTGGGGCCATGCAAGCGGTTCCCAAAGAGCTTTAGAAGAAGGCATAGTTTTCCCTGCTGGCTCTTTGGGCGTGGGACCAATCTCCAGACATAAGGGAATCTTGGAGCGTTGTGCGGCGCCAAGTGGGAAAGGGTGGTTTTGAGGCTGAAGGCAACAGGAGAGCCCGCAGTACCAAGGTGTGTGGGGCCAAGCAAGTGGTTCCCAAAGAGCTTTAGAAGAAGCCAAAGTTTTCCCGCCTTGCTCTGTGGGCGTGGGAGCAGTCCCCAGACATCTGAAAATTTTGGAGGCTGGCACAGCGCCAAGTGGGAAAGGCTGCTTTCAGGGTGAAGGCAACAATACAGACCTCAGACCCAAGGTCTGTGGGGCCATGCAGGCGGTTCCCAAAGAATTTTAAAAGAGGACAAAATTTTCCCTGCTGGCTCTTTGGGCGTGGGACAAATCTCCAGAGATATGGCCGTTTTTGTTCCTGGCGTGGCGCTAAGTGGGAAAGGGTGGTTTTGAGGCTGAAGGCAGCAGGAAAGCCTGCAGCCCCCAGGGGTGTGGGGCTACGCAAGCGGTTCCCAAAGAGCTTTAGAACAAGGCATAGTTTTCCCTGCTGGCCCTTTGGGCGTGGTAGCAATCACCAGACATATGGAAATTATGGAGGCTGGTGCGGCGCCAAGTGGGAAAGGGTGGTTTTGAGGCTGAAAGCACCAGGAAAGCCCGCAACCCAAATGTATTTGTGGCCATGTAGGCCGTTCCCAAAGAGCTTTAGAAGAAGCCACAGTTTTCCCTGCTGACCCTTTAGGCGTGGGAGCAGTGTCTAGACATATGGGAATTTTGGACGCTGACGCAGCGCCAAGTGGGAAAGGGTGGTTTTTGAGGTTGAAGGCAGGAGGAAAACCTGGAGCTCAAAGGTCTGTGGGGCCACGCAAGCGGTTGCTAAAGAGGTTTAGAAGTAGCCCCAGTTTTCCCTGCTGGCTCTTTGGGCATGGGAGGAATCTCCAGACATATGGAAATTGTGGAGGCTGATGCGGCGCCAAGTGGGAAAGGGTGGTTTAGAGGCTGAAGGCAAGAGGGAAGCCTGCAGCCCCGTAGTCTGTGGGGCCATGCAAGCGGTTCCCAAAGACCTTTAGAAGCAGCCAGAGTTTTCCCTGCTGGCCCTTTGGGCATGGGAGGAATCTCCAGACATATGGAAATTGTGGAGGCTGATGCGGCGCCAAGTGGGAAAGTGTTTTTTTGAGGCTGAAGGCAACAAGAAAGCCTGCAGCCCCAAGATCTGTGGGTCCATGCAAGTGGATCCCAAAGAGCTTTAGAACAACACACATTTTTCCCTGCTGGCTCTTTGGGCATGGGGCAATCTCCAGACATATGGAAATTTTTGTGCCTGGTGCAGCGCCAAGTGGGAAAGGGTGATTTTGAGGCTGAAGGCACCAGGAACCCCGCAGCCCAAACGTCTGTGGGCGATGCAAGCGGTTCCTAAGAGATTAAGAATAACACACAGTTTCACCTCCTTGCTCATTGGACATGGGAACAATGCCAAGACATATGGAAATTATGGAGGCTTGCGCAGCGCCAAGTGGGAAAGGGTGGTTTTGAGGATGAAGGCAGGAGGAAAGCCCGCAGCCCCATAGTCTGTGGGGCCATGCAAGCGGTTCCCAAAGAGATTAAGAACAACACGCAGTTTCACCTCTTTCTTCATTGGGAGTGCGAGAAATGTCCAGACATATGGAAATTTTGTTGGCTTGCGTGGCGCCAAGTAGGAAAGGGTTGATTTGAGGCTGAACGCACCAGGAAAGCCCGCAGCACAAGTGTATTTCTGGCCATGCAGGCGTTTCCCAAAGAGCTTTAGAAGAAGCCACAATTTTCCCTGCTGGATCTTTGGGCTTGGGAGCAACCTCCAGACATATGGAAATTTTGAGCTCTGGCGCGGTGCGAAGTGGGAAAGGGTGGTTTTGATGCTGAAGACAGCAGGAAAGCCCGCAGCCCCTATGTCTGTGGGGCCATTCAAGCGGTTCCTAAAGAGGTTTAGAAGTAGCCCCAGTTTTCCCTGCTGGCTCTTTGGGCGTAGGAGCAATCTATAGACATATGGAAATTTTGGAGGCTGGCGCAGCGCCAAGTGGGAAAGGCTGAAGGCAGCAGGAAAGCCTGGAGCTCCAAGGTCTGTGGGGCCATGCAAGCGGTTCCCAAAATGCCTTTAGAACAATACATAGTTTCACCTTCTTGCTGATTGGGCGTTGGAGCAATCTCCAGACATATGGAAGTTTTGGAGGCTGGCATGGTGCTAAGTGGTAAAGGGTGGTTTCAGGGTGAAGGCAACAAGAAATTCGGCAGCCCCAAGATCTGTGGAGCCATGCAAGCGGTTCCCAAAGACCTTTAGAAGAAGCCACAGTTGTCCCTCCTGGCTCTTTGTGCGTGGGAGCCATCTCCAGACATATGGAAATATTGGAGGCTGGCGCGGGGCCAAGTGGTAACATGGTTTTTTGAGGCTGAAGGCAGCAGGAAAGCCTGGAACCACAAGGTCTAAGGGGCCATGCAAGCGTTTCCCAAAGAGCTTTAGAAGAAGCCACATTTTTCCCTCCTCGGTGTTTGGGCCTGGGAGCAATCACAGACATATGGCAATTTTGGAGGCTAGCACGGTGCCAAGTGGGAAAGGGTGGTTTTGAAGCTGAAGGCAGCAAGAAAGCCTGGAACCACAAGGTCTGTGGGGCCATGCAAGCCGTTCCCAAAGAGCTTTAGAACTAGGCATAGTTTTCCCTGCTGGCTCTTTGGGCGTGGGACCAATCTCCAGACATGTGGGAATTTTAGAGCCTGGCGCGGCGCCAAGTGTGAAAGGGGGGTTTTGATGCGAAAGGCAGCAGGAAAGCCTGGAGCTCCAAGGTCTGTGGGGCCATGCAATCCGTTCCCAAAGAGCTTTAGAACTAGGCATAGTTTTCCCTGCTGGCTCTTTGGGCGTGGGACCAATCTCCAGACATGTGGGAATTTTAGAGCCTGGCGCGGTGCCAAGTTTGAAAGGGGGGTTTTGATGCGGGAGGCAGCAGGAAAGCCTGGAGCTCCAAGCTCTGCTGGGTCCATGCAAGCGGTTACAAAACAGCTTTAGAACAACACATAGTTTCACTTCCTTGCTCATTGGGCGTGGGAGCAATGTCCAGACTTATGGAAATTTTGGAGGCTGGCGCGTCGCTAAGTGGGAAAGGGTTATGTTGAGCCTGAGGGCAACAAGAAATCCCAAAGCCCCGAGTTGTGTGGAGCCATACAGGCAGTTCCCAGAGAGCTTCAGAAGAATCCACAGTTTTCCCTGCTGTCTCTTTGGGCGTGGGAGCAATCTCCAGACATATGGAAATTTTGGACGCTGGCGTAGCGCCAAGTGGGCAAGGGTAGTTTTGAGGCTGAAGGCAGCAGGAAAGCCTGCAGCCCCCAGGTGTGTGGGGCTACACAAGCGGTTCCCAAAGAGATTTACAACAAGGCATAGTTTTCCCTGCTGGCTCTTTGGGCGTGGGACCAATCTCCAGACATAAGGGAATTTTGGAGCCTGGTGCGGCGCCAAGTGGGCAAGGGTGGTTTTGAGGCTGAAGGCAGCAGGAAAGCCTGCAGCCCCCAGGTGTGTGGGGCTACACAAGCGGTTCCCAAAGAGCTTTAGAAGAAGGCATAGTTTTCCCTGCTGGCTCTTTGGGCGTGGGACCCATCTCCAGACATATGGCCATTTTTGTGCCTGGCGCGGTGCCAAATGCTAAAGGGTGTTTTTGAGGCTGAAGGCAGTAGGACAGCCTTGAGCTCCAAGGTCTCTGGGGCCATGCAAGCGGTTCCCAAAGAGCTTTAGAAGAAGGCATAGTTTTCCCTGCTGGCTCTTTGGGCGTGGGACCAATCTCCAGACATAAGGGAATCTTGGAGCGTTGTGCGGCGCCAAGTGGGAAAGGGTGGTTTTGAGGCTGAAGGCAACAGGAGAGCCCGCAGTACCAAGGTGTGTGGGGCCAAGCAAGTGGTTCCCAAAGAGCTTTAGAAGAAGCCAAAGTTTTCCCGCCTTGCTCTGTGGGCGTGGGAGCAGTCCCCAGACATCTGAAAATTTTGGAGGCTGGCACAGCGCCAAGTGGGAAAGGCTGCTTTCAGGGTGAAGGCAACAATACAGACCTCAGACCCAAGGTCTGTGGGGCCATGCAGGCGGTTCCCAAAGAATTTTAAAAGAGGACAAAATTTTCCCTGCTGGCTCTTTGGGCGTGGGACAAATCTCCAGAGATATGGCCGTTTTTGTTCCTGGCGTGGCGCTAAGTGGGAAAGGGTGGTTTTGAGGCTGAAGGCAGCAGGAAAGCCTGCAGCCCCCAGGGGTGTGGGGCTACGCAAGCGGTTCCCAAAGAGCTTTAGAACAAGGCATAGTTTTCCCTGCTGGCCCTTTGGGCGTGGTAGCAATCACCAGACATATGGAAATTATGGAGGCTGGTGCGGCGCCAAGTGGGAAAGGGTGGTTTTGAGGCTGAAAGCACCAGGAAAGCCCGCAACCCAAATGTATTTGTGGCCATGTAGGCCGTTCCCAAAGAGCTTTAGAAGAAGCCACAGTTTTCCCTGCTGACCCTTTAGGCGTGGGAGCAGTGTCTAGACATATGGGAATTTTGGACGCTGACGCAGCGCCAAGTGGGAAAGGGTGGTTTTTGAGGTTGAAGGCAGGAGGAAAACCTGGAGCTCAAAGGTCTGTGGGGCCACGCAAGCGGTTGCTAAAGAGGTTTAGAAGTAGCCCCAGTTTTCCCTGCTGGCTCCTTGGGCATGGGAGGAATCTCCAGACATATGGAAATTGTGGAGGCTGATGCGGCGCCAAGTGGGAAAGGGTGGTTTAGAGGCTGAAGGCAAGAGGGAAGCCTGCAGCCCCGTAGTCTGTGGGGCCATGCAAGCGGTTCCCAAAGACCTTTAGAAGCAGCCAGAGTTTTCCCTGCTGGCCCTTTGGGCATGGGAGGAATCTCCAGACATATGGAAATTGTGGAGGCTGATGCGGCGCCAAGTGGGAAAGTGTTTTTTTGAGGCTGAAGGCAACAAGAAAGCCTGCAGCCCCAAGATCTGTGGGTCCATGCAAGTGGATCCCAAAGAGCTTTAGAACAACACACATTTTTCCCTGCTGGCTCTTTGGGCATGGGGCAATCTCCAGACATATGGAAATTTTTGTGCCTGGTGCAGCGCCAAGTGGGAAAGGGTGATTTTGAGGCTGAAGGCACCAGGAACCCCGCAGCCCAAACGTCTGTGGGCGATGCAAGCGGTTCCTAAGAGATTAAGAATAACACACAGTTTCACCTCCTTGCTCATTGGACATGGGAACAATGCCAAGACATATGGAAATTATGGAGGCTTGCGCAGCGCCAAGTGGGAAAGGGTGGTTTTGAGGATGAAGGCAGGAGGAAAGCCCGCAGCCCCATAGTCTGTGGGGCCATGCAAGCGGTTCCCAAAGAGATTAAGAACAACACGCAGTTTCACCTCTTTCTTCATTGGGAGTGCGAGAAATGTCCATACATATGGAAATTTTGTTGGCTTGCGTGGCGCCAAGTAGGAAAGGGTTGATTTGAGGCTGAACGCACCAGGAAAGCCCGCAGCACAAGTGTATTTCTGGCCATGCAGGCGTTTCCCAAAGAGCTTTAGAAGAAGCCACAATTTTCCCTGCTGGATCTTTGGGCTTGGGAGCAACCTCCAGACATATGGAAATTTTGAGCTCTGGCGCGGTGCGAAGTGGGAAAGGGTGGTTTTGATGCTGAAGACAGCAGGAAAGCCCGCAGCCCCTATGTCTGTGGGGCCATTCAAGCGGTTCCTAAAGAGGTTTAGAAGTAGCCCCAGTTTTCCCTGCTGGCTCTTTGGGCGTAGGAGCAATCTATAGACATATGGAAATTTTGGAGGCTGGCGCAGCGCCAAGTGGGAAAGGCTGAAGGCAGCAGGAAAGCCTGGAGCTCCAAGGTCTGTGGGGCCATGCAAGCGGTTCCCAAAATGCCTTTAGAACAATACATAGTTTCACCTTCTTGCTGATTGGGCGTTGGAGCAATCTCCAGACATATGGAAGTTTTGGAGGCTGGCATGGTGCTAAGTGGTAAAGGGTGGTTTCAGGGTGAAGGCAACAAGAAATTCGGCAGCCCCAAGATCTGTGGAGCCATGCAAGCGGTTCCCAAAGACCTTTAGAAGAAGCCACAGTTGTCCCTCCTGGCTCTTTGTGCGTGGGAGCCATCTCCAGACATATGGAAATATTGGAGGCTGGCGCGGGGCCAAGTGGTAACATGGTTTTTTGAGGCTGAAGGCAGCAGGAAAGCCTGGAACCACAAGGTCTAAGGGGCCATGCAAGCGTTTCCCAAAGAGCTTTAGAAGAAGCCACATTTTTCCCTCCTCGGTGTTTGGGCCTGGGAGCAATCACAGACATATGGCAATTTTGGAGGCTAGCACGGTGCCAAGTGGGAAAGGGTGGTTTTGAAGCTGAAGGCAGCAAGAAAGCCTGGAACCACAAGGTCTGTGGGGCCATGCAAGCCGTTCCCAAAGAGCTTTAGAACTAGGCATAGTTTTCCCTGCTGGCTCTTTGGGCGTGGGACCAATCTCCAGACATGTGGGAATTTTAGAGCCTGGCGCGGCGCCAAGTGTGAAAGGGGGGTTTTGATGCGAAAGGCAGCAGGAAAGCCTGGAGCTCCAAGGTCTGTGGGGCCATGCAATCCGTTCCCAAAGAGCTTTAGAACTAGGCATAGTTTTCCCTGCTGGCTCTTTGGGCGTGGGACCAATCTCCAGACATGTGGGAATTTTAGAGCCTGGCGCGGTGCCAAGTTTGAAAGGGGGGTTTTGATGCGGGAGGCAGCAGGAAAGCCTGGAGCTCCAAGCTCTGCTGGGTCCATGCAAGCGGTTACAAAACAGCTTTAGAACAACACATAGTTTCACTTCCTTGCTCATTGGGCGTGGGAGCAATGTCCAGACTTATGGAAATTTTGGAGGCTGGCGCGTCGCTAAGTGGGAAAGGGTTATGTTGAGCCTGAGGGCAACAAGAAATCCCAAAGCCCCGAGTTGTGTGGAGCCATACAGGCAGTTCCCAGAGAGCTTCAGAAGAATCCACAGTTTTCCCTGCTGTCTCTTTGGGCGTGGGAGCAATCTCCAGACATATGGAAATTTTGGACGCTGGCGTAGCGCCAAGTGGGCAAGGGTAGTTTTGAGGCTGAAGGCAGCAGGAAAGCCTGCAGCCCCCAGGTGTGTGGGGCTACACAAGCGGTTCCCAAAGAGATTTACAACAAGGCATAGTTTTCCCTGCTGGCTCTTTGGGCGTGGGACCAATCTCCAGACATAAGGGAATTTTGGAGCCTGGTGCGGCGCCAAGTGGGCAAGGGTGGTTTTGAGGCTGAAGGCAGCAGGAAAGCCTGCAGCCCCCAGGTGTGTGGGGCTACACAAGCGGTTCCCAAAGAGCTTTAGAAGAAGGCATAGTTTTCCCTGCTGGCTCTTTGGGCGTGGGACCCATCTCCAGACATATGGCCATTTTTGTGCCTGGCGCGGTGCCAAATGCTAAAGGGTGTTTTTGAGGCTGAAGGCAGTAGGACAGCCTTGAGCTCCAAGGTCTCTGGGGCCATGCAAGCGGTTCCCAAAGAGCTTTAGAAGAAGGCATAGTTTTCCCTGCTGGCTCTTTGGGCGTGGGACCAATCTCCAGACATAAGGGAATCTTGGAGCGTTGTGCGGCGCCAAGTGGGAAAGGGTGGTTTTGAGGCTGAAGGCAACAGGAGAGCCCGCAGTACCAAGGTGTGTGGGGCCAAGCAAGTGGTTCCCAAAGAGCTTTAGAAGAAGCCAAAGTTTTCCCGCCTTGCTCTGTGGGCGTGGGAGCAGTCCCCAGACATCTGAAAATTTTGGAGGCTGGCACAGCGCCAAGTGGGAAAGGCTGCTTTCAGGGTGAAGGCAACAATACAGACCTCAGACCCAAGGTCTGTGGGGCCATGCAGGCGGTTCCCAAAGAATTTTAAAAGAGGACAAAATTTTCCCTGCTGGCTCTTTGGGCGTGGGACAAATCTCCAGAGATATGGCCGTTTTTGTTCCTGGCGTGGCGCTAAGTGGGAAAGGGTGGTTTTGAGGCTGAAGGCAGCAGGAAAGCCTGCAGCCCCCAGGGGTGTGGGGCTACGCAAGCGGTTCCCAAAGAGCTTTAGAACAAGGCATAGTTTTCCCTGCTGGCCCTTTGGGCGTGGTAGCAATCACCAGACATATGGAAATTATGGAGGCTGGTGCGGCGCCAAGTGGGAAAGGGTGGTTTTGAGGCTGAAAGCACCAGGAAAGCCCGCAACCCAAATGTATTTGTGGCCATGTAGGCCGTTCCCAAAGAGCTTTAGAAGAAGCCACAGTTTTCCCTGCTGACCCTTTAGGCGTGGGAGCAGTGTCTAGACATATGGGAATTTTGGACGCTGACGCAGCGCCAAGTGGGAAAGGGTGGTTTTTGAGGTTGAAGGCAGGAGGAAAACCTGGAGCTCAAAGGTCTGTGGGGCCACGCAAGCGGTTGCTAAAGAGGTTTAGAAGTAGCCCCAGTTTTCCCTGCTGGCTCCTTGGGCATGGGAGGAATCTCCAGACATATGGAAATTGTGGAGGCTGATGCGGCGCCAAGTGGGAAAGGGTGGTTTAGAGGCTGAAGGCAAGAGGGAAGCCTGCAGCCCCGTAGTCTGTGGGGCCATGCAAGCGGTTCCCAAAGACCTTTAGAAGCAGCCAGAGTTTTCCCTGCTGGCCCTTTGGGCATGGGAGGAATCTCCAGACATATGGAAATTGTGGAGGCTGATGCGGCGCCAAGTGGGAAAGTGTTTTTTTGAGGCTGAAGGCAACAAGAAAGCCTGCAGCCCCAAGATCTGTGGGTCCATGCAAGTGGATCCCAAAGAGCTTTAGAACAACACACATTTTTCCCTGCTGGCTCTTTGGGCATGGGGCAATCTCCAGACATATGGAAATTTTTGTGCCTGGTGCAGCGCCAAGTGGGAAAGGGTGATTTTGAGGCTGAAGGCACCAGGAACCCCGCAGCCCAAACGTCTGTGGGCGATGCAAGCGGTTCCTAAGAGATTAAGAATAACACACAGTTTCACCTCCTTGCTCATTGGACATGGGAACAATGCCAAGACATATGGAAATTATGGAGGCTTGCGCAGCGCCAAGTGGGAAAGGGTGGTTTTGAGGATGAAGGCAGGAGGAAAGCCCGCAGCCCCATAGTCTGTGGGGCCATGCAAGCGGTTCCCAAAGAGATTAAGAACAACACGCAGTTTCACCTCTTTCTTCATTGGGAGTGCGAGAAATGTCCAGACATATGGAAATTTTGTTGGCTTGCGTGGCGCCAAGTAGGAAAGGGTTGATTTGAGGCTGAACGCACCAGGAAAGCCCGCAGCACAAGTGTATTTCTGGCCATGCAGGCGTTTCCCAAAGAGCTTTAGAAGAAGCCACAATTTTCCCTGCTGGATCTTTGGGCTTGGGAGCAACCTCCAGACATATGGAAATTTTGAGCTCTGGCGCGGTGCGAAGTGGGAAAGGGTGGTTTTGATGCTGAAGACAGCAGGAAAGCCCGCAGCCCCTATGTCTGTGGGGCCATTCAAGCGGTTCCTAAAGAGGTTTAGAAGTAGCCCCAGTTTTCCCTGCTGGCTCTTTGGGCGTAGGAGCAATCTATAGACATATGGAAATTTTGGAGGCTGGCGCAGCGCCAAGTGGGAAAGGCTGAAGGCAGCAGGAAAGCCTGGAGCTCCAAGGTCTGTGGGGCCATGCAAGCGGTTCCCAAAATGCCTTTAGAACAATACATAGTTTCACCTTCTTGCTGATTGGGCGTTGGAGCAATCTCCAGACATATGGAAGTTTTGGAGGCTGGCATGGTGCTAAGTGGTAAAGGGTGGTTTCAGGGTGAAGGCAACAAGAAATTCGGCAGCCCCAAGATCTGTGGAGCCATGCAAGCGGTTCCCAAAGACCTTTAGAAGAAGCCACAGTTGTCCCTCCTGGCTCTTTGTGCGTGGGAGCCATCTCCAGACATATGGAAATATTGGAGGCTGGCGCGGGGCCAAGTGGTAACATGGTTTTTTGAGGCTGAAGGCAGCAGGAAAGCCTGGAACCACAAGGTCTAAGGGGCCATGCAAGCGTTTCCCAAAGAGCTTTAGAAGAAGCCACATTTTTCCCTCCTCGGTGTTTGGGCCTGGGAGCAATCACAGACATATGGCAATTTTGGAGGCTAGCACGGTGCCAAGTGGGAAAGGGTGGTTTTGAAGCTGAAGGCAGCAAGAAAGCCTGGAACCACAAGGTCTGTGGGGCCATGCAAGCCGTTCCCAAAGAGCTTTAGAACTAGGCATAGTTTTCCCTGCTGGCTCTTTGGGCGTGGGACCAATCTCCAGACATGTGGGAATTTTAGAGCCTGGCGCGGCGCCAAGTGTGAAAGGGGGGTTTTGATGCGAAAGGCAGCAGGAAAGCCTGGAGCTCCAAGGTCTGTGGGGCCATGCAATCCGTTCCCAAAGAGCTTTAGAACTAGGCATAGTTTTCCCTGCTGGCTCTTTGGGCGTGGGACCAATCTCCAGACATGTGGGAATTTTAGAGCCTGGCGCGGTGCCAAGTTTGAAAGGGGGGTTTTGATGCGGGAGGCAGCAGGAAAGCCTGGAGCTCCAAGCTCTGCTGGGTCCATGCAAGCGGTTACAAAACAGCTTTAGAACAACACATAGTTTCACTTCCTTGCTCATTGGGCGTGGGAGCAATGTCCAGACTTATGGAAATTTTGGAGGCTGGCGCGTCGCTAAGTGGGAAAGGGTTATGTTGAGCCTGAGGGCAACAAGAAATCCCAAAGCCCCGAGTTGTGTGGAGCCATACAGGCAGTTCCCAGAGAGCTTCAGAAGAATCCACAGTTTTCCCTGCTGTCTCTTTGGGCGTGGGAGCAATCTCCAGACATATGGAAATTTTGGACGCTGGCGTAGCGCCAAGTGGGCAAGGGTAGTTTTGAGGCTGAAGGCAGCAGGAAAGCCTGCAGCCCCCAGGTGTGTGGGGCTACACAAGCGGTTCCCAAAGAGATTTACAACAAGGCATAGTTTTCCCTGCTGGCTCTTTGGGCGTGGGACCAATCTCCAGACATAAGGGAATTTTGGAGCCTGGTGCGGCGCCAAGTGGGCAAGGGTGGTTTTGAGGCTGAAGGCAGCAGGAAAGCCTGCAGCCCCCAGGTGTGTGGGGCTACACAAGCGGTTCCCAAAGAGCTTTAGAAGAAGGCATAGTTTTCCCTGCTGGCTCTTTGGGCGTGGGACCCATCTCCAGACATATGGCCATTTTTGTGCCTGGCGCGGTGCCAAATGCTAAAGGGTGTTTTTGAGGCTGAAGGCAGTAGGACAGCCTTGAGCTCCAAGGTCTCTGGGGCCATGCAAGCGGTTCCCAAAGAGCTTTAGAAGAAGGCATAGTTTTCCCTGCTGGCTCTTTGGGCGTGGGACCAATCTCCAGACATAAGGGAATCTTGGAGCGTTGTGCGGCGCCAAGTGGGAAAGGGTGGTTTTGAGGCTGAAGGCAACAGGAGAGCCCGCAGTACCAAGGTGTGTGGGGCCAAGCAAGTGGTTCCCAAAGAGCTTTAGAAGAAGCCAAAGTTTTCCCGCCTTGCTCTGTGGGCGTGGGAGCAGTCCCCAGACATCTGAAAATTTTGGAGGCTGGCACAGCGCCAAGTGGGAAAGGCTGCTTTCAGGGTGAAGGCAACAATACAGACCTCAGACCCAAGGTCTGTGGGGCCATGCAGGCGGTTCCCAAAGAATTTTAAAAGAGGACAAAATTTTCCCTGCTGGCTCTTTGGGCGTGGGACAAATCTCCAGAGATATGGCCGTTTTTGTTCCTGGCGTGGCGCTAAGTGGGAAAGGGTGGTTTTGAGGCTGAAGGCAGCAGGAAAGCCTGCAGCCCCCAGGGGTGTGGGGCTACGCAAGCGGTTCCCAAAGAGCTTTAGAACAAGGCATAGTTTTCCCTGCTGGCCCTTTGGGCGTGGTAGCAATCACCAGACATATGGAAATTATGGAGGCTGGTGCGGCGCCAAGTGGGAAAGGGTGGTTTTGAGGCTGAAAGCACCAGGAAAGCCCGCAACCCAAATGTATTTGTGGCCATGTAGGCCGTTCCCAAAGAGCTTTAGAAGAAGCCACAGTTTTCCCTGCTGACCCTTTAGGCGTGGGAGCAGTGTCTAGACATATGGGAATTTTGGACGCTGACGCAGCGCCAAGTGGGAAAGGGTGGTTTTTGAGGTTGAAGGCAGGAGGAAAACCTGGAGCTCAAAGGTCTGTGGGGCCACGCAAGCGGTTGCTAAAGAGGTTTAGAAGTAGCCCCAGTTTTCCCTGCTGGCTCTTTGGGCATGGGAGGAATCTCCAGACATATGGAAATTGTGGAGGCTGATGCGGCGCCAAGTGGGAAAGGGTGGTTTAGAGGCTGAAGGCAAGAGGGAAGCCTGCAGCCCCGTAGTCTGTGGGGCCATGCAAGCGGTTCCCAAAGACCTTTAGAAGCAGCCAGAGTTTTCCCTGCTGGCCCTTTGGGCATGGGAGGAATCTCCAGACATATGGAAATTGTGGAGGCTGATGCGGCGCCAAGTGGGAAAGTGTTTTTTTGAGGCTGAAGGCAACAAGAAAGCCTGCAGCCCCAAGATCTGTGGGTCCATGCAAGTGGATCCCAAAGAGCTTTAGAACAACACACATTTTTCCCTGCTGGCTCTTTGGGCATGGGGCAATCTCCAGACATATGGAAATTTTTGTGCCTGGTGCAGCGCCAAGTGGGAAAGGGTGATTTTGAGGCTGAAGGCACCAGGAACCCCGCAGCCCAAACGTCTGTGGGCGATGCAAGCGGTTCCTAAGAGATTAAGAATAACACACAGTTTCACCTCCTTGCTCATTGGACATGGGAACAATGCCAAGACATATGGAAATTATGGAGGCTTGCGCAGCGCCAAGTGGGAAAGGGTGGTTTTGAGGATGAAGGCAGGAGGAAAGCCCGCAGCCCCATAGTCTGTGGGGCCATGCAAGCGGTTCCCAAAGAGATTAAGAACAACACGCAGTTTCACCTCTTTCTTCATTGGGAGTGCGAGAAATGTCCATACATATGGAAATTTTGTTGGCTTGCGTGGCGCCAAGTAGGAAAGGGTTGATTTGAGGCTGAACGCACCAGGAAAGCCCGCAGCACAAGTGTATTTCTGGCCATGCAGGCGTTTCCCAAAGAGCTTTAGAAGAAGCCACAATTTTCCCTGCTGGATCTTTGGGCTTGGGAGCAACCTCCAGACATATGGAAATTTTGAGCTCTGGCGCGGTGCGAAGTGGGAAAGGGTGGTTTTGATGCTGAAGACAGCAGGAAAGCCCGCAGCCCCTATGTCTGTGGGGCCATTCAAGCGGTTCCTAAAGAGGTTTAGAAGTAGCCCCAGTTTTCCCTGCTGGCTCTTTGGGCGTAGGAGCAATCTATAGACATATGGAAATTTTGGAGGCTGGCGCAGCGCCAAGTGGGAAAGGCTGAAGGCAGCAGGAAAGCCTGGAGCTCCAAGGTCTGTGGGGCCATGCAAGCGGTTCCCAAAATGCCTTTAGAACAATACATAGTTTCACCTTCTTGCTGATTGGGCGTTGGAGCAATCTCCAGACATATGGAAGTTTTGGAGGCTGGCATGGTGCTAAGTGGTAAAGGGTGGTTTCAGGGTGAAGGCAACAAGAAATTCGGCAGCCCCAAGATCTGTGGAGCCATGCAAGCGGTTCCCAAAGACCTTTAGAAGAAGCCACAGTTGTCCCTCCTGGCTCTTTGTGCGTGGGAGCCATCTCCAGACATATGGAAATATTGGAGGCTGGCGCGGCGCCAAGTGGTAACATGGTTTTTTGAGGCTGAAGGCAGCAGGAAAGCCTGGAACCACAAGGTCTAAGGGGCCATGCAAGCGTTTCCCAAAGAGCTTTAGAAGAAGCCACATTTTTCCCTCCTCGGTGTTTGGGCCTGGGAGCAATCACAGACATATGGCAATTTTGGAGGCTAGCACGGTGCCAAGTGGGAAAGGGTGGTTTTGAAGCTGAAGGCAGCAAGAAAGCCTGGAACCACAAGGTCTGTGGGGCCATGCAAGCCGTTCCCAAAGAGCTTTAGAACTAGGCATAGTTTTCCCTGCTGGCTCTTTGGGCGTGGGACCAATCTCCAGACATGTGGGAATTTTAGAGCCTGGCGCGGCGCCAAGTGTGAAAGGGGGGTTTTGATGCGAAAGGCAGCAGGAAAGCCTGGAGCTCCAAGGTCTGTGGGGCCATGCAATCCGTTCCCAAAGAGCTTTAGAACTAGGCATAGTTTTCCCTGCTGGCTCTTTGGGCGTGGGACCAATCTCCAGACATGTGGGAATTTTAGAGCCTGGCGCGGTGCCAAGTTTGAAAGGGGGGTTTTGATGCGGGAGGCAGCAGGAAAGCCTGGAGCTCCAAGCTCTGCTGGGTCCATGCAAGCGGTTACAAAACAGCTTTAGAACAACACATAGTTTCACTTCCTTGCTCATTGGGCGTGGGAGCAATGTCCAGACTTATGGAAATTTTGGAGGCTGGCGCGTCGCTAAGTGGGAAAGGGTTATGTTGAGGCTGAGGGCAACAAGAAATCCCAAAGCCCCGAGTTGTGTGGAGCCATACAGGCAGTTCCCAGAGAGCTTCAGAAGAATCCACAGTTTTCCCTGCTGTCTCTTTGGGCGTGGGAGCAATCTCCAGACATATGGAAATTTTGGACGCTGGCGTAGCGCCAAGTGGGCAAGGGTAGTTTTGAGGCTGAAGGCAGCAGGAAAGCCTGCAGCCCCCAGGTGTGTGGGGCTACACAAGCGGTTCCCAAAGAGATTTACAACAAGGCATAGTTTTCCCTGCTGGCTCTTTGGGCGTGGGACCAATCTCCAGACATAAGGGAATTTTGGAGCCTGGTGCGGCGCCAAGTGGGCAAGGGTGGTTTTGAGGCTGAAGGCAGCAGGAAAGCCTGCAGCCCCCAGGTGTGTGGGGCTACACAAGCGGTTCCCAAAGAGCTTTAGAAGAAGGCATAGTTTTCCCTGCTGGCTCTTTGGGCGTGGGACCCATCTCCAGACATATGGCCATTTTTGTGCCTGGCGCGGTGCCAAATGCTAAAGGGTGTTTTTGAGGCTGAAGGCAGTAGGACAGCCTTGAGCTCCAAGGTCTCTGGGGCCATGCAAGCGGTTCCCAAAGAGCTTTAGAAGAAGGCATAGTTTTCCCTGCTGGCTCTTTGGGCGTGGGACCAATCTCCAGACATAAGGGAATCTTGGAGCGTTGTGCGGCGCCAAGTGGGAAAGGGTGGTTTTGAGGCTGAAGGCAACAGGAGAGCCCGCAGTACCAAGGTGTGTGGGGCCAAGCAAGTGGTTCCCAAAGAGCTTTAGAAGAAGCCAAAGTTTTCCCGCCTTGCTCTGTGGGCGTGGGAGCAGTCCCCAGACATCTGAAAATTTTGGAGGCTGGCACAGCGCCAAGTGGGAAAGGCTGCTTTCAGGGTGAAGGCAACAATACAGACCTCAGACCCAAGGTCTGTGGGGCCATGCAGGCGGTTCCCAAAGAATTTTAAAAGAGGACAAAATTTTCCCTGCTGGCTCTTTGGGCGTGGGACAAATCTCCAGAGATATGGCCGTTTTTGTTCCTGGCGTGGCGCTAAGTGGGAAAGGGTGGTTTTGAGGCTGAAGGCAGCAGGAAAGCCTGCAGCCCCCAGGGGTGTGGGGCTACGCAAGCGGTTCCCAAAGAGCTTTAGAAGAAGGCATAGTTTTCCCTGCTGGCTCTTTGGGCGTGGGACCAATCTCCAGACTTATGGCCATTTTTGTGCCTGGCGCGGCGCCAAGTTGGAAAGGCTGGTTTGTTGGAGTGGCAGACGGACCCGGAGTAACGATGGAATCTCAATATGCGTATGATCGTTCTCTCCCTTTATTCAAGTTCTCACAAAATATATATAGACAGGCAATAAGAGCACGCACTAGCGGCAGCTATATGATTGGCTTACAGTCTCTGTTCACACGCTATCCATACAGTTCATTCACAGATCAGGTTGGTTACAGGAATTCACATAGTAAATTGCTTAGTCATTAACACAACATATTTTCTACCTTCTCAGTTCCCGTTTTTCCCATGTACTAATTCCATCTTCTACCACTTGTTTTGATCTTAATCTAATCTCTCCTAGTAGGGAGGCTGGCTCACGTGACCATTTTCTCTCAGACACATTCCTACAATACCCCCTTTTTCTTCTTGTGCCAGCCAGACCTTATGCATGGCATTTTTAATCATGTCAGTCACTTTGCGGAGAACACATGAGGCTACCATAATCAATAATAATATAACCAACAGTAGCATGAGCCCTTGCTTTATTAAGTCTGGTAACCATCCCGTTATACCCCATGAGTTTGACCAATCATCAAAACCATTTTTTGACCGCTTTTAATTTGGACATGTTATCCTTCTTGTGACGCTCTTAGTAGGTTACCTACTAAACACAATTAAAAACAGAATCAAAAAGAACCCTGCTAAGGCAATAAATACCCAGATCCCTAATTTTAGCCCAGAAAGCCAATTTCTTTGGATTTACCCACGAGAAATCCTTTTGTAATATTTCAAATACATTGCGGTTGCTGACAGCACAAGCAACCCTGGAAAAACAATCGTGGTAACGTCTATCATCATAGTTACTGGTTTTGTAAAGGTATGTGGCAAAAATACCCACTCTAACGCAGTCAGGCTCTTTGCGAGTGCATCATCCCACTGTCCTATCAGGGCATAAAGTTGAAATTCTTGTAGGAAGGTGTTCAATGCGTCTTGCAGCAGTAGTCGACTATATCTTATCTTTCAACATGCTGTAATGCCTTCTGAGCTGTTGGGGTTAATGAACATAAAACATGGGGGGGCGGGGGCAGACACAGTGCTTCAGGGCATCCCCAGTACCTTCAAAGTGTGCTCATGTCTCTCTCCCCCTCTCTGACCCGAGACAGCCTCCTTATATCCTGCACTGGATCGAGTAGAAAAGTACAGGCCAGAGTCGCTGCACACGTGGCCAATGTATGCAGCGAGTCTCACCAAACTCATGATCCAGCTTTGCTAACAGCAGCTGTCTGATACGTGACTCCATTGTTGTAATCCCTTCTTGTTATCTTCTTCTGTGAAGGTCAGGTTCTCATGGATACACACATGGGTTTTTAGAGCAACATAGTCTACAACTCGTACAAGGGTACGATGCAAAGCGGCATTTACAACTGATTGTAAATTAGACAATTATTAGACACGTCAAACAGCATACTAAACATAACAGACAAATTCCTTCCACACAGGCGATGAGTATGATTTGCTTCAACCAACCCCACCCCCAAGTCCATCCAGCAAAAAGATTTTCAAAAGTGGTCTCCACAAGTTGCTGGTTCGGTCGGTGCAGTTCCTGCAACTGGGCATGGATGGATTTGGAGTGGTCACTTAGATTCATACTATACAGTCCTTTAAAATCTTGACAACCATGCCTGTGAGCTGAAAGCAAAAAATCAGTAGCAGTTCTGTTTTGCAACATTGCATATTGAATACTATCTACATCTAGCAATAACTCAGAAATAGCGGTACTAGTAGCATTGTTAAACTTAGCCTTGGCAGCAAGAGAGTCCTTGTTATCACGAATCCTTGGCAGCAAAAGAGTCCTTGTTAGCTAGAGCGCATGCGGCCTCCCTGTTCTTGCTGGTACTGTGCTTTGATCTTCTTCCACAACAGGCCAAGATTCTCAAGCAGCTAGATAAGGTGTCTGTGAGTCCATTACAGGCTTATGTCATCCAAATGTTTTTCTTGCCAGCACCCGAGACTGAATAACAATTGGTGTGATATATGTGTTTTCCAGCACCCAGGTGCGAGTCCCTTGAGTGTATTTACAGTCCTCCTCGGTGATCTTCCGTTGCTTTCCCATATTCCACCCCCTTGCTCAAGAGACCGCTTCTGCTGGGTTCATTTTAGTCTCGCAGGGTATAACAGAGAGCAATCTACTAAGGCATGCAATAACATATACACATATAGGAAAAAACCAAAAACATATCTCTATGGTACTGCTTTGAATCAGGTGTCCTATTTCTCTTTTTCTGATGCTTTCTCGTAATGCTTATGGCATACTTTTGTGCGAACGTGGCACATTTCCCATCTAATTGTTCCTGGTTGGTTTCTTTTTTTTTCTTTTTTTTATTTTTCTTTTTTCTTTTCTTTTTTTTCCATCACTTATGACTGACATAAAAGTCTGCCTTTACAACAAGAGCTCAGTTTCTCATTTTTCCTTAAGTTTCTCATTTTTCTACAGAGCATCCTATAGATTTTGGCTCAACTCCTTTTCCCAATCAACCATGACCTTATAGACAAACAACAAACAACCAGCGATACGCCCTGCACGGGTGAGCCGTTCCCGAGAGTGTAAACGTGTAGGCTGGTGAAAACTCCCCCAATATTTCAGGACTTCCATCGGTTCTACAGCCCCTACCTGGGGCGCGCTTGCCTTACGCGCTCGCCTTACGTCTAAACATTGTGTATATACAGACTTCTTCACTGGACGGAGTGTCAGCCCTAGTTGCATATGAGAACAGCACCACACCGGGCAGAACACCTGCTCAAGTGGAGTCACCTAACGACACTGCACACAACAAAAGCAAACAGTAGCACACACGCTGATCAGCAGGTATAAGCTGGCGCCCACACACACTTACACAGCAGACATACAAAACCAGCACTTCTATCTCAGGGAGATGACTGGGGAGGGGAGGGGGCGAGGCGGGCAATGGCAGGAGCCAACAGGTCCGGCTCTGTCCTTCTCTGCTGACATTCTGCCTCCTCCCTCGGCCTCAGGTGGAGCAGAGGGGATCAGCAGGGGATCGTCCCAGGCCTTCGGACCTGGCCTTTTCGATCCCCCTCCCGTGGGTTGTAATGCTGCAAAAGCCCCGGCCGCCGTGGCTCGCTCCGCCTTCATATCTTGTAAGGTCGATAACACCAACCGCTATGTCGTCGCTAACGGTGATGCCTCTTTGTCTCCTTTACTTATCACTTCCCACAGTTTTTTCCCAACAGCCTCCCATATTTCTGGTTTAAAAGCTGTCTGGGGCTCTGGTGCTAATCTGTTCTCTCTGCACCATATTAACAACCTTCGGAGCATACGCTCATCGTATGTCACCCCTCTCTTAGAGAGGATATGCAGGAGAAGTCTTAATATAGCCCCTTCTTCTTTTGTTACTTGTTGCCCCATCTCCTGCCCCGGCTGCTCACCTCTCTCTGGGTGTCCGTGGCCACGTCGTCTGTTTCCTCTATTCCGGATTGCTGCCCAGTCCGCCCGGTCTCAGTCCAGCTGAGCCGTCCTCCAGCCGGTGGGTCTCCTTCTGGGTCTTCCACCCCCCGCATTCCGTTGCTCAAGCCAAGCGCCAATCGGTATCACGTCAGGGTCACCATCTGAGGAGAAATAAGTGGACTCCAGACGATCCAATGTGAATCAACAGAAGGCATTTATTAAGCATAGATCACCATCTTTTATACCCTGTGTTGTAGCTGTACACGCGACTCGCTTATTTCTGATTAGCTAGTTACACTGTCCATGTGCTCTGCATGCAGTTCGTTCACGCATCAGATTGGTTAGTAGAATTCGCATAGTAAATTGCTTAGTCCTTAGCACAACATGTTTTCTACCTTCTCTGTTCCCATTTTTCCCATGTACTAATTCCATCTTCTACCACCTGTTTTGCTCTTAATCTAATCTCTCACAGTAGGGAGGCTGGCTCACATGACCATTTTCTCACAGACACATTCCTACACTTGCCCAGCAGGTCGTTGCCAGAGCAGTGGTGGTCCCTGAGCTCTAGGAGATGTCTGGAATAGATGTCTGAAAGCCTGGTGCCTTGAGTGGGCTTTCTTGACTTGAAAGGCAGTTGGTACCTGAACGTCTGTGCAAACCTTTGGAGGTTGGCAGGGAAGTGTTGCAAAAGCATTTGAGAGCCGCCGTGGTCAAGGTTTTCTCTAAGCGTGATCCATGGAAGCATTTCCTAGAGAAGTCTTTAGAGCATCTGCAGTCTCTGGGGCCTTTGTCTGTGATGCGCTTGATTTGTGCAGGTGATTTTCCCAGTTGCTGCTGGGGCAAGGAGTTGGGTGGAAAGTGCAGTGAAAAGCTTTCAGTCTCGCTGAGAGAAATGGAAATAACTGATGTGCTTTGTTCCACTGCAGGGCAGGAAGAGAGGGCCCAGGGCCAGGAAGGGGGTGTTGCCTATTTGTTGGTTCTAGGTGGCTGCTGTTTCAGCACTTACTGTAGCGTGTCTGTTGGAGGATGGCAGATTGGATGGATCCTTGGTTTCATTCCTCTCAGAGTAACTCTTTTCAACTCCCCCTGTGCTTTTCGTTTCAAAGGATTGCCAGGTGGGACATGCATGGATTGTTCTCCATGGCAGTGAAGTGCAGCCCCCAGAACTGACTCCCAACCTCCGTTGGTCCTGCCTGGCAGTGGAAGCCCATCAAACGGCGTGCAGCTAAGAGTGATGTGGAGCGCCCTGCTTCCAGCGGGGAGAGCAAGGCTGCTGCTGAAGGGCCAAGCTGTCAGGCTGATGGCAGAGCCAAGGAGCAGAAAGGAAGGATTCCCAAAATGCCAGAGTGCCCCCTTCAGCGTGGATGGCTAGAGCTTTGCAATGGGTGAGCCTGATTTCCTTCCTCTTCTTCCCTTCCTTCTCTCCCTCCTCCTTCCTTCTTTCCTCTCTTTCCTTTCCTCCTCTTGGCAGGAAGGAGAGGAAACAGACAGCTGTTGACAGCTGCCTTCTCTCAAGAGATGCCTTTCAACTGTGGAGATGCCCTGCAGCTCTTGTTGGGGTTTGTGTTGCATTCTGCCTCCTGTATTTTCTTCCGCCCCAGAAACTTGCCTTTGCTAGGCAGCCACTCTCAATCCTTTTGCTGGGTTTCGGTACGAGTTGCCTGCGCACTTTGGTTTTGGAGCCTTCCGTCAGGCAATCGTGGGCATGAGGATGGCAGGTTTCCAAGTTGCCAGCTGCGCTTGCTTGTGACGAGCCCAGAACATAACCCCTGGGAGCCTTGGCTTTGTTTCCAAGCTTTCTTGTTGCCTTAGCACTTGTTTTGCACTTTCCTGTCAGCTTTTGCCATTTCTGCATTTGCATGAAAGCGTCTGTAAGGGTTCTTGTTGCCTCTCCAAGAGAAAAAGTCAAATTGGCAGGGCAGGGAAGGATGTGAGGAGGGACGAGGAGTTTTGGGACTGGTTGTTGTAGCTGTTTGAAGAGTGCAGTTTGTTGTGTGTGCAGTGTCTTAGGGCAAAGTGAGGCTTGCCAAAGGGGCAGGTGTCTGTGTGTTGTTCCAAGAGCCTTGCTGTGCCCAAGTGAAACTGGGAGGATTCCCTGCGCAGGCTGCTCTGCCCCAACTGCCTGTCTCCCTGGGCTCCATTCCGTCCACCCTTCTAGATGTTAGAAAGCAAGCCAGCTTCCATCCCATTTTACTTTTTCCTTGAAATCCAAGAGAAAAAAGATGGCTAATGTCTGTGTAACCATGTGTTACAGATATGTATGTGTAACCATGCATGGATACAAATTGCCCTTGAGTACCTTTCAGGTGAGAGCGATTCTACTTCCTTGCCCTTGTGAAATGAGGACAGTTTTTTCTGCTTTGTCCGAGTGTCCTTGGGTCACAGTTTCACCAACTAAGGATGGCGACAAGCTTGTGATTGGTGTGGGAGGAAGTTCTTGTTTCTTGATTGGCCTGCTCTGTGGAAAACTTGTTTTGCAGTCCTTCACATGGTGGAAACATTAAACTTGCTGGAAAAACCTGGGAGGTGGACATGTATGTTTGGTTGAAATCTCTTCCTGGAGGCACGTGTTCATGTGCATGTAGCGTTTTTAAGGTGAAAGTGCCAGGGAAATGCTGCTTTTCAAAGGTCTTTGTGTGATGGGAAGTGGCAGTCCCTGTGCAGGTTAAGCTGCCCCGTGCTCCCTTTGGAACTCCCTGTCCTAATCTCTCTCCCTCTCAGCACCATTATCTGTCTGGTTTTCCAGGCTCTCAAGTTCTGGGAGCTTTTTGCGCTCTTTCTTGATTGCAGAGTGGTGTTTTAGCTTGAGAGCTGTGTGGTCTCTGTCTGCTCTGCCTGAAAATGCACGTGAAAGGAGTCTGCCTGGTTTGTACGCCTATGGGTGAGGTGGCCAGCTGGCCCTTTCGGTGGGGTGGCTGGTGGTGGATGGCCAGAGTGATGGTCATCAGGAATTCCTGCTGTTGGTACTTGCCCTGTATCTGCTTGGGTCCAGGGGTGGAGATGGTGATTTCTGTGGCATCTCTGGAGTCTGGCTCTTGCCGCGAGACCTTTGATGTTGCAGGGGTGGGCTGCTGTAAGCTAAGTTCAGTATGTTCAGTTTGAAACCGTTCCCTCTCATCCCATGGCTCCCCTCCCTGATCCAGAGCCCCTCCCCAGCTCTCCTGGAGCCCCTTTAGGGACTGGAAGGGGCTCTAAGGCCCCAGAACCTTCTCTTCTCCAGGATGAACACCCCCAACTCTCGGCAGCATCACAAATGTGCGAAGCCTGATGATGTGTGTCCCCCCGGCCCTGCCGAGGGCAGCAGGGCATTACTCACACTGCACACGCGCTTGCCCATCAGCACGGGAAAGAGCAAGCTCGTCACCTCCAAAAGGCCATTTCCTAAGGAGAAGCGAGGCCCAGCTCCCACCCAACTGCTCATGCAGAGCACAGTGTGAACAGGCTGTTCCTCCCCAGGGGCTGGTCTCAGAGAACCTCCTGGGGGCACAAGGACGCGAGCCCCAGCTGAAGGGCCAGAGCCCAGGAGGTGACCCTGTAGACAGAGGGGACGGGGGCTGGTACGCATACAATTTCCCCACCGCCTCATACACAGAGGCTTTCAGCCGCCACAAGCGCTGCCAAGCGACCAGCAGCAGGGATCCCCTGACGGGGTTTACTCCACACCAGTCCTTTGCGGGTTGCGTAGAGGACGGAGAAGGCACCAGGTAAGGTGTTCACAGCAGCATCACCCTGCTCCTTCCATCACACCCTCGAGCCCCCTCTGCTTAACGGGGATGTCCCAGGAGGACCTGGGTAGTGTCCTTACACCACCCGCCCCCCTGCAGGGCTTCTTTTCTTGTTGGTTGGGGGGTTTTCCCTCAAAAAAACCTAATTCTGCTTTTGTAGTCAGCAGAGCACAGGGTCAGCCTCAAAACTGCAGTGCCCAGACGGCGAGAACCGAAGGGAAGGGGAAAGGACGCTTCAAGCATTCAGCCACCAGGTCCGAGCGGTAATAAACAGCTAAAATCTTCCACGTCCTCAGGGATACCGGGAAGATGAAGCATCTCCTGGAGGGACAAACCACGACACATTGCCTTTGCAATACTTCTTCCTTTGGAGAACCTCCTCCGATTTTGGGACGGATTAAGCTCATCAGTTTGAAAGCAGAGAGCGATGCGGCTGCTGACCCGCACCACAGCCAAACCACCGCATCAGTCGGCCCAGGAGAGCAGACCTTCAGGCGAGAAGCAGCACCGGGAAGGCTGATCCCACCCACGGCAACAGAGGGCACGGCCCCAAAAGCACCAGCTTTCCCCCAAAGGTGAGGAGAGGAGAGACCGCATCACCGGGAAGGAATCACCTCACATGATGGTAACTGCCATTACAGAAACAACACCACACGGTTATTTATACAAGCATTCCAACACGGGGCTTCCAAACCAGCTATTGGGCAATTTTTCCTCTGCGATGGTCAAGGAAAGACCTGAAATGCCACTCCAGCTCTGGAGCGTAAGCTGCGGGGGGGGGGGGGAGGAATGAAAGGAAAGGGGAAACCCCATGTTTAAACTAATCTAGCTGGGTCTGAGCGTAACAGAGCGAGGATCGACACAAGCTCTTCATTGGGCAGACGCCCGGAGGCAGCGCCTGCGGCAGAGCAGCAATAATCTCCTACTTCGCTATTACTGGGATTCTCGCTGCTGAACAACGTCCTGGCTGTCCCTTCAGGATTTTGGGACAATCCCTTGGAGGTTTTGGTGCTCTGATACCCAGCCTGGCCAGAGTCTTCTTCCTCCAGCGACTCTAAGTGAGCTAAAACCCACAGTGATACGTCAACCTCTTTTTCAATGACAAAAAAAAATAAATCACTCTCATTACCAGATCAAGTTTCATTCCAGGAAGGCTCTTCAAATAATTTAAATATTTATTTTAATAAAAAGAAATAAATAGTTATCTTTTCACATTATAAAAATCCCTGGAGACAGCAAAAAACAAACCAACCCCAACCACAGGGGGTTCTCTTGCAAATCAAAAGACGGTAAATGCTTTCTGTTGATGGTCATCACAAATCCGGTTGTAGGAATCAAGTAGGTGGTGGATTATTCCAGAAACAGAAGAAAACTCTCTTGGAGGAAACAGTAGTTCAGCACCTTGTTGTTGGGAAGATAAATTCAGCTCACACAACTGTGACCACCACCAGATGAGTCCCATTTGTCCACAAGGTGGCCACGTGCGCTGCAAGGTGTGAGCAGCCCTCTCTGTGATGGCAGTTCTCAGCATTTGTTCTTAACCTTCCCTTGGCCAGGTGACACCAACCTTTCTGGCTTGCACTTAAGGTGTATTAGCTAATTTCAAAGAGAGTTACTGTCTCCAAAATAGGGGCAGGCGGGGGGTGGGGGGAAAGAACAATCTTAACCACTACTTCTTAACCTACAGAGAAAAATTTTTTTCTTAACCTACAGAGAAAAATTTCTAATACCAATAAGGTATTAGTAAAGTAACTAGAAGAAGAGCTGGTCACCCAAAGGTGATCCCAAGGCTACTCCTGTCGTGCATGTCTCACAGCAGCTCTTGATGGAGTATTTCCCACACCATCTTCTTGCGGAAGTAAGGCATGTGGGTCTGAAAAGAAAAGAAAACTCCATTAAATACACCTCATGGCAGAAAGAGACACAAAATACCAATAAACACCCAGTTAATTCTTTACTGTGAAGTTCCTTTTAAGAACTGTCAACACTTGCCCTTCGGGTACAGCCTGGCTTTCACCCACACAGCTCCTAAGAGGGCGGCATGACACCAAAACCAGATCTCCTTGACTACACAACAGCTTACAAGCACTTTCACAGAAGAGCACTGCCTTGGAAAAGAACCAGGGTCTTCATTGGTCAAAAGCTGAGACCCATTTCTCCCAAAGATCCGAAGGCCAGATCCCACAAACCCACTGGCTGCGGTATCTCGCCCAAGAGGAATCTCACTGGGAGCAGATACCTCAGCCGCTGCGTAACTTCCCTGGCTCTTGTCTCTATGCGGAAGAGGCTGGAGCTGTTTAGAACCTTCACTCACCTGTGTAAAGGTCATCGGTTTGTCTCTGCAGATGTAATCTGCGTATTTGCAGGTAAACACGCCGCAGTCGCTTCCATTCGATTGCTGAGGGATTTCCTAACGAATGCAAAGAAGATGGAGAATTTGCCTCTATCTTCAAGGAAAAGCAACTTGGAAGTAGCACCCATTACCAAAAATACCCTAACCAGACACTCCTGAACTTGCACCATCCCCAATAACTGCTCCCCAACACAAGGAACAGACCCCAGGAACTGCACATCATCCCTCCCCTGGGCTTCCTACGCTCGGATGTTACAATCCAAATTCCTCGCAGGCTGATAAGGGACAGCAGGCTTCCTCCCTGCAAGGTGTCTTGAGGTTTGTACAGTGTCTTTCTGAAGTGACGTTCCTTAAATCGAGTCTTTAGGTGCTGCTTTTCACTATTAACTTGTTGAGAAATATCAGCTCAACCCCTTGCTTTGTCACGTGCCAGGATTTGGGCTGCAAGCCAGAAGCCTACGTTCTCTGACAACTGCTAAAGAGACTTTAAATTGGACTTGTGAAATGGGGGCAAAGCCAAATTCACCTTAACGTGGCAGAGGAATTAAAAAAAACCCAAGAAAGTATTCAGCCAGCAAGGAGAGGCACTGCTCAAAGATTTCATCCCAGCCTGGTTTCCTGGTCCTCTTGCAGCCCGATGTGGTGCCATAAGAAGGTGCTTCTGGCTGTTCTCTAAAGTCCTGGCCTTATGAGAAAGCGTTAAGAGCTCTGTGACAAGGAGTTCTAGTTCACATTTCAAGTGCAAGTAGTGTTCGCTTACATGGGGCTCCATGCTGTGAATAGTCCACTCTGAAGCATTCAGCTTCACGTGTCTTTTTTCGCAGCTTTCTTCTTGCAGGTATTTGCTGTTTAAAACAAAAGAAAAATCACTCTTCATCGCTGTCATTTAGGCCAAGAAAAAAAAGGCTGCTGAAAGATCCCAGGAAGACGAATGGCAGGAGAGTAAAGTGTCAGAGGATCCTCCCAGCAGCTGCTTTAAGGCATTGGGAGGAAAAATCCAAATCTTAAATTTACAAACACTGTGAGAGGCTGTGAGCTTATGACCAGCAATGAGACCAACAATTCCAACAGAGGCTTCCACAACAGCCTAAGTTCAGTGCTTAGTAGAGGTCAAAAAACCCCAAATGACATGTTATCAGAGGAAGAACAGAAAAACCAAGCAAGGAACCCTCATGTCATCATTCCACCCTGTGCCTGAATCCCACAGACTGCGTGCACCTCCGGACGAATAAATACAAAAGCTTTTGGGCCAGTAGCTCTGTCCGAGGAAGTTTCCAGGCCACCACTTGCTGGAAAAAAGGACCGGATGCAGACCTGTTCTTATACCCTTTCCCAGGCAGCTGCTGTTAACTGGTCAGGAGAGCACCGCACTAAACCAACGCTTGGTTTCTCTCTGTGGGGCCGCTCTCCTTTTTCTTGGGCTACAAAGCTGTTGCATTAAGGGTTGTTACTCCGTCCACATCGGTGGCATAGACTTCTAAGTATGCCTGCTGGCACAACATGAAAACCTGTTCCCGTTCCATTGGAGAGGTGTGCGTGCCAGCCGACACAGCTGGAAAAGCTTGCTACACGGTACCTGTCTTGAGCGAGAATGTCAGAATGACAAAGAACACCCAGTGGCATCTTGAAACACTTCTTCCCTGAAACGCTTCCCTTTCGTCAACAGCCCGGTTTTATCAATCACTAACAAAGTTGGTGCCCATGTGCCACGGGGCTACCATGTCTTTGTCTGGGATATAGGGGGAAGGTGGCAGAAGCCAGGCACCCAAGACACTGGGTGGAGGGGATGATGTGAGACTAGGTAAGGAGTCACTGTCAGACAACTCGCAGCAAGCGAATCCAGGATTTCTGCTTTGTTATCTACAAGAAATGGGAAAACTTGCAGTCGCGTCACAGGGGCAAAATCCAAAAACCTTCTCCTAATTCACAACACAAAAGCAGTGACTGAGCAGTTACTTACAGCAGAGTCTCACAAATCTGGTCCTCTTCTTGTCCCAGGGAGTCAAAGTATTTGACCGTCTTCTTTCTGGTGTCGATGACCTGTTATCAAAAGGTGACTGTTAGACAAAGTGCACCCCTGTGCTGCACAAACCTTAATGACTTTTCTCGCTAGCTTTTTCTCCCCACCCAGTTCTAAAGAACAAGCCCGTCTGACTCACCGCTAGCATCCAGTGCAAGCGCAAGTTAATGGGCACTAAGAGGATGTCCTTCTCGAAGAGATCCACGTGCCTGGTCCATCTTCCTACTGCTTTGTAGCCTCCAGAAGTTAGTTTTTGGTAAAAGAAAGAACTAAAAGCATGGACTGATGGATACCCTGCCTGCTTGCTTCTTTCCATGACAAGACCCATGTAGAAATTAATGACCTGTACCATAAAGAGGAAGCTTGAGATGTAAAACAAGACACTAGCTTACCAAATGAAAAACACAGCAATGTGTCTTTTCTGGCCACCCTTAAGTACGCAGCTGAGAGAACTCCAGCCTCAGCTGTCAGCTTTTGTTGTGAGAATTTCACACTTGGTTACATCTGCAGGTTGACAAAAACACCTGCCACCCACTCCAATAACCTAGACTAACTCCTGGAAGCTGCACAAGACAAGAAGTAAAGGAACTTCCAGAAGCACTGGACCCTTAAGTACCTAAAATAAGAACTGTGCAGAGATTTCTGGGCTCTGCAGTGCAGCTCACCAAATAACTTTGCAAAGACTTCTGTACACGGTGAAGGGGTATTTTGAAATAAACGCTCCATTAGAAGATCCTTGTGCTGCAGCTACTTTTACCTCATCGTTTAGCCAGCAAAGGTTCCTTAGGGTGCGGATGTCCTCGCGAGTCACCCTTAGTTTGAAGGCACTGCTCATGACCTCATCTGGCTCACCTTTGCCTAATGCGGCAATGACCTCTCTCTCCGTGGCCTGAAAGGAAAAATTAAATGGGGAAGGACTTGTGAAACAGAGCATCCAGCATGCCAACCTGTGGGCAGCTTTCAACTCAAACACGGCCTGGAAATGAAGCTCAGATGACAGAGCAACTGGCTTTGCTGGCTTTCGGCTAAGGTAGCAATCGCCCTTTTTTGTTGCTTGGTTGGTTTCAGCATCCTAACTTGGAACTTTAGGGCCCAGGTTTGCTTCGATTTGTTTTCGCCAAGGAAGCTGAGATAAAACACCGAGACTGGCAAACACACAGCAAACGCCTTTCCCGTGTGATGCTGTAGCCCTCGCAATGCTGAGGTTTAAGCCAACCACAGCAGGCATTCTCCATGCCAAGGCAGCTGACTCAGGAGCCTGAAAGAATGTGAGGGTGAGGGAACTTCAAGGGACCTGAAGCACCAGCAAAGGGGGAAACTGAGGCAGCTACACTGGAGTCAGACAATCGGGAGTCCAGGTTGTGCATGCGACTGGTTGCAATTTGGACGTTTCCATCTAAGTCTGCTTAAGGAACGCAAATAAACCACTAGGTCTGTTGGTATAAAATACTCTGAACTGCAATAGCATCTTCTTCTCGGTTGAAGGTGGGCTAGCAGGATAAGAAAACCCCTGGTTTTCCTTGTACTGAGCATCACCCCGCAGACTTTGTAAACTCTGGACTTTCTAGCCCTTTCCAAGTCAATCCTCTGTAGGCAAAAAAGGGGGCGCTCAGTTAGACTACACCTCCCAAGAACAAAAGCCGTCAAAATTCAGACAAGCAGGGGAACCTCAACTCCCCCTCCCTGTTGCATAGCGTAACTAAGTTAACTCCTGTGACCAGTGCTACATGCAGCGCAACCATGCCCAGTGCGCATCCACGGCTCGGTGACATCCTGAGGACGTACGCACACAGGATGCTCAGGTCCCCCACAAGCAAGGCAACACCATGGATCAGGAAAAGCTTCTCTTTCAAGTTCTATCTTCATGGTAGGACAGGTTGAGAGGCAGATCCCATATAACTGTATGAATCCGGTTAGCACTGCTCTGGGAGACTGTTGTTAAACCTGGACTCATTTTTGCCCGAGTAACAGAAGCCCCACAAACCCTTAGGTTAGAGCACAACTGAAGGAGCGCGTGGAGCATAAGATGCTTAAATCCTGTAAATCCTTCACACCAGCTTTAGTGCTGACCTTTGCACTGGGAAGTCAGAGCTGCAGACACTCCCTAACGGGTTAAACCCCAGTTCTTCAGATTTCAAAAAGCCTTAAGAACCACCTATAACAAATGGGGTTCCTTGCAGCTGTTTCACAGCCTTCAGTTTTGTCCAACAGCCTGTCAGCTACGGTACCTCTGTGAGCGGAGTAAAGCCGCCTGCTCTTTTTTGCAGCCTTGGCAGTTTCTTTTCTTCCACATCAAGGGCGGGTGACTTTTTGGCCCCAGCAGGTGACAGAGGTACTTGGGATAATACATCTTCTGAGATCTGACCTCCACGCTGTTCCTGTTAGACAAAAGGACGTCAAGCTAGCAATCCAGCACAGATTTTTTTGCTAGGGGATAGTACAGAAGATCTTCGTCAGGTCTAAAACTGGAAGGGCTTTTGTACACACAGCCAACCAGCAAACTCCAAAGGTACTTTTTGTCGAGGACTGCATTCCAACTGCGCACCCATGGAGTGCTGCACTCAAACTAAACGGAGGCAAGAGAGACAGAAAGTTAGTTTGCGGCGCCAAGTTGGAAAGGCTGGTTTGTTGGAGTGGCAGACGGACCCGGAGTAACGATGGAATCTCAATATGCGTATGATCGTTCTCTCCCTTTATTCAAGTTCTCACAAAATATATATAGACAGGCAATAAGAGCACGCACTAGCGGCAGCTATATGATTGGCTTACAGTCTCTGTTCACACGCTATCCATACAGTTCATTCACAGATCAGGTTGGTTACAGGAATTCACATAGTAAATTGCTTAGTCATTAACACAACATATTTTCTACCTTCTCAGTTCCCGTTTTTCCCATGTACTAATTCCATCTTCTACCACTTGTTTTGATCTTAATCTAATCTCTCCTAGTAGGGAGGCTGGCTCACGTGACCATTTTCTCTCAGACACATTCCTACAATACCCCCTTTTTCTTCTTGTGCCAGCCAGACCTTATGCATGGCATTTTTAATCATGTCAGTCACTTTGCGGAGAACACATGAGGCTACCATAATCAATAATAATATAACCAACAGTAGCATGAGCCCTTGCTTTATTAAGTCTGGTAACCATCCCGTTATACCCCATGAGTTTGACCAATCATCAAAACCATTTTTTGACCGCTTTTAATTTGGACATGTTATCCTTCTTGTGACGCTCTTAGTAGGTTACCTACTAAACACAATTAAAAACAGAATCAAAAAGAACCCTGCTAAGGCAATAAATACCCAGATCCCTAATTTTAGCCCAGAAAGCCAATTTCTTTGGATTTACCCACGAGAAATCCTTTTGTAATATTTCAAATACATTGCGGTTGCTGACAGCACAAGCAACCCTGGAAAAACAATCGTGGTAACGTCTATCATCATAGTTACTGGTTTTGTAAAGGTATGTGGCAAAAATACCCACTCTAACGCAGTCAGGCTCTTTGCGAGTGCATCATCCCACTGTCCTATCAGGGCATAAAGTTGAAATTCTTGTAGGAAGGTGTTCAATGCGTCTTGCAGCAGTAGTCGACTATATCTTATCTTTCAACATGCTGTAATGCCTTCTGAGCTGTTGGGGTTAATGAACATAAAACATGGGGGGGCGGGGGCAGACACAGTGCTTCAGGGCATCCCCAGTACCTTCAAAGTGTGCTCATGTCTCTCTCCCCCTCTCTGACCCGAGACAGCCTCCTTATATCCTGCACTGGATCGAGTAGAAAAGTACAGGCCAGAGTCGCTGCACACGTGGCCAATGTATGCAGCGAGTCTCACCAAACTCATGATCCAGCTTTGCTAACAGCAGCTGTCTGATACGTGACTCCATTGTTGTAATCCCTTCTTGTTATCTTCTTCTGTGAAGGTCAGGTTCTCATGGATACACACATGGGTTTTTAGAGCAACATAGTCTACAACTCGTACAAGGGTACGATGCAAAGCGGCATTTACAACTGATTGTAAATTAGACAATTATTAGACACGTCAAACAGCATACTAAACATAACAGACAAATTCCTTCCACACAGGCGATGAGTATGATTTGCTTCAACCAACCCCACCCCCAAGTCCATCCAGCAAAAAGATTTTCAAAAGTGGTCTCCACAAGTTGCTGGTTCGGTCGGTGCAGTTCCTGCAACTGGGCATGGATGGATTTGGAGTGGTCACTTAGATTCATACTATACAGTCCTTTAAAATCTTGACAACCATGCCTGTGAGCTGAAAGCAAAAAATCAGTAGCAGTTCTGTTTTGCAACATTGCATATTGAATACTATCTACATCTAGCAATAACTCAGAAATAGCGGTACTAGTAGCATTGTTAAACTTAGCCTTGGCAGCAAGAGAGTCCTTGTTATCACGAATCCTTGGCAGCAAAAGAGTCCTTGTTAGCTAGAGCGCATGCGGCCTCCCTGTTCTTGCTGGTACTGTGCTTTGATCTTCTTCCACAACAGGCCAAGATTCTCAAGCAGCTAGATAAGGTGTCTGTGAGTCCATTACAGGCTTATGTCATCCAAATGTTTTTCTTGCCAGCACCCGAGACTGAATAACAATTGGTGTGATATATGTGTTTTCCAGCACCCAGGTGCGAGTCCCTTGAGTGTATTTACAGTCCTCCTCGGTGATCTTCCGTTGCTTTCCCATATTCCACCCCCTTGCTCAAGAGACCGCTTCTGCTGGGTTCATTTTAGTCTCGCAGGGTATAACAGAGAGCAATCTACTAAGGCATGCAATAACATATACACATATAGGAAAAAACCAAAAACATATCTCTATGGTACTGCTTTGAATCAGGTGTCCTATTTCTCTTTTTCTGATGCTTTCTCGTAATGCTTATGGCATACTTTTGTGCGAACGTGGCACATTTCCCATCTAATTGTTCCTGTTTGGTTTCTTTTTTTTTCTTTTTTTTATTTTTCTTTTTTCTTTTCTTTTTTTTCCATCACTTATGACTGACATAAAAGTCTGCCTTTACAACAAGAGCTCAGTTTCTCATTTTTCCTTAAGTTTCTCATTTTTCTACAGAGCATCCTATAGATTTTGGCTCAACTCCTTTTCCCAATCAACCATGACCTTATAGACAAACAAGAAACAACCAGCGATACGCCCTGCACGGGTGAGCCGTTCCCGAGAGTGTAAACGTGTAGGCTGGTGAAAACTCCCCCAATATTTCAGGACTTCCATCGGTTCTACAGCCCCTACCTGGGGCGCGCTTGCCTTACGCGCTCGCCTTACGTCTAAACATTGTGTATATACAGACTTCTTCACTGGACGGAGTGTCAGCCCTAGTTGCATATGAGAACAGCACCACACCGGGCAGAACACCTGCTCAAGTGGAGTCACCTAACGACACTGCACACAACAAAAGCAAACAGTAGCACACACGCTGATCAGCAGGTATAAGCTGGCGCCCACACACACTTACACAGCAGACATACAAAACCAGCACTTCTATCTCAGGGAGATGACTGGGGAGGGGAGGGGGCGAGGCGGGCAATGGCAGGAGCCAACAGGTCCGGCTCTGTCCTTCTCTGCTGACATTCTGCCTCCTCCCTCGGCCTCAGGTGGAGCAGAGGGGATCAGCAGGGGATCGTCCCAGGCCTTCGGACCTGGCCTGTTCGATCCCCCTCCCGTGGGTTGTAATGCTGCAAAAGCCCCGGCCGCCGTGGCTCGCTCCGCCTTCATATCTTGTAAGGTCGATAACACCAACCGCTATCTCGTCGCTAACGGTGATGCCTCTTTGTCTCCTTTACTTATCACTTCCCACAGTTTTTTCCCAACAGCCTCCCATATTTCTGGTTTAAAAGCTGTCTGGGGCTCTGGTGCTAATCTGTTCTCTCTGCACCATATTAACAACCTTCGGAGCATACGCTCATCGTATGTCACCCCTCTCTTAGAGAGGATATGCAGGAGAAGTCTTAATATAGCCCCTTCTTCTTTTGTTACTTGTTGCCCCATCTCCTGCCCCGGCTGCTCACCTCTCTCTGGGTGTCCGTGGCCACGTCGTCTGTTTCCTCTATTCCGGATTGCTGCCCAGTCCGCCCGGTCTCAGTCCAGCTGAGCCGTCCTCCAGCCGGTGGGTCTCCTTCTGGGTCTTCCACCCCCCGCATTCCGTTGCTCAAGCCAAGCGCCAATCGGTATCACGTCAGGGTCACCATCTGAGGAGAAATAAGTGGACTCCAGACGATCCAATGTGAATCAACAGAAGGCATTTATTAAGCATAGATCACCATCTTTTATACCCTGTGTTGTAGCTGTACACGCGACTCGCTTATTTCTGATTAGCTAGTTACACTGTCCATGTGCTCTGCATGCAGTTCGTTCACGCATCAGATTGGTTAGTAGAATTCTCATAGTAAATTGCTTAGTCCTTAGCACAACATGTTTTCTACCTTCTCTGTTCCCATTTTTCCCATGTACTAATTCCATCTTCTACCACCTGTTTTGCTCTTAATCTAATCTCTCACAGTAGGGAGGCTGGCTCACATGACCATTTTCTCACAGACACATTCCTACACTTGCCCAGCAGGTGGTTGCCAGAGCAGTGGTGGTCCCTGAGCTCTAGGAGATGTCTGGAATGGATGTCTGAAAGCCTGGTGCCTTGAGTGGGCTTTCTTGACTTGAAAGGCAGTTGGTACCTGAACGTCTGTGCAAACCTTTGGAGGTTGGCAGGGAAGTGTTGCAAAAGCATTTGAGAGCCGCCGTGGTCAAGGTTTTCTCTAAGCGTGATCCATGGAAGCATTTCCTAGAGAAGTCTTTAGAGCATCTGCAGTCTCTGGGGCCTTTGTCTGTGATGCGCTTGATTTGTGCAGGTGATTTTCCCAGTTGCTGCTGGGGCAAGGAGTTGGGTGGAAAGTGCAGTGAAAAGCTTTCAGTCTCGCTGAGAGAAATGGAAATAACTGATGTGCTTTCTTCCACTGCAGGGCAGGAAGAGAGGGCCCAGGGCCAGGAAGGGGGTGTTGCCTATTTGTTGGTTCTAGGTGGCTGCTGTTTCAGCACTTGCTGTAGCGTGTCTGTTGGAGGATGGCAGATTGGATGGATCCTTGGTTTCATTCCTCTCAGAGTAACTCTTTTCAACTCCCCCTGTGCTTTTCGTTTCAAAGGATTGCCAGGTGGGACATGCATGGATTGTTCTCCATGGCAGTGAAGTGCAGCCCCCAGAACTGCCTCCCAACCTCCGTTGGTCCTGCCTGGCAGTGGAAGCCCATCAAACGGCGTGCAGCTAAGAGTGATGTGGAGCACCCTGCTTCCAGCGGGGAGAGCAAGGCTGCTGCTGAAGGGCCAAGCTGTCAGGCTGATGGCAGAGCCAAGGAGCAGAAAGGAAGGATTCCCAAAATGCCAGAGTGCCCCCTTCAGCGTGGATGGCTAGAGCTTTGCAATGGGTGAGCCTGATTTCCTTCCTCTTCTTCCCTTCCTTCTCTCCCTCCTCCTTCCTTCTTTCCTCTCTTTCCTTTCCTCCTCTTGGCAGGAAGGAGAGGAAACAGACAGCTGTTGACAGCTGCCTTCTCTCAAGAGATGCCTTTCAACTGTGGAGATGCCCTGCAGCTCTTGTTGGGGTTTGTGTTGCATTCTGCCTCCTGTATTTTCTTCCGCCCCAGAAACTTGCCTTTGCTAGGCAGCCACTCTCAATCCTTTTGCTGGGTTTCGGTACGAGTTGCCTGCGCACTTTGGTTTTGGAGCCTTCCGTCAGGCAATCGTGGGCATGAGGATGTCAGGTTTCCAAGTTGCCAGCTGCGCTTGCTTGTGACGAGCCCAGAACATAACCCCTGGGAGCCTTGGCTTTGTTTCCAAGCTTTCTTGTTGCCTTAGCACTTGTTTTGCACTTTCCTGTCAGCTTTTGCCATTTCTGCATTTGCATGAAAGCGTCTGTAAGGGTTCTTGTTGCCTCTCCAAGAGAAAAAGTCAAATTGGCGGGGCAGGGAAGGATGTGAGGAGGGACGAGGAGTTTTGGGACTGGTTGTTGTAGCTGTTTGAAGAGTGCAGTTTGTTGTTTGTGTGCAGTGTCTTAGGGCAAAGTGAGGCTTGCCAAAGGGGCAGGTGTCTGTGTGTTGTTCCAAGAGCCTTGCTGTGCCCAAGTGAAACTGGGAGGATTCCCTGCGCAGGCTGCTCTGCCCCAACTGCCTGTCTCCCTGGGCTCCATTCCGTCCACCCTTCTAGATGTTAGAAAGCAAGCCAGCTTCCATCCCATTTTACTTTTTCCTTGAAATCCAAGAGAAAAAAGATGGCTAATGTCTGTGTAACCATGTGTTACAGATATGTATGTGTAACAATCCATGGATACAAATTGCCCTTGAGTACCTTTCAGGTGAGAGCGATTCTACTTCCTTGCCCTTGTGAAATGAGGACAGTTTTTTCTGCTTTGTCCGAGTGTCCTTGGGTCACAGTTTCACCAACTAAGGATGGCGACAAGCTTGTGATTGGTGTGGGAGGAAGTTCTTGTTTCTTGATTGGCCTGCTCTGTGGAAAACTTGTTTTGCAGTCCTTCACATGGTGGAAACATTAAACTTGCTGGAAAAACCTGGGAGGTGGACATGTATGTTTGGTTGAAATCTCTTCCTGGAGGCACGTGTTCATGTGCATGTAGCGTTTTTAAGGTGAAAGTGCCAGGGAAATGCTGCTTTTCAAAGGCCTTTGTGTGATGGGAAGTGGCAGTCCCTGTGCAGGTTAAGCTGCCCCGTGCTCCCTTTGGAACTCCCTGTCCTAATCTCTCTCCCTCTCAGCACCATTATCTGTCTGGTTTTCCAGGCTGTGAAGTGAAACTCTCAAGTTCTGGGAGCTTTTTGCGCTCTTTCTTGATTGCAGAGTGGTGTTTTAGCTTGAGAGCTGTGTGGTCTCTGTCTGCTCTGCCTGAAAATGCACGTGAAAGGAGTCTGCCTGGTTTGTACGCCTATGGGTGAGGTGGCCAGCTGGCCCTTTCGGTGGGGTGGCTGGTGGTGGATGGCCAGAGTGATGGTCATCAGGAATTCCTGCTGTTGGTACTTGCCCTGTATCTGCTTGGGTCCAGGGGTGGAGATGGTGATTTCTGTGGCATCTCTGGAGTCTGGCTCTTGCCGCGAGACCTTTGATGTTGCAGGGGTGGGCTGCTGTAAGCTAAGTTCAGTATGTTCAGTTTGAAACCGTTCCCTCTCATCCCATGGCTCCCCTCCCTGATCCAGAGCCCCTCCCCAGCTCTCCTGGAGCCCCTTTAGGGACTGGAAGGGGCTCTAAGGCCCCAGAGCCTTCTCTTCTCCAGGATGAACACCCCCAACTCTCGGCAGCATCACAAATGTGCGAAGCCTGATGATGTGTGTCCCCCCGGCCCTGCCGAGGGCAGCAGGGCATTACTCACACTGCACACGCGCTTGCCCATCAGCACGGGAAAGAGCAAGCTCGTCACCTCCAAAAGGCCATTTCCTAAGGAGAAGCGAGGCCCAGCTCCCACCCAACTGCTCATGCAGAGCACAGTGTGAACAGGCTGTTCCTCCCCAGGGGCTGGTCTCAGAGAACCTCCTGGGGGCACAAGGACGCGAGCCCCAGCTGAAGGGCCAGAGCCCAGGAGGTGACCCTGTAGACAGAGGGGACGGGGGCTGGTACGCATACAATTTCCCCACCGCCTCATACACAGAGGCTTTCAGCCGCCACAAGCGCTGCCAAGCGACCAGCAGCAGGGATCCCCTGACGGGGTTTACTCCACACCAGTCCTTTGCGGGTTGCGTAGAGGACGGAGAAGGCACCAGGTAAGGTGTTCACAGCAGCATCACCCTGCTCCTTCCATCACACCCTCGAGCCCCCTCTGCTTAACGGGGATGTCCCAGGAGGACCTGGGTAGTGTCCTTACACCACCCGCCCCCCTGCAGGGCTTCTTTTCTTGTTGGTTGGGGGGTTTTCCCTCAAAAAAACCTAATTCTGCTTTTGTAGTCAGCAGAGCACAGGGTCAGCCTCAAAACTGCAGTGCCCAGACGGCGAGAACCGAAGGGAAGGGGAAAGGACGCTTCAAGCATTCAGCCACCAGGTCCGAGCGGTAATAAACAGCTAAAATCTTCCACGTCCTCAGGGATACCGGGAAGATGAAGCATCTCCTGGAGGGACAAACCACGACACATTGCCTTTGCAATACTTCTTCCTTTGGAGAACCTCCTCCGATTTTGGGACGGATTAAGCTCATCAGTTTGAAAGCAGAGAGCGATGCGGCTGCTGACCCGCACCACAGCCAAACCACCGCATCAGTCGGCCCAGGAGAGCAGACCTTCAGGCGAGAAGCAGCACCGGGAAGGCTGATCCCACCCACGGCAACAGAGGGCACGGCCCCAAAAGCACCAGCTTTCCCCCAAAGGTGAGGAGAGGAGAGACCGCATCACCGGGAAGGAATCACCTCACATGATGGTAACTGCCATTACAGAAACAACACCACACGGTTATTTATACAAGCATTCCAACACGGGGCTTCCAAACCAGCTATTGGGCAATTTTTCCTCTGCGATGGTCAAGGAAAGACCTGAAATGCCACTCCAGCTCTGGAGCGTAAGCTGCGGGGGGGGGGGGGAGGAATGAAAGGAAAGGGGAAACCCCATGTTTAAACTAATCTAGCTGGGTCTGAGCGTAACAGAGCGAGGATCGACACAAGCTCTTCATTGGGCAGACGCCCGGAGGCAGCGCCTGCGGCAGAGCAGCAATAATCTCCTACTTCGCTATTACTGGGATTCTCGCTGCTGAACAACGTCCTGGCTGTCCCTTCAGGATTTTGGGACAATCCCTTGGAGGTTTTGGTGCTCTGATACCCAGCCTGGCCAGAGTCTTCTTCCTCCAGCGACTCTAAGTGAGCTAAAACCCACAGTGATACGTCAACCTCTTTTTCAATGACAAAAAAAAATAAATCACTCTCATTACCAGATCAAGTTTCATTCCAGGAAGGCTCTTCAAATAATTTAAATATTTATTTTAATAAAAAGAAATAAATAGTTATCTTTTCACATTATAAAAATCCCTGGAGACAGCAAAAAACAAACCAACCCCAACCACAGGGGGTTCTCTTGCAAATCAAAAGACGGTAAATGCTTTCTGTTGATGGTCATCACAAATCCGGTTGTAGGAATCAAGTAGGTGGTGGATTATTCCAGAAACAGAAGAAAACTCTCTTGGAGGAAACAGTAGTTCAGCACCTTGTTGTTGGGAAGATAAATTCAGCTCACACAACTGTGACCACCACCAGATGAGTCCCATTTGTCCACAAGGTGGCCACGTGCGCTGCAAGGTGTGAGCAGCCCTCTCTGTGATGGCAGTTCTCAGCATTTGTTCTTAACCTTCCCTTGGCCAGGTGACACCAACCTTTCTGGCTTGCACTTAAGGTGTATTAGCTAATTTCAAAGAGAGTTACTGTCTCCAAAATAGGGGCAGGCGGGGGGTGGGGGGAAAGAACAATCTTAACCACTACTTCTTAACCTACAGAGAAAAATTTTTTTCTTAACCTACAGAGAAAAATTTCTAATACCAATAAGGTATTAGTAAAGTAACTAGAAGAAGAGCTGGTCACCCAAAGGTGATCCCAAGGCTACTCCTGTCGTGCATGTCTCACAGCAGCTCTTGATGGAGTATTTCCCACACCATCTTCTTGCGGAAGTAAGGCATGTGGGTCTGAAAAGAAAAGAAAACTCCATTAAATACACCTCATGGCAGAAAGAGACACAAAATACCAATAAACACCCAGTTAATTCTTTACTGTGAAGTTCCTTTTAAGAACTGTCAACACTTGCCCTTCGGGTACAGCCTGGCTTTCACCCACACAGCTCCTAAGAGGGCGGCATGACACCAAAACCAGATCTCCTTGACTACACAACAGCTTACAATCACTTTCACAGAAGAGCACTGCCTTGGAAAAGAACCAGGGTCTTCATTGGTCAAAAGCTGAGACCCATTTCTCCCAAAGATCCGAAGGCCAGATCCCACAAACCCACTGGCTGCGGTATCTCGCCCAAGAGGAATCTCACTGGGAGCAGATACCTCAGCCGCTGCGTAACTTCCCTGGCTCTTGTCTCTATGCGGAAGAGGCTGGAGCTGTTTAGAACCTTCACTCACCTGTGTAAAGGTCATCGGTTTGTCTCTGCAGATGTAATCTGCGTATTTGCAGGTAAACACGCCGCAGTCGCTTCCATTCGATTGCTGAGGGATTTCCTAACGAATGCAAAGAAGATGGAGAATTTGCCTCTATCTTCAAGGAAAAGCAACTTGGAAGTAGCACCCATTCCCAAAAATACCCTAACCAGACACTCCTGAACTTGCACCATCCCCAATAACTGCTCCCCAACACAAGGAACAGACCCCAGGAACTGCACATCATCCCTCCCCTCGGCTTCCTACGCTCGGATGTTACAATCCAAATTCCTCGCAGGCTGATAAGGGACAGCAGGCTTCCTCCCTGCAAGGTGTCTTGAGGTTTGTACAGTGTCTTTCTGAAGTGACGTTCCTTAAATCGAGTCTTTAGGTGCTGCTTTTCACTATTAACTTGTTGAGAAATATCAGCTCAACCCCTTGCTTTGTCACGTGCCAGGATTTGGGCTGCAAGCCAGAAGCCTACGTTCTCTGACAACTGCTAAAGAGACTTTAAATTGGACTTGTGAAATGGGGGCAAAGCCAAATTCACCTTAACGTGGCAGAGGAATTAAAAAAAACCCAAGAAAGTATTCAGCCAGCAAGGAGAGGCACTGCTCAAAGATTTCATCCCAGCCTGGTTTCCTGGTCCTCTTGCAGCCCGATGTGGTGCCATAAGAAGGTGCTTCTGGCTGTTCTCTAAAGTCCTGGCCTTATGAGAAAGCGTTAAGAGCTCTGTGACAAGGAGTTCTAGTTCACATTTCAAGTGCAAGTAGTGTTCGCTTACATGGGGCTCCATGCTGTGAATAGTCCACTCTGAAGCATTCAGCTTCACGTGTCTTTTTTCGCAGCTTTCTTCTTGCAGGTATTTGCTGTTTAAAACAAAAGAAAAATCACTCTTCATCGCTGTCATTTAGGCCAAGAAAAAAAAGGCTGCTGAAAGATCCCAGGAAGACGAATGGCAGGAGAGTAAAGTGTCAGAGGATCCTCCCAGCAGCTGCTTTAAGGCATTGGGAGGAAAAATCCAAATCTTAAATTTACAAACACTGTGAGAGGCTGTGAGCTTATGACCAGCAATGAGACCAACAATTCCAACAGAGGCTTCCACAACAGCCTAAGTTCAGTGCTTAGTAGAGGTCAAAAAACCCCAAATGACATGTTATCAGAGGAAGAACAGAAAAACCAAGCAAGGAACCCTCATGTCATCATTCCACCCTGTGCCTGAATCCCACAGACTGCGTGCACCTCCGGACGAATAAATACAAAAGCTTTTGGGCCAGTAGCTCTGTCCGAGGAAGTTTCCAGGCCACCACTTGCTGGAAAAAAGGACCGGATGCAGACCTGTTCTTATACCCTTTCCCAGGCAGCTGCTGTTAACTGGTCAGGAGAGCACCGCACTAAACCAACGCTTGGTTTCTCTCTGTGGGGCCGCTCTCCTTTTTCTTGGGCTACAAAGCTGTTGCATTAAGGGTTGTTACTCCGTCCACATCGGTGGCATAGACTTCTAAGTATGCCTGCTGGCACAACATGAAAACCTGTTCCCGTTCCATTGGAGAGGTGTGCGTGCCAGCCGACACAGCTGGAAAAGCTTGCTACACGGTACCTGTCTTGAGCGAGAATGTCAGAATGACAAAGAACACCCAGTGGCATCTTGAAACACTTCTTCCCTGAAACGCTTCCCTTTCGTCAACAGCCCGGTTTTATCAATCACTAACAAAGTTGGTGCCCATGTGCCACGGGGCTACCATGTCTTTGTCTGGGATATAGGGGGAAGGTGGCAGAAGCCAGGCACCCAAGACACTGGGTGGAGGGGATGATGTGAGACTAGGTAAGGAGTCACTGTCAGACAACTCGCAGCAAGCGAATCCAGGATTTCTGCTTTGTTATCTACAAGAAATGGGAAAACTTGCAGTCGCGTCACAGGGGCAAAATCCAAAAACCTTCTCCTAATTCACAACACAAAAGCAGTGACTGAGCAGTTACTTACAGCAGAGTCTCACAAATCTGGTCCTCTTCTTGTCCCAGGGAGTCAAAGTATTTGACCGTCTTCTTTCTGGTGTCGATGACCTGTTATCAAAAGGTGACTGTTAGACAAAGTGCACCCCTGTGCTGCACAAACCTTAATGACTTTTCTCGCTAGCTTTTTCTCCCCACCCAGTTCTAAAGAACAAGCCCGTCTGACTCCCCGCTAGCATCCAGTGCAAGCGCAAGTTAATGGGCACTAAGAGGATGTCCTTCTCGAAGAGATCCACGTGCCTGGTCCATCTTCCTACTGCTTTGTAGCCTCCAGAAGTTAGTTTTTGGTAAAAGAAAGAACTAAAAGCATGGACTGATGGATACCCTGCCTGCTTGCTTCTTTCCATGACAAGACCCATGTAGAAATTAATGACCTGTACCATAAAGAGGAAGCTTGAGATGTAAAACAAGACACTAGCTTACCAAATGAAAAACACAGCAATGTGTCTTTTCTGGCCACCCTTAAGTACGCAGCTGAGAGAACTCCAGCCTCAGCTGTCAGCTTTTGTTGTGAGAATTTCACACTTGGTTACATCTGCAGGTTGACAAAAACACCTGCCACCCACTCCAATAACCTAGACTAACTCCTGGAAGCTGCACAAGACAAGAAGTAAAGGAACTTCCAGAAGCACTGGACCCTTAAGTACCTAAAATAAGAACTGTGCAGAGATTTCTGGGCTCTGCAGTGCAGCTCACCAAATAACTTTGCAAAGACTTCTGTACACGGTGAAGGGGTATTTTGAAATAAACGCTCCATTAGAAGATCCTTGTGCTGCAGCTACTTTTACCTCATCGTTTAGCCAGCAAAGGTTCCTTAGGGTGCGGATGTCCTCGCGAGTCACCCTTAGTTTGAAGGCACTGCTCATGACCTCATCTGGCTCACCTTTGCCTAATGCGGCAATGACCTCTCTCTCCGTGGCCTGAAAGGAAAAATTAAATGGGGAAGGACTTGTGAAACAGAGCATCCAGCATGCCAACCTGTGGGCAGCTTTCAACTCAAACACGGCCTGGAAATGAAGCTCAGATGACAGAGCAACTGGCTTTGCTGGCTTTCGGCTAAGGTAGCAATCGCCCTTTTTTGTTGCTTGGTTGGTTTCAGCATCCTAACTTGGAACTTTAGGGCCCAGGTTTGCTTCGATTTGTTTTCGCCAAGGAAGCTGAGATAAAACACCGAGACTGGCAAACACACAGCAAACGCCTTTCCCGTGTGATGCTGTAGCCCTCGCAATGCTGAGGTTTAAGCCAACCACAGCAGGCATTCTCCATGCCAAGGCAGCTGACTCAGGAGCCTGAAAGAATGTGAGGGTGAGGGAACTTCAAGGGACCTGAAGCACCAGCAAAGGGGGAAACTGAGGCAGCTACACTGGAGTCAGACAATCGGGAGTCCAGGTTGTGCATGCGACTGGTTGCAATTTGGACGTTTCCATCTAAGTCTGCTTAAGGAACGCAAATAAACCACTAGGTCTGTTGGTATAAAATACTCTGAACTGCAATAGCATCTTCTTCTCGGTTGAAGGTGGGCTAGCAGGATAAGAAAACCCCTGGTTTTCCTTGTACTGAGCATCACCCCGCAGACTTTGTAAACTCTGGACTTTCTAGCCCTTTCCAAGTCAATCCTCTGTAGGCAAAAAAGGGGGCGCTCAGTTAGACTACACCTCCCAAGAACAAAAGCCGTCAAAATTCAGACAAGCAGGGGAACCTCAACTCCCCCTCCCTGTTGCATAGCGTAACTAAGTTAACTCCTGTGACCAGTGCTACATGCAGCGCAACCATGCCCAGTGCGCATCCACGGCTCGGTGACATCCTGAGGACGTACGCACACAGGATGCTCAGGTCCCCCACAAGCAAGGCAACACCATGGATCAGGAAAAGCTTCTCTTTCAAGTTCTATCTTCATGGTAGGACAGGTTGAGAGGCAGATCCCATATAACTGTATGAATCCGGTTAGCACTGCTCTGGGAGACTGTTGTTAAACCTGGACTCATTTTTGCCCGAGTAACAGAAGCCCCACAAACCCTTAGGTTAGAGCACAACTGAAGGAGCGCGTGGAGCATAAGATGCTTAAATCCTGTAAATCCTTCACACCAGCTTTAGTGCTGACCTTTGCACTGGGAAGTCAGAGCTGCAGACACTCCCTAACGGGTTAAACCCCAGTTCTTCAGATTTCAAAAAGCCTTAAGAACCACCTATAACAAATGGGGTTCCTTGCAGCTGTTTCACAGCCTTCAGTTTTGTCCAACAGCCTGTCAGCTACGGTACCTCTGTGAGCGGAGTAAAGCCGCCTGCTCTTTTTTGCAGCCTTGGCAGTTTCTTTTCTTCCACATCAAGGGCGGGTGACTTTTTGGCCCCAGCAGGTGACAGAGGTACTTGGGATAATACATCTTCTGAGATCTGACCTCCACGCTGTTCCTGTTAGACAAAAGGACGTCAAGCTAGCAATCCAGCACAGATTTTTTTGCTAGGGGATAGTACAGAAGATCTTCGTCAGGTCTAAAACTGGAAGGGCTTTTGTACACACAGCCAACCAGCAAACTCCAAAGGTACTTTTTGTCGAGGACTGCATTCCAACTGCGCACCCATGGAGTGCTGCACTCAAACTAAACGGAGGCAAGAGAGACAGAAAGTTAGTTTGCCTTGGAGTAGCATTAAGAACCCCAGCAAAGCCTCCACGTGTAGGCAGCAAGTTGAGACTGAGATTACTATTTCTGATTTCCATGACTAAAATTTAATTTTGATCTCAATCCTGACCAGGGATGAAAGTCAAAGAGATGTACTTCCTATCTCACAAAACAAGACACCACTAAAGACACCACAGGCCAGCTTTGCAGGTCAACTAAGCCTGTGCGGTAAAAGCTTTGAGGCTGTACCGAGCACATTAAAGGGGAAGAAGAAAAATAGCGGGAAACCCTTTGTGATAGTGCTACTCAACAAATCATGTTCCCGCTTTCCTTGGGGAAAACGACCTGGACAAATACAGATACTGTTGAGTAAGTACTGAAAGTGAGGAGCGCAAAAATTTCTCATCACCAATAGCTAAATTTTCCTAAAACCCAAAATAATGAATAACACAAGCTTACCCCTGCAACAGCTTGTTTCTCTGCTGCGTCCTGTTCCAGAGACTCTTCTGCTGGTGGGGAGCCCCTGCAAGGAGAGGGGGAGAGAGAGAGCAGTGAGCTGTGTACCTGTACTGTCCCACGGAATTCTCAAGAATTCACCTTCGGGATAAGAAATGCTTTTTCAAGGCTCCTGCTGACTGGAGCCGCGGTTGCACACGTGTGACAACATCCTCTCAGCTTCCAGCACGATTCTTTCGGAGCAGCAAGACTGGGATAGAATGAAGAGCTGGGAGCTTTGTAAATTCCTTCCCATCTACCCGTGCAAGACTCCTTTGGTTTCTCTTGATCAGTTTCATTCTTTGGAAAACAGGGAAGCAACCAGCACTTCCTCTGTCAAGTGCTCTGGGATCTACCGGTGATAAATGCTGCATGCTAGGTGTTCTGCTGCAAGGTATAACATGAACGCCTGCAACTATACCTGCAGCCAAATAGAGTTAGCTTACGGAAACTAAGACCAGCACAGGGAACTACAAATGGGACAGCCACAGGATATTTACTTGCCTTCTGTAGGCTAGTCAAGAGAGTGACTGTCCCCATTTGGAGAGGATTATCAGTAAAACCACGCAGACTCTGAAGAGCAAACAAATGCACAGACGTTAAAGTTACCCGTATACACACGTGCCTTCTTCAAAAACGAGAATTTGCCTTGTCACCAAAGACCCCCTTTTCCAGGAGGGAGACCTACAACAGACTCTCACGGTATTCTCCACTTTCAGTCCAGCGTCGTAAGAGTAGTATCACAAGCTTTGTCAAATGACTTCCGTTGGTAGTTAAATCCACAAAAAAAGGCAAGAAAACGTCCCTTTTACTTGAACCCATCCTACTCTCTCAGTTCCTTTCTTTCCTTCTCTCCCCTCGAGCTTAGGTGAACCACTGACAATTTAAGCACAGAAAGAACAGTGCCGCACAGCTAAATAGAGCGCTACTGTTTCAAGTGGGGAGAAGAATAGGGACGGAAAGAGACATGCACACAGAGCCAAAAGAAACAAGAACCATGATTAAAAGAGATGCTACCTGGTCATAAGATCTCCCTGAGACGGCTCTGGGCAGCAAACATCTAGCCATTTGATATCTGCACAGAAAAACAGCAGTATTAAAAAAATAAGTCAACTTTCAATTTTACTTTTCAAGTCAAAAGAAGTACAGAAGCCAGAGTTTTCTAAGGTAGGTGAAACCTAAGAAAAATCAGGCATATTAAATACTTCTGTAACGTGCGATACCTGTCCTTCTCTTTTTTGCTGCAGTCTCGGCAGGATCATCCGCAGGTGTACAAATGCTGAGGAAAGAACACACAGAAGAGTGGTTTGAAACTTCCTTCAGTTTCTACCAGGCTGACTTCCCTCCACAGCACCCAAACTTCCAAAGTTACTTTTCATAGCCCAAAGGTTTCCCCCTCCGAGCGCCCCTGGCATCATCTCAGGCACACACACGCCAACTGCCACCGCTGAGCATCCCCCAGCAACACCCCCCAACCTCTCCCAGGCAACGGACCGCTCACATACAGCTAATTATCCCACTACAGCATACTAGGCCTCTTTTCCTCATTCTGTTAACACTTTCTAACCTTTGACATTTGTTCCCATCACCAAAAACTTGCGGAAGTTAATATGTCATGTTTCCCTCTTTCCTCAAGGAAAGCAGCGTACCAGCGATTCCTAAGCCATCCGAGTTCATCAGTCACTACGCTGAGTTGCAAAGAAAAGACTAAGTAGGACAGGAAAGAAAAGGTGGGAAAGCAACTCATGCATACACCCACTTCAATAACTCACGGCTAAAGCAGTGCCCGTGAACTAGGTCTTGAAATGATTCTCAGCTGCACCCTTTCTTATTAAGCCTAAGTCCAAATACTAGATCAGTTGATAACAACGATAAAATCCAGTAAAACTTTTTACTTTGGGAATGGAGCACAAAGGTTGTTCCCAGTTGGTTTTTTCCTCTGTTTGTCTCCCAAAATGCCATGACAGACGGCAAGGATTCTTGCAAGAATTCTTTGGTATTTCTTACACAAAATAATTTCTTTCAAACCGTTATGCTCCCGAACCCTGCGAGCCCACGCCAAGCCCTGCCACCCCGCAGGGGGGGCTCTGGGTGGGCAGAGAGGCCGAGCCCAGCCCAGGAGCGTGGCGGGAACCCCAGGGCGAGACACCCCACTGCGCCCCAGCCCACAGAGCGGCTAACGGCTCAAGCCCCTCAGGCCGAGGCGGTGGGGCCGACGCTCCCGCTCCGCGCAAGCAGGCCCCGGGGGAGTTCCGCAGCCCCCCGAGCCGGGGCAGGCCATGGGTGACGGGCTTGGGCGATGGGGAGATGGGACGGGGCGAGGCCCTCGGGCAGCCCGGAGGCGGCGGGGCTGCTCGCTGATCTGGGTGGCGGCCTCTTGGGCGGCGGCGAGACCCTCGGGCGGCACGGGGCGGCAGCGGCGAGGAGGGTGCCGAGGGCCCCCAGCAGCCATGGGGACAGAGGCCTCGCGCCGGCACGCGGTGGAAGGGTGCCCGGCCCGCGCACCCAGCACCGCCTCCCTATTGGCTGCCGGGGAGCGCCCCCCGCCCCTCGCAGATGGAGGGGAGGGACGGGGAGGCGGCGGGGCGCACGCATGCGCCATCTTGGCGCTGCCTGAGGGAGGCGGTAGCAGCCGCCCAGCCCTCCGCCGCCTCCTCCCGGCTTGGGCCGGGCCTGTGCCGGCTCACCCCCCTCCAGGCGAGGAACTTTCCCTCCCAGAAAGCCCGGAGCCGAGGCCTGGAGGGACGTGGAGGGGGACGGGCCCGTCTCCCTTTAGGGAGAGGCCCAACAGAGGCCGGAGGGACCTCGCGGGGGACCCACAGAGGCCCGGGGGCCCCCATGGAGGACCCAGAGGCTGGAGAAGCTGTTCCGCCTCCCGCAGGACGGAGACGGGCATCACCGCCCGCCCACGCGGGCTCTTGCGCGCCTCCTGCTGCCTCCTCTGCTCTCAGGCAGTGAGGGAATGGCATTGCCGGGCTTACCCAGCGCTATCGAGGTAGCGCAGCCACCGCTTTTTGCCCACGCGCTGGGGAGCCGCGGTGCCTGCGCCCGGCTCCACCATGGCAGCGGTGCAACTAGGGACGCGGACGCTGCATTCGACCATGGTGACGAACCGTGATGTAGCGGCGGCCAAGGGCCCGCTGCAGGGAGCCCGGCTAAAGCGGCTGCTCTGGGGCTGGCAAGCAGGCTGGCGAGTGCTGGGGCTGGCTCCTGGTGGCCTTGGCTGGCTCTCGGGGGCAATCCCTTGCCCTGCCCCGCTGTTAAAGGTTTTTTTTTTTTAATACAGTGCTTCCTAATGGTTTATCAGCTGTTGCCTCTGGGGTGGAAATGTGCACGTGTTGCTGCAGCCACGTCCCGGAGAGACTTTTCTCTCCTGGAGAGGCACATGAGGCGTGAAAACGAAGTTTTAAGTCTAAGAGGAGCAAAGGGGGCAGAGGAAAGTGCTCAGGGCAGGAATGGCCGTTTGGAGCAGCCCTTGTCACAGGAGGTCCCACTAGCTTTTTATGCCTGCAGGGAGTCTTAAGGGATGGTGGGGTCTGGTTTAATGAAAACGACCTTCCTCGTTCCTTTAGGAACTGAATTGCCACTTCACTTATGCTCCAGGGCTCTGGCCAAGGAAGATGCCTGAGCGCTGGATGCAGAAGTGGATGTGGCAGAGGGCTTGCAGGCAGGCTGCAGGCAGGGTGGGTGGTGGAAGCAGCCCGGCAGAGGGCAGGGCAGCCCCATGCAGGGCCTGCAACTTGGAGATGAGTTGCCTTCTCCCTCCCTCTCCTCTGCCCATCCCGTGTGTCTTATGTGAATCCTGCCGCCGAGAGCTGGAGGGGGCGCAGGGCGTTTGTTTGAGTTCCTGGGTAAGGAAAAATGCGAGGGTTTTCTCGGTTTAGCTCTGTGAAGCCAAAACTCATCTGCAACACTCCTGTTTCTGGCCACAGCAGAGAGAAAGCCGGAGCGCTGAACCCACCGGACAATATTCTAGAAAAGGGGGAAGGGTGGTCTTTTGGGGAAGGGGTCTTCCCTGCCCCCAAGGCAGATGTGGCACACATGAGACTCATACAGCTGCCCTGTGGCACAGGGTGATGCTGAGGCTTCTCTCCTGCCTTGGGACCCCCTACCCTGGGCACAGGTGTGGAGCCAGCCCTGGGGCTGCAGGATTCCTCTGCCAGGCATGTCCCCCCAGCCGCAGTTTCTCCCACCCTGCAGCAGAGCCCACGACAGGACAATTCTCAGAAAAAGCAGAGAAATCTTCTCTGGGAATTGTGTTATTCTAAAGCAGCTCCTCTGTGCTTCCTGGTAACACCACTTCCTTGTCCTCAGCAGGAAAGGGATTTTAATGCTGTTAAATGATTTTAAAACACCTGTGTGAATGGCTTTGTGTGTGCCGGAAAAGTACCGGACAGTGATGGCAGGGTCAGCGTGGCTGCGGTGCCTGTCCAAAGATTTTGTCCCAATCGGATTCCTTTGTGCGTGGTGTTTGGTGTGGAGACTGTTGTGATCTCTAAACATCAATAACCAAACACATGAAGAAGTTAGAGATTCATTAAATTAATGCCACCAGACTGAGAGTCTTTCTTTTTGGAGTGGAGTCTCTTGTTGCACCTTACATTAAATGCTTTTTTGTTTTTCCCTCTCTGTCTCCTGTATATGGCAAAAAATTCCCATTTTTCTAAAGGCAAATAAACAACAGCTGAATGTGCGAGAGGCTGTACGTGGGAGCAATCTGAAGACATATGGAAATTGTGAAAGCTGCGTGGCGCCAAATGGTAAAGGGTGTTTATGAGGCAGGAGGCTCCAGGAAAACCCGCAGCCCCGAGGTCTGTGGGGCCAAGCCAGAGGTTCCCAGAGAGCTTTAGAACAACGCACAGGTTTCCCTCCCGGCTCTTTGGGTGTGGGATCAATCTCCAGACATATGGAAATTTTGAGGCTGCAGGGGCACAAGGTGGTACAGGGTGGTTTTGAGGCTGAAGGCGGCAATAAAGTCCGCAGCCCTAACGTCTGTGGTGCCATGCAAGCGGTTCCCAGAGAGCTTTAGAACAAGCCACATTTTTCCCTCCGTGCTCTTTGGGTATGCGAGCAATCTCCAGACATATGGAAATTTTTCCTGCTGGCGCGGCACCAGGTGGTACTGGGTGGTTTTTAGGCTGAAGGCGCCAGGAAAGCCCACAGCCCCAAGGTCTGTGGGGCCGTGCAAGTGGTTCCCAGAGAGCTTCAGAACAAAGCACATGTTTCCCCCTGGGTCTTTGGTTGTGGGAACAATATCCAGACATATGGAAATTTTGGAGGCTGCAGTGGCGCCAGGTGGTACTGGGTGGTTCTGAAGCTGAAGGCGCCAGGAAAGCCTGGAGACCCAAGCTCCGTAGGGTCATGCAAGCGGTTCCCAAAGAGCATTAGAAGACGCCACATTTTTCCCTCCTGGCTCTTTGGGTGTGGGAGCAATCTGCAGACATATGGAAATTTTGGAGGCTGGCGCGGCACCAATTGGGAAAGGATTCTTTTGAGGCTGAAGGCAGCAGGAAAGCCTGGAGCTACAATGTCTGAGGAGTCATGCAAGCGGTTCCCAAAGAGCTTTAGAAGAAGCCACAGCTTTCCCTGCTGGATCTTAGGGCGTGGGAGCAATGTCCAGACATATGGAGATTTTGGAGGCTGGCGCAGAGCCAAGTGGGAAAGGGTGGTTTTGAGGCTGAAGGCAGCAGGAAAGCCTGCAGCCCCCAGGTCTGTGGGGCCATGCAAGCGGTTCCGAAAGATCTTTAGAACAACACACAGTTTTTCCTGCTGGCTCTTCTGGCGTGGGACCAATGCCCAGACATATGGAAAATTTAGAGGCTGGTGCGGCGCCAAGTGGGAAAGGGTGTTTTTGAGGCTGAAGGCAAGAGGGAAGCCTGCAGCCCCCATGTCTGTGGGGCCATGCAAGCGGTTCCCAAAGACCTTTAGAAGAAGACACAGTTTTCCCTGCTGGCCCTTTGGGCGTGGTAGCAATCACCAGACATATGGAAATTATGGAGGCTGGTGCGGCGCCAAGTGGGAAAGGGTGGTTTTGAGGCTGAAAGCGCCAGGAAAGCCCGCAACCCAAATGTATTTGTGGCCATGTAGGCCGTTCCCAAAGAGCTTTAGAAAAAGCCACAGTTTTCCCTGCTGACCCTTTAGGCATGGGAGCAGTGTCTAGACATATGGGAATTTTGGACGCTGACGCAGCGCCAAGTGGGAAAGGGTGGTTTTTGAGGTTGAAGGCAGGAGGAAAACCTGGAGCTCAAAGGTCTGTGGGGCCACGCAAGCGGTTGCTAAAGAGGTTTAGAAGTAGCCCCAGTTTTCCCTGCTGGCTCTTTGGGCGTGGGAGGAATCTCCAGACATATGGGAATTTTGGAGGCTGATGCGGCGCCAAGTGGGAAAGGGTGGTTTAGAGGCTGAAGGCAAGAGGGAAGCCTGCAGCCCCGTAGTCTGTGGGGCCATGCAAGCGGTTCCCAAAGACCTTTAGAAGAAGACACAGTTTTCCCTGCTGGCCCTTTGGGCATGGGAGGAATCTCCAGACATATGGAAATTGTGGACGCTGATGCGGCGCCAAGTGGGAAAGTGTTTTTTTGAGGCTGAAGGCAGGAAGAAAGCCTGGAGCCACAACGTCGGTGGGGACAGCCAAGCGGTTCCCAAATGTTTTTAGAACAAGGCATAGTTTTCCCTGCTGGCTCTTTCGGCATGGGAGCAATTTCCAGACATATGGAGATTTTGGAGGCTGGCACGGCACCAAGTGGGTAAGTGGTTTTTTGAGGCTGAAGGCAACAAGAAAGCCTGCAGCCCCAAGATCTGTGGGTCCATGCAAGTGGATCCCAAAGAGCTTTAGAACAACACACATTTTTCCCTGCTGGCTCTTTGGGTGTGGAGCAATCTCGAGACATATGGAAATTTTTGTGCCTGGTGCAGCGCCAAGTGGGAAAGGGTGATTTTGAGGCTGAAGGCACCAGGAACCCCGCAGCCCAAACGTCTGTGGGCCATGCAAGCGGTTCCTAAGAGATTAATAACACACAGTTTCACCTCCTTGCTCATTGGGCGTGGGAGCAATGTCAAGACATATGGAAATTATGGAAGCTTGCGCAGCGCCAAGTGGGAAAGGGTGGTTTTGAGGCTGAAGGCAGCAGGAAAGCCTGCAGCACAAAGCTTTGTGGGGCCATGCAAGCGGTTCGCAAAGGGTTTTAAAACAACACACACTTTCGCGTTCTTGCTCATTGGGCATGGGAGCAGTGTCCAGAAATATGGAAATTTTGGAGACTGGCGAGGCGCAAAGTGGGAAAGGGTGATTTTGAGGTTGAAGGCACCAGGAACCCAGCAGCCCAAACGTCTGTGGGCCATGCAAGCGGTTCCTAAGAGATTAAGAATAACACACAGTTTCACCTCCTTGCTCATTGGGCGTGGGAACAATGTCAAGACATATGGAAATTATGGAGGCTTGCGCAGCGCCAAGTGGGAAAGGGTGGTTTTGAGGATGAAGGCAGGAGGAAAGCCCGCAGCCCCATAGTCTGTGGGGCCATGCAAGCCGTTCCCAAAGAGATTAAGAACAACACACAGTTTCACTTCTTTCTTCATTGGGAGTGAGAGAAATGTCCAGACATATGGAAATTTTGTTGGCTTGCGTGGCACCAAGTAGGAAAGGGTTGATTTGAGGCTGAACGCACCAGGAAAGCCCGCAGCACAAGTGTATTTCTGGCCATGCAGGCGTTTCCCAAAGAGCTTTAGAAGAAGCCACAATTTTCCCTGCTGGATCTTTGGGCTTGGGAGCAACCTCCAGACATATGGAAATTTTGAGCTCTGGCGCGGTGCGAAGTGGGAAAGGGTGGTTTTGATGCTGAAGACAGCAGGAAAGCCCGCAGCCCCTATGTCTGTGGGGCCATTCAAGCGGTTCCTAAAGAGGTTTAGAAGTAGCCCCAGTTTTCCCTGCTGGCTCTTTGGGCGTAGGAGCAATCTATAGACGTATGGAAATTTTGGAGGCTGGCGCAGCGCCAAGTGGGAAAGGCTGAAGGCAGCAGGAAAGCCTGGAGCTCCAAGGTCTGTGGGGCCATGCAAGCGGTTCCCAAAATGCCTTTAGAACAATACATAGTTTCACCTTCTTGCTGATTGGGCGTTGGAGCAATCTCCAGACATATGGAAGTTTTGGAGGCTGGCATGGTGCTAAGTGGTAAAGGGTGGTTTCAGGGTGAAGGCAACAAGAAATTCGGCAGCCCCAAGATCTGTGGAGCCATGCAAGCGGTTCCCAAAGACCTTTAGAAGAAGCCACAGTTGTCCCTCCTGGCTCTTTGTGCGTGGGAGCCATCTCCAGACATATGGAAATATTGGAGGCTGGCGCGGGGCCAAGTGGTAACATGGTTTTTTGAGGCTGAAGGCAGCAGGAAAGCCTGGAACCACAAGGTCTAAGGGGCCATGCAAGCGTTTCCCAAAGAGCTTTAGAAGAAGCCACATTTTTCCCTCCTCGGTGTTTGGGCCTGGGAGCAATCACAGACATATGGCAATTTTGGAGGCTAGCACGGTGCCAAGTGGGAAAGGGTGGTTTTGAAGCTGAAGGCAGCAAGAAAGCCTGGAACCACAAGGTCTGTGGGGCCATGCAAGCCGTTCCCAAAGAGCTTTAGAACTAGGCATAGTTTTCCCTGCTGGCTCTTTGGGCGTGGGACCAATCTCCAGACATGTGGGAATTTTAGAGCCTGGCGCGGCGCCAAGTGTGAAAGGGGGGTTTTGATGCGAAAGGCAGCAGGAAAGCCTGGAGCTCCAAGGTCTGTGGGGCCATGCAATCCGTTCCCAAAGAGCTTTAGAACTAGGCATAGTTTTCCCTGCTGGCTCTTTGGGCGTGGGACCAATCTCCAGACATGTGGGAATTTTAGAGCCTGGCGCGGTGCCAAGTTTGAAAGGGGGGTTTTGATGCGGGAGGCAGCAGGAAAGCCTGGAGCTCCAAGCTCTGCTGGGTCCATGCAAGCGGTTACAAAACAGCTTTAGAACAACACATAGTTTCACTTCCTTGCTCATTGGGCGTGGGAGCAATGTCCAGACTTATGGAAATTTTGGAGGCTGGCGCGTCGCTAAGTGGGAAAGGGTTATGTTGAGCCTGAGGGCAACAAGAAATCCCAAAGCCCCGAGTTGTGTGGAGCCATACAGGCAGTTCCCAGAGAGCTTCAGAAGAATCCACAGTTTTCCCTGCTGTCTCTTTGGGCGTGGGAGCAATCTCCAGACATATGGAAATTTTGGACGCTGGCGTAGCGCCAAGTGGGCAAGGGTAGTTTTGAGGCTGAAGGCAGCAGGAACGCCTGCAGCCCCCAGGTGTGTGGGGCTACACAAGCGGTTCCCAAAGAGATTTACAACAAGGCATAGTTTTCCCTGCTGGCTCTTTGGGCGTGGGACCAATCTCCAGACATAAGGGAATTTTGGAGCCTGGTGCGGCGCCAAGTGGGCAAGGGTGGTTTTGAGGCTGAAGGCAGCAGGAAAGCCTGCAGCCCCCAGGTGTGTGGGGCTACACAAGCGGTTCCCAAAGAGCTTTAGAAGAAGGCATAGTTTTCCCTGCTGGCTCTTTGGGCGTGGGACCCATCTCCAGACATATGGCCATTTTTGTGCCTGGCGCGGTGCCAAATGCTAAAGGGTGTTTTTGAGGCTGAAGGCAGTAGGACAGCCTTGAGCTCCAAGGTCTCTGGGGCCATGCAAGCGGTTCCCAAAGAGCTTTAGAAGAAGGCATAGTTTTCCCTGCTGGCTCTTTGGGCGTGGGACCAATCTCCAGACATAAGGGAATCTTGGAGCGTTGTGCGGCGCCAAGTGGGAAAGGGTGGTTTTGAGGCTGAAGGCAACAGGAGAGCCCGCAGTACCAAGGTGTGTGGGGCCAAGCAAGTGGTTCCCAAAGAGCTTTAGAAGAAGCCAAAGTTTTCCCGCCTTGCTCTGTGGGCGTGGGAGCAGTCCCCAGACATCTGAAAATTTTGGAGGCTGGCACAGCGCCAAGTGGGAAAGGCTGCTTTCAGGGTGAAGGCAACAATACAGACCTCAGACCCAAGGTCTGTGGGGCCATGCAGGCGGTTCCCAAAGAATTTTAAAAGAGGACAAAATTTTCCCTGCTGGCTCTTTGGGCGTGGGACAAATCTCCAGAGATATGGCCGTTTTTGTTCCTGGCGTGGCGCTAAGTGGGAAAGGGTGGTTTTGAGGCTGAAGGCAGCAGGAAAGCCTGCAGCCCCCAGGGGTGTGGGGCTATGCAAGCGGTTCCCAAAGAGCTTTAGAACAAGGCATAGTTTTCCCTGCTGGCCCTTTGGGCGTGGTAGCAATCACCAGACATATGGAAATTATGGAGGCTGGTGCGGCGCCAAGTGGGAAAGGGTGGTTTTGAGGCTGAAAGCACCAGGAAAGCCCGCAACCCAAATGTATTTGTGGCCATGTAGGCCGTTCCCAAAGAGCTTTAGAAGAAGCCACAGTTTTCCCTGCTGACCCTTTAGGCGTGGGAGCAGTGTCTAGACATATGGGAATTTTGGACGCTGACGCAGCGCCAAGTGGGAAAGGGTGGTTTTTGAGGTTGAAGGCAGGAGGAAAACCTGGAGCTCAAAGGTCTGTGGGGCCACGCAAGCGGTTGCTAAAGAGGTTTAGAAGTAGCCCCAGTTTTCCCTGCTGGCTCCTTGGGCATGGGAGGAATCTCCAGACATATGGAAATTGTGGAGGCTGATGCGGCGCCAAGTGGGAAAGGGTGGTTTAGAGGCTGAAGGCAAGAGGGAAGCCTGCAGCCCCGTAGTCTGTGGGGCCATGCAAGCGGTTCCCAAAGACCTTTAGAAGCAGCCAGAGTTTTCCCTGCTGGCCCTTTGGGCATGGGAGGAATCTCCAGACATATGGAAATTGTGGAGGCTGATGCGGCGCCAAGTGGGAAAGTGTTTTTTTGAGGCTGAAGGCAACAAGAAAGCCTGCAGCCCCAAGATCTGTGGGTCCATGCAAGTGGATCCCAAAGAGCTTTAGAACAACACACATTTTTCCCTGCTGGCTCTTTGGGCATGGGGCAATCTCCAGACATATGGAAATTTTTGTGCCTGGTGCAGCGCCAAGTGGGAAAGGGTGATTTTGAGGCTGAAGGCACCAGGAACCCCGCAGCCCAAACGTCTGTGGGCGATGCAAGCGGTTCCTAAGAGATTAAGAATAACACACAGTTTCACCTCCTTGCTCATTGGACATGGGAACAATGCCAAGACATATGGAAATTATGGAGGCTTGCGCAGCGCCAAGTGGGAAAGGGTGGTTTTGAGGATGAAGGCAGGAGGAAAGCCCGCAGCCCCATAGTCTGTGGGGCCATGCAAGCGGTTCCCAAAGAGATTAAGAACAACACGCAGTTTCACCTCTTTCTTCATTGGGAGTGCGAGAAATGTCCAGACATATGGAAATTTTGTTGGCTTGCGTGGCGCCAAGTAGGAAAGGGTTGATTTGAGGCTGAACGCACCAGGAAAGCCCGCAGCACAAGTGTATTTCTGGCCATGCAGGCGTTTCCCAAAGAGCTTTAGAAGAAGCCACAATTTTCCCTGCTGGATCTTTGGGCTTGGGAGCAACCTCCAGACATATGGAAATTTTGAGCTCTGGCGCGGTGCGAAGTGGGAAAGGGTGGTTTTGATGCTGAAGACAGCAGGAAAGCCCGCAGCCCCTATGTCTGTGGGGCCATTCAAGCGGTTCCTAAAGAGGTTTAGAAGTAGCCCCAGTTTTCCCTGCTGGCTCTTTGGGCGTAGGAGCAATCTATAGACATATGGAAATTTTGGAGGCTGGCGCAGCGCCAAGTGGGAAAGGCTGAAGGCAGCAGGAAAGCCTGGAGCTCCAAGGTCTGTGGGGCCATGCAAGCGGTTCCCAAAATGCCTTTAGAACAATACATAGTTTCACCTTCTTGCTGATTGGGCGTTGGAGCAATCTCCAGACATATGGAAGTTTTGGAGGCTGGCATGGTGCTAAGTGGTAAAGGGTGGTTTCAGGGTGAAGGCAACAAGAAATTCGGCAGCCCCAAGATCTGTGGAGCCATGCAAGCGGTTCCCAAAGACCTTTAGAAGAAGCCACAGTTGTCCCTCCTGGCTCTTTGTGCGTGGGAGCCATCTCCAGACATATGGAAATATTGGAGGCTGGCGCGGGGCCAAGTGGTAACATGGTTTTTTGAGGCTGAAGGCAGCAGGAAAGCCTGGAACCACAAGGTCTAAGGGGCCATGCAAGCGTTTCCCAAAGAGCTTTAGAAGAAGCCACATTTTTCCCTCCTTGGTGTTTGGGCCTGGGAGCAATCACAGACATATGGCAATTTTGGAGGCTAGCACGGTGCCAAGTGGGAAAGGGTGGTTTTGAAGCTGAAGGCAGCAAGAAAGCCTGGAACCACAAGGTCTGTGGGGCCATGCAAGCCGTTCCCAAAGAGCTTTAGAACTAGGCATAGTTTTCCCTGCTGGCTCTTTGGGCGTGGGACCAATCTCCAGACATGTGGGAATTTTAGAGCCTGGCGCGGCGCCAAGTGTGAAAGGGGGGTTTTGATGCGAAAGGCAGCAGGAAAGCCTGGAGCTCCAAGGTCTGTGGGGCCATGCAATCCGTTCCCAAAGAGCTTTAGAACTAGGCATAGTTTTCCCTGCTGGCTCTTTGGGCGTGGGACCAATCTCCAGACATGTGGGAATTTTAGAGCCTGGCGCGGTGCCAAGTTTGAAAGGGGGGTTTTGATGCGGGAGGCAGCAGGAAAGCCTGGAGCTCCAAGCTCTGCTGGGTCCATGCAAGCGGTTACAAAACAGCTTTAGAACAACACATAGTTTCACTTCCTTGCTCATTGGGCGTGGGAGCAATGTCCAGACTTATGGAAATTTTGGAGGCTGGCGCGTCGCTAAGTGGGAAAGGGTTATGTTGAGCCTGAGGGCAACAAGAAATCCCAAAGCCCCGAGTTGTGTGGAGCCATACAGGCAGTTCCCAGAGAGCTTCAGAAGAATCCACAGTTTTCCCTGCTGTCTCTTTGGGCGTGGGAGCAATCTCCAGACATATGGAAATTTTGGACGCTGGCGTAGCGCCAAGTGGGCAAGGGTAGTTTTGAGGCTGAAGGCAGCAGGAAAGCCTGCAGCCCCCAGGTGTGTGGGGCTACACAAGCGGTTCCCAAAGAGATTTACAACAAGGCATAGTTTTCCCTGCTGGCTCTTTGGGCGTGGGACCAATCTCCAGACATAAGGGAATTTTGGAGCCTGGTGCGGCGCCAAGTGGGCAAGGGTGGTTTTGAGGCTGAAGGCAGCAGGAAAGCCTGCAGCCCCCAGGTGTGTGGGGCTACACAAGCGGTTCCCAAAGAGCTTTAGAAGAAGGCATAGTTTTCCCTGCTGGCTCTTTGGGCGTGGGACCCATCTCCAGACATATGGCCATTTTTGTGCCTGGCGCGGTGCCAAATGCTAAAGGGTGTTTTTGAGGCTGAAGGCAGTAGGACAGCCTTGAGCTCCAAGGTCTCTGGGGCCATGCAAGCGGTTCCCAAAGAGCTTTAGAAGAAGGCATAGTTTTCCCTGCTGGCTCTTTGGGCGTGGGACCAATCTCCAGACATAAGGGAATCTTGGAGCGTTGTGCGGCGCCAAGTGGGAAAGGGTGGTTTTGAGGCTGAAGGCAACAGGAGAGCCCGCAGTACCAAGGTGTGTGGGGCCAAGCAAGTGGTTCCCAAAGAGCTTTAGAAGAAGCCAAAGTTTTCCCGCCTTGCTCTGTGGGCGTGGGAGCAGTCCCCAGACATCTGAAAATTTTGGAGGCTGGCACAGCGCCAAGTGGGAAAGGCTGCTTTCAGGGTGAAGGCAACAATACAGACCTCAGACCCAAGGTCTGTGGGGCCATGCAGGCGGTTCCCAAAGAATTTTAAAAGAGGACAAAATTTTCCCTGCTGGCTCTTTGGGCGTGGGACAAATCTCCAGAGATATGGCCGTTTTTGTTCCTGGCGTGGCGCTAAGTGGGAAAGGGTGGTTTTGAGGCTGAAGGCAGCAGGAAAGCCTGCAGCCCCCAGGGGTGTGGGGCTATGCAAGCGGTTCCCAAAGAGCTTTAGAACAAGGCATAGTTTTCCCTGCTGGCCCTTTGGGCGTGGTAGCAATCACCAGACATATGGAAATTATGGAGGCTGGTGCGGCGCCAAGTGGGAAAGGGTGGTTTTGAGGCTGAAAGCACCAGGAAAGCCCGCAACCCAAATGTATTTGTGGCCATGTAGGCCGTTCCCAAAGAGCTTTAGAAGAAGCCACAGTTTTCCCTGCTGACCCTTTAGGCGTGGGAGCAGTGTCTAGACATATGGGAATTTTGGACGCTGACGCAGCGCCAAGTGGGAAAGGGTGGTTTTTGAGGTTGAAGGCAGGAGGAAAACCTGGAGCTCAAAGGTCTGTGGGGCCACGCAAGCGGTTGCTAAAGAGGTTTAGAAGTAGCCCCAGTTTTCCCTGCTGGCTCCTTGGGCATGGGAGGAATCTCCAGACATATGGAAATTGTGGAGGCTGATGCGGCGCCAAGTGGGAAAGGGTGGTTTAGAGGCTGAAGGCAAGAGGGAAGCCTGCAGCCCCGTAGTCTGTGGGGCCATGCAAGCGGTTCCCAAAGACCTTTAGAAGCAGCCAGAGTTTTCCCTGCTGGCCCTTTGGGCATGGGAGGAATCTCCAGACATATGGAAATTGTGGAGGCTGATGCGGCGCCAAGTGGGAAAGTGTTTTTTTGAGGCTGAAGGCAACAAGAAAGCCTGCAGCCCCAAGATCTGTGGGTCCATGCAAGTGGATCCCAAAGAGCTTTAGAACAACACACATTTTTCCCTGCTGGCTCTTTGGGCATGGGGCAATCTCCAGACATATGGAAATTTTTGTGCCTGGTGCAGCGCCAAGTGGGAAAGGGTGATTTTGAGGCTGAAGGCACCAGGAACCCCGCAGCCCAAACGTCTGTGGGCGATGCAAGCGGTTCCTAAGAGATTAAGAATAACACACAGTTTCACCTCCTTGCTCATTGGACATGGGAACAATGCCAAGACATATGGAAATTATGGAGGCTTGCGCAGCGCCAAGTGGGAAAGGGTGGTTTTGAGGATGAAGGCAGGAGGAAAGCCCGCAGCCCCATAGTCTGTGGGGCCATGCAAGCGGTTCCCAAAGAGATTAAGAACAACACGCAGTTTCACCTCTTTCTTCATTGGGAGTGCGAGAAATGTCCAGACATATGGAAATTTTGTTGGCTTGCGTGGCGCCAAGTAGGAAAGGGTTGATTTGAGGCTGAACGCACCAGGAAAGCCCGCAGCACAAGTGTATTTCTGGCCATGCAGGCGTTTCCCAAAGAGCTTTAGAAGAAGCCACAATTTTCCCTGCTGGATCTTTGGGCTTGGGAGCAACCTCCAGACATATGGAAATTTTGAGCTCTGGCGCGGTGCGAAGTGGGAAAGGGTGGTTTTGATGCTGAAGACAGCAGGAAAGCCCGCAGCCCCTATGTCTGTGGGGCCATTCAAGCGGTTCCTAAAGAGGTTTAGAAGTAGCCCCAGTTTTCCCTGCTGGCTCTTTGGGCGTAGGAGCAATCTATAGACATATGGAAATTTTGGAGGCTGGCGCAGCGCCAAGTGGGAAAGGCTGAAGGCAGCAGGAAAGCCTGGAGCTCCAAGGTCTGTGGGGCCATGCAAGCGGTTCCCAAAATGCCTTTAGAACAATACATAGTTTCACCTTCTTGCTGATTGGGCGTTGGAGCAATCTCCAGACATATGGAAGTTTTGGAGGCTGGCATGGTGCTAAGTGGTAAAGGGTGGTTTCAGGGTGAAGGCAACAAGAAATTCGGCAGCCCCAAGATCTGTGGAGCCATGCAAGCGGTTCCCAAAGACCTTTAGAAGAAGCCACAGTTGTCCCTCCTGGCTCTTTGTGCGTGGGAGCCATCTCCAGACATATGGAAATATTGGAGGCTGGCGCGGGGCCAAGTGGTAACATGGTTTTTTGAGGCTGAAGGCAGCAGGAAAGCCTGGAACCACAAGGTCTAAGGGGCCATGCAAGCGTTTCCCAAAGAGCTTTAGAAGAAGCCACATTTTTCCCTCCTTGGTGTTTGGGCCTGGGAGCAATCACAGACATATGGCAATTTTGGAGGCTAGCACGGTGCCAAGTGGGAAAGGGTGGTTTTGAAGCTGAAGGCAGCAAGAAAGCCTGGAACCACAAGGTCTGTGGGGCCATGCAAGCCGTTCCCAAAGAGCTTTAGAACTAGGCATAGTTTTCCCTGCTGGCTCTTTGGGCGTGGGACCAATCTCCAGACATGTGGGAATTTTAGAGCCTGGCGCGGCGCCAAGTGTGAAAGGGGGGTTTTGATGCGAAAGGCAGCAGGAAAGCCTGGAGCTCCAAGGTCTGTGGGGCCATGCAATCCGTTCCCAAAGAGCTTTAGAACTAGGCATAGTTTTCCCTGCTGGCTCTTTGGGCGTGGGACCAATCTCCAGACATGTGGGAATTTTAGAGCCTGGCGCGGTGCCAAGTTTGAAAGGGGGGTTTTGATGCGGGAGGCAGCAGGAAAGCCTGGAGCTCCAAGCTCTGCTGGGTCCATGCAAGCGGTTACAAAACAGCTTTAGAACAACACATAGTTTCACTTCCTTGCTCATTGGGCGTGGGAGCAATGTCCAGACTTATGGAAATTTTGGAGGCTGGCGCGTCGCTAAGTGGGAAAGGGTTATGTTGAGCCTGAGGGCAACAAGAAATCCCAAAGCCCCGAGTTGTGTGGAGCCATACAGGCAGTTCCCAGAGAGCTTCAGAAGAATCCACAGTTTTCCCTGCTGTCTCTTTGGGCGTGGGAGCAATCTCCAGACATATGGAAATTTTGGACGCTGGCGTAGCGCCAAGTGGGCAAGGGTAGTTTTGAGGCTGAAGGCAGCAGGAAAGCCTGCAGCCCCCAGGTGTGTGGGGCTACACAAGCGGTTCCCAAAGAGATTTACAACAAGGCATAGTTTTCCCTGCTGGCTCTTTGGGCGTGGGACCAATCTCCAGACATAAGGGAATTTTGGAGCCTGGTGCGGCGCCAAGTGGGCAAGGGTGGTTTTGAGGCTGAAGGCAGCAGGAAAGCCTGCAGCCCCCAGGTGTGTGGGGCTACACAAGCGGTTCCCAAAGAGCTTTAGAAGAAGGCATAGTTTTCCCTGCTGGCTCTTTGGGCGTGGGACCCATCTCCAGACATATGGCCATTTTTGTGCCTGGCGCGGTGCCAAATGCTAAAGGGTGTTTTTGAGGCTGAAGGCAGTAGGACAGCCTTGAGCTCCAAGGTCTCTGGGGCCATGCAAGCGGTTCCCAAAGAGCTTTAGAAGAAGGCATAGTTTTCCCTGCTGGCTCTTTGGGCGTGGGACCAATCTCCAGACATAAGGGAATCTTGGAGCGTTGTGCGGCGCCAAGTGGGAAAGGGTGGTTTTGAGGCTGAAGGCAACAGGAGAGCCCGCAGTACCAAGGTGTGTGGGGCCAAGCAAGTGGTTCCCAAAGAGCTTTAGAAGAAGCCAAAGTTTTCCCGCCTTGCTCTGTGGGCGTGGGAGCAGTCCCCAGACATCTGAAAATTTTGGAGGCTGGCACAGCGCCAAGTGGGAAAGGCTGCTTTCAGGGTGAAGGCAACAATACAGACCTCAGACCCAAGGTCTGTGGGGCCATGCAGGCGGTTCCCAAAGAATTTTAAAAGAGGACAAAATTTTCCCTGCTGGCTCTTTGGGCGTGGGACAAATCTCCAGAGATATGGCCGTTTTTGTTCCTGGCGTGGCGCTAAGTGGGAAAGGGTGGTTTTGAGGCTGAAGGCAGCAGGAAAGCCTGCAGCCCCCAGGGGTGTGGGGCTACGCAAGCGGTTCCCAAAGAGCTTTAGAACAAGGCATAGTTTTCCCTGCTGGCCCTTTGGGCGTGGTAGCAATCACCAGACATATGGAAATTATGGAGGCTGGTGCGGCGCCAAGTGGGAAAGGGTGGTTTTGAGGCTGAAAGCACCAGGAAAGCCCGCAACCCAAATGTATTTGTGGCCATGTAGGCCGTTCCCAAAGAGCTTTAGAAGAAGCCACAGTTTTCCCTGCTGACCCTTTAGGCGTGGGAGCAGTGTCTAGACATATGGGAATTTTGGACGCTGACGCAGCGCCAAGTGGGAAAGGGTGGTTTTTGAGGTTGAAGGCAGGAGGAAAACCTGGAGCTCAAAGGTCTGTGGGGCCACGCAAGCGGTTGCTAAAGAGGTTTAGAAGTAGCCCCAGTTTTCCCTGCTGGCTCTTTGGGCATGGGAGGAATCTCCAGACATATGGAAATTGTGGAGGCTGATGCGGCGCCAAGTGGGAAAGGGTGGTTTAGAGGCTGAAGGCAAGAGGGAAGCCTGCAGCCCCGTAGTCTGTGGGGCCATGCAAGCGGTTCCCAAAGACCTTTAGAAGCAGCCAGAGTTTTCCCTGCTGGCCCTTTGGGCATGGGAGGAATCTCCAGACATATGGAAATTGTGGAGGCTGATGCGGCGCCAAGTGGGAAAGTGTTTTTTTGAGGCTGAAGGCAACAAGAAAGCCTGCAGCCCCAAGATCTGTGGGTCCATGCAAGTGGATCCCAAAGAGCTTTAGAACAACACACATTTTTCCCTGCTGGCTCTTTGGGCATGGGGCAATCTCCAGACATATGGAAATTTTTGTGCCTGGTGCAGCGCCAAGTGGGAAAGGGTGATTTTGAGGCTGAAGGCACCAGGAACCCCGCAGCCCAAACGTCTGTGGGCGATGCAAGCGGTTCCTAAGAGATTAAGAATAACACACAGTTTCACCTCCTTGCTCATTGGACATGGGAACAATGCCAAGACATATGGAAATTATGGAGGCTTGCGCAGCGCCAAGTGGGAAAGGGTGGTTTTGAGGATGAAGGCAGGAGGAAAGCCCGCAGCCCCATAGTCTGTGGGGCCATGCAAGCGGTTCCCAAAGAGATTAAGAACAACACGCAGTTTCACCTCTTTCTTCATTGGGAGTGCGAGAAATGTCCAGACATATGGAAATTTTGTTGGCTTGCGTGGCGCCAAGTAGGAAAGGGTTGATTTGAGGCTGAACGCACCAGGAAAGCCCGCAGCACAAGTGTATTTCTGGCCATGCAGGCGTTTCCCAAAGAGCTTTAGAAGAAGCCACAATTTTCCCTGCTGGATCTTTGGGCTTGGGAGCAACCTCCAGACATATGGAAATTTTGAGCTCTGGCGCGGTGCGAAGTGGGAAAGGGTGGTTTTGATGCTGAAGACAGCAGGAAAGCCCGCAGCCCCTATGTCTGTGGGGCCATTCAAGCGGTTCCTAAAGAGGTTTAGAAGTAGCCCCAGTTTTCCCTGCTGGCTCTTTGGGCGTAGGAGCAATCTATAGACATATGGAAATTTTGGAGGCTGGCGCAGCGCCAAGTGGGAAAGGCTGAAGGCAGCAGGAAAGCCTGGAGCTCCAAGGTCTGTGGGGCCATGCAAGCGGTTCCCAAAATGCCTTTAGAACAATACATAGTTTCACCTTCTTGCTGATTGGGCGTTGGAGCAATCTCCAGACATATGGAAGTTTTGGAGGCTGGCATGGTGCTAAGTGGTAAAGGGTGGTTTCAGGGTGAAGGCAACAAGAAATTCGGCAGCCCCAAGATCTGTGGAGCCATGCAAGCGGTTCCCAAAGACCTTTAGAAGAAGCCACAGTTGTCCCTCCTGGCTCTTTGTGCGTGGGAGCCATCTCCAGACATATGGAAATATTGGAGGCTGGCGCGGGGCCAAGTGGTAACATGGTTTTTTGAGGCTGAAGGCAGCAGGAAAGCCTGGAACCACAAGGTCTAAGGGGCCATGCAAGCGTTTCCCAAAGAGCTTTAGAAGAAGCCACATTTTTCCCTCCTCGGTGTTTGGGCCTGGGAGCAATCACAGACATATGGCAATTTTGGAGGCTAGCACGGTGCCAAGTGGGAAAGGGTGGTTTTGAAGCTGAAGGCAGCAAGAAAGCCTGGAACCACAAGGTCTGTGGGGCCATGCAAGCCGTTCCCAAAGAGCTTTAGAACTAGGCATAGTTTTCCCTGCTGGCTCTTTGGGCGTGGGACCAATCTCCAGACATGTGGGAATTTTAGAGCCTGGCGCGGCGCCAAGTGTGAAAGGGGGGTTTTGATGCGAAAGGCAGCAGGAAAGCCTGGAGCTCCAAGGTCTGTGGGGCCATGCAATCCGTTCCCAAAGAGCTTTAGAACTAGGCATAGTTTTCCCTGCTGGCTCTTTGGGCGTGGGACCAATCTCCAGACATGTGGGAATTTTAGAGCCTGGCGCGGTGCCAAGTTTGAAAGGGGGGTTTTGATGCGGGAGGCAGCAGGAAAGCCTGGAGCTCCAAGCTCTGCTGGGTCCATGCAAGCGGTTACAAAACAGCTTTAGAACAACACATAGTTTCACTTCCTTGCTCATTGGGCGTGGGAGCAATGTCCAGACTTATGGAAATTTTGGAGGCTGGCGCGTCGCTAAGTGGGAAAGGGTTATGTTGAGCCTGAGGGCAACAAGAAATCCCAAAGCCCCGAGTTGTGTGGAGCCATACAGGCAGTTCCCAGAGAGCTTCAGAAGAATCCACAGTTTTCCCTGCTGTCTCTTTGGGCGTGGGAGCAATCTCCAGACATATGGAAATTTTGGACGCTGGCGTAGCGCCAAGTGGGCAAGGGTAGTTTTGAGGCTGAAGGCAGCAGGAAAGCCTGCAGCCCCCAGGTGTGTGGGGCTACACAAGCGGTTCCCAAAGAGATTTACAACAAGGCATAGTTTTCCCTGCTGGCTCTTTGGGCGTGGGACCAATCTCCAGACATAAGGGAATTTTGGAGCCTGGTGCGGCGCCAAGTGGGCAAGGGTGGTTTTGAGGCTGAAGGCAGCAGGAAAGCCTGCAGCCCCCAGGTGTGTGGGGCTACACAAGCGGTTCCCAAAGAGCTTTAGAAGAAGGCATAGTTTTCCCTGCTGGCTCTTTGGGCGTGGGACCCATCTCCAGACATATGGCCATTTTTGTGCCTGGCGCGGTGCCAAATGCTAAAGGGTGTTTTTGAGGCTGAAGGCAGTAGGACAGCCTTGAGCTCCAAGGTCTCTGGGGCCATGCAAGCGGTTCCCAAAGAGCTTTAGAAGAAGGCATAGTTTTCCCTGCTGGCTCTTTGGGCGTGGGACCAATCTCCAGACATAAGGGAATCTTGGAGCGTTGTGCGGCGCCAAGTGGGAAAGGGTGGTTTTGAGGCTGAAGGCAACAGGAGAGCCCGCAGTACCAAGGTGTGTGGGGCCAAGCAAGTGGTTCCCAAAGAGCTTTAGAAGAAGCCAAAGTTTTCCCGCCTTGCTCTGTGGGCGTGGGAGCAGTCCCCAGACATCTGAAAATTTTGGAGGCTGGCACAGCGCCAAGTGGGAAAGGCTGCTTTCAGGGTGAAGGCAACAATACAGACCTCAGACCCAAGGTCTGTGGGGCCATGCAGGCGGTTCCCAAAGAATTTTAAAAGAGGACAAAATTTTCCCTGCTGGCTCTTTGGGCGTGGGACAAATCTCCAGAGATATGGCCGTTTTTGTTCCTGGCGTGGCGCTAAGTGGGAAAGGGTGGTTTTGAGGCTGAAGGCAGCAGGAAAGCCTGCAGCCCCCAGGGGTGTGGGGCTACGCAAGCGGTTCCCAAAGAGCTTTAGAACAAGGCATAGTTTTCCCTGCTGGCCCTTTGGGCGTGGTAGCAATCACCAGACATATGGAAATTATGGAGGCTGGTGCGGCGCCAAGTGGGAAAGGGTGGTTTTGAGGCTGAAAGCACCAGGAAAGCCCGCAACCCAAATGTATTTGTGGCCATGTAGGCCGTTCCCAAAGAGCTTTAGAAGAAGCCACAGTTTTCCCTGCTGACCCTTTAGGCGTGGGAGCAGTGTCTAGACATATGGGAATTTTGGACGCTGACGCAGCGCCAAGTGGGAAAGGGTGGTTTTTGAGGTTGAAGGCAGGAGGAAAACCTGGAGCTCAAAGGTCTGTGGGGCCACGCAAGCGGTTGCTAAAGAGGTTTAGAAGTAGCCCCAGTTTTCCCTGCTGGCTCCTTGGGCATGGGAGGAATCTCCAGACATATGGAAATTGTGGAGGCTGATGCGGCGCCAAGTGGGAAAGGGTGGTTTAGAGGCTGAAGGCAAGAGGGAAGCCTGCAGCCCCGTAGTCTGTGGGGCCATGCAAGCGGTTCCCAAAGACCTTTAGAAGCAGCCAGAGTTTTCCCTGCTGGCCCTTTGGGCATGGGAGGAATCTCCAGACATATGGAAATTGTGGAGGCTGATGCGGCGCCAAGTGGGAAAGTGTTTTTTTGAGGCTGAAGGCAACAAGAAAGCCTGCAGCCCCAAGATCTGTGGGTCCATGCAAGTGGATCCCAAAGAGCTTTAGAACAACACACATTTTTCCCTGCTGGCTCTTTGGGCATGGGGCAATCTCCAGACATATGGAAATTTTTGTGCCTGGTGCAGCGCCAAGTGGGAAAGGGTGATTTTGAGGCTGAAGGCACCAGGAACCCCGCAGCCCAAACGTCTGTGGGCGATGCAAGCGGTTCCTAAGAGATTAAGAATAACACACAGTTTCACCTCCTTGCTCATTGGACATGGGAACAATGCCAAGACATATGGAAATTATGGAGGCTTGCGCAGCGCCAAGTGGGAAAGGGTGGTTTTGAGGATGAAGGCAGGAGGAAAGCCCGCAGCCCCATAGTCTGTGGGGCCATGCAAGCGGTTCCCAAAGAGATTAAGAACAACACGCAGTTTCACCTCTTTCTTCATTGGGAGTGCGAGAAATGTCCATACATATGGAAATTTTGTTGGCTTGCGTGGCGCCAAGTAGGAAAGGGTTGATTTGAGGCTGAACGCACCAGGAAAGCCCGCAGCACAAGTGTATTTCTGGCCATGCAGGCGTTTCCCAAAGAGCTTTAGAAGAAGCCACAATTTTCCCTGCTGGATCTTTGGGCTTGGGAGCAACCTCCAGACATATGGAAATTTTGAGCTCTGGCGCGGTGCGAAGTGGGAAAGGGTGGTTTTGATGCTGAAGACAGCAGGAAAGCCCGCAGCCCCTATGTCTGTGGGGCCATTCAAGCGGTTCCTAAAGAGGTTTAGAAGTAGCCCCAGTTTTCCCTGCTGGCTCTTTGGGCATAGGAGCAATCTATAGACATATGGAAATTTTGGAGGCTGGCGCAGCGCCAAGTGGGAAAGGCTGAAGGCAGCAGGAAAGCCTGGAGCTCCAAGGTCTGTGGGGCCATGCAAGCGGTTCCCAAAATGCCTTTAGAACAATACATAGTTTCACCTTCTTGCTGATTGGGCGTTGGAGCAATCTCCAGACATATGGAAGTTTTGGAGGCTGGCATGGTGCTAAGTGGTAAAGGGTGGTTTCAGGGTGAAGGCAACAAGAAATTCGGCAGCCCCAAGATCTGTGGAGCCATGCAAGCGGTTCCCAAAGACCTTTAGAAGAAGCCACAGTTGTCCCTCCTGGCTCTTTGTGCGTGGGAGCCATCTCCAGACATATGGAAATATTGGAGGCTGGCGCGGGGCCAAGTGGTAACATGGTTTTTTGAGGCTGAAGGCAGCAGGAAAGCCTGGAACCACAAGGTCTAAGGGGCCATGCAAGCGTTTCCCAAAGAGCTTTAGAAGAAGCCACATTTTTCCCTCCTCGGTGTTTGGGCCTGGGAGCAATCACAGACATATGGCAATTTTGGAGGCTAGCACGGTGCCAAGTGGGAAAGGGTGGTTTTGAAGCTGAAGGCAGCAAGAAAGCCTGGAACCACAAGGTCTGTGGGGCCATGCAAGCCGTTCCCAAAGAGCTTTAGAACTAGGCATAGTTTTCCCTGCTGGCTCTTTGGGCGTGGGACCAATCTCCAGACATGTGGGAATTTTAGAGCCTGGCGCGGCGCCAAGTGTGAAAGGGGGGTTTTGATGCGAAAGGCAGCAGGAAAGCCTGGAGCTCCAAGGTCTGTGGGGCCATGCAATCCGTTCCCAAAGAGCTTTAGAACTAGGCATAGTTTTCCCTGCTGGCTCTTTGGGCGTGGGACCAATCTCCAGACATGTGGGAATTTTAGAGCCTGGCGCGGTGCCAAGTTTGAAAGGGGGGTTTTGATGCGGGAGGCAGCAGGAAAGCCTGGAGCTCCAAGCTCTGCTGGGTCCATGCAAGCGGTTACAAAACAGCTTTAGAACAACACATAGTTTCACTTCCTTGCTCATTGGGCGTGGGAGCAATGTCCAGACTTATGGAAATTTTGGAGGCTGGCGCGTCGCTAAGTGGGAAAGGGTTATGTTGAGGCTGAGGGCAACAAGAAATCCCAAAGCCCCGAGTTGTGTGGAGCCATACAGGCAGTTCCCAGAGAGCTTCAGAAGAATCCACAGTTTTCCCTGCTGTCTCTTTGGGCGTGGGAGCAATCTCCAGACATATGGAAATTTTGGACGCTGGCGTAGCGCCAAGTGGGCAAGGGTAGTTTTGAGGCTGAAGGCAGCAGGAAAGCCTGCAGCCCCCAGGTGTGTGGGGCTACACAAGCGGTTCCCAAAGAGATTTACAACAAGGCATAGTTTTCCCTGCTGGCTCTTTGGGCGTGGGACCAATCTCCAGACATAAGGGAATTTTGGAGCCTGGTGCGGCGCCAAGTGGGCAAGGGTGGTTTTGAGGCTGAAGGCAGCAGGAAAGCCTGCAGCCCCCAGGTGTGTGGGGCTACACAAGCGGTTCCCAAAGAGCTTTAGAAGAAGGCATAGTTTTCCCTGCTGGCTCTTTGGGCGTGGGACCCATCTCCAGACATATGGCCATTTTTGTGCCTGGCGCGGTGCCAAATGCTAAAGGGTGTTTTTGAGGCTGAAGGCAGTAGGACAGCCTTGAGCTCCAAGGTCTCTGGGGCCATGCAAGCGGTTCCCAAAGAGCTTTAGAAGAAGGCATAGTTTTCCCTGCTGGCTCTTTGGGCGTGGGACCAATCTCCAGACATAAGGGAATCTTGGAGCGTTGTGCGGCGCCAAGTGGGAAAGGGTGGTTTTGAGGCTGAAGGCAACAGGAGAGCCCGCAGTACCAAGGTGTGTGGGGCCAAGCAAGTGGTTCCCAAAGAGCTTTAGAAGAAGCCAAAGTTTTCCCGCCTTGCTCTGTGGGCGTGGGAGCAGTCCCCAGACATCTGAAAATTTTGGAGGCTGGCACAGCGCCAAGTGGGAAAGGCTGCTTTCAGGGTGAAGGCAACAATACAGACCTCAGACCCAAGGTCTGTGGGGCCATGCAGGCGGTTCCCAAAGAATTTTAAAAGAGGACAAAATTTTCCCTGCTGGCTCTTTGGGCGTGGGACAAATCTCCAGAGATATGGCCGTTTTTGTTCCTGGCGTGGCGCTAAGTGGGAAAGGGTGGTTTTGAGGCTGAAGGCAGCAGGAAAGCCTGCAGCCCCCAGGGGTGTGGGGCTACGCAAGCGGTTCCCAAAGAGCTTTAGAACAAGGCATAGTTTTCCCTGCTGGCCCTTTGGGCGTGGTAGCAATCACCAGACATATGGAAATTATGGAGGCTGGTGCGGCGCCAAGTGGGAAAGGGTGGTTTTGAGGCTGAAAGCACCAGGAAAGCCCGCAACCCAAATGTATTTGTGGCCATGTAGGCCGTTCCCAAAGAGCTTTAGAAGAAGCCACAGTTTTCCCTGCTGACCCTTTAGGCGTGGGAGCAGTGTCTAGACATATGGGAATTTTGGACGCTGACGCAGCGCCAAGTGGGAAAGGGTGGTTTTTGAGGTTGAAGGCAGGAGGAAAACCTGGAGCTCAAAGGTCTGTGGGGCCACGCAAGCGGTTGCTAAAGAGGTTTAGAAGTAGCCCCAGTTTTCCCTGCTGGCTCTTTGGGCATGGGAGGAATCTCCAGACATATGGAAATTGTGGAGGCTGATGCGGCGCCAAGTGGGAAAGGGTGGTTTAGAGGCTGAAGGCAAGAGGGAAGCCTGCAGCCCCGTAGTCTGTGGGGCCATGCAAGCGGTTCCCAAAGACCTTTAGAAGCAGCCAGAGTTTTCCCTGCTGGCCCTTTGGGCATGGGAGGAATCTCCAGACATATGGAAATTGTGGAGGCTGATGCGGCGCCAAGTGGGAAAGTGTTTTTTTGAGGCTGAAGGCAACAAGAAAGCCTGCAGCCCCAAGATCTGTGGGTCCATGCAAGTGGATCCCAAAGAGCTTTAGAACAACACACATTTTTCCCTGCTGGCTCTTTGGGCATGGGGCAATCTCCAGACATATGGAAATTTTTGTGCCTGGTGCAGCGCCAAGTGGGAAAGGGTGATTTTGAGGCTGAAGGCACCAGGAACCCCGCAGCCCAAACGTCTGTGGGCGATGCAAGCGGTTCCTAAGAGATTAAGAATAACACACAGTTTCACCTCCTTGCTCATTGGACATGGGAACAATGCCAAGACATATGGAAATTATGGAGGCTTGCGCAGCGCCAAGTGGGAAAGGGTGGTTTTGAGGATGAAGGCAGGAGGAAAGCCCGCAGCCCCATAGTCTGTGGGGCCATGCAAGCGGTTCCCAAAGAGATTAAGAACAACACGCAGTTTCACCTCTTTCTTCATTGGGAGTGCGAGAAATGTCCAGACATATGGAAATTTTGTTGGCTTGCGTGGCGCCAAGTAGGAAAGGGTTGATTTGAGGCTGAACGCACCAGGAAAGCCCGCAGCACAAGTGTATTTCTGGCCATGCAGGCGTTTCCCAAAGAGCTTTAGAAGAAGCCACAATTTTCCCTGCTGGATCTTTGGGCTTGGGAGCAACCTCCAGACATATGGAAATTTTGAGCTCTGGCGCGGTGCGAAGTGGGAAAGGGTGGTTTTGATGCTGAAGACAGCAGGAAAGCCCGCAGCCCCTATGTCTGTGGGGCCATTCAAGCGGTTCCTAAAGAGGTTTAGAAGTAGCCCCAGTTTTCCCTGCTGGCTCTTTGGGCGTAGGAGCAATCTATAGACATATGGAAATTTTGGAGGCTGGCGCAGCGCCAAGTGGGAAAGGCTGAAGGCAGCAGGAAAGCCTGGAGCTCCAAGGTCTGTGGGGCCATGCAAGCGGTTCCCAAAATGCCTTTAGAACAATACATAGTTTCACCTTCTTGCTGATTGGGCGTTGGAGCAATCTCCAGACATATGGAAGTTTTGGAGGCTGGCATGGTGCTAAGTGGTAAAGGGTGGTTTCAGGGTGAAGGCAACAAGAAATTCGGCAGCCCCAAGATCTGTGGAGCCATGCAAGCGGTTCCCAAAGACCTTTAGAAGAAGCCACAGTTGTCCCTCCTGGCTCTTTGTGCGTGGGAGCCATCTCCAGACATATGGAAATATTGGAGGCTGGCGCGGGGCCAAGTGGTAACATGGTTTTTTGAGGCTGAAGGCAGCAGGAAAGCCTGGAACCACAAGGTCTAAGGGGCCATGCAAGCGTTTCCCAAAGAGCTTTAGAAGAAGCCACATTTTTCCCTCCTCGGTGTTTGGGCCTGGGAGCAATCACAGACATATGGCAATTTTGGAGGCTAGCACGGTGCCAAGTGGGAAAGGGTGGTTTTGAAGCTGAAGGCAGCAAGAAAGCCTGGAACCACAAGGTCTGTGGGGCCATGCAAGCCGTTCCCAAAGAGCTTTAGAACTAGGCATAGTTTTCCCTGCTGGCTCTTTGGGCGTGGGACCAATCTCCAGACATGTGGGAATTTTAGAGCCTGGCGCGGCGCCAAGTGTGAAAGGGGGGTTTTGATGCGAAAGGCAGCAGGAAAGCCTGGAGCTCCAAGGTCTGTGGGGCCATGCAATCCGTTCCCAAAGAGCTTTAGAACTAGGCATAGTTTTCCCTGCTGGCTCTTTGGGCGTGGGACCAATCTCCAGACATGTGGGAATTTTAGAGCCTGGCGCGGTGCCAAGTTTGAAAGGGGGGTTTTGATGCGGGAGGCAGCAGGAAAGCCTGGAGCTCCAAGCTCTGCTGGGTCCATGCAAGCGGTTACAAAACAGCTTTAGAACAACACATAGTTTCACTTCCTTGCTCATTGGGCGTGGGAGCAATGTCCAGACTTATGGAAATTTTGGAGGCTGGCGCGTCGCTAAGTGGGAAAGGGTTATGTTGAGCCTGAGGGCAACAAGAAATCCCAAAGCCCCGAGTTGTGTGGAGCCATACAGGCAGTTCCCAGAGAGCTTCAGAAGAATCCACAGTTTTCCCTGCTGTCTCTTTGGGCGTGGGAGCAATCTCCAGACATATGGAAATTTTGGACGCTGGCGTAGCGCCAAGTGGGCAAGGGTAGTTTTGAGGCTGAAGGCAGCAGGAAAGCCTGCAGCCCCCAGGTGTGTGGGGCTACACAAGCGGTTCCCAAAGAGATTTACAACAAGGCATAGTTTTCCCTGCTGGCTCTTTGGGCGTGGGACCAATCTCCAGACATAAGGGAATTTTGGAGCCTGGTGCGGCGCCAAGTGGGCAAGGGTGGTTTTGAGGCTGAAGGCAGCAGGAAAGCCTGCAGCCCCCAGGTGTGTGGGGCTACACAAGCGGTTCCCAAAGAGCTTTAGAAGAAGGCATAGTTTTCCCTGCTGGCTCTTTGGGCGTGGGACCCATCTCCAGACATATGGCCATTTTTGTGCCTGGCGCGGTGCCAAATGCTAAAGGGTGTTTTTGAGGCTGAAGGCAGTAGGACAGCCTTGAGCTCCAAGGTCTCTGGGGCCATGCAAGCGGTTCCCAAAGAGCTTTAGAAGAAGGCATAGTTTTCCCTGCTGGCTCTTTGGGCGTGGGACCAATCTCCAGACATAAGGGAATCTTGGAGCGTTGTGCGGCGCCAAGTGGGAAAGGGTGGTTTTGAGGCTGAAGGCAACAGGAGAGCCCGCAGTACCAAGGTGTGTGGGGCCAAGCAAGTGGTTCCCAAAGAGCTTTAGAAGAAGCCAAAGTTTTCCCGCCTTGCTCTGTGGGCGTGGGAGCAGTCCCCAGACATCTGAAAATTTTGGAGGCTGGCACAGCGCCAAGTGGGAAAGGCTGCTTTCAGGGTGAAGGCAACAATACAGACCTCAGACCCAAGGTCTGTGGGGCCATGCAGGCGGTTCCCAAAGAATTTTAAAAGAGGACAAAATTTTCCCTGCTGGCTCTTTGGGCGTGGGACAAATCTCCAGAGATATGGCCGTTTTTGTTCCTGGCGTGGCGCTAAGTGGGAAAGGGTGGTTTTGAGGCTGAAGGCAGCAGGAAAGCCTGCAGCCCCCAGGGGTGTGGGGCTACGCAAGCGGTTCCCAAAGAGCTTTAGAACAAGGCATAGTTTTCCCTGCTGGCTCTTTGGGTGTGGGACCAATCTCCAGACTTATGGCCATTTTTGTGCCTGGCGCGGCGCCAAGTTGGAAAGGCTGGTTTGTTGGAGTGGCAGACGGACCCGGAGTAACGATGGAATCTCAATATGCGTATGATCGTTCTCTCCCTTTATTCAAGTTCTCACAAAATATATATAGACAGGCAATAAGAGCACGCACTAGCGGCAGCTATATGATTGGCTTACAGTCTCTGTTCACACGCTATCCATACAGTTCATTCACAGATCAGGTTGGTTACAGGAATTCACATAGTAAATTGCTTAGTCATTAACACAACATATTTTCTACCTTCTCAGTTCCCGTTTTTCCCATGTACTAATTCCATCTTCTACCACTTGTTTTGATCTTAATCTAATCTCTCCTAGTAGGGAGGCTGGCTCACGCGACCATTTTCTCTCAGACACATTCCTACAATACCCCCTTTTTCTTCTTGTGCCAGCCAGACCTTATGCATGGCATTTTTAATCATGTCAGTCACTTTGCGGAGAACACATGAGGCTACCATAATCAATAATAATATAACCAACAGTAGCATGAGCCCTTGCTTTATTAAGTCTGGTAACCATCCCGTTATACCCCATGAGTTTGACCAATCATCAAAACCATTTTTTGACCGCTTTTAATTTGGACATGTTATCCTTCTTGTGACGCTCTTAGTAGGTTACCTACTAAACACAATTAAAAACAGAATCAAAAAGAACCCTGCTAAGGCAATAAATACCCAGATCCCTAATTTTAGCCCAGAAAGCCAATTTCTTTGGATTTACCCACGAGAAATCCTTTTGTAATATTTCAAATACATTGCGGTTGCTGACAGCACAAGCAACCCTGGAAAAACAATCGTGGTAACGTCTATCATCATAGTTACTGGTTTTGTAAAGGTATGTGGCAAAAATACCCACTCTAACGCAGTCAGGCTCTTTGCGAGTGCATCATCCCACTGTCCTATCAGGGCATAAAGTTGAAATTCTTGTAGGAAGGTGTTCAATGCGTCTTGCAGCAGTAGTCGACTATATCTTATCTTTCAACATGCTGTAATGCCTTCTGAGCTGTTGGGGTTAATGAACATAAAACATGGGGGGGCGGGGGCAGACACAGTGCTTCAGGGCATCCCCAGTACCTTCAAAGTGTGCTCATGTCTCTCTCCCCCTCTCTGACCCGAGACAGCCTCCTTATATCCTGCACTGGATCGAGTAGAAAAGTACAGGCCAGAGTCGCTGCACACGTGGCCAATGTATGCAGCGAGTCTCACCAAACTCATGATCCAGCTTTGCTAACAGCAGCTGTCTGATACGTGACTCCATTGTTGTAATCCCTTCTTGTTATCTTCTTCTGTGAAGGTCAGGTTCTCATGGATACACACATGGGTTTTTAGAGCAACATAGTCTACAACTCGTACAAGGGTACGATGCAAAGCGGCATTTACAACTGATTGTAAATTAGACAATTATTAGACACGTCAAACAGCATACTAAACATAACAGACAAATTCCTTCCACACAGGCGATGAGTATGATTTGCTTCAACCAACCCCACCCCCAAGTCCATCCAGCAAAAAGATTTTCAAAAGTGGTCTCCACAAGTTGCTGGTTCGGTCGGTGCAGTTCCTGCAACTGGGCATGGATGGATTTGGAGTGGTCACTTAGATTCATACTATACAGTCCTTTAAAATCTTGACAACCATGCCTGTGAGCTGAAAGCAAAAAATCAGTAGCAGTTCTGTTTTGCAACATTGCATATTGAATACTATCTACATCTAGCAATAACTCAGAAATAGCGGTACTAGTAGCATTGTTAAACTTAGCCTTGGCAGCAAGAGAGTCCTTGTTATCACGAATCCTTGGCAGCAAAAGAGTCCTTGTTAGCTAGAGCGCATGCGGCCTCCCTGTTCTTGCTGGTACTGTGCTTTGATCTTCTTCCACAACAGGCCAAGATTCTCAAGCAGCTAGATAAGGTGTCTGTGAGTCCATTACAGGCTTATGTCATCCAAATGTTTTTCTTGCCAGCACCCGAGACTGAATAACAATTGGTGTGATATATGTGTTTTCCAGCACCCAGGTGCGAGTCCCTTGAGTGTATTTACAGTCCTCCTCGGTGATCTTCCGTTGCTTTCCCATATTCCACCCCCTTGCTCAAGAGACCGCTTCTGCTGGGTTCATTTTAGTCTCGCAGGGTATAACAGAGAGCAATCTACTAAGGCATGCAATAACATATACACATATAGGAAAAAACCAAAAACATATCTCTATGGTACTGCTTTGAATCAGGTGTCCTATTTCTCTTTTTCTGATGCTTTCTCGTAATGCTTATGGCATACTTTTGTGCGAACGTGGCACATTTCCCATCTAATTGTTCCTGGTTGGTTTCTTTTTTTTTCTTTTTTTTATTTTTCTTTTTTCTTTTCTTTTTTTTCCATCACTTATGACTGACATAAAAGTCTGCCTTTACAACAAGAGCTCAGTTTCTCATTTTTCCTTAAGTTTCTCATTTTTCTACAGAGCATCCTATAGATTTTGGCTCAACTCCTTTTCCCAATCAACCATGACCTTATAGACAAACAAGAAACAACCAGCGATACGCCCTGCACGGGTGAGCCGTTCCCGAGAGTGTAAACGTGTAGGCTGGTGAAAACTCCCCCAATATTTCAGGACTTCCATCGGTTCTACAGCCCCTACCTGGGGCGCGCTTGCCTTACGCGCTCGCCTTACGTCTAAACATTGTGTATATACAGACTTCTTCACTGGACGGAGTGTCAGCCCTAGTTGCATATGAGAACAGCACCACACCGGGCAGAACACCTGCTCAAGTGGAGTCACCTAACGACACTGCACACAACAAAAGCAAACAGTAGCACACACGCTGATCAGCAGGTATAAGCTGGCGCCCACACACACTTACACAGCAGACATACAAAACCAGCACTTCTATCTCAGGGAGATGACTGGGGAGGGGAGGGGGCGAGGCGGGCAATGGCAGGAGCCAACAGGTCCGGCTCTGTCCTTCTCTGCTGACATTCTGCCTCCTCCCTCGGCCTCAGGTGGAGCAGAGGGGATCAGCAGGGGATCGTCCCAGGCCTTCGGACCTGGCCTGTTCGATCCCCCTCCCGTGGGTTGTAATGCTGCAAAAGCCCCGGCCGCCGTGGCTCGCTCCGCCTTCATATCTTGTAAGGTCGATAACACCAACCGCTATGTCGTCGCTAACGGTGATGCCTCTTTGTCTCCTTTACTTATCACTTCCCACAGTTTTTTCCCAACAGCCTCCCATATTTCTGGTTTAAAAGCTGTCTGGGGCTCTGGTGCTAATCTGTTCTCTCTGCACCATATTAACAACCTTCGGAGCATACGCTCATCGTATGTCACCCCTCTCTTAGAGAGGATATGCAGGAGAAGTCTTAATATAGCCCCTTCTTCTTTTGTTACTTGTTGCCCCATCTCCTGCCCCGGCTGCTCACCTCTCTCTGGGTGTCCGTGGCCACGTCGTCTGTTTCCTCTATTCCGGATTGCTGCCCAGTCCGCCCGGTCTCAGTCCAGCTGAGCCGTCCTCCAGCCGGTGGGTCTCCTTCTGGGTCTTCCACCCCCCGCATTCCGTTGCTCAAGCCAAGCGCCAATCGGTATCACGTCAGGGTCACCATCTGAGGAGAAATAAGTGGACTCCAGACGATCCAATGTGAATCAACAGAAGGCATTTATTAAGCATAGATCACCATCTTTTATACCCTGTGTTGTAGCTGTACACGCGACTCGCTTATTTCTGATTAGCTAGTTACACTGTCCATGTGCTCTGCATGCAGTTCGTTCACGCATCAGATTGGTTAGTAGAATTCGCATAGTAAATTGCTTAGTCCTTAGCACAACATGTTTTCTACCTTCTCTGTTCCCATTTTTCCCATGTACTAATTCCATCTTCTACCACCTGTTTTGCTCTTAATCTAATCTCTCACAGTAGGGAGGCTGGCTCACATGACCATTTTCTCACAGACACATTCCTACACTTGCCCAGCAGGTCGTTGCCAGAGCAGTGGTGGTCCCTGAGCTCTAGGAGATGTCTGGAATAGATGTCTGAAAGCCTGGTGCCTTGAGTGGGCTTTCTTGACTTGAAAGGCAGTTGGTACCTGAACGTCTGTGCAAACCTTTGGAGGTTGGCAGGGAAGTGTTGCAAAAGCATTTGAGAGCCGCCGTGGTCAAGGTTTTCTCTAAGCGTGATCCATGGAAGCATTTCCTAGAGAAGTCTTTAGAGCATCTGCAGTCTCTGGGGCCTTTGTCTGTGATGCGCTTGATTTGTGCAGGTGATTTTCCCAGTTGCTGCTGGGGCAAGGAGTTGGGTGGAAAGTGCAGTGAAAAGCTTTCAGTCTCGCTGAGAGAAATGGAAATAACTGATGTGCTTTGTTCCACTGCAGGGCAGGAAGAGAGGGCCCAGGGCCAGGAAGGGGGTGTTGCCTATTTGTTGGTTCTAGGTGGCTGCTTTTTCAGCACTTGCTGTAGCGTGTCTGTTGGAGGATGGCAGATTGGATGGATCCTTGGTTTCATTCCTCTCAGAGTAACTCTTTTCAACTCCCCCTGTGCTTTTCGTTTCAAAGGATTGCCAGGTGGGACATGCATGGATTGTTCTCCATGGCAGTGAAGTGCAGCCCCCAGAACTGCCTCCCAACCTCCGTTGGTCCTGCCTGGCAGTGGAAGCCCATCAAACGGCGTGCAGCTAAGAGTGATGTGGAGCGCCCTGCTTCCAGCGGGGAGAGCAAGGCTGCTGCTGAAGGGCCAAGCTGTCAGGCTGATGGCAGAGCCAAGGAGCAGAAAGGAAGGATTCCCAAAATGCCAGAGTGCCCCCTTCAGCGTGGATGGCTAGAGCTTTGCAATGGGTGAGCCTGATTTCCTTCCTCTTCTTCCCTTCCTTCTCTCCCTCCTCCTTCCTTCTTTCCTCTCTTTCCTTTCCTCCTCTTGGCAGGAAGGAGAGGAAACAGACAGCTGTTGACAGCTGCCTTCTCTCAAGAGATGCCTTTCAACTGTGGAGATGCCCTGCAGCTCTTGTTGGGGTTTGTGTTGCATTCTGCCTCCTGTATTTTCTTCCGCCCCAGAAACTTGCCTTTGCTAGGCAGCCACTCTCAATCCTTTTGCTGGGTTTCGGTACGAGTTGCCTGCGCACTTTGGTTTTGGAGCCTTCCGTCAGGCAATCGTGGGCATGAGGATGGCAGGTTTCCAAGTTGCCAGCTGCGCTTGCTTGTGACGAGCCCAGAACATAACCCCTGGGAGCCTTGGCTTTGTTTCCAAGCTTTCTTGTTGCCTTAGCACTTGTTTTGCACTTTCCTGTCAGCTTTTGCCATTTCTGCATTTGCATGAAAGCGTCTGTAAGGGTTCTTGTTGCCTCTCCAAGAGAAAAAGTCAAATTGGCAGGGCAGGGAAGGATGTGAGGAGGGACGAGGAGTTTTGGGACTGGTTGTTGTAGCTGTTTGAAGAGTGCAGTTTGTTGTGTGTGCAGTGTCTTAGGGCAAAGTGAGGCTTGCCAAAGGGGCAGGTGTCTGTGTGTTGTTCCAAGAGCCTTGCTGTGCCCAAGTGAAACTGGGAGGATTCCCTGCGCAGGCTGCTCTGCCCCAACTGCCTGTCTCCCTGGGCTCCATTCCGTCCACCCTTCTAGATGTTAGAAAGCAAGCCAGCTTCCATCCCATTTTACTTTTTCCTTGAAATCCAAGAGAAAAAAGATGGCTAATGTCTGTGTAACCATGTGTTACAGATATGTATGTGTAACCATGCATGGATACAAATTGCCCTTGAGTACCTTTCAGGTGAGACCGATTCTACTTCCTTGCCCTTGTGAAATGAGGACAGTTTTTTCTGCTTTGTCCGAGTGTCCTTGGGTCACAGTTTCACCAACTAAGGATGGCGACAAGCTTGTGATTGGTGTGGGAGGAAGTTCTTGTTTCTTGATTGGCCTGCTCTGTGGAAAACTTGTTTTGCAGTCCTTCACATGGTGGAAACATTAAACTTGCTGGAAAAACCTGGGAGGTGGACATGTATGTTTGGTTGAAATCTCTTCCTGGAGGCACGTGTTCATGTGCATGTAGCGTTTTTAAGGTGAAAGTGCCAGGGAAATGCTGCTTTTCAAAGGTCTTTGTGTGATGGGAAGTGGCAGTCCCTGTGCAGGTTAAGCTGCCCCGTGCTCCCTTTGGAACTCCCTGTCCTAATCTCTCTCCCTCTCAGCACCATTATCTGTCTGGTTTTCCAGGCTCTCAAGTTCTGGGAGCTTTTTGCGCTCTTTCTTGATTGCAGAGTGGTGTTTTAGCTTGAGAGCTGTGTGGTCTCTGTCTGCTCTGCCTGAAAATGCACGTGAAAGGAGTCTGCCTGGTTTGTACGCCTATGGGTGAGGTGGCCAGCTGGCCCTTTCGGTGGGGTGGCTGGTGGTGGATGGCCAGAGTGATGGTCATCAGGAATTCCTGCTGTTGGTACTTGCCCTGTATCTGCTTGGGTCCAGGGGTGGAGATGGTGATTTCTGTGGCATCTCTGGAGTCTGGCTCTTGCCGCGAGACCTTTGATGTTGCAGGGGTGGGCTGCTGTAAGCTAAGTTCAGTATGTTCAGTTTGAAACCGTTCCCTCTCATCCCATGGCTCCCCTCCCTGATCCAGAGCCCCTCCCCAGCTCTCCTGGAGCCCCTTTAGGGACTGGAAGGGGCTCTAAGGCCCCAGAACCTTCTCTTCTCCAGGATGAACACCCCCAACTCTCGGCAGCATCACAAATGTGCGAAGCCTGATGATGTGTGTCCCCCCGGCCCTGCCGAGGGCAGCAGGGCATTACTCACACTGCACACGCGCTTGCCCATCAGCACGGGAAAGAGCAAGCTCGTCACCTCCAAAAGGCCATTTCCTAAGGAGAAGCGAGGCCCAGCTCCCACCCAACTGCTCATGCAGAGCACAGTGTGAACAGGCTGTTCCTCCCCAGGGGCTGGTCTCAGAGAACCTCCTGGGGGCACAAGGACGCGAGCCCCAGCTGAAGGGCCAGAGCCCAGGAGGTGACCCTGTAGACAGAGGGGACGGGGGCTGGTACGCATACAATTTCCCCACCGCCTCATACACAGAGGCTTTCAGCCGCCACAAGCGCTGCCAAGCGACCAGCAGCAGGGATCCCCTGACGGGGTTTACTCCACACCAGTCCTTTGCGGGTTGCGTAGAGGACGGAGAAGGCACCAGGTAAGGTGTTCACAGCAGCATCACCCTGCTCCTTCCATCACACCCTCGAGCCCCCTCTGCTTAACGGGGATGTCCCAGGAGGACCTGGGTAGTGTCCTTACACCACCCGCCCCCCTGCAGGGCTTCTTTTCTTGTTGGTTGGGGGGTTTTCCCTCAAAAAAACCTAATTCTGCTTTTGTAGTCAGCAGAGCACAGGGTCAGCCTCAAAACTGCAGTGCCCAGACGGCGAGAACCGAAGGGAAGGGGAAAGGACGCTTCAAGCATTCAGCCACCAGGTCCGAGCGGTAATAAACAGCTAAAATCTTCCACGTCCTCAGGGATACCGGGAAGATGAAGCATCTCCTGGAGGGACAAACCACGACACATTGCCTTTGCAATACTTCTTCCTTTGGAGAACCTCCTCCGATTTTGGGACGGATTAAGCTCATCAGTTTGAAAGCAGAGAGCGATGCGGCTGCTGACCCGCACCACAGCCAAACCACCGCATCAGTCGGCCCAGGAGAGCAGACCTTCAGGCGAGAAGCAGCACCGGGAAGGCTGATCCCACCCACGGCAACAGAGGGCACGGCCCCAAAAGCACCAGCTTTCCCCCAAAGGTGAGGAGAGGAGAGACCGCATCACCGGGAAGGAATCACCTCACATGATGGTAACTGCCATTACAGAAACAACACCACACGGTTATTTATACAAGCATTCCAACACGGGGCTTCCAAACCAGCTATTGGGCAATTTTTCCTCTGCGATGGTCAAGGAAAGACCTGAAATGCCACTCCAGCTCTGGAGCGTAAGCTGCGGGGGGGGGGGGGAGGAATGAAAGGAAAGGGGAAACCCCATGTTTAAACTAATCTAGCTGGGTCTGAGCGTAACAGAGCGAGGATCGACACAAGCTCTTCATTGGGCAGACGCCCGGAGGCAGCGCCTGCGGCAGAGCAGCAATAATCTCCTACTTCGCTATTACTGGGATTCTCGCTGCTGAACAACGTCCTGGCTGTCCCTTCAGGATTTTGGGACAATCCCTTGGAGGTTTTGGTGCTCTGATACCCAGCCTGGCCAGAGTCTTCTTCCTCCAGCGACTCTAAGTGAGCTAAAACCCACAGTGATACGTCAACCTCTTTTTCAATGACAAAAAAAAATAAATCACTCTCATTACCAGATCAAGTTTCATTCCAGGAAGGCTCTTCAAATAATTTAAATATTTATTTTAATAAAAAGAAATAAATAGTTATCTTTTCACATTATAAAAATCCCTGGAGACAGCAAAAAACAAACCAACCCCAACCACAGGGGGTTCTCTTGCAAATCAAAAGACGGTAAATGCTTTCTGTTGATGGTCATCACAAATCCGGTTGTAGGAATCAAGTAGGTGGTGGATTATTCCAGAAACAGAAGAAAACTCTCTTGGAGGAAACAGTAGTTCAGCACCTTGTTGTTGGGAAGATAAATTCAGCTCACACAACTGTGACCACCACCAGATGAGTCCCATTTGTCCACAAGGTGGCCACGTGCGCTGCAAGGTGTGAGCAGCCCTCTCTGTGATGGCAGTTCTCAGCATTTGTTCTTAACCTTCCCTTGGCCAGGTGACACCAACCTTTCTGGCTTGCACTTAAGGTGTATTAGCTAATTTCAAAGAGAGTTACTGTCTCCAAAATAGGGGCAGGCGGGGGGTGGGGGGAAAGAACAATCTTAACCACTACTTCTTAACCTACAGAGAAAAATTTTTTTCTTAACCTACAGAGAAAAATTTCTAATACCAATAAGGTATTAGTAAAGTAACTAGAAGAAGAGCTGGTCACCCAAAGGTGATCCCAAGGCTACTCCTGTCGTGCATGTCTCACAGCAGCTCTTGATGGAGTATTTCCCACACCATCTTCTTGCGGAAGTAAGGCATGTGGGTCTGAAAAGAAAAGAAAACTCCATTAAATACACCTCATGGCAGAAAGAGACACAAAATACCAATAAACACCCAGTTAATTCTTTACTGTGAAGTTCCTTTTAAGAACTGTCAACACTTGCCCTTCGGGTACAGCCTGGCTTTCACCCACACAGCTCCTAAGAGGGCGGCATGACACCAAAACCAGATCTCCTTGACTACACAACAGCTTACAAGCACTTTCACAGAAGAGCACTGCCTTGGAAAAGAACCAGGGTCTTCATTGGTCAAAAGCTGAGACCCATTTCTCCCAAAGATCCGAAGGCCAGATCCCACAAACCCACTGGCTGCGGTATCTCGCCCAAGAGGAATCTCACTGGGAGCAGATACCTCAGCCGCTGCGTAACTTCCCTGGCTCTTGTCTCTATGCGGAAGAGGCTGGAGCTGTTTAGAACCTTCACTCACCTGTGTAAAGGTCATCGGTTTGTCTCTGCAGATGTAATCTGCGTATTTGCAGGTAAACACGCCGCAGTCGCTTCCATTCGATTGCTGAGGGATTTCCTAACGAATGCAAAGAAGATGGAGAATTTGCCTCTATCTTCAAGGAAAAGCAACTTGGAAGTAGCACCCATTCCCAAAAATACCCTAACCAGACACTCCTGAACTTGCACCATCCCCAATAACCGCTCCCCAACACAAGGAACACACCCCAGGAACTGCACATCATCCCTCCCCTGGGCTTCCTACGCTCGGATGTTACAATCCAAATTCCTCGCAGGCTGATAAGGGACAGCAGGCTTCCTCCCTGCAAGGTGTCTTGAGGTTTGTACAGTGTCTTTCTGAAGTGACGTTCCTTAAATCGAGTCTTTAGGTGCTGCTTTTCACTATTAACTTGTTGAGAAACATCAGCTCAACCCCTTGCTTTGTCACGTGCCAGGATTTGGGCTGCAAGCCAGAAGCCTACGTTCTCTGACAACTGCTAAAGAGACTTTAAATTGGACTTGTGAAATGCGGGCAAAGCCAAATTCACCTTAACGTGGCAGAGGAATTAAAAAAAACCCAAGAAAGTATTCAGCCAGCAAGGAGAGGCACTGCTCAAAGATTTCATCCCAGCCTGGTTTCCTGGTCCTCTTGCAGCCCGATGTGGTGCCATAAGAAGGTGCTTCTGGCTGTTCTCTAAAGTCCTGGCCTTATGAGAAAGCGTTAAGAGCTCTGTGACAAGGAGTTCTAGTTCACATTTCAAGTGCAAGTAGTGTTCGCTTACATGGGGCTCCATGCTGTGAATAGTCCACTCTGAAGCATTCAGCTTCACGTGTCTTTTTTCGCAGCTTTCTTCTTGCAGGTATTTGCTGTTTAAAACAAAAGAAAAATCACTCTTCATCGCTGTCATTTAGGCCAAGAAAAAAAAGGCTGCTGAAAGATCCCAGGAAGACGAATGGCAGGAGAGTAAAGTGTCAGAGGATCCTCCCAGCAGCTGCTTTAAGGCATTGGGAGGAAAAATCCAAATCTTAAATTTACAAACACTGTGAGAGGCTGTGAGCTTATGACCAGCAATGAGACCAACAATTCCAACAGAGGCTTCCACAACAGCCTAAGTTCAGTGCTTAGTAGAGGTCAAAAAACCCCAAATGATAGGTTATCAGAGGAAGAACAGAAAAACCAAGCAAGGAACCCTCATGTCGTCATTCCACCCTGTGCCTGAATCCCACAGACTGCGTGCACCTCCGGACGAATAAATACAAAAGCTTTTGGGCCAGTAGCTCTGTCCGAGGAAGTTTCCAGGCCACCACTTGCTGGAAAAAAGGACCGGATGCAGACCTGTTCTTATACCCTTTCCCAGGCAGCTGCTGTTAACTGGTCAGGAGAGCACCGCACTAAACCAACGCTTGGTTTCTCTCTGTGGGGCCGCTCTCCTTTTTCTTGGGCTACAAAGCTGTTGCATTAAGGGTTGTTACTCCGTCCACATCAGTGGCATAGACTTCTAAGGATGCCTGCTGGCACAACATGAAAACCTGTTCCCGTTCCATTGGAGAGGTGTGCGTGCCAGCCGACACAGCTGGAAAAGCTTGCTACACGGTACCTGTCTTGAGCGAGAATGTCAGAATGACAAAGAACACCCAGTGGCATCTTGAAACACTTCTTCCCTGAAACGCTTCCCTTTCGTCAACAGCCCGGTTTTATCAATCACTAACAAAGTTGGTGCCCATGTGCCACGGGGCTACCATGTCTTTGTCTGGGATATAGGGGGAAGGTGGCAGAAGCCAGGCACCCAAGACACTGGGTGGAGGGGATGATGTGAGACTAGGTAAGGAGTCACTGTCAGACAACTCGCAGCAAGCGAATCCAGGATTTCTGCTTTGTTATCTACAAGAAATGGGAAAACTTGCAGTCGCGTCACAGGGGCAAAATCCAAAAACCTTCTCCTAATTCACAACACAAAAGCAGTGACTGAGCAGTTACTTACAGCAGAGTCTCACAAATCTGGTCCTCTTCTTGTCCCAGGGAGTCAAAGTATTTGACCGTCTTCTTTCTGGTGTCGATGACCTGTTATCAAAAGGTGACTGTTAGACAAAGTGCACCCCTGTGCTGCACAAACCTTAATGACTTTTCTCGCTAGCTTTTTCTCCCCACCCAGTTCTAAAGAACAAGCCCGTCTGACTCCCCGCTAGCGTCCAGTGCAAGCGCAAGTTAATGGGCACTAAGAGGATGTCCTTCTCGAAGAGATCCACGTGCCTGGTCCATCTTCCTACTGCTTTGTAGCCTCCAGAAGTTAGTTTTTGGTAAAAGAAAGAACTAAAAGCATGGACTGATGGATACCCTGCCTGCTTGCTTCTTTCCATGACAAGACCCATGTAGAAATTAATGACCTGTACCATAAAGAGGAAGCTTGAGATGTAAAACAAGACACTAGCTTACCAAATGAAAAACACAGCAATGTGTCTTTTCTGGCCACCCTTAAGTACGCAGCTGAGAGAACTCCAGCCTCAGCTGTCAGCTTTTGTTGTGAGAATTTCACACTTGGTTACATCTGCAGGTTGACAAAAACACCTGCCACCCACTCCAATAACCTAGACTAACTCCTGGAAGCTGCACAAGACAAGAAGTAAAGGAACTTCCAGAAGCACTGGACCCTTAAGTACCTAAAATAAGAACTGTGCAGAGATTTCTGGGCTCTGCAGTGCAGCTCATCAAATAACTTTGCAAAGACTTCTGTACACGGTGAAGGGGTATTTTGAAATAAACGCTCCATTAGAAGATCCTTGTGCTGCAGCTACTTTTACCTCATCGTTTAGCCAGCAAAGGTTCCTTAGGGTGCGGATGTCCTCGCGAGTCACCCTTAGTTTGAAGGCACTGCTCATGACCTCATCTGGCTCACCTTTGCCTAATGCGGCAATGACCTCTCTCTCCGTGGCCTGAAAGGAAAAATTAAATGGGGAAGGACTTGTGAAACAGAGCATCCAGCATGCCAACCTGTGGGCAGCTTTCAACTCAAACACGGCCTGGAAATGAAGCTCAGATGACAGAGCAACTGGCTTTGCTGGCTTTCGGCTAAGGTAGCAATCGCCCTTTTTTGTTGCTTGGTTGGTTTCAGCATCCTAACTTGGAACTTTAGGGCCCAGGTTTGCTTCGATTTGTTTTCGCCAAGGAAGCTGAGATAAAACACCGAGACTGGCAAACACACAGCAAACGCCTTTCCCGTGTGATGCTGTAGCCCTCGCAATGCTGAGGTTTAAGCCAACCGCAGCAGGCATTCTCCATGCCAAGGCAGCTGAGTCAGGAGCCTGAAAGAATGTGAGGGTGAGGGAACTTCAAGGGACCTGAAGCACCAGCAAAGGGGGAAACTGAGGCAGCTACACTGGAGTCAGACAATCGGGAGTCCAGGTTGTGCATGCAACTGGTTGCAATTTGGACGTTTCCATCTAAGTCTGCTTAAGGAACGCAAATAAACCACTAGGTCTGTTGGTATAAAATACTCTGAACTGCAATAGCATCTTCTTCTCGGTTGAAGGTGGGCTAGCAGGATAAGAAAACCCCTGGTTTTCCTTGTACTGAGCATCACCCCGCAGACTTTGTAAACTCTCGACTTTCTAGCCCTTTCCAAGTCAATCCTCTGTAGGCAAAAAAGGGGGCGCTCAGTTAGACTACACCTCCCAAGAACAAAAGCCGTCAAAATTCAGACAAGCAGGGGAACCTCAACTCCCCCTCCCTGTTGCATAGCGTAACTAAGTTAACTCCTGTGACCAGTGCTACATGCAGCGCAACCATGCCCAGTGCGCATCCACGGCTCGGTGAGATCCTGAGGACGTACGCACGCAAGATGCTCAGGTCCCCCACAAGCAAGGCAACACCATGGATCAGGAAAAGCTTCTCTTTCAAGTTCTATCTTCATGGTAGGACAGGTTGAGAGGCAGATCCCATATAACTGTATGAATCCGGTTAGCACTGCTCTGGGAGACTGTTGTTAAACCTGGACTCATTTTTGCCCGAGTAACAGAAGCCCCACAAACCCTTAGGTTAGAGCACAACTGAAGGAGCGCGTGGAGCATAAGATGCTTAAATCCTGTAAATCCTTCACACCAGCTTTAGTGCTGACCTTTGCACTGGGAAGTCAGAGCTGCAGACACTCCCTAACGGGTTAAACCCCAGTTCTTCAGATTTCAAAAAGCCTTAAGAACCACCTATAACAAATGGGGTTCCTTGCAGCTGTTTCACAGCCTTCAGTTTTGTCCAACAGCCTGTCAGCTACGGTACCTCTGTGAGCGGAGTAAAGCCGCCTGCTCTTTTTTGCAGCCTTGGCAGTTTCTTTTCTTCCACATCAAGGGCGGGTGACTTTTTGGCCCCAGCAGGTGACAGAGGTACTTGGGATAATACATCTTCTGAGATCTGACCTCCACGCTGTTCCTGTTAGACAAAAGGACGTCAAGCTAGCAATCCAGCACAGATTTTTTTGCTAGGGGATAGTACAGAAGATCTTCCTCAGGTCTAAAACTGGAAGGGCTTTTGTACACACAGCCAACCAGCAAACTCCAAAGGTACTTTTTGTCGAGGACTGCATTCCAACTGCGCACCCATGGAGTGCTGCACTCAAACTAAACGGAGGCAAGAGAGACAGAAAGTTAGTTTGCCTTGGAGTAGCATTAAGAACCCCAGCAAAGCCTCCACGTGTAGGCAGCAAGTTGAGACTGAGATTACTATTTCTGATTTCCATGACTAAAATTTAATTTTGATCTCAATCCTGACCAGGGATGAAAGTCAAAGAGATGTACTTCCTATCTCACAAAACAAGACACCACTAAAGACACCACAGGCCAGCTTTGCAGGTCAACTAAGCCTGTGCGGTAAAAGCTTTGAGGCTGTACCGAGCACATTAAAGGGGAAGAAGAAAAATAGCGGGAAACCCTTTGTGATAGTGCTACTCAACAAATCATGTTCCCGCTTTCCTTGGGGAAAACGACCTGGACAAATACAGATACTGTTGAGTAAGTACTGAAAGTGAGGAGCGCAAAAATTTCTCATCACCAATAGCTAAATTTTCCTAAAACCCAAAATAAGGAATAACACAAGCTTACCCCTGCAACAGCTTGTTTCTCTGCTGCGTCCTGTTCCAGAGACTCTTCTGCTGGTGGGGAGCCCCTGCAAGGAGAGGGGGAGAGAGAGAGCAGTGAGCTGTGTACCTGTACTGTCCCACGGAATTCTCAAGAATTCACCTTCGGGATAAGAAATGCTTTTTCAAGGCTCCTGCTGACTGGAGCCGCGGTTGCACACGTGTGACAACATCCTCTCAGCTTCCAGCACGATTCTTTCGGAGCAGCAAGACTGGGATAGAATGAAGAAGCTGGGAGCTTTGTAAATTCCTTCCCATCTACCCGTGCAAGACTCCTTTGGTTTCTCTTGATCAGTTTCATTCTTTGGAAAACAGGGAAGCAACCAGCACTTCCTCTGTCAAGTGCTCTGGGATCTACCGGTGATAAATGCTGCATGCTAGGTGTTCTGCTGCAAGGTATAACATGAACGCCTGCAACTATACCTGCAGCCAAATAGAGTTAGCTTACGGAAACTAAGACCAGCACAGGGAACTACAAATGGGACAGCCACAGGATATTTACTTGCCTTCTGTAGGCTAGTCAAGAGAGTGACTGTCCCCATTTGGAGAGGATTATCAGTAAAACCACGCAGACTCTGAAGAGCAAACAAATGCACAGACGTTAAAGTTACCCGTATACACACGTGCCTTCTTCAAAAACGAGAATTTGCCTTGTCACCAAAGACCCCCTTTTCCAGGAGGGAGACCTACAACAGACTCTCACGGTATTCTCCACTTTCAGTCCAGCGTCGTAAGAGTAGTATCACAAGCTTTGTCAAATGACTTCCGTTGGTAGTTAAATCCACAAAAAAAGGCAAGAAAACGTCCCTTTTACTTGAACCCATCCTACTCTCTCAGTTCCTTTCTTTCCTTCTCTCCCCTCGAGCTTAGGTGAACCACTGACAATTTAAGCACAGAAAGAACAGTGCCGCACAGCTAAATAGAGCGCTACTGTTTCAAGTGGGGAGAAGAATAGGGACGGAAAGAGACATGCACACAGAGCCAAAAGAAACAAGAACCATGATTAAAAGAGATGCTACCTGGTCATAAGATCTCCCTGAGACGGCTCTGGGCAGCAAACATCTAGCCATTTGATATCTGCACAGAAAAACAGCAGTATTAAAAAATAAGTCAACTTTCAATTTTACTTTTCAAGTCAAAAGAAGTACAGAAGCCAGAGTTTTCTAAGGTAGGTGAAACCCAAGAAAAATCAGGCATATTAAATACTTCTGCAACGTGCGATACCTGTCCTTCTCTTTTCTGCTGCAGTCTCGGCAGGATCATCCGCAGGTGTACAAATGCTGAGGAAAGAACACACAGAAGAGTGGTTTGAAACTTCCTTCAGTTTCTACCAGGCTGACTTCCCTCCACAGCACCCAAACTTCCAAAGTTACTTTTCATAGCCCAAAGGTTTCCCCCTCCGAGCGCCCCTGGCATCATCTCAGGCACACACACGCCAACTGCCACCGCTGAGCATCCCCCAGCAACACCCCCCAACCTCTCCCAGGCAACGGACCGCTCACATACAGCTAATTATCCCACTACAGCATACTGGGCCTCTTTTCCTCATTCTGTTAACACTTTCTAACCTTTGACATTTGTTCCCATCACCAAAAACTTGAGGAAGTTAATATGTCATGTTTCCCTCTTTCCTCAAGGAAAGCAGCGTACCAGCGATTCCTAAGCCATCCGAGTTCATCAGTCACTACGCTGAGTTGCAAAGAAAAGACTAAGTAGGACAGGAAAGAAAAGGTGGGAAAGCAACTCATGCATACACCCACTTCAATAACTCACGGCTAAAGCAGTGCCCGTGAACTAGGTCTTGAAATGATTCTCAGCTGCACCCTTTCTTATTAAGCCTAAGTCCAAATACTAGATCAGTTGATAACAACGATAAAATCCAGTAAAACTTTTTACTTTGGGAATGGAGCACAAAGGTTGTTCCCAGTTGGTTTTTTCCTCTGTTTGTCTCCCAAAATGCCATGACAGACGGCAAGGATTCTTGCAAGAATTCTTTGGTATTTCTTACACAAAATAATTTCTTTCAAACCGTTATGCTCCCGAACCCTGCGAGCCCACGCCAAGCCCTGCCACCCCGCAGGGGGGGCTCTGGGTGGGCAGAGAGGCCGAGCCCAGCCCAGGAGCGTGGCGGGAACCCCAGGGCGAGACACCCCACTGCGCCCCAGCCCACAGAGCGGCTAACGGCTCAAGCCCCTCAGGCCGAGGCGGTGGGGCTGACGCTCCCGCTCCGCGCAAGCAGGCCCCGGGGGAGTTCCGCAGCCCCCTGAGCCGGGGCAGGCCATGGGTGACGGGCTTGGGTGATGGGGAGATGGGACGGGGCGAGGCCCTCGGGCAGCCCGGAGGCGGCGGGGCTGCTCGCTGATCTGGGTGGCGGCCTCTTGGGCGGCGGCGAGACCCTCGGGCGGCACGGGGCGGCGGCGGCGAGGAGGGTGCCGAGGGCCCCCAGCAGCCATGGGGACAGAGGCCTCGCGCCGGCACGCGGTGGAAGGGTGCCCGGCCCGCGCACCCAGCACCGCCTCCCTATTGGCTGCCGGGGAGCGCCCCCCGCCCCTCGCAGATGGAGGGGAGGGACGGGGAGGCGGCGGGGCGCACGCATGCGCCATCTTGGCGCTGCCTGAGGGAGGCGGTAGCAGCCGCCCAGCCCTCCGCCGCCTCCTCCCGGCTTGGGCCGGGCCTGTGCCGGCTCACCCCCCTCCAGGCGAGGAACTTTCCCTCCCAGAAAGCCCGGAGCCGAGGCCTGGAGGGACGTGGAGGGGGACGGGCCCGTCTCCCTTTAGGGAGAGGCCCAACAGAGGCCGGAGGGACCTCGCGGGGGACCCACAGAGGCCCGGGGGCCCCCATGGAGGACCCAGAGGCTGGAGAAGCCCTTCCGCCTCCCGCAGGACGGAGACGGGCATCACCGCCCGCCCACGCGGGCTCTTGCGCGCCCCCTGCTGCCTCCTCTGCTCTCAGGCAGTGAGGGAATGGCATTGCCGGGCTTACCCAGCGCTATCGAGGTAGCGCAGCCACCGCTTTTTGCCCACACGCTGGGGAGCCGCGGTGCCTGCGCCCGGCTCCACCATGGCAGCGGTGCAACTAGGGACGCGGACGCTGCATTCGACCATGGTGACGAACCGTGATGTAGCGGCGGCCAAGGGCCCGCTGCAGGGAGCCCGGCTAAAGCGGCTGCTCTGGGGCTGGCAAGCAGGCTGGCGAGTGCTGGGGCTGGCTCCTGGTGGCCTTGGCTGGCTCTCGGGGGCAATCCCTTGCCCTGCCCCGCTGTTAAAGGTTTTTTTTTTTTAATACAGTGCTTCCTAATGGTTTATCAGCTGTTGCCTCTGGGGTGGAAATGTGCACGTGTTGCTGCAGCCACGTCCCGGAGAGACTTTTCTCTCCTGGAGAGGCACATGAGGCGTGAAAACGAAGTTTTAAGTCTAAGAGGAGCAAAGGGGGCAGAGGAAAGTGCTCAGGGCAGGAATGGCCATTTGGAGCAGCCCTTGTCACAGGAGGTCCCACTAGCTTTTTATGCCTGCAGGGAGTCTTAAGGGATGGTGGGGTCTGGTTTAATGAAAACGACCTTCCTCGTTCCTTTAGGAACTGAATTGCCACTTCACTTATGCTCCAGGGCTCTGGCCAAGGAAGATGCCTGAGCGCTGGATGCAGAAGTGGATGTGGCAGAGGGCTTGCAGGCAGGCTGCAGGCAGGGTGGGTGGTGGAAGCAGCCCGGCAGAGGGCAGGGCAGCCCCATGCAGGGCCTGCAACTTGGAGATGAGTTGCCTTCTCCCTCCCTCTCCTCTGCCCATCCCGTGTGTCTTATGTGAATCCTGCCGCCGAGAGCTGGAGGGGGCGCAGGGCGTTTGTTTGAGTTCCTGGGTAAGGAAAAATGCGAGGGTTTTCTCGGTTTAGCTCTGTGAAGCCAAAACTCATCTGCAACACTCCTGTTTCTGGCCACAGCAGAGAGAAAGCCGGAGCGCTGAACCCACCGGACAATATTCTAGAAAAGGGGGAAGGGTGGTCTTTTGGGGAAGGGGTCTTCCCTGCCCCCAAGGCCAATGTGGCACACATGAGACTCATACAGCTGCCCTGTGGCACAGGGTGATGCTGAGGCTTCTCTCCTGCCTTGGGACCCCCTACCCTGGGCACAGGTGTGGAGCCAGCCCTGGGGCTGCAGGATTCCTCTGCCAGGCATGTCCCCCCAGCCGCAGTTTCTCCCACCCTGCAGCAGAGCCCACGACAGGACAATTCTCAGAAAAAGCAGAGAAATCTTCTCTGGGAATTGTGTTATTCTAAAGCAGCTCCTCTGTGCTTCCTGGTAACACCACTTCCTTGTCCTCAGCAGGAAAGGGATTTTAATGCTGTTAAATGATTTTAAAACACCTGTGTGAATGGCTTTGTGTGTGCCGGAAAAGTACCGGACAGTGATGGCAGGGTCAGCGTGGCTGCGGTGCCTGTCCAAAGATTTTGTCCCAATCGGATTCCTTTGTGCGTGGTGTTTGGTGTGGAGACTGTTGTGATCTCTAAACATCAATAACCAAACACATGAAGAAGTTAGAGATTCATTAAATTAATGCCACCAGACTGAGAGTCTTTCTTTTTGGAGTGGAGTCTCTTGTTGCACCTTACATTAAATGCTTTTTTGTTTTTCCCTCTCTGTCTCCTGTATATGGCAAAAAATTCCCATTTTTCTAAAGGCAAATAAACAACAGCTGAATGTGCGAGAGGCTGTACGTGGGAGCAATCTGAAGACATATGGAAATTGTGAAAGCTGCGTGGCGCCAAATGGTAAAGGGTGTTTATGAGGCAGGAGGCTCCAGGAAAACCCGCAGCCCCGAGGTCTGTGGGGCCAAGCCAGAGGTTCCCAGAGAGCTTTAGAACAACGCACAGGTTTCCCTCCCGGCTCTTTGGGTGTGGGATCAATCTCCAGACATATGGAAATTTTGAGGCTGCAGGGGCACAAGGTGGTACAGGGTGGTTTTGAGGCTGAAGGCGGCAATAAAGTCCGCAGCCCTAACGTCTGTGGTGCCATGCAAGCGGTTCCCAGAGAGCTTTAGAACAAGCCACATTTTTCCCTCCGTGCTCTTTGGGTATGCGAGCAATCTCCAGACATATGGAAATTTTTCCTGCTGGCGCGGCACCAGGTGGTACTGGGTGGTTTTTAGGCTGAAGGCGCCAGGAAAGCCCACAGCCCCAAGGTCTGTGGGGCCATGCAAGTGGTTCCCAGAGAGCTTCAGAACAAAGCACATGTTTCCCCCTGGGTCTTTGGTTGTGGGAACAATATCCAGACATATGGAAATTTTGGAGGCTGCAGTGGCGCCAGGTGGTACTGGGTGGTTCTGAAGCTGAAGGCGCCGGGAAAGCCTGGAGACCCAAGCTCCGTAGGGTCATGCAAGCGGTTCCCAAAGAGCTTTAGAAGACGCCACATTTTTCCCTCCTGGCTCTTTGGGTGTGGGAGCAATCTGCAGACATATGGAAATTTTGGAGGCTGGCGCGGCACCAATTGGGAAAGGATTCTTTTGAGGCTGAAGGCAGCAGGAAAGCCTGGAGCTACAATGTCTGAGGAGTCATGCAAGCGGTTCCCAAAGAGCTTTAGAAGAAGCCACAGCTTTCCCTGCTGGATCTTAGGGCGTGAGAGCAATGTCCAGACATATGGAGATTTTGGAGGCTGGCGCAGCGCCAAGTGGGAAAGGGTGGTTTTGAGGCTGAAGGCAGCAGGAAAGCCTGCAGCCCCCAGGTCTGTGGGGCCATGCAAGCGGTTCCGAAAGATCTTTAGAACAACACACAGTTTTTCCTGCTGGCTCTTCTGGCGTGGGACCAATGCCCAGACATATGGAAAATTTAGAGGCTGGCGCGGCGCCAAGTGGGAAAGGGTGCTTTTGAGGCTGAAGGCAAGAGGGAAGCCTGCAGCCCCCAGGTCTGTGGGGCCATGCAAGCGGTTCCCAAAGACCTTTAGAAGAAGACACAGTTTTCCCTGCTGGCCCTTTGGGCGTGGTAGCAATCACCAGACATATGGAAATTATGGAGGCTGGTGCGGCGCCAAGTGGGAAAGGGTGGTTTTGAGGCTGAAAGCGCCAGGAAAGCCCGCAACCCAAATGTATTTGTGGCCATGTAGGCCGTTCCCAAAGAGCTTTAGAAGAAGCCACAGTTTTCCCTGCTGACCCTTTAGGCGTGGGAGCAGTGTCTAGACATATGGGAATTTTGGACGCTGACGCAGCGCCAAGTGGGAAAGGGTGGTTTTTGAGGTTGAAGGCAGGAGGAAAACCTGGAGCTCAAAGGTCTGTGGGGCCACGCAAGCGGTTGCTAAAGAGGTTTAGAAGTAGCCCCAGTTTTCCCTGCTGGCTCTTTGGGCATGGGAGGAATCTCCAGACATATGGGAATTTTGGAGGCTGGCGCGGCGCCAAGTGGGAAAGGGTGCTTTTGAGGCTGAAGGCAAGAGGGAAGCCTGCAGCCCCGTAGTCTGTGGGGCCATGCAAGCGGTTCCCAAAGACCTTTAGAAGAAGCCAGAATTTTCCCTGCTGGCCCTTTGGGCGTGCAAGGAATCTCCAGACATATGGAAATTGTGGAGGCTGATGCGGCGCCAAGTGGGAAATGGTGGTTTTGAGGCTGAAGGCAGGAAGAAAGCCTGGAGCCACAAGGTCAGTGGGGACAGCCAAGCGGTTCCCAAATGTTTTTAGAACAAGGCATAGTTTTCCCTGCTGGCTCTTTCGGCATGGGAGCAATTTCCAGACATATGGAGATTTTGGAGGCTGGCACGGCGCCAAGTGGGAAAGTGTTTTTTTGAGGCTGAAGGCAACAAGAAAGCCTGCAGCCCCAAGATCTGTGGGTCCATGCAAGTGGATCCCAAAGAGCTTTAGAACAACACACATTTTTCCCTGCTGGCTCTTTGGGTGTGGAGCAATCTCCAGACATATGGAAATTTTTGTGCCTGGTGCAGCGCCAAGTGGGAAAGGGTGGTTTTGAGGCTGAAGGCAGCAGGAAAGCCTGCAGCCCCCAGGTCTGTGGGGCCATGCAAGTGGTTCCGAAAGATCTTTAGAACAACACACAGTTTTTCCTGCTGGCTCTTCTGGCGTGGGACCAATGGCCAGACATATGGAAAATTTAGAGGCTGGCGCGGCGCCAAGTGGGAAAGGGTGCTTTTGAGGCTGAAGGCAAGAGGGAAGCCTGCAGCCCCCAGGTCTGTGGGGCCATGCAAGCGGTTCCCAAAGACCTTTAGAAGAAGACACAGTTTTCCCTGCTGGCCCTTTGGGCGTGGTAGCAATCACCAGACATATGGAAATTATGGAGGCTGGTGCGGCGCCAAGTGGGAAAGGGTGGTTTTGAGGCTGAAGGCAGCAGGAAAGCCTGCAGCCCCCAGGCCTGTGGGGTCATGCAAGCGGTTCTCAGAGAGCTTTAGAAGTAGCCCCAGTTCTCCCTGCTGGCTCTTTGGGCGTGGGACCCATCTCCAGACATAAGGGAATCTTGGAGCGTTGTGCGGCGCCAAGTGGGAAAGGGTGGTTTTGAGGCTGAAGGCAACAGGAGAGCCCGCAGTACCAAGGTGTGTGGGCCAAGCAAGTGGTTCCCAAAGAGCTTTAGAAGAAGCCAAAGTTTTCCCGCCTTGCTCTGTGGGCGTGGGAGCAGTCCCCAGACATCTGAAAATTTTGGAGGCTGGCACAGCGCCAAGTGGGAAAGGGTGCTTTCAGGGTGAAGGCAACAATACAGACCTCAGCCCCAAGGTCTGTGGGGCCATGCAGGCGGTTCCCAAAGAATTTTAAAAGAGGACAAAATTTTCCCTGCTGGCTCTTTGGGCGTGGGACCAATCTCCAGAGATATGGCTGTTTTTGTTCCTGGCGTGGCGCCAAGTGGGAAAGGGTGGTTTTGAGGCTGAAGGCAGCAGGAAAGCCTGCAGCCCCCAGGTGTGTGGGGCTACGCAAGCGGTTCCCAAAGAGCTTTAGAACAAGGCATAGTTTTCCCTGCTGGCTCTTTGGGCGTGGGACCAATCTCCAGACTTATGGCCATTTTTGTGCCTGGCGCGGCGCCAAGTTGGAAAGGCTGGTTTGTTGGAGTGGCAGACGGACCCGGAGTAACGATGGAATCTCAATATGTGTATGATCGTTCTCTCCCTTTATTCAAGTTCTCACAAAATATACATAGACAGGCAATAAGAGCACGCACTAGCGGCAGCTATATGATTGGCTTACAGTCTCTGTTCACACGCTGTCCATACAGTTCATTCACAGATCAGGTTGGTTACAGGAATTCACATAGTAAATTGCTTAGTCATTAACGCAACATGTTTTCTACCTTCTCAGTTCCCGTTTTTCCCATGTACTAATTCCATCTTCTACCACTTGTTTTGATCTTAATCTAATCTCTCCTAGTAGGGAGGCTGGCTCACGTGACCATTTTCTCTCAGACACATTCCTACAATACCCCCTTTTTCTTCTTGAGCCAGCCAGACCTTATGCATGGCATTTTCAATCATGTCAGTCACTTTGCGGAGAACACATGAGGCTACCATAATCAATAATAATATAACCAACAGTAGCATGAGCCCTTGCTTTATTAAGTCTGGTAACCATCCCGTTATACCCCATGAGTTTGACCAATCATCAAAACCATTTTTTGACCGCTTTTAATTTGGACATGTTATCCTTCTTGTGACGCTCTTAGTAGGTTACCTACTAAACACAATTAAAACTGAATCAAAAAGAACCCTGCTAAGGCAATAAATACCCAGATCCCTAATTTTAGCCCAGAAAGCCAATTTCTTTGGATTTACCCACGAGAAATCCTTTTGTAATATTTCAAATACATTGCGGTTGCTGACAGCACAAGCAACCCTGGAAAAACAATCGTGGTAACATGTCTATCATCATAGTTACTGGTTTTGTAAAGGTATGTGGCAAAAATACCCACTCTAACGCAGTCAGGCTCTTTGCGAGTGCATCATCCCACTGTCCTATCAGGGCATAAAGTTGAAATTCTTGTAGGAAGGTGTTCAATGCGTCTTGCAGCAGTAGTCGACTATATCTTATCTTTCAACATGCTGTAATGCCTTCTGAGCTGTTGGGGTTAATGAACATAAAACATGGGGGGGCGGGGGCAGACACAGTGCTTCAGGGCATCCCCAGTACCTTCAAAGTGTGCTCATGTCTCTCTCCCCCTCTCTGACCCGAGACAGCCTCCTTATATCCTGCACTGGATCGAGTAGAAAAGTACAGGCCAGAGTCGCTGCACACGTGGCCAGTGTATGCAGCGAGTCTCACCAAACTCATGATCCAGCTTTGCTAACAGCAGCTGTCTGATACGTGACTCCATTGTTGTAATCCCTTCTTGTTATCTTCTTCTGTGAAGGTCAGGTTCTCATGGATACACACATGGGTTTTTAGAGCAACATAGTCTACAACTCGTACAAGGGTACGATGCAAAGCGGCATTTACAACTGATTGTAAATTAGACAATTATTAGACACATCAAACAGCATACTAAACATAACAGACAAATTCGTTCCACACAGGCGATGAGCATAATTTGCTTCAACCAACCCCACCCCCAAGTCCATCCAGCAAAAAGATTTTCAAAAGTGGTCTCCACAAGTTGCTTGTTCGGTCGGAGCAGTTCCTGCAACTGGGCATGGATGGATTTGGAGTGGTCACTTAGATTCATACTATACAGTCCTTTAAAATCTTGACAACCATGTCTGTGAGCTGAAAGCAAAAAAACAGTAGCAGTTCTGTTTTGCAACATTGCATATTGAATACTATCTACATCTAGCAATAACTCAGAAATAGCGGTACTAGTAGCATTGTTAAACTTATCCTTGGCAGCAAGAGAGTCCTTGTTATCACGAATCCTTGGCAGCAAAAGAGTCCTTGTTAGCTAGAGCGCATGCAGACTCCCTGTTCTTGCTGGTACTGTGCTTTGATCTTCTTCCACAACAGGCCAAGATTCTCAAGCAGCTAGATAAGGTGTCTGTGAGTCCATTACAGGCTTATGTCATCCAAATATTTTTCTTTGCCAGCACCCGAGACTGAATAACAATTGGTGTGATATATGTGTTTTCCAGCACCCAGGTGCGAGTCCCTTGAGTGTATTTACAGTCCTCCTCGGTGATCTTCTGTTGCTTTCCCATATTCCACCCCCTTGCTCAAGAGACCGCTTCTGCTGGGTTCATTTTAGTCTCGCAGGGTATAACAGAGAGCAATCTACTAAGGCATGCAATAACATATACACATATAGGAAAAAACCAAAAACATATCTCTATGGTACTGCTTTGAATCAGGTGTCCTATTTCTCTTTTTCTGATGCTTTCTCGTAATGCTTATGGCATACTTTTGTGCGAACGTGGCACATTTCCCATCTAATTGTTCCTGGTTGGTTTCTTTTTTTTCTTTTTTTTTGTTTTTTCTTTTTTTTTCTTTTTTTATTTTTCTTTTTTCTTTTCTTTTTTTTCCATCACTTATGACTGACATAAAAGTCTGCCTTTACAACAAGAGCTCAGTTTCTCATTTTTCCTTAAGTTTCTCATTTTCCTACAGAGCATCCTATAGATTTTGGCTCAACTCCTTTTCCCAATCAACCATGACCTTATAGACAAACAACAAACAACCAGCGATACGCCCTGCACGGGTGAGCCGTTCCCGAGAGTGTAAACGTGTAGGCTGGTGAAAACTCCCCCAATATTTCAGGACTTCCATCGGTTCTACAGCCCATCCTGGTGTATCTACCTGGGGCGCGCTCGCCTTACGCGCTCGCCTTACATCTAAACAGTGTGTATATACAGACTTCTTCACTGGACGGAGTGTCAGCCCTAGTTGCATATGAGAACAGCACCACACCGGGCAGAACACCTGCTCAAGTGGAGTCACCTAACGACACTGCACACAACAAAAGCAAACAGTAGCACACACGCTGATCAGCAGGTATAAGCTGGCGCCCACACACACTTACACAGCAGACTATAAAACCAGCACTTCTATCTCAGGGAGACGACTGGGGAGGGGAGGGGGCGAGGCGGGCAATGGCAGGAGCCAACAGCTCCGGCTCTGTCCTTCTCTGCTGACATTCTGCCTCCTCCCTCGGCCTCAGGTGGAGCAGAGGGGATCAGCAGGGGATCGTCCCAGACCATCGGACCTGGCCTGTTCGATCCCCCTCCCGTGGGTTGTAATGCTGCAAAAGCCCCGGCCGCCGTGGCTCGCTCCGCCTTCATATCTTGTAAGGTCGATAACACCAACTGCTATGTCGTCGCTAACGGTGATGCCTCTTTGTCTCCTTTACTTATCACTTCCCACAGTTTTTTCCCAACAACCTCCCATATTTCTGGTTTAAAAGCTGTCTGGGGCTCTGGTGCGAATCTGTTCTCTCTGCACCATATTAACAACCTTCGGAGGATACGCTCATCGTATGTCACCCCTCTCTTAGAGACGATATGCAGGAGAAGTCTTAATATAGCCCCTTCTTCTTTTGTTACTTGTTGCCTCATCTCCTGCCCCGGCTGCTCACCTCTCTCTGGGTGTCCGTGGCCACGTCGTCTGTTTCCTCTATTCCGGATTGCTGCCCAGTCCGCCCGGTCTCAGTCCAGCTGAGCCGTCCTCCAGCCGGTGGGTCTCCTTCTGGGTCTTCCGACCCCCGCATTCCGTTGCTCAAGCCAAGTGCCAATCGGTATCATGTCAGGGTCACCATCTGAGGAGAAATAAGTGGACTCCAGACGATCCAATGTGAATCAACAGAAGGCGTTTATTAAGCATAGATCACCATCTTTTATACCCTGTGTTGTAGCTGTACATGCGACTCGCTTATTTCTGATTAGCTAGTTACACTGTCCATGTGCTCTGCATGCAGTTCGTTCACGCATCAGATTGGTTAGTAGAATTCGCATAGTAAATTGCTTAGTCCTTAGCACAACATGTTTTCTACCTTCTCTGTTCCCATTTTTCCCATGTACTAATTCCATCTTCTACCACCTGTTTTGCTCTTAATCTAATCTCTCACAGTAGGGAGGCTGGCTCACATGACCATTTTCTCACAGACACATTCCTACACTTGCCCAGCAGGTGGTTGCCAGAGCAGTGGTGGTCCCTGAGCTCTAGGAGATGTCTGGAATGGATGTCTGAAAGCCTGGTGCCTTGAGTAGGCTTTCTTGACTTGAAAGGCAGTTGGTACCTGAACGTCTGTGCAAACCTTTGGAGGTTGGCAGGGAAGTGTTGCAAAAGTATTTGAGAGCCGCCGTGGTCAAGGTTTTCTCTAAGCGTGATCCATGGAAGCATTTCCTAGAGAAGTCTTTAGAGCATCTGCAGTCTCTGGGGCCTTTGTCTGTGATGCGCTTGATTTGTGCAGGTGATTTTCCCAGTTGCTGCTGGGGCAAGGAGTTGGGTGGAAAGTGCAGTGAAAAGCTTTCAGTCTCGCTGAGAGAAATGGAAATAACTGATGTGCTTTCTTCCACTGCAGGGCAGGAAGAGAGGGCCCAGGGCCAGGAAGGGGGTGTTGCCTATTTGTTGGTTCTAGGTGGCTGCTGTTTCAGCACTTGCTGTAGCGTGTCTGTTGGAGGACGGCAGATTGGATGGATCCTTGGTTTCATTCCTCTCAGAGTAACTCTTTTCAACTCCCCCTGTGCTTTTCGTTTCAAAGGATTGCCAGGTGGGACATGCATGGATTGTTCTCCATGGCAGTGAAGTGCAGCCCCCAGAACTGCCTCCCAACCTCCATTGGTCCTGCCTGGCAGTGGAAGCCCATCAAACGGCGTGCAGCTAAGAGTGATGTGGAGCGCCCTGCTTCCAGCGGGGAGAGCAAGGCTGCTGCTGAAGGGCCAAGCTGTCAGGCTGATGGCAGAGCCAAGGAGCAGAAAGGAAGGATTCCCAAAATGCCAGAGTGCCCCCTTCAGCGTGGATGGCTAGAGCTTTGCAATGGGTGAGCCTGATTTCCTTCCTCTTCTTCCCTTCCTTCTCTCCCTCCTCCTTCCTTCTTTCCTCTCTTTCCTTTCCTCCTCTTGTCAGGAAGGAGAGGAAACAGACAGCTGTTGACAGCTGCCTTCTCTCAAGAGATGCCTTTCAACTGTGGAGATGCCCTGCAGCTCTTGTTGGGGTTTGTGTTGCATTCTGCCTCCTGTATTTTCTTCCGCCCCAGAAACTTGCCTTTGCTAGGCAGCCACTCTCAATCCTTTTGCTGGGTTTCGGTACGAGTTGCCTGCGCACTTTGGTTTTGGAGCCTTCCGTCAGGCAATCGTGGGCATGAGGATGTCAGGTTTCCAAGTTGCCAGCTGCGCTTGCTTGTGACGAGCCCAGAACATAACCCCTGGGAGCCTTGGCTTTGTTTCCAAGCTTTCTTGTTGCCTTAGCACTTGTTTTGCACTTTCCTGTCAGCTTTTGCCATTTCTGCATTTGCATGAAAGCGTCTGTAAGGGTTCTTGTTGCCTCTCCAAGAGAAAAAGTCAACTTGGCGGGGCAGGGAAGGATGTGAGGAGGGACGAGGAGTTTTGGGACTGGTTGTTGTAGCTGTTTGAAGAGTGCAGTTTGTTGTTTGTGTGCAGTGTCTTAGGGCAAAGTGAGGCTTGTCAAAGGGGCAGGTGTCTGTGTGTTGTTCCAAGAGCCTTGCTGTGCCCAAGTGAAACTGGGAGGATTCCCTGTGCAGGCTGCTCTGCCCCAACTGCCTGTCTCCCTGGGCTCCATTCCGTCCACCCTTCTAGATGTTAGAAAGCAAGCCAGCTTCCATCCCATTTTACTTTTTCCTTGAAATCCAAGAGAAAAAAGATGGCTAATGTCTGTGTAACCATGTGTTACAGATATGTATGTGTAACAATCCATGGATACAAATTGCCCTTGAGTACCTTTCAGGTGAGAGCGAGTCTACTTCCTTGCCCTTGTGAAATGAGGACAGTTTTTTCTGCTTTGTCCGAGTGTCCTTGGGTCACAGTTTCACCAACTAAGGATGGCGACAAGCTTGTGATTGGTGTGGGAGGAAGTTCTTGTTTCTTGATTGGCCTGCTCTGTGGAAAACTTGTTTTGCAGTCCTTCACATGGTGGAAACATTAAACTTGCTGGAAAAACCTGGGAGGTGGACATGTATGTTTGGTTGAAATCTCTTCCTGGAGGCACGTGTTCATGTGCATGTAGCGTTTTTAAGGTGAAAGTGCCAGGGAAATGCTGCTTTTCAAAGGTCTTTGTGTGATGGGAAGTGGCAGTCCCTGTGCAGGTTAAGCTGCCCCGTGCTCCCTTTGGAACTCCCTGTCCTAATCTCTCTCCCTCTCAGCACCATTATCTGTCTGGTTTTCCAGGCTGTGAAGTGAAACTCTCAAGTTCTGGGAGCTTTTTGCGCTCTTTCTTGATTGCAGAGTGGTGTTTTAGCTTGAGAGCTGTGTGGTCTCTGTCTGCTCTGCCTGAAAATGCACGTGAAAGGAGTCTGCCTGGTTTGTACGCCTATGGGTGAGGTGGCCAGCTGGCCCTTTCGGTGGGGTGGCTGGTGGTGGATGGCCAGAGTGATGGTCATCAGGAATTCCTGCTGTTGGTACTTGCCCTGTATCTGCTTGGGTCCAGGGGTGGAGATGGTGATTTCTGTGGCATCTCTGGAGTCTGGCTCTTGCCGCGAGACCTTTGATGTTGCAGGGGTGGGCTGCTGTAAGCTAAGTTCAGTATGTTCAGTTTGAAACCGTTCCCTCTCATCCCATGGCTCCCCTCCCTGATCCAGAGCCCCTCCCCAGCTCTCCTGGAGCCCCTTTAGGGACTGGAAGGGGCTCTAAGGCCCCAGAGCCTTCTCTTCTCCAGGATGAACACCCCCAACTCTCGGCAGCATCACAAATGTGCGAAGCCTGATGATGTGTGTCCCCCCGGCCCTGCCGAGGGCAGCAGGGCATTACTCACACTGCACACGCGCTTGCCCATCAGCACGGGAAAGAGCAAGCTCGTCACCTCCAAAAGGCCATTTCCTAAGGAGAAGCGAGGCCCAGCTCCCACCCAACTGCTCATGCAGAGCACAGTGTGAACAGGCTGTTCCTCCCCAGGGGCTGGTCTCAGAGAACCTCCTGGGGGCACAAGGACGCGAGCCCCAGCTGAAGAGCCAGAGCCCAGGAGGTGACCCTGTAGACAGAGGGGACGGGGGCTGGTACGCATACAATTTCCCCACCGCCTCACACACAGAGGCTTTCAGCCGCCACAAGCGCTGCCAAGCGACCAGCAGCAGGGATCCCCTGACGGGGTTTACTCCACACCAGTCCTTTGCGGGTTGCGTAGAGGACGGAGAAGGCACCAGGTAAGGTGTTCACAGCAGCATCACCCTGCTCCTTCCATCACACCCTCGAGCCCCCTCTGCTTAACGGGGATGTCCCAGGAGGACCTGGGTAGTGTCCTTACACCACCCGCCCCCCTGCAGGGCTTCTTTTCTTGTTGGTTGGGGGGTTTTCCCTCAAAAAAACCTAATTCTGCTTTTGTAGTCAGCAGAGCACAGGGTCAGCCTCAAAACTGCAGTGCCCAGACGGCGAGAACCGAAGGGAAGGGGAAAGGACGCTTCAAGCATTCAGCCACCAGGTCCGAGCGGTAATAAACAGCTAAAATCTTCCACGTCCTCAGGGATACCGGGAAGATGAAGCATCTCCTGGAGGGACAAACCACGACACATTGCCTTTGCAATACTTCTTCCTTTGGAGAACCTCCTCCGATTTTGGGACGGATTAAGCTCATCAGTTTGAAAGCAGAGAGCGATGCGGCTGCTGACCCGCACCACAGCCAAACCACCGCATCAGTCGGCCCAGGAGAGCAGACCTTCAGGCGAGAAGCAGCACCGGGAAGGCTGATCCCACCCACGGCAACAGAGGGCACGGCCCCAAAAGCACCAGCTTTCCCCCAAAGGTGAGGAGAGGAGAGACCGCATCACCGGGAAGGAATCACCTCACATGATGGTAACTGCCATTACAGAAACAACACCACACGGTTATTTATACAAGCATTCCAACACGGGGCTTCCAAACCAGCTATTGGGCAATTTTTCCTCTGCGATGGTCAAGGAAAGACCTGAAATGCCACTCCAGCTCTGGAGCGTAAGCTGCGGGGGCGGGGGGGAGGAATGAAAGGAAAGGGGAAACCCCATGTTTAAACTAATCTAGCTGGGTCTGAGCGTAACAGAGCGAGGATCGACACAAGCTCTTCATTGGGCAGACGCCCGGAGGCAGCGCCTGCGGCAGAGCAGCGATAATCTCCTACTTCGCTATTACTGGGATTCTCGCTGCTGAACAACGTCCTGGTTGTCCCTTCAGGATTTTGGGACAATCCCTTGGAGGTTTTGGTGCTCTGATACCCAGCCTGGCCAGAGTCGTCTTCCTCCAGCGACTCTAAGTGAGCTAAAACCCACAGTGATACGTCAACCTCTTTTTCAATGACAAAAAAAAATAAATCACTCTCATTACCAGATCAAGTTTCATTCCAGGAAGGCTCTTCAAATAATTTAAATATTTATTTTAATAAAAAGAAATAAATAGTTATCTTTTCACATTATAAAAATCCCTGGAGACAGCAAAAAACAAACCAACCCCAACCACAGGGGGTTCTCTTGCAAATCAAAAGACGGTAAATGCTTTCTGTTGATGGTCATCACAAATCCGGTTGTAGGAATCAAGTAGGTGGTGGATTATTCCAGAAACAGAAGAAAACTCTCTTGGAGGAAACAGTAGTTCAGCACCTTGTTGTTGGGAAGATAAATTCAGCTCACACAACTGTGACCACCACCAGATGAGTCCCATTTGTCCACAAGGTGGCCACGTGCGCTGCAAGGTGTGAGCAGCCCTCTCTGTGATGGCAGTTCTCAGCATTTGTTCTTAACCTTCCCTTGGCCAGGTGACACCAACCTTTCTGGCTTGCACTTAAGGTGTATTAGCTAATTTCAAAGAGAGTTACTGTCTCCAAAATAGGGGCAGGCGGGGGGTGGGGGGAAAGAACAATCTTAACCACTACTTCTTAACCTACAGAGAAAAATTTCTAATACCAATAAGGTATTAGTAAAGTAACTAGAAGAAGAGCTGGTCACCCAAAGGTGATCCCAAGGCTACTCCTGTCGTGCATGTCTCACAGCAGCTCTTGATGGAGTATTTCCCACACCATCTTCTTGCGGAAGTAAGGCATGTGGGTCTGAAAAGAAAAGAAAACTCCATTAAATACACCTCATGGCAGAAAGAGACACAAAATACCAATAAACACCCAGTTAATTCTTTACTGTGAAGTTCCTTTTAAGAACTGTCAACACTTGCCCTTCGGGTACAGCCTGGCTTTCACCCACACAGCTCCTAAGAGGGCGGCATGACACCAAAACCAGATCTCCTTGACTACACAACAGCTTACAATCACTTTCACAGAAGAGCACTGCCTTGGAAAAGAACCAGGGTCTTCATTGGTCAAAAGCTGAGACCCATTTCTCCCAAAGATCCGAAGGCCAGATCCCACAAACCCACTGGCTGCGGTATCTCGCCCAAGAGGAATCTCACTGGGAGCAGATACCTCAGCCGCTGCGTAACTTCCCTGGCTCTTGTCTCTATGCGGAAGAGGCTGGAGCTGTTTAGAACCTTCACTCACCTGTGTAAAGGTCATCGGTTTGTCTCTGCAGATGTAATCTGCGTATTTGCAGGTAAACACGCCGCAGTCGCTTCCATTCGATTGCTGAGGGATTTCCTAACGAATGCAAAGAAGATGGAGAATTTGCCTCTATCTTCAAGGAAAAGCAACTTGGAAGTAGCACCCATTACCAAAAATACCCTAACCAGACACTCCTGAACTTGCACCATCCCCAATAACTGCTCCCCAACACAAGGAACAGACCCCAGGAACTGCACATCATCCCTCCCCTGGGCTTCCTACGCTCGGATGTTACAATCCAAATTCCTCGCAGGCTGATAAGGGACAGCAGGCTTCCTCCCTGCAAGGTGTCTTGAGGTTTGTACAGTGTCTTTCTGAAGTGACGTTCCTTAAATCGAGTCTTTAGGTGCTGCTTTTCACTATTAACTTGTTGAGAAACATCAGCTCAACCCCTTGCTTTGTCACGTGCCAGGATTTGGGCTGCAAGCCAGAAGCCTACGTTCTCTGACAACTGCTAAAGAGACTTTAAATTGGACTTGTGAAATGCGGGCAAAGCCAAATTCACCTTAACGTGGCAGAGGAATTAAAAAAAACCCAAGAAAGTATTCAGCCAGCAAGGAGAGGCACTGCTCAAAGATTTCATCCCAGCCTGGTTTCCTGGTCCTCTTGCAGCCCGATGTGGTGCCATAAGAAGGTGCTTCTGGCTGTTCTCTAAAGTCCTGGCCTTATGAGAAAGCGTTAAGAGCTCTGTGACAAGGAGTTCTAGTTCACATTTCAAGTGCAAGTAGTGTTCGCTTACATGGGGCTCCATGCTGTGAATAGTCCACTCTGAAGCATTCAGCTTCACGTGTCTTTTTTCGCAGCTTTCTTCTTGCAGGTATTTGCTGTTTAAAACAAAAGAAAAATCACTCTTCATCGCTGTCATTTAGGCCAAGAAAAAAAAGGCTGCTGAAAGATCCCAGGAAGACGAATGGCAGGAGAGTAAAGTGTCAGAGGATCCTCCCAGCAGCTGCTTTAAGGCATTGGGAGGAAAAATCCAAATCTTAAATTTACAAACACTGTGAGAGGCTGTGAGCTTATGACCAGCAATGAGACCAACAATTCCAACAGAGGCTTCCACAACAGCCTAAGTTCAGTGCTTAGTAGAGGTCAAAAAACCCCAAATGACATGTTATCAGAGGAAGAACAGAAAAACCAAGCAAGGAACCCTCATGTCGTCATTCCACCCTGTGCCTGAATCCCACAGACTGCGTGCACCTCCGGACGAATAAATACAAAAGCTTTTGGGCCAGTAGCTCTGTCCGAGGAAGTTTCCAGGCCACCACTTGCTGGAAAAAAGGACCGGATGCAGACCTGTTCTTATACCCTTTCCCAGGCAGCTGCTGTTAACTGGTCAGGAGAGCACCGCACTAAACCAACGCTTGGTTTCTCTCTGTGGGGCCGCTCTCCTTTTTCTTGGGCTACAAAGCTGTTGCATTAAGGGTTGTTACTCCGTCCACATCAGTGGCATAGACTTCTAAGGATGCCTGCTGGCACAACAGGAAAACCTGTTCCCGTTCCATTGGAGAGGTGTGCGTGCCAGCCGACACAGCTGGAAAAGCTTGCTACACGGTACCTGTCTTGAGCGAGAATGTCAGAATGACAAAGAACACCCAGTGGCATCTTGAAACACTTCTTCCCTGAAACGCCTCCCTTTCGTCAACAGCCCGGTTTTATCAATCACTAACAAAGTTGGTGCCCATGTGCCACGGGGCTACCATGTCTTTGTCTGGGATATAGGGGGAAGGTGGCAGAAGCCAGGCACCCAAGACACTGGGTGGAGGGGATGATGTGAGACTAGGTAAGGAGTCACTGTCAGACAACTCGCAGCAAGCGAATCCAGGATTTCTGCTTTGTTATCTACAAGAAATGGGAAAACTTGCAGTCGCGTCACAGGGGCAAAATCCAAAAACCTTCTCCTAATTCACAACACAAAAGCAGTGACTGAGCAGTTACTTACAGCAGAGTCTCACAAATCTGGTCCTCTTCTTGTCCCAGGGAGTCAAAGTATTTGACCGTCTTCTTTCTGGTGTCGATGACCTGTTATCAAAAGGTGACTGTTAGACAAAGTGCACCCCTGTGCTGCACAAACCTTAATGACTTTTCTCGCTAGCTTTTTCTCCCCACCCAGTTCTAAAGAACAAGCCCGTCTGACTCCCCGCTAGCGTCCAGTGCAAGCGCAAGTTAATGGGCACTAAGAGGATGTCCTTCTCGAAGAGATCCACGTGCCTGGTCCATCTTCCTACTGCTTTGTAGCCTCCAGAAGTTAGTTTTTGGTAAAAGAAAGAACTAAAAGCATGGACTGATGGATACCCTGCCTGCTTGCTTCTTTCCATGACAAGACCCATGTAGAAATTAATGACCTGTACCATAAAGAGGAAGCTTGAGATGTAAAACAAGACACTAGCTTACCAAATGAAAAACACAGCAATGTGTCTTTTCTGGCCACCCTTAAGTACGCAGCTGAGAGAACTCCAGCCTCAGCTGTCAGCTTTTGTTGTGAGAATTTCACACTTGGTTACATCTGCAGGTTGACAAAAACACCTGCCACCCACTCCAATAACCTAGACTAACTCCTGGAAGCTGCACAAGACAAGAAGTAAAGGAACTTCCAGAAGCACTGGACCCTTAAGTACCTAAAATAAGAACTGTGCAGAGATTTCTGGGCTCTGCAGTGCAGCTCACCAAATAACTTTGCAAAGACTTCTGTACACGGTGAAGGGGTATTTTGAAATAAACGCTCCATTAGAAGATCCTTGTGCTGCAGCTAGTTTTACCTCATCGTTTAGCCAGCAAAGGTTCCTTAGGGTGCGGATGTCCTCGCGAGTCACCCTTAGTTTGAAGGCACTGCTCATGACCTCATCTGGCTCACCTTTGCCTAATGCGGCAATGACCTCTCTCTCCGTGGCCTGAAAGGAAAAATTAAATGGGGAAGGACTTGTGAAACAGAGCATCCAGCATGCCAACCTGTGGGCAGCTTTCAACTCAAACACGGCCTGGAAATGAAGCTCAGATGACAGAGCAACTGGCTTTGCTGGCTTTCGGCTAAGGTAGCAATCGCCCTTTTTTGTTGCTTGGTTGGTTTCAGCATCCTAACTTGGAACTTTAGGGCCCAGGTTTGCTTCGATTTGTTTTCGCCAAGGAAGCTGAGATAAAACACCGAGACTGGCAAACACACAGCAAACGCCTTTCCCGTGTGATGCTGTAGCCCTCGCAATGCTGAGGTTTAAGCCAACCGCAGCAGGCATTCTCCATGCCAAGGCAGCTGAGTCAGGAGCCTGAAAGAATGTGAGGGTGAGGGAACTTCAAGGGACCTGAAGCACCAGCAAAGGGGGAAACTGAGGCAGCTACACTGGAGTCAGACAATCGGGAGTCCAGGTTGTGCATGCGACTGGTTGCAATTTGGACGTTTCCATCTAAGTCTGCTTAAGGAACGCAAATAAACCACTAGGTCTGTTGGTATAAAATACTCTGAACTGCAATAGCATCTTCTTCTCGGTTGAAGGTGGGCTAGCAGGATAAGAAAACCCCTGGTTTTCCTTGTACTGAGCATCACCCCGCAGACTTTGTAAACTCTGGACTTTCTAGCCCTTTCCAAGTCAATCCTCTGTAGGCAAAAAAGGGGGCGCTCAGTTAGACTACACCTCCCAAGAACAAAAGCCGTCAAAATTCAGACAAGCAGGGGAACCTCAACTCCCCCTCCCTGTTGCATAGCGTAACTAAGTTAACTCCTGTGACCAGTGCTACATGCAGCGCAACCATGCCCAGTGCGCATCCACGGCTCGGTGAGATCCTGAGGACGTACGCACGCAAGATGCTCAGGTCCCCCACAAGCAAGGCAACACCATGGATCAGGAAAAGCTTCTCTTTCAAGTTCTATCTTCATGGTAGGACAGGTTGAGAGGCAGATCCCATATAACTGTATGAATCCGGTTAGCACTGCTCTGGGAGACTGTTGTTAAACCTGGACTCATTTCTGCCCGAGTAACAGAAGCCCCACAAACCCTTAGGTTAGAGCACAACTGAAGGAGCGCGTGGAGCATAAGATGCTTAAATCCTGTAAATCCTTCACACCAGCTTTAGTGCTGACCTTTGCACTGGGAAGTCAGAGCTGCAGACACTCCCTAACGGGTTAAACCCCAGTTCTTCAGATTTCAAAAAGCCTTAAGAACCACCTATAACAAATGGGGTTCCTTGCAGCTGTTTCACAGCCTTCAGTTTTGTCCAACAGCCTGTCAGCTACGGTACCTCTGTGAGCGGAGTAAAGCCGCCTGCTCTTTTTTGCAGCCTTGGGAGTTTCTTTTCTTCCACATCAAGGGCGGGTGACTTTTTGGCCCCAGCAGGTGACAGAGGTACTTGGGATAATACATCTTCTGAGATCTGACCTCCACGCTGTTCCTGTTAGACAAAAGGACGTCAAGCTAGCAATCCAGCACAGATTTTTTTGCTAGGGGATAGTACAGAAGATCTTCCTCAGGTCTAAAACTGGAAGGGCTTTTGTACACACAGCCAACCAGCAAACTCCAAAGGTACTTTTTGTCGAGGACTGCATTCCAACTGCGCACCCATGGAGTGCTGCACTCAAACTAAACGGAGGCAAGAGAGACAGAAAGTTAGTTTGCCTTGGAGTAGCATTAAGAACCCCAGCAAAGCCTCCACGTGTAGGCAGCAAGTTGAGACTGAGATTACTATTTCTGATTTCCATGACTAAAATTTAATTTTGATCTCAATCCTGACCAGGGATGAAAGTCAAAGAGATGTACTTCCTATCTCACAAAACAAGACACCACTAAAGACACCACAGGCCAGCTTTGCAGGTCAACTAAGCCTGTGCGGTAAAAGCTTTGAGGCTGTACCGAGCACATTAAAGGGGAAGAAGAAAAATAGCGGGAAACCCTTTGTGATAGTGCTACTCAACAAATCATGTTCCCGCTTTCCTTGGGGAAAACGACCTGGACAAATACAGATACTGTTGAGTAAGTACTGAAAGTGAGGAGCGCAAAAATTTCTCATCACCAATAGCTAAATTTTCCTAAAACCCAAAATAAGGAATAACACAAGCTTACCCCTGCAACAGCTTGTTTCTCTGCTGCGTCCTGTTCCAGAGACTCTTCTGCTGGTGGGGAGCCCCTGCAAGGAGAGGGGGAGAGAGAGAGCAGTGAGCTGTGTACCTGTACTGTCCCACGGAATTCTCAAGAATTCACCTTCGGGATAAGAAATGCTTTTTCAAGGCTCCTGCTGACTGGAGCCGCGGTTGCACACGTGTGACAACATCCTCTCAGCTTCCAGCACGATTCTTTCGGAGCAGCAAGACTGGGATAGAATGAAGAAGCTGGGAGCTTTGTAAATTCCTTCCCATCTACCCGTGCAAGACTCCTTTGGTTTCTCTTGATCAGTTTCATTCTTTGGAAAACAGGGAAGCAACCAGCACTTCCTCTGTCAAGTGCTCTGGGATCTACCGGTGATAAATGCTGCATGCTAGGTGTTCTGCTGCAAGGTATAACATGAACGCCTGCAACTATACCTGCAGCCAAATAGAGTTAGCTTACGGAAACTAAGACCAGCACAGGGAACTACAAATGGGACAGCCACAGGATATTTACTTGCCTTCTGTAGGCTAGTCAAGAGAGTGACTGTCCCCATTTGGAGAGGATTATCAGTAAAACCACGCAGACTCTGAAGAGCAAACAAATGCACAGACGTTAAAGTTACCCGTATACACACGTGCCTTCTTCAAAAACGAGAATTTGCCTTGTCACCAAAGACCCCCTTTTCCAGGAGGGAGACCTACAACAGACTCTCACGGTATTCTCCACTTTCAGTCCAGCGTCGTAAGAGTAGTATCACAAGCTTTGTCAAATGACTTCCGTTGGTAGTTAAATCCACAAAAAAAGGCAAGAAAACGTCCCTTTTACTTGAACCCATCCTACTCTCTCAGTTCCTTTCTTTCCTTCTCTCCCCTCGAGCTTAGGTGAACCACTGACAATTTAAGCACAGAAAGAACAGTGCCGCACAGCTAAATAGAGCGCTACTGTTTCAAGTGGGGAGAAGAATAGGGACGGAAAGAGACATGCACACAGAGCCAAAAGAAACAAGAACCATGATTAAAAGAGATGCTACCTGGTCATAAGATCTCCCTGAGACGGCTCTGGGCAGCAAACATCTAGCCATTTGATATCTGCGCAGAAAAACAGCAGTATTAAAAAATAAGTCAACTTTCAATTTTACTTTTCAAGTCAAAAGAAGTACAGAAGCCAGAGTTTTCTAAGGTAGGTGAAACCTAAGAAAAATCAGGCATATTAAATACTTCTGCAACGTGCGATACCTGTCCTTCTCTTTTTTGCTGCAGTCTCGGCAGGATCATCCGCAGGTGTACAAATGCTGAGGAAAGAACACACAGAAGAGTGGTTTGAAACTTCCTTCAGTTTCTACCAGGCTGACTTCCCTCCACAGCACCCAAACTTCCAAAGTTACTTTTCATAGCCCAAAGGTTTCCCCCTCCGAGCGCCCCTGGCATCATCTCAGGCACACACACGCCAACTGCCACCGCTGAGCATCCCCCAGCAACACCCCCCAACCTCTCCCAGGCAACGGACCGCTCACATACAGCTAATTATCCCACTACAGCATACTAGGCCTCTTTTCCTCATTCTGTTAACACTTTCTAACCTTTGACATTTGTTCCCATCACCAAAAACTTGCGGAAGTTAATATGTCATGTTTCCCTCTTTCCTCAAGGAAAGCAGCGTACCAGCGATTCCTAAGCCATCCGAGTTCATCAGTCACTACACTGAGTTGCAAAGAAAAGACTAAGTAGGACAGGAAAGAAAAGGTGGGAAAGCAACTCATGCATACACCCACTTCAATAACTCACGGCTAAAGCAGTGCCCGTGAACTAGGTCTTGAAATGATTCTCAGCTGCACCCTTTCTTATTAAGCCTAAGTCCAAATACTAGATCAGTTGATAACAACGATAAAATCCAGTAAAACTTTTTACTTTGGGAATGGAGCACAAAGGTTGTTCCCAGTTGGTTTTTTCCTCTGTTTGTCTCCCAAAATGCCATGACAGACGGCAAGGATTCTTGCAAGAATTCTTTGGTATTTCTTACACAAAATAATTTCTTTCAAACCGTTATGCTCCCGAACCCTGCGAGCCCACGCCAAGCCCTGCCACCCCGCAGGGGGGGCTCTGGGTGGGCAGAGAGGCCGAGCCCAGCCCAGGAGCGTGGCGGGAACCCCAGGGCGAGACACCCCACTGCGCCCCAGCCCACAGAGCGGCTAACGGCTCAAGCCCCTCAGGCCGAGGCGGTGGGGCCGACGCTCCCGCTCCGCGCAAGCAGGCCCCGGGGGAGTTCCGCAGCCCCCTGAGCCGGGGCAGGCCATGGGTGACGGGCTTGGGCGATGGGGAGATGGGACGGGGCGAGGCCCTCGGGCAGCCCGGAGGCGGCGGGGCTGCTCGCTGATCTGGGTGGCGGCCTCTTGGGCGGCGGCGAGACCCTCGGGCGGCACGGGGCGGCAGCGGCGAGGAGGGTGCCGAGGGCCCCCAGCAGCCATGGGGACAGAGGCCTCGTGCCGGCACGCGGTGGAAGGGTGCCCGGCCCGCGCACCCAGCACCGCCTCCCTATTGGCTGCCGGGGAGCGCCCCCCGCCCCTCGCAGATGGAGGGGAGGGACGGGGAGGCGGCGGGGTGCACGCATGCGCCATCTTGGCGCTGCCTGAGGGAGGCGGTAGCAGCCGCCCAGCCCTCCGCCGCCTCCTCCCGGCTTGGGCCGGGCCTGTGCCGGCTCACCCCCCTCCAGGCGAGGAACTTTCCCTCCCAGAAAGCCCGGAGCCGAGGCCTGGAGGGACGTGGAGGGGGACGGGCCCGTCTCCCTTTAGGGAGAGGCCCAACAGAGGCCGGAGGGACCTCGCGGGGGACCCACAGTGGCCCGGGGGCCCCCATGGAGGACCCAGAGGCTGGAGAAGCTGTTCCGCCTCCCGCAGGACGGAGACGGGCATCACCGCCCGCCCACGCGGGCTCTTGCGCGCCCCCTGCTGCCTCCTCTGCTCTCAGGCAGTGAGGGAATGGCATTGCCGGGCTTACCCAGCGCTATCGAGGTAGCGCAGCCACCGCTTTTTGCCCACACGCTGGGGAGCCGCGGTGCCTGCGCCCGGCTCCACCATGGCAGCGGTGCAACTAGGGACGCGGACGCTGCATTCGACCATGGTGACGAACCGTGATGTAGCGGCGGCCAAGGGCCCGCTGCAGGGAGCCCGGCTAAAGCGGCTGCTCTGGGGCTGGCAAGCAGGCTGGCGAGTGCTGGGGCTGGCTCCTGGTGGCCTTGGCTGGCTCTCGGGGGCAATCCCTTGCCCTGCCCCGCTGTTAAAGGTTTTTTTTTTTTTAATACAGTGCTTCCTAATGGTTTATCAGCTGTTGCCTCTGGGGTGGAAATGTGCACGTGTTGCTGCAGCCACGTCCCGGAGAGACTTTTCTCTCCTGGAGAGGCACATGAGGCGTGAAAACGAAGTTTTAAGTCTAAGAGGAACAAAGGGGGCAGAGGAAAGTGCTCAGGGCAGGAATGGCCGTTTGGAGCAGCCCTTGTCACAGGAGGTCCCACTAGCTTTTTATGCCTGCAGGGAGTCTTAAGGGATGGTGTGGTCTGGTTTAATGAAAACGACCTTCCTCGTTCCTTTAGGAACTGAATTGCCACTTCACTTATGCTCCAGGGCTCTGGCCAAGGAAGATGCCTGAGCGCTGGATGCAGAAGTGGATGTGGCAGAGGGCTTGCAGGCAGGCTGCAGGCAGGGTGGGTGGTGGAAGCAGCCCGGCAGAGGGCAGGGCAGCCCCATGCAGGGCCTGCAACTTGGAGATGAGTTGCCTTCTCCCTCCCTCTCCTCTGCCCATCCCGTGTGTCTTATGTGAATCCTGCCGCCGAGAGCTGGAGGGGGCGCAGGGCGTTTGTTTGAGTTCCTGGGTAAGGAAAAATGCGAGGGTTTTCTCGGTTTAGCTCTGTGAAACCAAAACTCATCTGCAACACTCCTGTTTCTGGCCACAGCAGAGAGAAAGCCGGAGCGCTGAACCCACCGGACAATATTCTAGAAAAGGGGGAAGGGTGGTCTTTTGGGGAAGGGGTCTTCCCTGCCCCCAAGGCCAATGTGGCACACATGAGACTCATACAGCTGCCCTGTGGCACAGGGTGATGCTGAGGCTTCTCTCCTGCCTTGGGACCCCCTACCCTGGGCACAGGTGTGGAGCCAGCCCTGGGGCTGCAGGATTCCTCTGCCAGGCATGTCCCCCCAGCCGCAGTTTCTCCCACCCTGCAGCAGAGCCCACGACAGGACAATTCTCAGAAAAAGCAGAGAAATCTTCTCTGGGAATTGTGTTATTCTAAAGCAGCTCCTCTGTGCTTCCTGGTAACACCACTTCCTTGTCCTCAGCAGGAAAGGGATTTTAATGCTGTTAAATGATTTTAAAACACCTGTGTGAATGGCTTTGTGTGTGCCGGAAAAGTACCGGACAGTGATGGCAGGGTCAGCGTGGCTGCGGTGCCTGTCCAAAGATTTTGTCCCAATCGGATTCCTTTGTGCGTGGTGTTTGGTGTGGAGACTGTTGTGATCTCTAAACATCAATAACCAAACACATGAAGAAGTTAGAGATTCATTAAATTAATGCCACCAGACTGAGAGTCTTTCTTTTTGGAGTGGAGTCTCTTGTTGCACCTTACATTAAATGCTTTTTTATTTTTCCCTCTCTGTCTCCTGTATATGGCAAAAAATTCCCATTTTTCTAAAGGCAAATAAACAACAGCTGAATGTGCGAGAGGCTGTACGTGGGAGCAATCTGAAGACATATGGAAATTGTGAAAGCTGCGTGGCGCCAAATGGTAAAGGGTGTTTATGAGGCAGGAGGCTCCAGGAAAACCCGCAGCCCCGAGGTCTGTGGGGCCAAGCCAGAGGTTCCCAGAGAGCTTTAGAACAACGCACAGGTTTCCCTCCCGGCTCTTTGGGTGTGGGATCAATCTCCAGACATATGGAAATTTTGAGGCTGCAGGGGCACAAGGTGGTACAGGGTGGTTTTGAGGCTGAAGGCGGCAATAAAGTCCGCAGCCCTAACGTCTGTGGTGCCATGCAAGCGGTTCCCAGAGAGCTTTAGAACAAGCCACATTTTTCCCTCCGTGCTCTTTGGGTATGCGAGCAATCTCCAGACATATGGAAATTTTTCCTGCTGGCGCGGCACCAGGTGGTACTGGGTGGTTTTTAGGCTGAAGGCGCCAGGAAAGCCCACAGCCCCAAGGTCTGTGGGGCCATGCAAGTGGTTCCCAGAGAGCTTCAGAACAAAGCACATGTTTCCCCCTGGGTCTTTGGTTGTGGGAACAATATCCAGACATATGGAAATTTTGGAGGCTGCAGTGGCGCCAGGTGGTACTGGGTGGTTCTGAAGCTGAAGGCGCCGGGAAAGCCTGGAGACCCAAGCTCCGTAGGGTCATGCAAGCGGTTCCCAAAGAGCTTTAGAAGACGCCACATTTTTCCCTCCTGGCTCTTTGGGCGTGGGAGCAATCTGCAGACATATGGAAATTTTGGAGGCTGGCGCGGCACCAATTGGGAAAGGATTCTTTTGAGGCTGAAGGCAGCAGGAAAGCCTGGAGCTACAATGTCTGAGGAGTCATGCAAGCGGTTCCCAAAGAGCTTTAGAAGAAGCCACAGCTTTCCCTGCTGGATCTTAGGGCGTGAGAGCAATGTCCAGACATATGGAGATTTTGGAGGCTGGCGCAGCGCCAAGTGGGAAAGGGTGGTTTTGAGGCTGAAGGCAGCAGGAAAGCCTGCAGCCCCCAGGTCTGTGGGGCCATGCAAGCGGTTCCGAAAGATCTTTAGAACAACACACAGTTTTTCCTGCTGGCTCTTCTGGCGTGGGACCAATGCCCAGACATATGGAAAATTTAGAGGCTGGCGCGGCGCCAAGTGGGAAAGGGTGCTTTTGAGGCTGAAGGCAAGAGGGAAGCCTGCAGCCCCCAGGTCTGTGGGGCCATGCAAGCGGTTCCCAAAGACCTTTAGAAGAAGACCCAGTTTTCCCTGCTGGCCCTTTGGGCGTGGTAGCAATCACCAGACGTATGGAAATTATGGAGGCTGGTGCGGCGCCAAGTGGGAAAGGGTGGTTTTGAGGCTGAAAGCGCCAGGAAAGCCCGCAACCCAAATGTATTTGTGGCCATGTAGGCCGTTCCCAAGGAGCTTTAGAAGAAGCCACAGTTTTCCCTGCTGACCCTTTAGGCGTGGGAGCAGTGTCTAGACATATGGGAATTTTGGACGCTGACGCAGCGCCAAGTGGGAAAGGGTGGTTTTTGAGGTTGAAGGCAGGAGGAAAACCTGGAGCTCAAAGGTCTGTGGGGCCACGCAAGCGGTTGCTAAAGAGGTTTAGAAGTAGCCCCAGTTTTCCCTGCTGGCTCTTTGGGCATGGGAGGAATCTCCAGACATATGGGAATTTTGGAGGCTGGCGCGGCGCCAAGTGGGAAAGGGTGCTTTTGAGGCTGAAGGCAAGAGGGAAGCCTGCAGCCCCGTAGTCTGTGGGGCCATGCAAGCGGTTCCCAAAGACCTTTAGAAGAAGCCAGAATTTTCCCTGCTGGCCCTTTGGGCGTGCAAGGAATCTCCAGACATATGGAAATTGTGGAGGCTGATGCGGCGCCAAGTGGGAAATGGTGGTTTTGAGGCTGAAGGCAGGAAGAAAGCCTGGAGCCACAAGGTCAGTGGGGACAGCCAAGCGGTTCCCAAATGTTTTTAGAACAAGGCATAGTTTTCCCTGCTGGCTCTTTCGGCATGGGAGCAATTTCCAGACATATGGAGATTTTGGAGGCTGGCACGGCGCCAAGTGGGAAAGTGTTTTTTTGAGGCTGAAGGCAACAAGAAAGCCTGCAGCCCCAAGATCTGTGGGTCCATGCAAGTGGATCCCAAAGAGCTTTAGAACAACACACATTTTTCCCTGCTGGCTCTTTGGGTGTGGAGCAATCTCCAGACATATGGAAATTTTTGTGCCTGGTGCAGCGCCAAGTGGGAAAGGGTGGTTTTGAGGCTGAAGGCAGCAGGAAAGCCTGCAGCACAAAGCTTTGTGGGGCCATGCAAGCAGTTCGCAAAGGGTTTTAAAACAACACACAGTTTCGCGTTCTTGCTCATTGGGCATGGGAGCAGTGTCCAGAAATATGGAAATTTTGGAGACTGGCGAGGCGTAAAGTGGGAAAGGGTGATTTTGAGGTTGAAGGCAGCAGGAAAGCCTGGAGCTACAATGTCTGAGGAGTCATGCAAGCGGTTCCCAAAGAGCTTTAGAAGAAGCCACAGCTTTCCCTGCTGGATCTTAGGGCGTGGGAGCAATGTCCAGACATATGGAGATTTTGGAGGCTTGCGCAGCGCCAAGTGGGAAAGGGTGGTTTTGAGGCTGAAGGCAGCAGGAAAGCCTGCAGCCCCCAGGTCTGTGGGGCCATGCAAGTGGTTCCGAAAGATCTTTAGAACAACACACAGTTTTTCCTGCTGGCTCTTCTGGCGTGGGACCAATACCCAGACATATGGAAAATTTAGAGGCTGGCGCGGCGCCAAGTGGGAAAGGGTGCTTTTGAGGCTGAAGGCAAGAGGGAAGCCTGCAGCCCCCAGGTCTGTGGGGCCATGCAAGCGGTTCCCAAAGACCTTTAGAAGAAGACCCAGTTTTCCCTGCTGGCCCTTTGGGCGTGGTAGCAATCACCAGACATATGGAAATTATGGAGGCTGGTGCGGCGCCAAGTGGGAAAGGGTGGTTTTGAGGCTGAAGGCAGCAGGAAAGCCTGCAGCACAAAGCTTTGTGGGGCTATGCAAGCGGTTCGCAAAGGGTTTTAAAACAACACACAGTTTCGCGTTCTTGCTCATTGGGCATGGGAGCAGTGTCCAGAAATATGGAAATTTTGGAGACTGGCGATGTGCAAAGTGGGAAAGGGTGATTTTGAGGTTGAAGGCACCAGGAACCCAGCAGCCCAAACGTCTGTGGGCCATGCAAGTGGTTCCTAAGAGATTAAGAATAACACACAGTTTCACCTCCTTGCTCATTGGGCGTGGGAACAATGTCAAGACATATAGAAATTATGGAGGCTTGCGCAGCGCCAAGTGGGAAAGGGTGGTTTTGAGGATGAAGACAGCAGGAAAGCCTGCAGCCCCATAGTCTGTGGGGCCATTAAAGCGGTTCCCAAAGAGCTTTAGAAAAAGCCACAGTTCTCCCTGCTGGCTCTTTGGGCATGGGAGCGATGTCCAGACATATGGGAATTTTGGAGGCTGGCGTGGCGCCAAGTGGAAAAGGGTAGTTTAAAGGCTAAAGGCAACAAGAAAGCCCGCAGCGCAAATGTCTGTGGGGCCATTCAAGCGGTTCCTAAAGAGGTTTAGAAGTAGCCCCAGTTTTCCCTGCTGGCTCTTTGGGCGTGGGAGGAATCTCCAGACATATGGAAATTTTGGAGGCTGGCGTAGCGCCAAGTGGGAAAGGGTAGTTTTGAGGCTGAATGCAGCAGGAAAGCCTGCAGCCCCCAGGCCTGTGGGGTCATGCAAGCGGTTCTCAGAGAGCTTTAGAAGTAGCCCTAGTTCTCCCTGCTGGCTCTTTGGGCGTGGGACCCATCTCCAGACATAAGGGAATCTTGGAGCGTTGTGCGGCGCCAAGTGGGAAAGGGTGGTTTTGAGGCTGAAGGCAACAGGAGAGCCCGCAGTACCAAGGTGTGTGGGCCAAGCAAGTGGTTCCCAAAGAGCTTTAGAAGGAGCCAAAGTTTTCCCGCCTTGCTCTGTGGGCGTGGGAGCAGTCCCCAGACATCTGAAAATTTTGGAGGCTGGCACAGCGCCAAGTGGGAAAGGGTGCTTTCAGGGTGAAGGCAACAATACAGACCTCAGCCCCAAGGTCTGTGGGGCCATGCAGGCGGTTCCCAAAGAATTTTAAAAGAGGACAAAATTTTCCCTGCTGGCTCTTTGGGCGTGGGACCAATCTCCAGAGATATGGCTGTTTTTGTTCCTGGCGCGGCGCCAAGTGGGAAAGGGTGGTTTTGAGGCTGAAGGCAGCAGGAAAGCCTGCAGCCCCCAGGTGTGTGGGGCTACGCAAGCGGTTCCCAAAGAGCTTTAGAACAAGGCATAGTTTTCCCTGCTGGCTCTTTGGGCGTGGGACCAATCTCCAGACTTATGGCCATTTTTGTGCCTGGCGCGGCGCCAAGTTGGAAAGGCTGGTTTGTTGGAGTGGCAGACGGACCCGGAGTAACGATGGAATCTCAATATGTGTATGATCGTTCTCTCCCTTTATTCAAGTTCTCACAAAATATACATAGACAGGCAATAAGAGCACGCACTAGCGGCAGCTATATGATTGGCTTACAGTCTCTGTTCACACGCTGTCCATACAGTTCATTCACAGATCAGGTTGGTTACAGGAATTCACATAGTAAATTGCTTAGTCATTAACGCAACATGTTTTCTACCTTCTCAGTTCCCGTTTTTCCCATGTACTAATTCCATCTTCTACCACTTGTTTTGATCTTAATCTAATCTCTCCTAGTAGGGAGGCTGGCTCACGTGACCATTTTCTCTCAGACACATTCCTACAATACCCCCTTTTTCTTCTTGAGCCAGCCAGACCTTATGCATGGCATTTTCAATCATGTCAGTCACTTTGCGGAGAACACATGAGGCTACCATAATCAATAATAATATAACCAACAGTAGCATGAGCCCTTGCTTTATTAAGTCTGGTAACCATCCCGTTATACCCCATGAGTTTGACCAATCATCAAAACCATTTTTTGACCGCTTTTAATTTGGACATGTTATCCTTCTTGTGACGCTCTTAGTAGGTTACCTACTAAACACAATTAAAACTGAATCAAAAAGAACCCTGCTAAGGCAATAAATACCCAGATCCCTAATTTTAGCCCAGAAAGCCAATTTCTTTGGATTTACCCACGAGAAATCCTTTTGTAATATTTCAAATACATTGCGGTTGCTGACAGCACAAGCAACCCTGGAAAAACAATCGTGGTAACATGTCTATCATCATAGTTACTGGTTTTGTAAAGGTATGTGGCAAAAATACCCACTCTAACGCAGTCAGGCTCTTTGCGAGTGCATCATCCCACTGTCCTATCAGGGCATAAAGTTGAAATTCTTGTAGGAAGGTGTTCAATGCGTCTTGCAGCAGTAGTCGACTATATCTTATCTTTCAACATGCTGTAATGCCTTCGGAGCTGTTGGGGTTAATGAACATAAAACATGGGGGGGCAGGGGCAGACACAGTGCTTCAGGGCATCCCCAGTACCTTCAAAGTGTGCTCATGTCTCTCTCCCCCTCTCTGACCCGAGACAGCCTCCTTATATCCTGCACTGGATCGAGTAGAAAAGTACAGGCCAGAGTCGCTGCACACGTGGCCAGTGTATGCAGCGAGTCTCACCAAACTCATGATCCAGCTTTGCTAACAGCAGCTGTCTGATACGTGACTCCATTGTTGTAATCCCTTCTTGTTATCTTCTTCTGTGAAGGTCAGGTTCTCATGGATACACACATGGGTTTTTAGAGCAACATAGTCTACAACTCGTACAAGGGTACGATGCAAAGCGGCATTTACAACTGATTGTAAATTAGACAATTATTAGACACATCAAACAGCATACTAAACATAACAGACAAATTCGTTCCACACAGGCGATGAGCATAATTTGCTTCAACCAACCCCACCCCCAAGTCCATCCAGCAAAAAGATTTTCAAAAGTGGTCTCCACAAGTTGCTTGTTCGGTCGGAGCAGTTCCTGCAACTGGGCATGGATGGATTTGGAGTGGTCACTTAGATTCATACTATACAGTCCTTTAAAATCTTGACAACCATGTCTGTGAGCTGAAAGCAAAAAATCAGTAGCAGTTCTTTTTGGAACATTGCATATTGAATACTATCTACATCTAGCAATAACTCAGAAATAGCGGTACTAGTACCATTGTTAAACTTATCCTTGGCAGCAAGAGAGTCCTTGTTATCACGAATCCTTGGCAGCAAAAGAGTCCTTGTTAGCTAGAGCGCATGCAGACTCCCTGTTCTTGCTGGTACTGTGCTTTGATCTTCTTCCACAACAGGCCAAGATTCTCAAGCAGCTAGATAAGGTGTCTGTGAGTCCATTACAGGCTTATGTCATCCAAATATTTTTCTTTGCCAGCACCCGAGACTGAATAACAATTGGTGTGATATATGTGTTTTCCAGCACCCAGGTGCGAGTCCCTTGAGTGTATTTACAGCCCTCCTCGGTCATCTTCTGTTGCTTTCCCATATTCCACCCCCTTGCTCAAGAGACCGCTTCTGCTGGGTTCATTTTAGTCTCGCAGGGTATAACAGAGAGCAATCTACTAAGGCATGCAATAACATATACACATATAGGAAAAAACCAAAAACATATCTCTATGGTACTGCTTTGAATCAGGTGTCCTATTTCTCTTTTTCTGATGCTTTCTCGTAATGCTTATGACATACTTTTGTGCGAACGTGGCACATTTCCCATCTAATTGTTCCTGGTTGGTTTCTTTTTTTTCTTTTTTTTTGTTTTTTCTTTTTTTTTCTTTTTTTATTTTTCTTTTTTCTTTTCTTTTTTTTCCATCACTTATGACTGACATAAAAGTCTGCCTTTACAACAAGAGCTCAGTTTCTCATTTTTCCTTAAGTTTCTCATTTTCCTACAGAGCATCCTATAGATTTTGGCTCAACTCCTTTTCCCAATCAACCATGACCTTATAGACAAACAAGAAACAACCAGCGATACGCCCTGCACGGGTGAGCCGTTCCCGAGAGTGTAAACGTGTAGGCTGGTGAAAACTCCCCCAATATTTCAGGACTTCCATCGGTTCTACAGCCCATCCTGGTGTATCTACCTGGGGCGCGCTCGCCTTACGCGCTCGCCTTACGTCTAAACATTGTGTATATACAGACTTCTTCACTGGACGGAGTGTCAGCCCTAGTTGCATATGAGAACAGCACCACACCGGGCAGAACACCTGCTCAAGTGGAGTCACCTAACGACACTGCACACAACAAAAGCAAACAGTAGCACACACGCTGATCAGCAGGTATAAGCTGGCGCCCACACACACTTACACAGCAGACTATAAAACCAGCACTTCTATCTCAGGGAGACGACTGGGGAGGGGAGGGGGCGAGGCGGGCAATGGCAGGAGCCAACAGCTCCGGCTCTGTCCTTCTCTGCTGACATTCTGCCTCCTCCCTCGGCCTCAGGTGGAGCAGAGGGGATCAGCAGGGGATCGTCCCAGACCATCGGACCTGGCCTGTTCGATCCCCCTCCCGTGGGTTGTAATGCTGCAAAAGCCCCGGCCGCCGTGGCTCGCTCCGCCTTCATATCTTGTAAGGTCGATAACACCAACTGCTATGTCGTCGCTAACGGTGATGCCTCTTTGTCTCCTTTACTTATCACTTCCCACAGTTTTTTCCCAACAACCTCCCATATTTCTGGTTTAAAAGCTGTCTGGGGCTCTGGTGCGAATCTGTTCTCTCTGCACCATATTAACAACCTTCGGAGGATACGCTCATCGTATGTCACCCCTCTCTTAGAGACGATATGCAGGAGAAGTCTTAATATAGCCCCTTCTTCTTTTGTTACTTGTTGCCTCATCTCCTGCCCCGGCTGCTCACCTCTCTCTGGGTGTCCGTGGCCACGTCGTCTGTTTCCTCTATTCCGGATTGCTGCCCAGTCCGCCCGGTCTCAGTCCAGCTGAGCCGTCCTCCAGCCGGTGGGTCTCCTTCTGGGTCTTCCGACCCCCGCATTCCGTTGCTCAAGCCAAGTGCCAATCGGTATCATGTCAGGGTCACCATCTGAGGAGAAATAAGTGGACTCCAGACGATCCAATGTGAATCAACAGAAGGCGTTTATTAAGCATAGATCACCATCTTTTATACCCTGTGTTGTAGCTGTACATGCGACTCGCTTATTTCTGATTAGCTAGTTACACTGTCCATGTGCTCTGCATGCAGTTCGTTCACGCATCAGATTGGTTAGTAGAATTCGCATAGTAAATTGCTTAGTCCTTAGCACAACATGTTTTCTACCTTCTCTGTTCCCATTTTTCCCATGTACTAATTCCATCTTCTACCACCTGTTTTGCTCTTAATCTAATCTCTCACAGTAGGGAGGCTGGCTCACATGACCATTTTCTCACAGACACATTCCTACACTTGCCCAGCAGGTGGTTGCCAGAGCAGTGGTGGTCCCTGAGCTCTAGGAGATGTCTGGAATGGATGTCTGAAAGCCTGGTGCCTTGAGTAGGCTTTCTTGACTTGAAAGGCAGTTGGTACCTGAACGTCTGTGCAAACCTTTGGAGGTTGGCAGGGAAGTGTTGCAAAAGTATTTGAGAGCCGCCGTGGTCAAGGTTTTCTCTAAGCGTGATCCATGGAAGCATTTCCTAGAGAAGTCTTTAGAGCATCTGCAGTCTCTGGGGCCTTTGTCTGTGATGCGCTTGATTTGTGCAGGTGATTTTCCCAGTTGCTGCTGGGGCAAGGAGTTGGGTGGAAAGTGCAGTGAAAAGCTTTCAGTCTCGCTGAGAGAAATGGAAATAACTGATGTGCTTTCTTCCACTGCAGGGCAGGAAGAGAGGGCCCAGGGCCAGGAAGGGGGTGTTGCCTATTTGTTGGTTCTAGGTGGCTGCTGTTTCAGCACTTGCTGTAGCGTGTCTGTTGGAGGACGGCAGATTGGATGGATCCTTGGTTTCATTCCTCTCAGAGTAACTCTTTTCAACTCCCCCTGTGCTTTTCGTTTCAAAGGATTGCCAGGTGGGACATGCATGGATTGTTCTCCATGGCAGTGAAGTGCAGCCCCCAGAACTGCCTCCCAACCTCCATTGGTCCTGCCTGGCAGTGGAAGCCCATCAAACGGCGTGCAGCTAAGAGTGATGTGGAGCGCCCTGCTTCCAGCGGGGAGAGCAAGGCTGCTGCTGAAGGGCCAAGCTGTCAGGCTGATGGCAGAGCCAAGGAGCAGAAAGGAAGGATTCCCAAAATGCCAGAGTGCCCCCTTCAGCGTGGATGGCTAGAGCTTTGCAATGGGTGAGCCTGATTTCCTTCCTCTTCTTCCCTTCCTTCTCTCCCTCCTCCTTCCTTCTTTCCTCTCTTTCCTTTCCTCCTCTTGGCAGGAAGGAGAGGAAACAGACAGCTGTTGACAGCTGCCTTCTCTCAAGAGATGCCTTTCAACTGTGGAGATGCCCTGCAGCTCTTGTTGGGGTTTGTGTTGCATTCTGCCTCCTGTATTTTCTTCCGCCCCAGAAACTTGCCTTTGCTAGGCAGCCACTCTCAATCCTTTTGCTGGGTTTCGGTACGAGTTGCCTGCGCACTTTGGTTTTGGAGCCTTCCGTCAGGCAATCGTGGGCATGAGGATGTCAGGTTTCCAAGTTGCCAGCTGCGCTTGCTTGTGACGAGCCCAGAACATAACCCCTGGGAGCCTTGGCTTTGTTTCCAAGCTTTCTTGTTGCCTTAGCACTTGTTTTGCACTTTCCTGTCAGCTTTTGCCATTTCTGCATTTGCATGAAAGCGTCTGTAAGGGTTCTTGTTGCCTCTCCAAGAGAAAAAGTCAACTTGGCGGGGCAGGGAAGGATGTGAGGAGGGACGAGGAGTTTTGGGACTGGTTGTTGTAGCTGTTTGAAGAGTGCAGTTTGTTGTTTGTGTGCAGTGTCTTAGGGCAAAGTGAGGCTTGTCAAAGGGGCAGGTGTCTGTGTGTTGTTCCAAGAGCCTTGCTGTGCCCAAGTGAAACTGGGAGGATTCCCTGTGCAGGCTGCTCTGCCCCAACTGCCTGTCTCCCTGGGCTCCATTCCGTCCACCCTTCTAGATGTTAGAAAGCAAGCCAGCTTCCATCCCATTTTACTTTTTCCTTGAAATCCAAGAGAAAAAAGATGGCTAATGTCTGTGTAACCATGTGTTACAGATATGTATGTGTAACAATCCATGGATACAAATTGCCCTTGAGTACCTTTCAGGTGAGAGCGAGTCTACTTCCTTGCCCTTGTGAAATGAGGACAGTTTTTTCTGCTTTGTCCGAGTGTCCTTGGGTCACAGTTTCACCAACTAAGGATGGCGACAAGCTTGTGATTGGTGTGGGAGGAAGTTCTTGTTTCTTGATTGGCCTGCTCTGTGGAAAACTTGTTTTGCAGTCCTTCACATGGTGGAAACATTAAACTTGCTGGAAAAACCTGGGAGGTGGACATGTATGTTTGGTTGAAATCTCTTCCTGGAGGCACGTGTTCATGTGCATGTAGCGTTTTTAAGGTGAAAGTGCCAGGGAAATGCTGCTTTTCAAAGGTCTTTGTGTGATGGGAAGTGGCAGTCCCTGTGCAGGTTAAGCTGCCCCGTGCTCCCTTTGGAACTCCCTGTCCTAATCTCTCTCCCTCTCAGCACCATTATCTGTCTGGTTTTCCAGGCTGTGAAGTGAAACTCTCAAGTTCTGGGAGCTTTTTGCGCTCTTTCTTGATTGCAGAGTGGTGTTTTAGCTTGAGAGCTGTGTGGTCTCTGTCTGCTCTGCCTGAAAATGCACGTGAAAGGAGTCTGCCTGGTTTGTACGCCTATGGGTGAGGTGGCCAGCTGGCCCTTTCGGTGGGGTGGCTGGTGGTGGATGGCCAGAGTGATGGTCATCAGGAATTCCTGCTGTTGGTACTTGCCCTGTATCTGCTTGGGTCCAGGGGTGGAGATGGTGATTTCTGTGGCATCTCTGGAGTCTGGCTCTTGCCGCGAGACCTTTGATGTTGCAGGGGTGGGCTGCTGTAAGCTAAGTTCAGTATGTTCAGTTTGAAACCGTTCCCTCTCATCCCATGGCTCCCCTCCCTGATCCAGAGCCCCTCCCCAGCTCTCCTGGAGCCCCTTTAGGGACTGGAAGGGGCTCTAAGGCCCCAGAGCCTTCTCTTCTCCAGGATGAACACCCCCAACTCTCGGCAGCATCACAAATGTGCGAAGCCTGATGATGTGTGTCCCCCCGGCCCTGCCGAGGGCAGCAGGGCATTACTCACACTGCACACGCGCTTGCCCATCAGCACGGGAAAGAGCAAGCTCGTCACCTCCAAAAGGCCATTTCCTAAGGAGAAGCGAGGCCCAGCTCCCACCCAACTGCTCATGCAGAGCACAGTGTGAACAGGCTGTTCCTCCCCAGGGGCTGGTCTCAGAGAACCTCCTGGGGGCACAAGGACGCGAGCCCCAGCTGAAGAGCCAGAGCCCAGGAGGTGACCCTGTAGACAGAGGGGACGGGGGCTGGTACGCATACAATTTCCCCACCGCCTCACACACAGAGGCTTTCAGCCGCCACAAGCGCTGCCAAGCGACCAGCAGCAGGGATCCCCTGACGGGGTTTACTCCACACCAGTCCTTTGCGGGTTGCGTAGAGGACGGAGAAGGCACCAGGTAAGGTGTTCACAGCAGCATCACCCTGCTCCTTCCATCACACCCTCGAGCCCCCTCTGCTTAACGGGGATGTCCCAGGAGGACCTGGGTAGTGTCCTTACACCACCCGCCCCCCTGCAGGGCTTCTTTTCTTGTTGGTTGGGGGGTTTTCCCTCAAAAAAACCTAATTCTGCTTTTGTAGTCAGCAGAGCACAGGGTCAGCCTCAAAACTGCAGTGCCCAGACGGCGAGAACCGAAGGGAAGGGGAAAGGACGCTTCAAGCATTCAGCCACCAGGTCCGAGCGGTAATAAACAGCTAAAATCTTCCACGTCCTCAGGGATACCGGGAAGATGAAGCATCTCCTGGAGGGACAAACCACGACACATTGCCTTTGCAATACTTCTTCCTTTGGAGAACCTCCTCCGATTTTGGGACGGATTAAGCTCATCAGTTTGAAAGCAGAGAGCGATGCGGCTGCTGACCCGCACCACAGCCAAACCACCGCATCAGTCGGCCCAGGAGAGCAGACCTTCAGGCGAGAAGCAGCACCGGGAAGGCTGATCCCACCCACGGCAACAGAGGGCACGGCCCCAAAAGCACCAGCTTTCCCCCAAAGGTGAGGAGAGGAGAGACCGCATCACCGGGAAGGAATCACCTCACATGATGGTAACTGCCATTACAGAAACAACACCACACGGTTATTTATACAAGCATTCCAACACGGGGCTTCCAAACCAGCTATTGGGCAATTTTTCCTCTGCGATGGTCAAGGAAAGACCTGAAATGCCACTCCAGCTCTGGAGCGTAAGCTGCCGGGGGCGGGGGGGGAGGAATGAAAGGAAAGGGGAAACCCCATGTTTAAACTAATCTAGCTGGGTCTGAGCGTAACAGAGCGAGGATCGACACAAGCTCTTCATTGGGCAGACGCCCGGAGGCAGCGCCTGCGGCAGAGCAGCAATAATCTCCTACTTCGCTATTACTGGGATTCTCGCTGCTGAACAACGTCCTGGCTGTCCCTTCAGGATTTTGGGACAATCCCTTGGAGGTTTTGGTGCTCTGATACCCAGCCTGGCCAGAGTCTTCTTCCTCCAGCGACTCTAAGTGAGCTAAAACCCACAGTGATACGTCAACCTCTTTTTCAATGACAAAAAAAAATAAATCACTCTCATTACCAGATCAAGTTTCATTCCAGGAAGGCTCTTCAAATAATTTAAATATTTATTTTAATAAAAAGAAATAAATAGTTATCTTTTCACATTATAAAAATCCCTGGAGACAGCAAAAAACAAACCAACCCCAACCACAGGGGGTTCTCTTGCAAATCAAAAGACGGTAAATGCTTTCTGTTGATGGTCATCACAAATCCGGTTGTAGGAATCAAGTAGGTGGTGGATTATTCCAGAAACAGAAGAAAACTCTCTTGGAGGAAACAGTAGTTCAGCACCTTGTTGTTGGGAAGATAAATTCAGCTCACACAACTGTGACCACCACCAGATGAGTCCCATTTGTCCACAAGGTGGCCACGTGCGCTGCAAGGTGTGAGCAGCCCTCTCTGTGATGGCAGTTCTCAGCATTTGTTCTTAACCTTCCCTTGGCCAGGTGACACCAACCTTTCTGGCTTGCACTTAAGGTGTATTAGCTAATTTCAAAGAGAGTTACTGTCTCCAAAATAGGGGCAGGCGGGGGGTGGGGGGAAAGAACAATCTTAACCACTACTTCTTAACCTACAGAGAAAAATTTTTTTCTTAACCTACAGAGAAAAATTTCTAATACCAATAAGGTATTAGTAAAGTAACTAGAAGAAGAGCTGGTCACCCAAAGGTGATCCCAAGGCTACTCCTGTCGTGCATGTCTCACAGCAGCTCTTGATGGAGTATTTCCCACACCATCTTCTTGCGGAAGTAAGGCATGTGGGTCTGAAAAGAAAAGAAAACTCCATTAAATACACCTCATGGCAGAAAGAGACACAAAATACCAATAAACACCCAGTTAATTCTTTACTGTGAAGTTCCTTTTAAGAACTGTCAACACTTGCCCTTCGGGTACAGCCTGGCTTTCACCCACACAGCTCCTAAGAGGGCGGCATGACACCAAAACCAGATCTCCTTGACTACACAACAGCTTACAAGCACTTTCACAGAAGAGCACTGCCTTGGAAAAGAACCAGGGTCTTCATTGGTCAAAAGCTGAGACCCATTTCTCCCAAAGATCCGAAGGCCAGATCCCACAAACCCACTGGCTGCGGTATCTCGCCCAAGAGGAATCTCACTGGGAGCAGATACCTCAGCCGCTGCGTAACTTCCCTGGCTCTTGTCTCTATGCGGAAGAGGCTGGAGCTGTTTAGAACCTTCACTCACCTGTGTAAAGGTCATCGGTTTGTCTCTGCAGATGTAATCTGCGTATTTGCAGGTAAACACGCCGCAGTCGCTTCCATTCGATTGCTGAGGGATTTCCTAACGAATGCAAAGAAGATGGAGAATTTGCCTCTATCTTCAAGGAAAAGCAACTTGGAAGTAGCACCCATTACCAAAAATACCCTAACCAGACACTCCTGAACTTGCACCATCCCCAATAACTGCTCCCCAACACAAGGAACAGACCCCAGGAACTGCACATCATCCCTCCCCTGGGCTTCCTACGCTCGGATGTTACAATCCAAATTCCTCGCAGGCTGATAAGGGACAGCAGGCTTCCTCCCTGCAAGGTGTCTTGAGGTTTGTACAGTGTCTTTCTGAAGTGACGTTCCTTAAATCGAGTCTTTAGGTGCTGCTTTTCACTATTAACTTGTTGAGAAATATCAGCTCAACCCCTTGCTTTGTCACGTGCCAGGATTTGGGCTGCAAGCCAGAAGCCTACGTTCTCTGACAACTGCTAAAGAGACTTTAAATTGGACTTGTGAAATGGGGGCAAAGCCAAATTCACCTTAACGTGGCAGAGGAATTAAAAAAAACCCAAGAAAGTATTCAGCCAGCAAGGAGAGGCACTGCTCAAAGATTTCATCCCAGCCTGGTTTCCTGGTCCTCTTGCAGCCCGATGTGGTGCCATAAGAAGGTGCTTATGGCTGTTCTCTAAAGTCCTGGCCTTATGAGAAAGCGTTAAGAGCTCTGTGACAAGGAGTTCTAGTTCACATTTCAAGTGCAAGTAGTGTTCGCTTACATGGGGCTCCATGCTGTGAATAGTCCACTCTGAAGCATTCAGCTTCACGTGTCTTTTTTCGCAGCTTTCTTCTTGCAGGTATTTGCTGTTTAAAACAAAAGAAAAATCACTCTTCATCGCTGTAATTTAGGCCAAGAAAAAAAAGGCTGCTGAAAGATCCCAGGAAGACGAATGGCAGGAGAGTAAAGTGTCAGAGGATCCTCCCAGCAGCTGCTTTAAGGCATTGGGAGGAAAAATCCAAATCCTAAATTTACAAACACTGTGAGAGGCTGTGAGCTTATGACCAGCAATGAGACCAACAATTCCAACAGAGGCTTCCACAACAGCCTAAGTTCACTGCTTAGTAGAGGTCAAAAAACCCCAAATGACATGTTATCAGAGGAAGAACAGAAAAACTAAGCAAGGAACCCTCATGTCGTCATTCCACCCTGTGCCTGAATCCCACAGACTGCGTGCACCTCCGGACGAATAAATACAAAAGCTTTTGGGCCAGTAGCTCTGTCCGAGGAAGTTTCCAGGCCACCACTTGCTGGAAAAAAGGACCGGATGCAGACCTGTTCTTATACCCTTTCCCAGGCAGCTGCTGTTAACTGGTCAGGAGAGCACCGCACTAAACCAACGCTTGGTTTCTCTCTGTGGGGCCGCTCTCCTTTTTCTTGGGCTACAAAGCTGTTGCATTAAGGGTTGTTACTCCGTCCACATCGGTGGCATAGACTTCTAAGGATGCCTGCTGGCACAACATGAAAACCTGTTCCCGTTCCATTGGAGAGGTGTGCGTGCCAGCCGACACAGCTGGAAAAGCTTGCTACACGGTACCTGTCTTGAGCGAGAATGTCAGAATGACAAAGAACACCCAGTGGCATCTTGAAACACTTCTTCCCTGAAACGCTTCCCTTTCGTCAACAGCCCGGTTTTATCAATCACTAACAAAGTTGGTGCCCATGTGCCACGGGGCTACCATGTCTTTGTCTGGGATATAGGGGGAAGGTGGCAGAAGCCAGGCACCCAAGACACTGGGTGGAGGGGATGATGTGAGACTAGGTAAGGAGTCACTGTCAGACAACTCGCAGCAAGCGAATCCAGGATTTCTGCTTTGTTATCTACAAGAAATGGGAAAACTTGCAGTCGCGTCACAGGGGCAAAATCCAAAAACCTTCTCCTAATTCACAACACAAAAGCAGTGACTGAGCAGTTACTTACAGCAGAGTCTCACAAATCTGGTCCTCTTCTTGTCCCAGGGAGTCAAAGTATTTGACCGTCTTCTTTCTGGTGTCGATGACCTGTTATCAAAAGGTGACTGTTAGACAAAGTGCACCCCTGTGCTGCACAAACCTTAATGACTTTTCTCGCTAGCTTTTTCTCCCCACCCAGTTCTAAAGAACAAGCCCGTCTGACTCACCGCTAGCGTCCAGTGCAAGCGCAAGTTAATGGGCACTAAGAGGATGTCCTTCTCGAAGAGATCCACGTGCCTGGTCCATCTTCCTACTGCTTTGTAGCCTCCAGAAGTTAGTTTTTGGTAAAAGAAAGAACTAAAAGCATGGACTGATGGATACCCTGCCTGCTTGCTTCTTTCCATGACAAGACCCATGTAGAAATTAATGACCTGTACCATAAAGAGGAAGCTTGAGATGTAAAACAAGACACTAGCTTACCAAATGAAAAACACAGCAATGTGTCTTTTCTGGCCACCCTTAAGTACGCAGCTGAGAGAACTCCAGCCTCAGCTGTCAGCTTTTGTTGTGAGAATTTCACACTTGGTTACATCTGCAGGTTGACAAAAACACCTGCCACCCACTCCAATAACCTAGACTAACTCCTGGAAGCTGCACAAGACAAGAAGTAAAGGAACTTCCAGAAGCACTGGACCCTTAAGTACCTAAAATAAGAACTGTGCAGAGATTTCTGGGCTCTGCAGTGCAGCTCACCAAATAACTTTGCAAAGACTTCTGTACACGGTGAAGGGGTATTTTGAAATAAACGCTCCATTAGAAGATCCTTGTGCTGCAGCTAGTTTTACCTCATCGTTTAGCCAGCAAAGGTTCCTTAGGGTGCGGATGTCCTCGCGAGTCACCCTTAGTTTGAAGGCACTGCTCATGACCTCATCTGGCTCACCTTTGCCTAATGCGGCAATGACCTCTCTCTCCGTGGCCTGAAAGGAAAAATTAAATGGGGAAGGACTTGTGAAACAGAGCATCCAGCATGCCAACCTGTGGGCAGCTTTCAACTCAAACACGGCCTGGAAATGAAGCTCAGATGACAGAGCAACTGGCTTTGCTGGCTTTCGGCTAAGGTAGCAATCGCCCTTTTTTGTTGCTTGGTTGGTTTCAGCATCCTAACTTGGAACTTTAGGGCCCAGGTTTGCTTCGATTTGTTTTCGCCAAGGAAGCTGAGATAAAACACCGAGACTGGCAAACACACAGCAAACGCCTTTCCCGTGTGATGCTGTAGCCCTCGCAATGCTGAGGTTTAAGCCAACCGCAGCAGGCATTCTCCATGCCAAGGCAGCTGACTCAGGAGCCTGAAAGAATGTGAGGGTGAGGGAACTTCAAGGGACCTGAAGCACCAGCAAAGGGGGAAACTGAGGCAGCTACACTGGAGTCAGACAATCGGGAGTCCAGGTTGTGCATGCAACTGGTTGCAATTTGGACGTTTCCATCTAAGTCTGCTTAAGGAACGCAAATAAACCACTAGGTCTGTTGGTATAAAATACTCTGAACTGCAATAGCATCTTCTTCTCGGTTGAAGGTGGGCTAGCAGGATAAGAAAACCCCTGGTTTTCCTTGTACTGAGCATCACCCCGCAGACTTTGTAAACTCTCGACTTTCTAGCCCTTTCCAAGTCAATCCTCTGTAGGCAAAAAAGGGGGCGCTCAGTTAGACTACACCTCCCAAGAACAAAAGCCGTCAAAATTCAGACAAGCAGGGGAACCTCAACTCCCCCTCCCTGTTGCATAGCGTAACTAAGTTAACTCCTGTGACCAGTGCTACATGCAGCGCAACCATGCCCAGTGCGCATCCACGGCTCGGTGAGATCCTGAGGACGTACGCACGCAAGATGCTCAGGTCCCCCACAAGCAAGGCAACACCATGGATCAGGAAAAGCTTCTCTTTCAAGTTCTATCTTCATGGTAGGACAGGTTGAGAGGCAGATCCCATATAACTGTATGAATCCGGTTAGCACTGCTCTGGGAGACTGTTGTTAAACCTGGACTCATTTTTGCCCGAGTAACAGAAGCCCCACAAACCCTTAGGTTAGAGCACAACTGAAGGAGCGCGTGGAGCATAAGATGCTTAAATCCTGTAAATCCTTCACACCAGCTTTAGTGCTGACCTTTGCACTGGGAAGTCAGAGCTGCAGACACTCCCTAACGGGTTAAACCCCAGTTCTTCAGATTTCAAAAAGCCTTAAGAACCACCTATAACAAATGGGGTTCCTTGCAGCTGTTTCACAGCCTTCAGTTTTGTCCAACAGCCTGTCAGCTACGGTACCTCTGTGAGCGGAGTAAAGCCGCCTGCTCTTTTTTGCAGCCTTGGGAGTTTCTTTTCTTCCACATCAAGGGCGGGTGACTTTTTGGCCCCAGCAGGTGACAGAGGTACTTGGGATAATACATCTTCTGAGATCTGACCTCCACGCTGTTCCTGTTAGACAAAAGGACGTCAAGCTAGCAATCCAGCACAGATTTTTTTGCTAGGGGATAGTACAGAAGATCTTCCTCAGGTCTAAAACTGGAAGGGCTTTTGTACACACAGCCAACCAGCAAACTCCAAAGGTACTTTTTGTCGAGGACTGCATTCCAACTGCGCACCCATGGAGTGCTGCACTCAAACTAAACGGAGGCAAGAGAGACAGAAAGTTAGTTTGCCTTGGAGTAGCATTAAGAACCCCAGCAAAGCCTCCACGTGTAGGCAGCAAGTTGAGACTGAGATTACTATTTCTGATTTCCATGACTAAAATTTAATTTTGATCTCAATCCTGACCAGGGATGAAAGTCAAAGAGATGTACTTCCTATCTCACAAAACAAGACACCACTAAAGACACCACAGGCCAGCTTTGCAGGTCAACTAAGCCTGTGCGGTAAAAGCTTTGAGGCTGTACCGAGCACATTAAAGGGGAAGAAGAAAAATAGCGGGAAACCCTTTGTGATAGTGCTACTCAACAAATCATGTTCCCGCTTTCCTTGGGGAAAACGACCTGGACAAATACGGATACTGTTGAGTAAGTACTGAAAGTGAGGAGCGCAAAAATTTCTCATCACCAATAGCTAAATTTTCCTAAAACCCAAAATAATGAATAACACAAGCTTACCCCTGCAACAGCTTGTTTCTCTGCTGCGTCCTGTTCCAGAGACTCTTCTGCTGGTGGGGAGCCCCTGCAAGGAGAGGGGGAGAGAGAGAGCAGTGAGCTGTGTACCTGTACTGTCCCACGGAATTCTCAAGAATTCACCTTCGGGATAAGAAATGCTTTTTCAAGGCTCCTGCTGACTGGAGCCGCGGTTGCACACGTGTGACAACATCCTCTCAGCTTCCAGCACGATTCTTTCGGAGCAGCAAGACTGGGATAGAATGAAGAGCTGGGAGCTTTGTAAATTCCTTCCCATCTACCCGTGCAAGACTCCTTTGGTTTCTCTTGATCAGTTTCATTCTTTGGAAAACAGGGAAGCAACCAGCACTTCCTCTGTCAAGTGCTCTGGGATCTACCGGTGATAAATGCTGCATGCTAGGTGTTCTGCTGCAAGGTATAACATGAACGCCTGCAACTATACCTGCAGCCAAATAGAGTTAGCTTACGGAAACTAAGACCAGCACAGGGAACTACAAATGGGACAGCCACAGGATATTTACTTGCCTTCTGTAGGCTAGTCAAGAGAGTGACTGTCCCCATTTGGAGAGGATTATCAGTAAAACCACGCAGACTCTGAAGAGCAAACAAATGCACAGACGTTAAAGTTACCCGTATACACACGTGCCTTCTTCAAAAACGAGAATTTGCCTTGTCACCAAAGACCCCCTTTTCCAGGAGGGAGACCTACAACAGACTCTCACGGTATTCTCCACTTTCAGTCCAGCGTCGTAAGAGTAGTATCACAAGCTTTGTCAAATGACTTCCGTTGGTAGTTAAATCCACAAAAAAAGGCAAGAAAACGTCCCTTTTACTTGAACCCATCCTACTCTCTCAGTTCCTTTCTTTCCTTCTCTCCCCTCGAGCTTAGGTGAACCACTGACAATTTAAGCACAGAAAGAACAGTGCCGCACAGCTAAATAGAGCGCTACTGTTTCAAGTGGGGAGAAGAATAGGGACGGAAAGAGACATGCACACAGAGCCAAAAGAAACAAGAACCATGATTAAAAGAGATGCTACCTGGTCATAAGATCTCCCTGAGACGGCTCTGGGCAGCAAACATCTAGCCATTTGATATCTGCACAGAAAAACAGCAGTATTAAAAAAATAAGTCAACTTTCAATTTTACTTTTCAAGTCAAAAGAAGTACAGAAGCCAGAGTTTTCTAAGGTAGGTGAAACCTAAGAAAAATCAGGCATATTAAATACTTCTGCAACGTGCGATACCTGTCCTTCTCTTTTTTGCTGCAGTCTCGGCAGGATCATCCGCAGGTGTACAAATGCTGAGGAAAGAACACACAGAAGAGTGGTTTGAAACTTCCTTCAGTTTCTACCAGGCTGACTTCCCTCCACAGCACCCAAACTTCCAAAGTTACTTTTCATAGCCCAAAGGTTTCCCCCTCCGAGCGCCCCTGGCATCATCTCAGGCACACACACGCCAACTGCCACCGCTGAGCATCCCCCAGCAACACCCCCCAACCTCTCCCAGGCAACGGACCGCTCACATACAGCTAATTATCCCACTACAGCATACTAGGCCTCTTTTCCTCATTCTGTTAACACTTTCTAACCTTTGACTTTTGTTCCCATCACCAAAAACTTGCGGAAGTTAATATGTCATGTTTCCCTCTTTCCTCAAGGAAAGCAGCGTACCAGTGATTCCTAAGCCATCCGAGTTCATCAGTCACTACGCTGAGTTGCAAAGAAAAGACTAAGTAGGACAGGAAAGAAAAGGTGGGAAAGCAACTCATGCATACACCCACTTCAATAACTCACGGCTAAAGCAGTGCCCGTGAACTAGGTCTTGAAATGATTCTCAGCTGCACCCTTTCTTATTAAGCCTAAGTCCAAATACTAGATCAGTTGATAACAACGATAAAATCCAGTAAAACTTTTTACTTTGGGAATGGAGCACAAAGGTTGTTCCCAGTTGGTTTTTTCCTCTGTTTGTCTCCCAAAATGCCATGACAGACGGCAAGGATTCTTGCAAGAATTCTTTGGTATTTCTTACACAAAATAATTTCTTTCAAACCGTTATGCTCCCGAACCCTGCGAGCCCACGCCAAGCCCTGCCACCCCGCAGGGGGGGCTCTGGGTGGGCAGAGAGGCCGAGCCCAGCCCAGGAGCGTGGCGGGAACCCCAGGGCGAGACACCCCACTGCGCCCCAGCCCACAGAGCGGCTAACGGCTCAAGCCCCTCAGGCCGAGGCGGTGGGGCCGACGCTCCCGCTCCGCGCAAGCAGGCCCCGGGGGAGTTCCGCAGCCCCCCGAGCCGGGGCAGGCCGCGGGTGACGGGCTTGGGCGATGGGGAGATGGGACGGGGCGAGGCCCTCGGGCAGCCCGGAGGCGGCGGGGCTGCTCGCTGATCTGGGTGGCGGCCTCTTGGGCGGCGGCGAGACCCTCGGGCGGCACGGGGCGGCGGCGGCGAGGAGGGTGCCGAGGGCCCCCAGCAGCCATGGGGACAGAGGCCTCGCGCCGGCACGCGGTGGAAGGGTGCCCGGCCCGCGCACCCAGCACCGCCTCCCTATTGGCTGCCGGGGAGCGCCCCCCGCCCCTCGCAGATGGAGGGGAGGGACGGGGAGGCGGCGGGGCGCACGCATGCGCCATCTTGGCGCTGCCTGAGGGAGGCGGTAGCAGCCGCCCAACCCTCCGCCGCCTCCTCCCGGCTTGGGCCGGGCCTGTGCCGGCTCCCCCCCCTCCAGGCGAGGAACTTTCCCTCCCAGAAAGCCCGGAGCCGAGGCCTGGAGGGACGTGGAGGGGGACAGGCCCGTCTCCCTTTAGGGAGAGGCTCCACCATGCCCATGCATGCCCATGCATGTCCATGCGCCCGGCTCCACCATGGCAGCGGTGCAACTAGGGACGCGGACGCTGCATTCGACCATGGTGACGAACCGTGATGTAGCGGCGGCCAAGGGCCCGCTGCAGGGAGCCCGGCTAAAGCGGCTGCTCTGGGGCTGGCAAGCAGGCTGGCGAGTGCTGGGGCTGGCTCCTGGTGGCCTTGGCTGGCTCTCGGGGGCAATCCCTTGCCCTGCCCCGCTGTTAAAGGTTTTTTTTTTTTTAATACAGTGCTTCCTAATGGTTTATCAGCTGTTGCCTCTGGGGTGGAAATGTGCACGTGTTGCTGCAGCCACGTCCCGGAGAGACTTTTCTCTCCTGGAGAGGCACATGAGGCGTGAAAACGAAGTTTTAAGTCTAAGAGGAGCAAAGGGGGCAGAGGAAAGTGCTCAGGGCAGGAATGGCCATTTGGAGCAGCCCTTGTCACAGGAGGTCCCACTAGCTTTTTATGCCTGCAGGGAGTCTTAAGGGATGGTGTGGTCTGGTTTAATGAAAACGACCTTCCTCGTTCCTTTAGGAACTGAATTGCCACTTCACTTATGCTCCAGGGCTCTGGCCAAGGAAGATGCCTGAGCGCTGGATGCAGAAGTGGATGTGGCAGAGGGCTTGCAGGCAGGCTGCAGGCAGGGTGGGTGGTGGAAGCAGCCCGGCAGAGGGCAGGGCAGCCCCATGCAGGGCCTGCAACTTGGAGATGAGTTGCCTTCTCCCTCCCTCTCCTCTGCCCATCCCGTGTGTCTTATGTGAATCCTGCCGCCGAGAGCTGGAGGGGGCGCAGGGCGTTTGTTTGAGTTCCTGGGTAAGGAAAAATGCGAGGGTTTTCTCGGTTTAGCTCTGTGAAGCCAAAACTCATCTGCAACACTCCTGTTTCTGTCCACAGCAGAGAGAAAGCCGGAGCGCTGAACCCACCGGACAATATTCTAGAAAAGGGGGAAGGGTGGTCTTTTGGGGAAGGGGTCTTCCCTGCCCCCAAGGCCAATGTGGCACACATGAGACTCATACAGCTGCCCTGTGGCACAGGGTGATGCTGAGGCTTCTCTCCTGCCTTGGGACCCCCTACCCTGGGCACAGGTGTGGAGCCAGCCCTGGGGCTGCAGGATTCCTCTGCCAGGCATGTCCCCCCAGCCGCAGTTTCTCCCACCCTGCAGCAGAGCCCACGACAGGACAATTCTCAGAAAAAGCAGAGAAATCTTCTCTGGGAATTGTGTTATTCTAAAGCAGCTCCTCTGTGCTTCCTGGTAACACCACTTCCTTGTCCTCAGCAGGAAAGGGATTTTAATGCTGTTAAATGATTTTAAAACACCTGTGTGAATGGCTTTGTGTGTGCCGGAAAAGTACCGGACAGTGATGGCAGGGTCAGCGTGGCTGCGGTGCCTGTCCAAAGATTTTGTCCCAATCGGATTCCTTTGTGCGTGGTGTTTGGTGTGGAGACTGTTGTGATCTCTAAACATCAATAACCAAACACATGAAGAAGTTAGAGATTCATTAAATTAATGCCACCAGACTGAGAGTCTTTCTTTTTGGAGTGGAGTCTCTTGTTGCACCTTACATTAAATGCTTTTTTGTTTTTCCCTCTCTGTCTCCTGTATATGGCAAAAAATTCCCATTTTTCTAAAGGCAAATAAACAACAGCTGAATGTGCGAGAGGCTGTACGTGGGAGCAATCTGAAGACATATGGAAATTGTGAAAGCTGCGTGGCGCCAAATGGTAAAGGGTGTTTATGAGGCAGGAGGCTCCAGGAAAACCCGCAGCCCCGAGGTCTGTGGGGCCAAGCCAGAGGTTCCCAGAGAGCTTTAGAACAACGCACAGGTTTCCCTCCCGGCTCTTTGGGTGTGGGATCAATCTCCAGACATATGGAAATTTTGAGGCTGCAGGGGCACAAGGTGGTACAGGGTGGTTTTGAGGCTGAAGGCGGCAATAAAGTCCGCAGCCCTAACGTCTGTGGTGCCATGCAAGCGGTTCCCAGAGAGCTTTAGAACAAGCCACATTTTTCCCTCCGTGCTCTTTGGGTATGCGAGCAATCTCCAGACATATGGAAATTTTTCCTGCTGGCGCGGCACCAGGTGGTACTGGGTGGTTTTTAGGCTGAAGGCGCCAGGAAAGCCCACAGCCCCAAGGTCTGTGGGGCCATGCAAGTGGTTCCCAGAGAGCTTCAGAACAAAGCACATGTTTCCCCCTGGGTCTTTGGTTGTGGGAACAATATCCAGACATATGGAAATTTTGGAGGCTGCAGTGGCGCCAGGTGGTACTGGGTGGTTCTGAAGCTGAAGGCGCCAGGAAAGCCTGGAGACCCAAGCTCCGTAGGGTCATGCAAGCGGTTCCCAAAGAGCTTTAGAAGACGCCACATTTTTCCCTCCTGGCTCTTTGGGTGTGGGAGCAATCTGCAGACATATGGAAATTTTGGAGGCTGGCGCGGCACCAATTGGGAAAGGATTCTTTTGAGGCTGAAGGCAGCAGGAAAGCCTGGAGCTACAATGTCTGAGGAGTCATGCAAGCGGTTCCCAAAGAGCTTTAGAAGAAGCCACAGTTTTCCCTGCTGACCCTTTAGGCGTGGGAGCAGTGTCTAGACATATGGGAATTTTGGACGCTGACGCAGCGCCAAGTGGGAAAGGGTGGTTTTTGAGGTTGAAGGCAGGAGGAAAACCTGGAGCTCAAAGGTCTGTGGGGCCACGCAAGCGGTTGCTAAAGAGGTTTAGAAGTAGCCCCAGTTTTCCCTGCTGGCTCTTTGGGCATGGGAGGAATCTCCAGACATATGGAAATTGTGGAGGCTGATGCGGCGCCAAGTGGGAAAGGGTGGTTTAGAGGCTGAAGGCAAGAGGGAAGCCTGCAGCCCCGTAGTCTGTGGGGCCATGCAAGCGGTTCCCAAAGACCTTTAGAAGGAGCCAGAGTTTTCCCTGCTGGCCCTTTGGGCATGGGAGGAATCTCCAGACATATGGAAATTGTGGAGGCTGATGCGGCGCCAAGTGGGAAAGTGTTTTTTTGAGGCTGAAGGCAACAAGAAAGCCTGCAGCCCCAAGATCTGTGGGTCCATGCAAGTGGATCCCAAAGAGCTTTAGAACAACACACATTTTTCCCTGCTGGCTCTTTGGGCGTGGGAGCAATCTGCAGACATATGGAAATTTTGGAGGCTGGCGCGGCACCAATTGGGAAAGGATTCTTTTGAGGCTGAAGGCAGCAGGAAAGCCTGGAGCTACAATGTCTGAGGAGTCATGCAAGCGGTTCCCAAAGAGCTTTAGAAGAAGCCACAGCTTTCCCTGCTGGATCTTAGGGCGTGGGACCAATGTCCAGACATATGGAGATTTTGGAGGCTGGCGCAGCGCCAAGTGGGAAAGGGTGGTTTTGAGGCTGAAGGCAGCAGGAAAGCCTGCAGCCCCCAGGTCTGTGGGGCCATGCAAGCGGTTCCGAAAGATCTTTAGAACAACACACAGTTTTTCCTGCTGGCTCTTCTGGCGTGGGACCAATGCCCAGACATATGGAAAATTTAGAGGCTGGCGCGGCGCCAAGTGGGAAAGGGTGCTTTTGAGGCTGAAGGCAAGAGGGAAGCCTGCAGCCCCCAGGTCTGTGGGGCCATGCAAGCGGTTCCCAAAGACCTTTAGAAGAAGACCCAGTTTTCCCTGCTGGCCCTTTGGGCGTGGTAGCAATCACCAGACGTATGGAAATTATGGAGGCTGGTGCGGCGCCAAGTGGGAAAGGGTGGTTTTGAGGCTGAAAGCGCCAGGAAAGCCCGCAACCCAAATGTATTTGTGGCCATGTAGGCCGTTCCCAAAGAGCTTTAGAAGAAGCCACAGTTTTCCCTGCTGACCCTTTAGGCGTGGGAGCAGTGTCTAGACATATGGGAATTTTGGACGCTGACGCAGCGCCAAGTGGGAAAGGGTGGTTTTTGAGGTTGAAGGCAGGAGGAAAACCTGGAGCTCAAAGGTCTGTGGGGCCACGCAAGCGGTTGCTAAAGAGGTTTAGAAGTAGCCCCAGTTTTCCCTGCTGGCTCTTTGGGCATGGGAGGAATCTCCAGACATATGGGAATTTTGGAGGCTGGCGCGGCGCCAAGTGGGAAAGGGTGGTTTTCAGGCTGAAGGCAAGAGGGAAGCCTGCAGCCCTGTAGTCTGTGGGGCCATGCAAGCGGTTCCCAAAGACCTTTAGAAGAAGCCAGAATTTTCCCTGCTGGCCCTTTGGGCGTGCAAGGAATCTCCAGACATATGGAAATTGTGGAGGCTGATGCGGCGCCAAGTGGGAAATGGTGGTTTTGAGGCTGAAGGCAGGAAGAAAGCCTGGAGCCACAAGGTCAGTGGGGACAGCCAAGCGGTTCCCAAATGTTTTTAGAACAAGGCATAGTTTTCCCTGCTGGCTCTTTCGGCATGGGAGCAATTTCCAGACATATGGAGATTTTGGAGGCTGGCACGGCGCCAAGTGGGAAAGTGTTTTTTTGAGGCTGAAGGCAACAAGAAAGCCTGCAGCCCCAAGATCTGTGGGTCCATGCAAGTGGATCCCAAAGAGCTTTAGAACAACACACATTTTTCCCTGCTGGCTCTTTGGGTGTGGAGCAATCTCCAGACATATGGAAATTTTTGTGCCTGGTGCAGCGCCAAGTGGGAAAGGGTGGTTTTGAGGCTGAAGGCAGCAGGAAAGCCTGCAGCACAAAGCTTTGTGGGGCCATGCAAGCGGTTCGCAAAGGGTTTTAAAACAACACACAGTTTCACGTTCTTGCTCATTCGGCATGGGAGCAGTGTCCAGAAATATGGAAATTTTGGAGACTGGCGAGGCGTAAAGTGGGAAAGGGTGATTTTGAGGTTGAAGGCACCAGGAACCCCGCAGCCCAAACATCTGTGGGCCATGCAAGCGGTTCCTAAGAGATTAAGAATAACACACAGTTTCACCTCCTTGCTCATTGGGCGTGGGAACAATGTCAAGACATATGGAAATTATGGAGGCTTGCGCAGCGCCAAGTGGGAAAGGGTGGTTTTGAGGATGAAGGCAGGAGGAAAGCCCGCAGCCCCATAGTCTGTGGGGCCATGCAAGCCGTTCCCAAAGAGATTATGAACAACACACAGTTTCACCTCTTTCTTCATTGGGAGTGCGAGAAATGTCCAGACATATGGAAATTTTGTTGGCTTGCGTGGCGCCAAGTAGGAAAGGGTTGATTTGAGGCTGAACGCACCAGGAAAGCCCGCAGCACAAGTGTATTTCTGGCCATGCAGGCGTTTCCCAAAGAGCTTTAGAAGAAGCCACAATTTTCCCTGCTGGATCTTTGGGCTTGGGAGCAACCTCCAGACATATGGAAATTTTGAGCTCTGGCGCGGTGCGAAGTGGGAAAGGGTGGTTTTGATGCTGAAGACAGCAGGAAAGCCCGCAGCCCCTATGTCTGTGGGGCCATTAAAGCGGTTCCCAAAGAGCTTTAGAAAAAGCCACAGTTCTCCCTGCTGGCTCTTTGGGCATGGGAGCAATGTCCAGACATATGGGAATTTTGGAGGCTGGCGTGGCGCCAAGTGGAAAAGGGTAGTTTAAAGGCTAAAGGCAACAAGAAAGCCCGCAGCGCAAATGTCTGTGGGGCCATTCAAGCGGTTCCTAAAGAGGTTTAGAAGTAGCCCCAGTTTTCCCTGCTGGCTCTTTGGGCGTAGGAGCAATCTATAGACATATGGAAATTTTGGAGGCTGGCGCAGCGCCAAGTGGGAAAGGCTGAAGGCAGCAGGAAAGCCTGGAGCTCCAAGGTCTGTGGGGCCATGCAAGCGGTTCCCAAAATGCCTTTAGAACAATACATAGTTTCACCTTCTTGCTGATTGGGCGTTGGAGCAATCTCCAGACATATGGAAGTTTTGGAGGCTGGCATGGTGCTAAGTGGTAAAGGGTGGTTTCAGGGTGAAGGCAACAAGAAATTCGGCAGCCCCAAGATCTGTGGGGCCATGCAAGCGGTTCCCAAAGACCTTTAGAAGAAGCCACAGTTGTCCCTCCTGGCTCTTTGTGCGTGGGAGCCATCTCCAGACATATGGAAATATTGGAGGCTGGCGCGGCGCCAAGTGGTAACATGGTTTTTTGAGGCTGAAGGCAGCAGGAAAGCCTGGAACCACAAGGTCTAAGGGGCCATGCAAGCGGTTCCCAAAGAGCTTTAGAAGAAGCCACATTTTTCCCTCCTCGGTGTTTGGGCCTGGGAGCAATCACAGACATATGGCAATTTTGGAGGCTAGCACGGTGCCAAGTGGGAAAGGGTGGTTTTGAAGCTGAAGTCAGCAAGAAAGCCTGGAACCACAAGGTCTGTGGGGCCATGCAAGCCGTTCCCAAAGAGCTTTAGAACTAGGCATAGTTTTCCCTGCTGGCTCTTTGGGCGTGGGACCAATCTCCAGACATGTGGGAATTTTAGAGCCTGGCGCGGTGCCAAGTGTGAAAGGGGGGTTTTGATGCGGAAGGCAGCAGGAAAGCCTGGAGCTCCAAGGTCTGCTGGGTCCATGCAAGCGGTTACAAAACAGCTTTAGAACAACACATAGTTTCACTTCCTTGCTCATTGGGCGTGGGAGCAATGTCCAGACTTATGGAAATTTTGGAGGCTGGCGCGTCGCTAAGTGGGAAAGGGTTATGTTGAGGCTGAGGGCAACAAGAAATCCCAAAGCCCCGAGTTGTGTGGAGCCATACAGGCAGTTCCCAGAGAGCTTCAGAAGAATCCACAGTTTTCCCTGCTGTCTCTTTGGGCGTGGGAGCAATCTCCAGACATATGGAAATTTTGGACGCTGGCGTAGCGCCAAGTGGGCAAGGGTAGTTTTGAGGCTGAAGGCAGCAGGAAAGCCTGCAGCCCCCAGGTGTGTGGGGCTACACAAGCGGTTCCCAAAGAGATTTACAACAAGGCATAGTTTTCCCTGCTGGCTCTTTGGGCGTGGGACCAATCTCCAGACATAAGGGAATTTTGGAGCCTGGTGCGGCGCCAAGTGGGCAAGGGTGGTTTTGAGGCTGAAGGCAGCAGGAAAGCCTGCAGCCCCCAGGTGTGTGGGGCTACACAAGCGGTTCCCAAGGAGCTTTAGAAGAAGGCATAGTTTTCCCTGCTGGCTCTTTGGGCGTGGGAGCAATCTCCAGACATATGGCCATTTTTGTGCCTGGCGCGGTGCCAAATGCTAAAGGGTGTTTTTGAGGCTGAAGGCAGTAGGACAGCCTTGAGCTCCAAGGTCTCTGGGGCCATGCAAGCGGTTCCCAAAGAGCTTTAGAAGAAGGCATAGTTTTCCCTGCTGGCTCTTTGGGCGTGGGACCAATCTCCAGACATAAGGGAATCTTGGAGCGTTGTGCGGCGCCAAGTGGGAAAGGGTGGTTTTGAGGCTGAAGGCAACAGGAGAGCCCGCAGTACCAAGGTGTGTGGGGCCAAGCAAGTGGTTCCCAAAGAGCTTTAGAAGAAGCCAAAGTTTTCCCGCCTTGCTCTGTGGGCGTGGGAGCAGTCCCCAGACATCTGAAAATTTTGGAGGCTGGCACAGTGCCAAGTGGGAAAGGCTGCTTTCAGGGTGAAGGCAACAATACAGACCTCAGACCCAAGGTCTGTGGGGCCATGCAGGCGGTTCCCAAAGAATTTTAAAAGAGGACAAAATTTTCCCTGCTGGCTCTTTGGGCGTGGGACCAATCTCCAGAGATATGGCCGTTTTTGTTCCTGGCGTGGTGCTAAGTGGGAAAGGGTGTATTTGAGGCTGAAGGCAGCAGGAAAGCCTGCAGCCCCCAGGTGTGTTGGGCTACGCAAGTGGTTCCCAAAGAGCTTTAGAACAAGGCATAGTTTTCCCTGCTGGCTCTTTGGGCGTGGGACCAATCTCCAAACTTATGGCCATTTTTGTGCCTGGCGCGGCGCCAAGTTGGAAAGGCTGGTTTGTTGGAGTGGCAGACGGACCCGGAGTAACGATGGAATCTCAATATGCGTATGATCGTTCTCTCCCTTTATTCAAGTTCTCACAAAATATACATAGACAGGCAATAAGAGCACGCACTAGCGGCAGCTATATGATTGGCTTACAGTCTCTGTTCACACGCTGTCCATACAGTTCATTTACAGATCAGGTTGGTTACAGGAATTCACATAGTAAATTGCTTAGTCATTAACACAACATATTTTCTACCTTCTCAGTTCCCGTTTTTCCCATGTACTAATTCCATCTTCTACCACTTGTTTTGATCTTAATCTAATCTCTCCTAGTAGGGAGGCTGGCTCACGTGACCATTTTCTCTCAGACACATTCCTACAATACCCCCTTTTTCTTCTTGAGCCAGCCAGACCTTATGCATGGCATTTTTAATCATGTCAGTCACTTTGCGGAGAACACATGAGGCTACCATAATCAATAATAATATAACCAACAGTAGCATGAGCCCTTGCTTTATTAAGTCTGGTAACCATCCCGTTATACCCCATGAGTTTGACCAATCATCAAAACCATTTTTTGACCGCTTTTAATTTGGACATGTTATCCTTCTTGTGACGCTCTTAGTAGGTTACCTACTAAACACAATTAAAAACAGAATCAAAAAGAACCCTGCTAAGGCAATAAATACCCAGATCCCTAATTTTAGCCCAGAAAGCCAATTTCTTTGGATTTACCCACGAGAAATCCTTTTGTAATATTTCAAATACATTGCGGTTGCTGACAGCACAAGCAACCCTGGAAAAACAATCGTGGTAACATGTCTATCATCATAGTTACTGGTTTTGTAAAGGTATGTGGCAAAAATACCCACTCTAACGCAGTCAGGCTCTTTGCGAGTGCATCATCCCACTGTCCTATCAGGGCATAAAGTTGAAATTCTTGTAGGAAGGTGTTCAATGCGTCTTGCAGCAGTAGTCGACTATATCTTATCTTTCAACATGCTGTAATGCCTTCGGAGCTGTTGGGGTTAATGAACATAAAACATGGGGGGGCGGGGGCAGACACAGTGCTTCAGGGCATCCCCAGTACCTTCAAAGTGTGCTCATGTCTCTCTCCCCCTCTCTGACCCGAGACAGCCTCCTTATATCCTGCACTGGATCGAGTAGAAAAGTACAGGCCAGAGTCGCTGCACACGTGGCCAGTGTATGCAGCGAGTCTCACCAAACTCATGATCCAGCTTTGCTAACAGCAGCTGTCTGATACGTGACTCCATTGTTGTAATCCCTTCTTGTTATCTTCTTCTGTGAAGGTCAGGTTCTCATGGATACACACATGGGTTTTTAGAGCAACATAGTCTACAACTCGTACAAGGGTACGATGCAAAGCGGCATTTGCAACTGATTGTAAATTAGACAATTATTAGACACGTCAAACAGCATACTAAACATAACAGACAAATTCCTTCCACACAGGCGATGAGTATGATTTGCTTCAACCAACCCCACCCCCAAGTCCATCCAGCAAAAAGATTTTCAAAAGTGGTCTCCACAAGTTGCTGGTTCGGTCGGTGCAGTTCCTGCAACTGGGCATGGATGGATTTGGAGTGGTCACTTAGATTCATACTATACAGTCCTTTAAAATCTTGACAACCATGCCTGTGAGCTGAAAGCAAAAAATCAGTAGCAGTTCTGTTTTGCAACATTGCATATTGAATACTATCTACATCTAGCAATAACTCAGAAATAGCGGTACTAGTAGCATTGTTAAACTTATCCTTGGCAGCAAGAGAGTCCTTGTTATCACGAATCCTTGGCAGCAAAAGAGTCCTTGTTAGCTAGAGCGCATGCAGACTCCCTGTTCTTGCTGGTACTGTGCTTTGATCTTCTTCCACAACAGGCCAAGATTCTCAAGCAGCTAGATAAGGTGTCTGTGAGTCCATTACAGGCTTATGTCATCCAAATGTTTTTCTTGCCAGCACCCGAGACTGAATAACAATTGGTGTGATATATGTGTTTTCTAGCACCCAGGTGCGAGTCCCTTGAGTGTATTTACAGTCCTTCTCGGTGATCTTCCGTTGCTTTCCCATATTCCACCCCCTTGCTCAAGAGACCGCTTCTGCTGGGTTCATTTTAGTCTCGCAGGGTATAACAGAGAGCAATCTACTAAGGCATGCAATAACATATACACATATAGGAAAAAACCAAAAACATATCTCTATGGTACTGCTTTGAATCAGGTGTCCTATTTCTCTTTTTCTGATGCTTTCTCGTAATGCTTATGGCATACTTTTGTGCGAACGTGGCACATTTCCCATCTAATTGTTCCTGGTTGGTTTCTTTTTTTTTCTTTTTTTTATTTTTCTTTTTTCTTTTCTTTTTTTTCCATCACTTATGACTGACATAAAAGTCTGCCTTTACAACAAGAGCTCAGTTTCTCATTTTTCCTTAAGTTTCTCATTTTCCTACAGAGCATCCTATAGATTTTGGCTCAACTCCTTTTCCCAATCAACCATGACCTTATAGACAAACAACAAACAACCAGCGATACGCCCTTGCACGGGTGACCGTTCCCGAGAGTGTAAACGTGTAGGCTGGTGAAAACTCCCCCAATATTTCAGGACTTCCATCGGTTCTACAGCCCCTACCTGGGGCGCGCTCGCCTTACGCGCTCGCCTTACGTCTAAACAGTGTGTATATACAGACTTCTTCACTGGACGGAGTGTCAGCCCTAGTTGCATATGAGAACAGCACCACACCGGGCAGAACACCTGCTCAAGTGGAGTCACCTAACGACACTGCACACAACAAAAGCAAACAGTAGCACACACGCTGATCAGCAGGTATAAGCTGGCGCCCACACACACTTACACAGCAGACTATAAAACCAGCACTTCTATCTCAGGGAGACGACTGGGGAGGGGAGGGGGCGAGGCGGGCAATGGCAGGAGCCAACAGCTCCGGCTCTGTCCTTCTCTGCTGACATTCTGCCTCCTCCCTCGGCCTCAGGTGGAGCAGAGGGGATCAGCAGGGGATCGTCCCAGACCATCGGACCTGGCCTGTTCGATCCCCCTCCCGTGGGTTGTAATGCTGCAAAAGCCCCGGCCGCCGTGGCTCGCTCCGCCTTCATATCTTGTAAGGTCGATAACACCAACCGCTATCTCGTCGCTAACGGTGATGCCTCTTTGTCTCCTTTACTTATCACTTCCCACAGTTTTTTCCCAACAACCTCCCATATTTCTGGTTTAAAAGCTGTCTGGGGCTCTGGTGCGAATCTGTTCTCTCTGCACCATATTAACAACCTTCGGAGGATACGCTCATCGTATGTCACCCCTCTCTTAGAGACGATATGCAGGAGAAGTCTTAATATAGCCCCTTCTTCTTTTGTTACTTGTTGCCTCATCTCCTGCCCCGGCTGCTCACCTCTCTCTGGGTGTCCGTGGCCACGTCGTCTGTTTCCTCTATTCCGGATTGCTGCCCAGTCCGCCCGGTCTCAGTCCAGCTGAGCCATCCTCCAGCCGGTGGGTCTCCTTCTGGGTCTTCCGACCCCCGCATTCCGTTGCTCAAGCCAAGCGCCAATCGGTATCACGTCAGGGTCACCATCTGAGGAGAAATAAGTGGACTCCAGACGATCCAATGTGAATCAACAGAAGGCGTTTATTAAGCATAGATCACCATCTTTTATACCCTGTGTTGTAGCTGTACACGCGACTCGCTTATTTCTGATTAGCTAGTTACACTGTCCATGTGCTCTGCATGCAGTTCGTTCACGCATCAGATTGGTTAGTAGAATTCTCATAGTAAATTGCTTAGTCCTTAGCACAACATGTTTTCTACCTTCTCTGTTCCCATTTTTCCCATGTACTAATTCCATCTTCTACCACCTGTTTTGCTCTTAATCTAATCTCTCACAGTAGGGAGGCTGGCTCACATGACCATTTTCTCACAGACACATTCCTACACTTGCCCAGCAGGTGGTTGCCAGAGCAGTGGTGGTCCCTGAGCTCTAGGAGATGTCTGGAATGGATGTCTGAAAGCCTGGTGCCTTGAGTGGGCTTTCTTGACTTGAAAGGCAGTTGGTACCTGAACGTCTGTGCAAACCTTTGGAGGTTGGCAGGGAAGTGTTGCAAAAGCATTTGAGAGCCGCCGTGGTCAAGGTTTTTCTCTAAGCGTGATCCATGGAAGCATTTCCTAGAGAAGTCTTTAGAGCATCTCCAGTCTCTGGGGCCTTTGTCTGTGATGCGCTTGGTTTGTGCAGGTGATTTTCCCAGTTGCTGCTGGGGCAAGGAGTTGGGTGGAAAGTGCAGTGAAAAGCTTTCAGTCTCGCTGAGAGAAATGGAAATAACTGATGTGCTTTCTTCCACTGCAGGGCAGGAAGAGAGGGCCCAGGGCCAGGAAGGGGGTGTTGCCTATTTGTTGGTTCTAGGTGGCTGCTGTTTCAGCACTTGCTGTAGCGTGTCTGTTGGAGGACGGCAGATTGGATGGCTCCTTGGTTTCATTCCTCTCAGAGTAACTCTTTTCAACTCCCCCTGTGCTTTTCGTTTCAAAGGATTGCCAGGTGGGACATGCATGGATTGTTCTCCATGGCAGTGAAGTGCAGCCCCCAGAACTGCCTCCCAACCTCCGTTGGTCCTGCCTGGCAGTGGAAGCCCATCAAACGGCGTGCAGCTAAGAGTGATGTGGAGCGCCCTGCTTCCAGCGGGGAGAGCAAGGCTGCTGCTGAAGGGCCAAGCTGTCAGGCTGATGGCAGAGCCAAGGAGCAGAAAGGAAGGATTCCCAAAATGCCAGAGTGCCCCCTTCAGCGTGGATGGCTAGAGCTTTGCAATGGGTGAGCCTGATTTCCTTCCTCTTCTTCCCTTCCTTCTCTCCCTCCTCCTTCCTTCTTTCCTCTCTTTCCTTTCCTCCTCTTGGCAGGAAGGAGAGGAAACAGACAGCTGTTGACAGCTGCCTTCTCTCAAGAGATGCCTTTCAACTGTGGAGATGCCCTGCAGCTCTTGTTGGGGTTTGTGTTGCATTCTGCCTCCTGTATTTTCTTCCGCCCCAGAAACTTGCCTTTGCTAGGCAGCCACTCTCAATCCTTTTGCTGGGTTTCGGTACGAGTTGCCTGCGCACTTTGGTTTTGGAGCCTTCCGTCAGGCAATCGTGGGCATGAGGATGTCAGGTTTCCAAGTTGCCAGCTGCGCTTGCTTGTGACGAGCCCAGAACATAACCCCTGGGAGCCTTGGCTTTGTTTCCAAGCTTTCTTGTTGCCTTAGCACTTGTTTTGCACTTTCCTGTCAGCTTTTGCCATTTCTGCATTTGCATGAAAGCGTCTGTAAGGGTTCTTGTTGCCTCTCCAAGAGAAAAAGTCAAATTGGCGGGGCAGGGAAGGATGTGAGGAGGGACGAGGAGTTTTGGGACTGGTTGTTGTAGCTGTTTGAAGAGTGCAGTTTGTTGTTTGTGTGCAGTGTCTTAGGGCAAAGTGAGGCTTGCCAAAGGGGCAGGTGTCTGTGTGTTGTTCCAAGAGCCTTGCTGTGCCCAAGTGAAACTGGGAGGATTCCCTGCGCAGGCTGCTCTGCCCCAACTGCCTGTCTCCCTGGGCTCCATTCCGTCCACCCTTCTAGATGTTAGAAAGCAAGCCAGCTTCCATCCCATTTTACTTTTTCCTTGAAATCCAAGAGAAAAAAGATGGCTAATGTCTGTGTAACCATGTGTTACAGATATGTATGTGTAACAATCCATGGATACAAATTGCCCTTGAGTACCTTTCAGGTGAGAGCGAGTCTACTTCCTTGCCCTTGTGAAATGAGGACAGTTTTTTCTGCTTTGTCCGAGTGTCCTTGGGTCACAGTTTCACCAACTAAGGATGGCGACAAGCTTGTGATTGGTGTGGGAGGAAGTTCTTGTTTCTTGATTGGCCTGCTCTGTGGAAAACTTGTTTTGCAGTCCTTCACATGGTGGAAACATTAGACTTGCTGGAAAAACCTGGGAGGTGGACATGTATGTTTGGTTGAAATCTCTTCCTGGAGGCACGTGTTCATGTGCATGTAGCGTTTTTAAGGTGAAAGTGCCAGGGAAATGCTGCTTTTCAAAGGTCTTTGTGTGATGGGAAGTGGCAGTCCCTGTGCAGGTTAAGCTGCCCCGTGCTCCCTTTGGAACTCCCTGTCCTAATCTCTCTCCCTCTCAGCACCGTTATCTGTCTGGTTTTCCAGGCTGTGAAGTGAAACTCTCAAGTTCTGGGAGCTTTTTGCGCTCTTTCTTGATTGCAGAGTGGTGTTTTAGCTTGAGAGCTGTGTGGTCTCTGTCTGCTCTGCCTGAAAATGCACGTGAAAGGAGTCTGCCTGGTTTGTACGCCTATGGGTGAGGTGGCCAGCTGGCCCTTTCGGTGGGGTGGCTGGTGGTGGATGGCCAGAGTGATGGTCATCAGGAATTCCTGCTGTTGGTACTTGCCCTGTATCTGCTTGGGTCCAGGGGTGGAGATGGTGATTTCTGTGGCATCTCTGGAGTCTGGCTCTTGCCGCGAGACCTTTGATGTTGCAGGGGTGGGCTGCTGTAAGCTAAGTTCAGTATGTTCAGTTTGAAACCGTTCCCTCTCATCCCATGGCTCCCCTCCCTGATCCAGAGCCCCTCCCCAGCTCTCCTGGAGCCCCTTTAGGGACTGGAAGGGGCTCTAAGGCCCCAGAGCCTTCTCTTCTCCAGGATGAACACCCCCAACTCTCGGCAGCATCACAAATGTGCGAAGCCTGATGATGTGTGTCCCCCCGGCCCTGCCGAGGGCAGCAGGGCATTACTCACACTGCACACGCGCTTGCCCATCAGCACAGGAAAGAGCAAGCTCGTCACCTCCAAAAGGCCATTTCCTAAGGAGAAGCGAGGCCCAGCTCCCACCCAACTGCTCATGCAGAGCACAGTGTGAACAGGCTGTTCCTCCCCAGGGGCTGGTCTCAGAGAACCTCCTGGGGGCACAAGGACGCGAGCCCCAGCTGAAGAGCCAGAGCCCAGGAGGTGACCCTGTAGACAGAGGGGACGGGGGCTGGTACGCATACAATTTCCCCACCGCCTCACACACAGAGGCTTTCAGCCGCCACAAGCGCTGCCAAGCGACCAGCAGCAGGGATCCCCTGACGGGGTTTACTCCACACCAGTCCTTCGCGGGTTGCGTAGAGGACGGAGAAGGCACCAGGTAAGGTGTTCACAGCAGCATCACCCTGCTCCTTCCATCACACCCTCGAGCCCCCTCTGCTTAACGGGGATGTCCCAGGAGGACCTGGGTAGTGTCCTTACACCACCCGCCCCCCTGCAGGGCTTCTTTTCTTGTTGGTTGGGGGGTTTTCCCTCAAAAAAACCTAATTCTGCTTTTGTAGTCAGCAGAGCACAGGGTCAGCCTCAAAACTGCAGTGCCCAGACGGCGAGAACCGAAGGGAAGGGGAAAGGACGCTTCAAGCATTCAGCCACCAGGTCCGAGCGGTAATAAACAGCTAAAATCTTCCACGTCCTCAGGGATACCGGGAAGATGAAGCATCTCCTGGAGGGACAAACCACGACACATTGCCTTTGCAATACTTCTTCCTTTGGAGAACCTCCTCCGATTTTGGGACGGATTAAGCTCATCAGTTTGAAAGCAGAGAGCGATGCGGCTGCTGACCCACACCACAGCCAAACCACCGCATCAGTCGGCCCAGGAGAGCAGACCTTCAGGCGAGAAGCAGCACCGGGAAGGCTGATCCCACCCACGGCAACAGAGGGCACGGCCCCAAAAGCACCAGCTTTCCCCCAAAGGTGAGGAGAGGAGAGACCGCATCACCGGGAAGGAATCACCTCACATGATGGTAACTGCCATTACAGAAACAACACCACACGGTTATTTATACAAGCATTCCAACACGGGGCTTCCAAACCAGCTATTGGGCAATTTTTCCTCTGCGATGGTCAAGGAAAGACCTGAAATGCCACTCCAGCTCTGGCGCGTAAGCTGCGGGGGCGGGGGGGAGGAATGAAAGGAAAGGGGAAACCCCATGTTTAAACTAATCTAGCTGGGTCTGAGCGTAACAGAGCGAGGATCGACACAAGCTCTTCATTGGGCAGACGCCCGGAGGCAGCGCCTGCGGCAGAGCAGCGATAATCTCCTACTTCGCTATTACTGGGATTCTCGCTGCTGAACAACGTCCTGGCTGTCCCTTCAGGATTTTGGGACAATCCCTTGGAGGTTTTGGTGCTCTGATACCCAGCCTGGCCAGAGTCGTCTTCCTCCAGCGACTCTAAGTGAGCTAAAACCCACAGTGATACGTCAACCTCTTTTTCAATGACAAAAAAAAATAAATCACTCTCATTACCAGATCAAGTTTCATTCCAGGAAGGCTCTTCAAATAATTTAAATATTTATTTTAATAAAAAGAAATAAATAGTTATCTTTTCACATTATAAAAATCCCTGGAGACAGCAAAAAACAAACCAACCCCAACCACAGGGGGTTCTCTTGCAAATCAAAAGACGGTAAATGCTTTCTGTTGATGGTCATCACAAATCCGGTTGTAGGAATCAAGTAGGTGGTGGATTATTCCAGAAACAGAAGAAAACTCTCTTGGAGGAAACAGTAGTTCAGCACCTTGTTGTTGGGAAGATAAATTCAGCTCACACAACTGTGACCACCACCAGATGAGTCCCATTTGTCCACAAGGTGGCCACGTGCGCTGCAAGGTGTGAGCAGCCCTCTCTGTGATGGCAGTTCTCAGCATTTGTTCTTAACCTTCCTTTGGCCAGGTGACACCAACCTTTCTGGCTTGCACTTAAGGTGTATTAGCTAATTTCAAAGAGAGTTACTGTCTCCAAAATAGGGGCAGGCGGGGGGTGGGGGGAAAGAACAATCTTAACCACTACTTCTTAACCTACAGAGAAAAATTTCTAATACCAATAAGGTATTAGTAAAGTAACTAGAAGAAGAGCTTGTCACCCAAAGGTGATCCCAAGGCTACTCCTGTCGTGCATGTCTCACAGCAGCTCTTGATGGAGTATTTCCCACACCATCTTCTTGCGGAAGTAAGGCATGTGGGTCTGAAAAGAAAAGAAAACTCCATTAAATACACCTCATGGCAGAAAGAGACACAAAATACCAATAAACACCCAGTTAATTCTTTACTGTGAAGTTCCTTTTAAGAACTGTCAACACTTGCCCTTCGGGTACAGCCTGGCTTTCACCCACACAGCTCCTAAGAGGGCGGCATGACACCAAAACCAGATCTCCTTGACTACACAACAGCTTACAAGCACTTTCACAGAAGAGCACTGCCTTGGAAAAGAACCAGGGTCTTCATTGGTCAAAAGCTGAGACCCATTTCTCCCAAAGATCCGAAGGCCAGATCCCACAAACCCACTGGCTGCGGTATCTCGCCCAAGAGGAATCTCACTGGGAGCAGATACCTCAGCCGCTGCGTAACTTCCCTGGCTCTTGTCTCTATGCGGAAGAGGCTGGAGCTGTTTAGAACCTTCACTCACCTGTGTAAAGGTCATCGGTTTGTCTCTGCAGATGTAATCTGCGTATTTGCAGGTAAACACGCCGCAGTCGCTTCCATTCGATTGCTGAGGGATTTCCTAACGAATGCAAAGAAGATGGAGAATTTGCCTCTATCTTCAAGGAAAAGCAACTTGGAAGTAGCACCCATTACCAAAAATACCCTAACCAGACACTCCTGAACTTGCACCATCCCCAATAACCGCTCCCCAACACAAGGAACAGACCCCAGGAACTGCACATCATCCCTCCCCTGGGCTTCCTACGCTCGGATGTTACAATCCAAATTCCTCGCAGGCTGATAAGGGACAGCAGGCTTCCTCCCTGCAAGGTGTCTTGAGGTTTGTACAGTGTCTTTCTGAAGTGACGTTCCTTAAATCGAGTCTTTAGGTGCTGCTTTTCACTATTAACTTGTTGAGAAACATCAGCTCAACCCCTTGCTTTGTCACGTGCCAGGATTTGGGCTGCAAGCCAGAAGCCTACGTTCTCTGACAACTGCTAAAGAGACTTTAAATTGGACTTGTGAAATGCGGGCAAAGCCAAATTCACCTTAACGTGGCAGAGGAATTAAAAAAAACCCAAGAAAGTATTCAGCCAGCAAGGAGAGGCACTGCTCAAAGATTTCATCCCAGCCTGGTTTCCTGGTCCTCTTGCAGCCCGATGTGGTGCCATAAGAAGGTGCTTATGGCTGTTCTCTAAAGTCCTGGCCTTATGAGAAAGCGTTAAGAGCTCTGTGACAAGGAGTTCTAGTTCACATTTCAAGTGCAAGTAGTGTTCGCTTACATGGGGCTCCATGCTGTGAATAGTCCACTCTGAAGCATTCAGCTTCACGTGTCTTTTTTCGCAGCTTTCTTCTTGCAGGTATTTGCTGTTTAAAACAAAAGAAAAATCACTCTTCATCGCTGTAATTTAGGCCAAGAAAAAAAAGGCTGCTGAAAGATCCCAGGAAGACGAATGGCAGGAGAGTAAAGTGTCAGAGGATCCTCCCAGCAGCTGCTTTAAGGCATTGGGAGGAAAAATCCAAATCTTAAATTTACAAACACTGTGAGAGGCTGTGAGCTTATGACCAGCAATGAGACCAACAATTCCAACAGAGGCTTCCACAACAGCCTAAGTTCAGTGCTTAGTAGAGGTCAAAAAACCCCAAATGACATGTTATCAGAGGAAGAACAGAAAAACCAAGCAAGGAACCCTCATGTCATCATTCCACCCTGTGCCTGAATCCCACAGACTGCGTGCACCTCCGGACGAATAAATACAAAAGCTTTTGGGCCAGTAGCTCTGTCCGAGGAAGTTTCCAGGCCACCACTTGCTGGAAAAAAGGACCGGATGCAGACCTGTTCTTATACCCTTTCCCAGGCAGCTGCTGTTAACTGGTCAGGAGAGCACCGCACTAAACCAACGCTTGGTTTCTCTCTGTGGGGCCGCTCTCCTTTTTCTTGGGCTACAAAGCTGTTGCATTAAGGGTTGTTACTCCGTCCACATCGGTGGCATAGACTTCTAAGGATGCCTGCTGGCACAACATGAAAACCTGTTCCCGTTCCATTGGAGAGGTGTGCGTGCCAGCCGACACAGCTGGAAAAGCTTGCTACACGGTACCTGTCTTGAGCGAGAATGTCAGAATGACAAAGAACACCCAGTGGCATCTTGAAACACTTCTTCCCTGAAACGCTTCCCTTTCGTCAACAGCCCGGTTTTATCAATCACTAACAAAGTTGGTGCCCATGTGCCACGGGGCTACCATGTCTTTGTCTGGGATATAGGGGGAAGGTGGCAGAAGCCAGGCACCCAAGACACTGGGTGGAGGGGATGATGTGAGACTAGGTAAGGAGTCACTGTCAGACAACTCGCAGCAAGCGAATCCAGGATTTCTGCTTTGTTATCTACAAGAAATGGGAAAACTTGCAGTCGCGTCACAGGGGCAAAATCCAAAAACCTTCTCCTAATTCACAACACAAAAGCAGTGACTGAGCAGTTACTTACAGCAGAGTCTCACAAATCTGGTCCTCTTCTTGTCCCAGGGAGTCAAAGTATTTGACCGTCTTCTTTCTGGTGTCGATGACCTGTTATCAAAAGGTGACTGTTAGACAAAGTGCACCCCTGTGCTGCACAAACCTTAATGACTTTTCTCGCTAGCTTTTTCTCCCCACCCAGTTCTAAAGAACAAGCCCGTCTGACTCACCGCTAGCATCCAGTGCAAGCGCAAGTTAATGGGCACTAAGAGGATGTCCTTCTCGAAGAGATCCACGTGCCTGGTCCATCTTCCTACTGCTTTGTAGCCTCCAGAAGTTAGTTTTTGGTAAAAGAAAGAACTAAAAGCATGGACTGATGGATACCCTGCCTGCTTGCTTCTTTCCATGACAAGACCCATGTAGAAATTAATGACCTGTACCATAAAGAGGAAGCTTGAGATGTAAAACAAGACACTAGCTTACCAAATGAAAAACACAGCAATGTGTCTTTTCTGGCCACCCTTAAGTACGCAGCTGAGAGAACTCCAGCCTCAGCTGTCAGCTTTTGTTGTGAGAATTTCACACTTGGTTACATCTGCAGGTTGACAAAAACACCTGCCACCCACTCCAATAACCTAGACTAACTCCTGGAAGCTGCACAAGACAAGAAGTAAAGGAACTTCCAGAAGCACTGGACCCTTAAGTACCTAAAATAAGAACTGTGCAGAGATTTCTGGGCTCTGCAGTGCAGCTCACCAAATAACTTTGCAAAGACTTCTGTACACGGTGAAGGGGTATTTTGAAATAAACGCTCCATTAGAAGATCCTTGTGCTGCAGCTAGTTTTACCTCATCGTTTAGCCAGCAAAGGTTCCTTAGGGTGCGGATGTCCTCGCGAGTCACCCTTAGTTTGAAGGCACTGCTCATGACCTCATCTGGCTCACCTTTGCCTAATGCGGCAATGACCTCTCTCTCCGTGGCCTGAAAGGAAAAATTAAATGGGGAAGGACTTGTGAAACAGAGCATCCAGCATGCCAACCTGTGGGCAGCTTTCAACTCAAACACGGCCTGGAAATGAAGCTCAGATGACAGAGCAACTGGCTTTGCTGGCTTTCGGCTAAGGTAGCAATCGCCCTTTTTTGTTGCTTGGTTGGTTTCAGCATCCTAACTTGGAACTTTAGGGCCCAGGTTTGCTTCGATTTGTTTTCGCCAAGGAAGCTGAGATAAAACACCGAGACTGGCAAACACACAGCAAACGCCTTTCCCGTGTGATGCTGTAGCCCTCGCAATGCTGAGGTTTAAGCCAACCGCAGCAGGCATTCTCCATGCCAAGGCAGCTGAGTCAGGAGCCTGAAAGAATGTGAGGGTGAGGGAACTTCAAGGGACCTGAAGCACCAGCAAAGGGGGAAACTGAGGCAGCTACACTGGAGTCAGACAATCGGGAGTCCAGGTTGTGCATGCGACTGGTTGCAATTTGGACGTTTCCATCTAAGTCTGCTTAAGGAACGCAAATAAACCACTAGGTCTGTTGGTATAAAATACTCTGAACTGCAATAGCATCTTCTTCTCGGTTGAAGGTGGGCTAGCAGGATAAGAAAACCCCTGGTTTTCCTTGTACTGAGCATCACCCCGCAGACTTTGTAAACTCTGGACTTTCTAGCCCTTTCCAAGTCAATCCTCTGTAGGCAAAAAAGGGGGCGCTCAGTTAGACTACACCTCCCAAGAACAAAAGCCGTCAAAATTCAGACAAGCAGGGGAACCTCAACTCCCCCTCCCTGTTGCATAGCGTAACTAAGTGAACTCCTGTGACCAGTGCTACATGCAGCGCAACCATGCCCAGTGCGCATCCACGGCTCGGTGAGATCCTGAGGACGTACGCACGCAAGATGCTCAGGTCCCCCACAAGCAAGGCAACACCATGGATCAGGAAAAGCTTCTCTTTCAAGTTCTATCTTCATGGTAGGACAGGTTGAGAGGCAGATCCCATATAACTGTATGAATCCGGTTAGCACTGCTCTGGGAGACTGTTGTTAAACCTGGACTCATTTTTGCCCGAGTAACAGAAGCCCCACAAACCCTTAGGTTAGAGCACAACTGAAGGAGCGCGTGGAGCATAAGATGCTTAAATCCTGTAAATCCTTCACACCAGCTTTAGTGCTGACCTTTGCACTGGGAAGTCAGAGCTGCAGACACTCCCTAACGGGTTAAACCCCAGTTCTTCAGATTTCAAAAAGCCTTAAGAACCACCTATAACAAATGGGGTTCCTTGCAGCTGTTTCACAGCCTTCAGTTTTGTCCAACAGCCTGTCAGCTACGGTACCTCTGTGAGCGGAGTAAAGCCGCCTGCTCTTTTTTGCAGCCTTGGGAGTTTCTTTTCTTCCACATCAAGGGCGGGTGACTTTTTGGCCCCAGCAGGTGACAGAGATACTTGGGATAATACATCTTCTGAGATCTGACCTCCACGCTGTTCCTGTTAGACAAAAGGACGTCAAGCTAGCAATCCAGCACAGATTTTTTTGCTAGGGGATAGTACAGAAGATCTTCCTCAGGTCTAAAACTGGAAGGGCTTTTGTACACACAGCCAACCAGCAAACTCCAAAGGTACTTTTTGTCGAGGACTGCATTCCAACTGCGCACCCATGGAGTGCTGCACTCAAACTAAACGGAGGCAAGAGAGACAGAAAGTTAGTTTGCCTTGGAGTAGCATTAAGAACCCCAGCAAAGCCTCCACGTGTAGGCAGCAAGTTGAGACTGAGATTACTATTTCTGATTTCCATGACTAAAATTTAATTTTGATCTCAATCCTGACCAGGGATGAAAGTCAAAGAGATGTACTTCCTATCTCACAAAACAAGACACCACTAAAGACACCACAGGCCAGCTTTGCAGGTCAACTAAGCCTGTGCGGTAAAAGCTTTGAGGCTGTACCGAGCACATTAAAGGGGAAGAAGAAAAATAGCGGGAAACCCTTTGTGATAGTGCTACTCAACAAATCATGTTCCCGCTTTCCTTGGGGAAAACGACCTGGACAAATACAGATACTGTTGAGTAAGTACTGAAAGTGAGGAGCGCAAAAATTTCTCATCACCAATAGCTAAATTTTCCTAAAACCCAAAATAATGAATAACACAAGCTTACCCCTGCAACAGCTTGTTTCTCTGCTGCGTCCTGTTCCAGAGACTCTTCTGCTGGTGGGGAGCCCCTGCAAGGAGAGGGGGAGAGAGAGAGCAGTGAGCTGTGTACCTGTACTGTCCCACGGAATTCTCAAGAATTCACCTTCGGGATAAGAAATGCTTTTTCAAGGCTCCTGCTGACTGGAGCCGCGGTTGCACACGTGTGACAACATCCTCTCAGCTTCCAGCACGATTCTTTCGGAGCAGCAAGACTGGGATAGAATGAAGAGCTGGGAGCTTTGTAAATTCCTTCCCATCTACCCGTGCAAGACTCCTTTGGTTTCTCTTGATCAGTTTCATTCTTTGGAAAACAGGGAAGCAACCAGCACTTCCTCTGTCAAGTGCTCTGGGATCTACCGGTGATAAATGCTGCATGCTAGGTGTTCTGCTGCAAGGTATAACATGAACGCCCGCAACTATACCTGCAGCCAAATAGAGTTAGCTTACGGAAACTAAGACCAGCACAGGGAACTACAAATGGGACAGCCACAGGATATTTACTTGCCTTCTGTAGGCTAGTCAAGAGAGTGACTGTCCCCATTTGGAGAGGATTATCAGTAAAACCACGCAGACTCTGAAGAGCAAACAAATGCACAGACGTTAAAGTTACCCGTATACACACGTGCCTTCTTCAAAAACGAGAATTTGCCTTGTCACCAAAGACCCCCTTTTCCAGGAGGGAGACCTACAACAGACTCTCACGGTATTCTCCACTTTCAGTCCAGCGTCGTAAGAGTAGTATCACAAGCTTTGTCAAATGACTTCCGTTGGTAGTTAAATCCACAAAAAAAGGCAAGAAAACGTCCCTTTTACTTGAACCCATCCTACTCTCTCAGTTCCTTTCTTTCCTTCTCTCCCCTCGAGCTTAGGTGAACCACTGACAATTTAAGCACAGAAAGAACAGTGCCGCACAGCTAAATAGAGCGCTACTGTTTCAAGTGGGGAGAAGAATAGGGACGGAAAGAGACATGCACACAGAGCCAAAAGAAACAAGAACCATGATTAAAAGAGATGCTACCTGGTCATAAGATCTCCCTGAGACGGCTCTGGGCAGCAAACATCTAGCCATTTGATATCTGCGCAGAAAAACAGCAGTATTAAAAAATAAGTCAACTTTCAATTTTACTTTTCAAGTCAAAAGAAGTACAGAAGCCAGAGTTTTCTAAGGTAGGTGAAACCTAAGAAAAATCAGGCATATTAAATACTTCTGCAACGTGCGATACCTGTCCTTCTCTTTTTTGCTGCAGTCTCGGCAGGATCATCCGCAGGTGTACAAATGCTGAGGAAAGAACACACAGAAGAGTGGTTTGAAACTTCCTTCAGTTTCTACCAGGCTGACTTCCCTCCACAGCACCCAAACTTCCAAAGTTACTTTTCATAGCCCAAAGGTTTCCCCCTCCGAGCGCCCCTGGCATCATCTCAGGCACACACACGCCAACTGCCACCGCTGAGCATCCCCCAGCAACACCCCCCAACCTCTCCCAGGCAACGGACTGCTCACATACAGCTAATTATCCCACTACAGCATACTAGGCCTCTTTTCCTCATTCTGTTAACACTTTCTAACCTTTGACATTTGTTCCCATCACCAAAAACTTGCGGAAGTTAATATGTCATGTTTCCCTCTTTCCTCAAGGAAAGCAGCGTACCAGCGATTCCTAAGCCATCCGAGTTCATCAGTCACTACGCTGAGTTGCAAAGAAAAGACTAAGTAGGACAGGAAAGAAAAGGTGGGAAAGCAACTCATGCATACACCCACTTCAATAACTCACGGCTAAAGCAGTGCCCGTGAACTAGGTCTTGAAATGATTCTCAGCTGCACCCTTTCTTATTAAGCCTAAGTCCAAATACTAGATCAGTTGATAACAACGATAAAATCCAGTAAAACTTTTTACTTTGGGAATGGAGCACAAAGGTTGTTCCCAGTTGGTTTTTTCCTCTGTTTGTCTCCCAAAATGCCATGACAGACAGCAAGGATTCTTGCAAGAATTCTTTGGTATTTCTTACACAAAATAATTTCTTTCAAACCGTTATGCTCCCGAACCCTGCGAGCCCACGCCAAGCCCTGCCACCCCGCAGGGGGGGCTCTGGGTGGGCAGAGAGGCCGAGCCCAGCCCAGGAGCGTGGCGGGAACCCCAGGGCGAGACACCCCACTGTGCCCCAGCCCACAGAGCGGCTAACGGCTCAAGCCCCTCAGGCCGAGGCGGTGGGGCCGACGCTCCCGCTCCGCGCAAGCAGGCCCTGGGGGAGTTCCGCAGCCCCCCGAGCCGGGGCAGGCCATGGGTGACGGGCTTGGGCGATGGGGAGATGGGACGGGGCGAGGCCCTCGGGCAGCCCGGAGGCGGCGGGGCTGCTCGCTGATCTGGGTGGCGGCCTCTTGGGCGGCGGCGAGACCCTCGGGCGGCACGGGGCGGCGGCGGCGAGGAGGGTGCCGAGGGCCCCCAGCAGCCATGGGGACAGAGGCCTCGCGCCGGCACGCGGTGGAAGGGTGCCCGGCCCGCGCACCCAGCACCGCTTCCCTATTGGCTGCCGGGGAGCGCCCCCCGCCCCTCGCAGATGGAGGGGAGGGACGGGGAGGCGGCGGGGCGCACGCATGCGCCATCTTGGCGCTGCCTGAGGGAGGCGGTAGCAGCCGCCCAGCCCTCCGCCGCCTCCTCCCGGCTTGGGCCGGGCCTGTGCCGGCTCACCCCCCTCCAGGCGAGGAACTTTCCCTCCCAGAAAGCCCGGAGCCGAGGCCTGGAGGGACGTGGAGGGGGACGGGCCCGTCTCCCTTTAGGGAGAGGCCCAACAGAGGCCGGAGGGACCTCGCGGGGGACCCACAGAGGCCCGGGGGCCCCCATGGAGGACCCAGAGGCTGGAGAAGCTGTTCCGCCTCCCGCAGGACGGAGACGGGCATCACCGCCCGCCCACGCGGGCTCTTGCGCGCCCCCTGCTGCCTCCTCTGCTCTCAGGCAGTGAGGGAATGGCATTGCCGGGCTTACCCAGCGCTATCGAGGTAGCGCAGCCACCGCTTTTTGCCCACACGCTGGGGAGCCGCGGTGCCTGCGCCCGGCTCCACCATGGCAGCGGTGCAACTAGGGACGCGGACGCTGCATTCGACCATGGTGACGAACCGTGATGTAGCGGCGGCCAAGGGCCCGCTGCAGGGAGCCCGGCTAAAGCGGCTGCTCTGGGGCTGGCAAGCAGGCTGGCGAGTGCTGGGGCTGGCTCCTGGTGGCCTTGGCTGGCTCTCGGGGGCAATCCCTTGCCCTGCCCCGCTGTTAAAGGTTTTTTTTTTTTAATACAGTGCTTCCTAATGGTTTATCAGCTGTTGCCTCTGGGGTGGAAATGTGCACGTGTTGCTGCAGCCACGTCCCGGAGAGACTTTTCTCTCCTGGAGAGGCACATGAGGCGTGAAAACGAAGTTTTAAGTCTAAGAGGAGCAAAGGGGGCAGAGGAAAGTGCTCAGGGCAGGAATGGCTGTTTGGAGCAGCCCTTGTCACAGGAGGTCCCACTAGCTTTTTATGCCTGCAGGGAGTCTTAAGGGATGGTGGGGTCTGGTTTAATGAAAACGACCTTCCTCGTTCCTTTAGGAACTGAATTGCCACTTCACTTATGCTCCAGGGCTCTGGCCAAGGAAGATGCCTGAGCGCTGGATGCAGAAGTGGATGTGGCAGAGGGCTTGCAGGCAGGCTGCAGGCAGGGTGGGTGGTGGAAGCAGCCCGGCAGAGGGCAGGGCAGCCCCATGCAGGGCCTGCAACTTGGAGATGAGTTGCCTTCTCCCTCCCTCTCCTCTGCCCATCCCGTGTGTCTTATGTGAATCCTGCCGCCGAGAGCTGGAGGGGGCGCAGGGCGTTTGTTTGAGTTCCTGGGTAAGGAAAAATGCGAGGGTTTTCTCGGTTTAGCTCTGTGAAGCCAAAACTCATCTGCAACACTCCTGTTTCTGGCCACAGCAGAGAGAAAGCCGGAGCGCTGAACCCACCGGACAATACTCTAGAAAAGGGGGAAGGGTGGTCTTTTGGGGAAGGGGTCTTCCCTGCCCCCAAGGCCAATGTGGCACACTTGAGACTCATACAGCTGCCCTGTGGCACAGGGTGATGCTGAGGCTTCTCTCCTGCCTTGGGACCCCCTACCCTGGGCACAGGTGTGGAGCCAGCCCTGGGGCTGCAGGATTCCTCTGCCAGGCATGTCCCCCCAGCCACAGTTTCTCCCACCCTGCAGCAGAGCCCACGACAGGACAATTCTCAGAAAAAGCAGAGAAATCTTCTCTGGGAATTGTGTTATTCTAAAGCAGCTCCTCTGTGCTTCCTGGTAACACCACTTCCTTGTCCTCAGCAGGAAAGGGATTTTAATGCTGTTAAATGATTTTAAAACACCTGTGTGAATGGCTTTGTGTGTGCCGGAAAAGTACCAGACAGTGATGGCAGGGTCAGCGTGGCTGCGGTGCCTGTCCAAAGATTTTGTCCCAATCGGATTCCTTTGTGCGTGGTGTTTGGTGTGGAGACTGTTGTGATCTCTAAACATCAATAACCAAACACATGAAGAAGTTAGAGATTCATTAAATTAATGCCACCAGACTGAGAGTCTTTCTTTTTGGAGTGGAGTCTCTTGTTGCACCTTACATTAAATGCTTTTTTGTTTTTCCCTCTCTGTCTCCTGTATATGGCAAAAAATTCCCATTTTTCTAAAGGCAAATAAACAACAGCTGAATGTGCGAGAGGCTGTACGTGGGAGCAATCTGAAGACATATGGAAATTGTGAAAGCTGCGTGGCGCCAAATGGTAAAGGGTGTTTATGAGGCAGGAGGCTCCAGGAAAACCCGCAGCCCCGAGGTCTGTGGGGCCAAGCCAGAGGTTCCCAGAGAGCTTTAGAACAACGCACAGGTTTCCCTCCCGGCTCTTTGGGTGTGGGATCAATCTCCAGACATATGGAAATTTTGAGGCTGCAGGGGCACAAGGTGGTACAGGGTGGTTTTGAGGCTGAAGGCGGCAATAAAGTCTGCAGCCCTAACGTCTGTGGTGCCATGCAAGTGGTTCCCAGAGAGCTTTAGAACAAGCCACATTTTTCCCTCCGTGCTCTTTGGGTATGCGGGCAATCTCCAGACATATGGAAATTTTTCCTGCTGGCGCGGCACCAGGTGGTACTGGGTGGTTTTTAGGCTGAAGGCGCCAGGAAAGCCCACAGCCCCAAGGTCTGTGGGGCCATGCAAGTGGTTCCCAGAGAGCTTCAGAACAAAGCACATGTTTCCCCCTGGGTCTTTGGTTGTGGGAACAATATCCAGACATATGGAAATTTTGGAGGCTGCAGTGGCGCCAGGTGGTACTGGGTGGTTCTGAAGCTGAAGGCGCCAGGAAAGCCGGGAGACCCAAGCTCCGTAGGGTCATGCAAGCGGTTCCCAAAGAGCTTTAGAAGACGCCACATTTTTCCCTCCTGGCTCTTTGGGTGTGGGAGCAATCTGCAGACATATGGAAATTTTCGAGGCTGGCGCGGCACCAATTGGGAAAGGATTCTTTTGAGGCTGAAGGCAGCAGGAAAGCCTGGAGCTACAACGTCTGAGGAGTCATGCAAGCGGTTCCCAAAGAGCTTTAGAAGAAGCCACAGTTTTCCCTGCTGACCCTTTAGGCGTGGGAGCAGTGTCTAGACATATGGGAATTTTGGACGCTGACGCAGCGCCAAGTGGGAAAGGGTGGTTTTTGAGGTTGAAGGCAGGAGGAAAACCTGGAGCTCAAAGGTCTGTGGGGCCACGCAAGCGGTTGCTAAAGAGGTTTAGAAGTAGCCCCAGTTTTCCCTGCTGGCTCTTTGGGCATGGGAGGAATCTCCAGACATATGGAAATTGTGGAGGCTGATGCGGCGCCAAGTGGGAAAGGGTGGTTTAGAGGCTGAAGGCAAGAGGGAAGCCTGCAGCCCCGTAGTCTGTGGGGCCATGCAAGCGGTTCCCAAAGACCTTTAGAAGGAGCCAGAGTTTTCCCTGCTGGCCCTTTGGGCATGGGAGGAATCTCCAGACATATGGAAATTGTGGAGGCTGATGCGGCGCCAAGTGGGAAAGTGTTTTTTTGAGGCTGAAGGCAACAAGAAAGCCTGCAGCCCCAAGATCTGTGGGTCCATGCACGTGGATCCCAAAGAGCTTTAGAACAACACACATTTTTCCCTGCTGGCTCTTTGGGCATGGGGCAATCTCCAGACATATGGAAATTTTTGTGCCTGGTGCAGCGCCAAGTGGGAAAGGGTGATTTTGAGGCTGAAGGCACCAGGAACCCCGCAGCCCAAACATCTGTGGGCGATGCAAGCGGTTCCTAAGTGATTAAGAATAACACACAGTTTCACCTCCTTGCTCATTGGACATGGGAACAATGTCAAGACATATGGAAATTATGGAGGCTTGCGCAGCGCCAAGTGGGAAAGGGTGGTTTTGAGGATGAAGGCAGGAGGAAAGCCCGCAGCCCCATAGTCTGTGGGGCCATGCAAGCGGTTCCCAAAGAGATTAAGAACAACACGCAGTTACACCTCTTTCTTCATTGGGAGTGCGAGAAATGTCCAGACATATGGAAATTTTGTTGGCTTGCGTGGCGCCAAGTAGGAAAGGGTTGATTTGAGGCTGAACGCACCAGGAAAGCCCGCAGCACAAGTGTATTTCTGGCCATGCAGGCGTTTCCCAAAGAGCTTTAGAAGAAGCCACAATTTTCCCTGCTGGATCTTTGGGCTTGGGAGCAACCTCCAGACATATGGAAATTTTGAGCTCTGGCGCGGTGCGAAGTGGGAAAGGGTGGTTTTGATGCTGAAGACAGCAGGAAAGCCCGCAGCCCCTATGTCTGTGGGGCCATTCAAGCGGTTCCTAAAGAGGTTTAGAAGTAGCCCCAGTTTTCCCTGCTGGCTCTTTGGGCATAGGAGCAATCTATAGACATATGGAAATTTTGGAGGCTGGCGCAGCGCCAAGTGGGAAAGGCTGAAGGCAGCAGGAAAGCCTGGAGCTCCAAGGTCTGTGGGGCCATGCAAGCGGTTCTCAAAATGCCTTTAGAACAATACATAGTTTCACCTTCTTGCTGATTGGGCGTTGGAGCAATCTCCAGACATATGGAAGTTTTGGAGGCTGGCATGGTGCTAAGTGGTAAAGGGTGGTTTCAGGGTGAAGGCAACAAGAAATTCGGCAGCCCCAAGATCTGTGGGGCCATGCAAGCGGTTCCCAAAGACCTTTAGAAGAAGCCACAGTTGTCCCTCCTGGCTCTTTGTGCGTGGGAGCCATCTCCAGACATATGGAAATATTGGAGGCTGGCGCGGCGCCAAGTGGTAACATGGTTTTTTGAGGCTGAAGGCAGCAGGAAAGCCTGGAACCACAAGGTCTAAGGGGCCATGCAAGCGGTTCCCAAAGAGCTTTAGAAGAAGTAACATTTTTCCCTCCTCGGTGTTTGGGCCTGGGAGCAATCACAGACATATGGCAATTTTGGAGGCTAGCACAGTGCCAAGTGGGAAAGGGTGGTTTTGAAGCTGAAGGCAGCAAGAAAGCCTGGAACCACAAGGTCTGTGGGGCCATGCAAGCTGTTCCCAAAGAGCTTTAGAACTAGGCATAGTTTTCCCTGCTGGCTCTTTGGGCGTGGGACCAATCTCCAGACATGTGGGAATTTTAGAGCCTGGCGCGGCGCCAAGTGTGAAAGGGGGGTTTTGATGCGAAAGGCAGCAGGAAAGCCTGGAGCTCCAAGGTCTGTGGGGCCATGCAATCCGTTCCCAAAGAGCTTTAGAACTAGGCATAGTTTTCCCTGCTGGCTCTTTGGGCGTGGGACCAATCTCCAGACATGTGGGAATTTTAGAGCCTGGCGCGGCGCCAAGTGTGAAAGGGGGGTTTTGATGCGGGAGGCAGCAGGAAAGCCTGGAGCTCCAAGCTCTGCTGGGTCCATGCAAGCGGTTACAAAACAGCTTTAGAACAACACATAGTTTCACTTCCTTGCTCATTGGGCGTGGGAGCAATGTCCAGACTTATGGAAATTTTGGAGGCTGGCGCGTCGCTAAGTGGGAAAGGGTTATGTTGAGGCTGAGGGCAACAAGAAATCCCAAAGCCCCGAGTTGTGTGGAGCCATACAGGCAGTTCCCAGAGAGCTTCAGAAGAATCCACAGTTTTCCCTGCTGGCTCTTTGGGCGTGGGACCCATATCCAGACATATGGAAATTTTGGACGCTGGCGTAGCGCCAAGTGGGCAAGGGTGGTTTTGAGGCTGAAGGCAGCAGGAAAGCCTGCAGCCCCCAGGGGTGTGGGGCTACACAAGCGGTTCCCAAAGAGCTTTAGAACAAGGCATAGAGAGGTCCCACGCTCTTTGGGCGTGGGACCCATCTCCAGACATATGGCCATTTTTGTGCCTGGCGCGGTGCCAAATGCTAAAGGGTGTTTTTGAGGCTGAAGGCAGTAGGACAGCCTTGAGCTCCAAGGTCTCTGGGGCCATGCAAGCGGTTCCCAAAGAGCTTTAGAAGAAGGCATAGTTTTCCCTGCTGGCTCTTTGGGCGTGGGACCAATCTCCAGACATAAGGGAATCTTGGAGCGTTGTGCGGCGCCAAGTGGGAAAGGGTTGTTTTGAGGCTGAAGGCAACAGGAGAGCTCGCAGTACCAAGGTGTGTGGGGCCAAGCAAGTGGTTCCCAAAGAGCTTTAGAAGAAGCCAAAGTTTTCCCGCCTTGCTCTGTGGGCGTGGGAGCAGTCCCCAGACATCTGAAAATTTTGGAGGCTGGCACAGCGCCAAGTGGGAAAGGCTGCTTTCAGGGTGAAGGCAACAATACAGACCGCAGCCCCAAGGTCTGTGGGGCCATGCAGGCGGTTCCCAAAGAATTTTAAAAGAGGACAAAATTTTCCCTGCTGGCTCTTTGGGCGTGGGACCAATCTCCAGAGATATGGCCGTTTTTGTTCCTGGCGTGGCGCTAAGTGGGAAAGGGTGTATTTGAGGCTGAAGGCAGCAGGAAAGCCTGCAGCCCCCAGGTGTGTTGGGCTACGCAAGCGGTTCCCAAAGAGCTTTAGAACAAGGCATAGTTTTCCCTGCTGGCTCTTTGGGCGTGGGACCAATCTCCAGACTTATGGCCATTTTTGTGCCTGGCGCGGCGCCAAGTTGGAAAGGCTGGTTTGTTGGAGTGGCAGACGGACCCGGAGTAACGATGGAATCTCAATATGCGTATGATCGTTCTCTCCCTTTATTCAAGTTCTCACAAAATATATATAGACAGGCAATAAGAGCACGCACTAGCGGCAGCTATATGATTGGCTTACAGTCTCTGTTCACACGCTGTCCATACAGTTCATTCACAGATCAGGTTGGTTACAGGAATTCACATAGTAAATTGCTTAGTCATTAACGCAACATATTTTCTACCTTCTCAGTTCCCGTTTTTCCCATGTACTAATTCCATCTTCTACCACTTGTTTTGATCTTAATCTAATCTCTCCTAGTAGGGAGGCTGGCTCACCTGACCATTTTCTCTCGGACACATTCCTACAATACCCCCTTTTTCTTCTTGAGCCAGCCAGACCTTATGCATGGCATTTTTAATCATGTCAGTCACTTTGCGGAGAACACATGAGGCTACCATAATCAATAATAATATAACCAACAGTAGCATGAGCCCTTGCTTTATTAAGTCTGGTAACCATCCCGTTATACCCCATGAGTTTGACCAATCATCAAAACCATTTTTTGACCGCTTTTAATTTGGACATGTTATCCTTCTTGTGACGCTCTTAGTAGGTTACCTACTAAACACAATTAAAAACATAATCAAAAAGAACCCTGCTAAGGCAATAAATACCCAGATCCCTAATTTTAGCCCAGAAAGCCAATTTCTTTGGATTTACCCACGAGAAATCCTTTTGTAATATTTCAAATACATTGCGGTTGCTGACAGCACAAGCAACCCTGGAAAAACAATCGTGGTAACATGTCTATCATCATAGTTACTGGTTTTGTAAAGGTATGTGGCAAAAATACCCACTCTAACGCAGTCAGGCTCTTTGCGAGTGCATCATCCCACTGTCCTATCAGGGCATAAAGTTGAAATTCTTGTAGGAAGGTGTTCAATGCGTCTTGCAGCAGTAGTCGACTATATCTTATCTTTCAACATGCTGTAATGCCTTCTGAGCTGTTGGGGTTAATGAACATAAAACATGGGGGGGCGGGGGCAGACACAGTGCTTCAGGGCACCCCCAGTACCTTCAAAGTGTGCTCATGTCTCTCTCCCCCTCTCTGACCCGAGACAGCCTCCTTATATCCTGCACTGGATCGAGTAGAAAAGTACAGGCCAGAGTCGCTGCACACGTGGCCAATGTATGCAGCGAGTCTCACCAAACTCATGATCCAGCTTTGCTAACAGCAGCTGTCTGATACGTGACTCCATTGTTGTAATCCCTTCTTGTTATCTTCTTCTGTGAAGGTCAGGTTCTCATGGATACACACATGGGTTTTTAGAGCAACATAGTCTACAACTCGTACAAGGGTACGATGCAAAGCGGCATTTACAACTGATTGTAAATTAGACAATTATTAGACACGTCAAACAGCATACTAAACATAACAGACAAATTCCTTCCACACAGGCGATGAGTATGATTTGCTTCAACCAACCCCACCCCCAAGTCCATCCAGCAAAAAGATTTTCAAAAGTGGTCTCCACAAGTTGCTGGTTCGGTCGGTGCAGTTCCTGCAACTGGGCATGGATGGATTTGGAGTGGTCACTTAGATTCATACTATACAGTCCTTTAAAATCTTGACAACCATGCCTGTGAGCTGAAAGCAAAAAATCAGTAGCAGTTCTGTTTTGCAACATTGCATATTGAATACTATCTACATCTAGGAATAACTCAGAAATAGCGGTACTAGTAGCATTGTTAAACTTATCCTTGGCAGCAAGAGAGTCCTTGTTATCACGAATCCTTGGCAGCAAAAGAGTCCTTGTTAGCTAGAGCGCATGCAGACTCCCTGTTCTTGCTGGTACTGTGCTTTGATCTTCTTCCACAACAGGCCAAGATTCTCAAGCAGCTAGATAAGGTGTCTGTGAGTCCATTACAGGCTTATGTCATCCAAATGTTTTTCTTGCCAGCACCCGAGACTGAATAACAATTGGTGTGATATATGTGTTTTCCAGCACCCAGGTGCGAGTCCCTTGAGTGTATTTACAGCCCTCCTCGGTCATCTTCTGTTGCTTTCCCATATTCCACCCCCTTGCTCAAGAGACCGCTTCTGCTGGGTTCATTTTAGTCTCGCAGGGTATAACAGAGAGCAATCTACTAAGGCATGCAATAACATATACACATATAGGAAAAAACCAAAAACATATCTCTATGGTACTGCTTTGAATCAGGTGTCCTATTTCTCTTTTTCTGATGCTTTCTCGTAATGCTTATGGCATACTTTTGTGCGAACGTGGCACATTTCCCATCTAATTGTTCCTGGTTGGTTTCTTTTTTTTTCTTTTTTTTATTTTTCTTTTTTCTTTTCTTTTTTTTCCATCACTTATGACTGACATAAAAGTCTGCCTTTACAACAAGAGCTCAGTTTCTCATTTTTCCTTAAGTTTCTCATTTTCCTACAGAGCATCCTATAGATTTTGGCTCAACTCCTTTTCCCAATCAACCATGACCTTATAGACAAACAAGAAACAACCAGCGATACGCCCTGCACGGGTGAGCCGTTCCCGAGAGTGTAAACGTGTAGGCTGGTGAAAACTCCCCCAATATTTCAGGACTTCCATCGGTTCTACAGCCCCTACCTGGGGCGCGCTCGCCTTACGCGCTCGCCTTACGTCTAAACAGTGTGTATATACAGACTTCTTCACTGGACGGAGTGTCAGCCCTAGTTGCATATGAGAACAGCACCACACCGGGCAGAACACCTGCTCAAGTGGAGTCACCTAACGACACTGCACACAACAAAAGCAAACAGTAGCACACACGCTGATCAGCAGGTATAAGCTGGCGCCCACACACACTTACACAGCAGACTATAAAACCAGCACTTCTATCTCAGGGAGATGACTGGGGAGGGGAGGGGGCGAGGCGGGCAATGGCAGGAGCCAACAGCTCCGGCTCTGTCCTTCTCTGCTGACATTCTGCCTCCTCCCTCGGCCTCAGGTGGAGCAGAGGGGATCAGCAGGGGATCGTCCCAGACCTTCGGACCTGGCCTGTTCGATCCCCCTCCCGTGGGTTGTAATGCTGCAAAAGCCCCGGCCGCCGTGGCTCGCTCCGCCTTCATATCTTGTAAGGTCGATAACACCAACCGCTATCTCGTCGCTAACGGTGATGCCTCTTTGTCTCCTTTACTTATCACTTCCCACAGTTTTTTCCCAACAGCCTCCCATATTTCTGGTTTAAAAGCTGTCTGGGGCTCTGGTGCGAATCTGTTCTCTCTGCACCATATTAACAACCTTCGGAGGATACGCTCATCGTATGTCACCCCTCTCTTAGAGAGGATATGCAGGAGAAGTCTTAATATAGCCCCTTCTTCTTTTGTTACTTGTTGCCCCATCTCCTGCCCCGGCTGCTCACCTCTCTCTGGGTGTCCGTGGCCACGTCGTCTGTTTCCTCTATTCCGGATTGCTGCCCAGTCCGCCCGGTCTCAGTCCAGCTGAGCCGTCCTCCAGCCGGTGGGTCTCCTTCTGGGTCTTCCGTCCCCCGCATTCCGTTGCTCAAGCCAAGCGCCAATCGGTATCATGTCAGGGTCACCATCTGAGGAGAAATAAGTGGACTCCAGATGATCCAATGTGAATCAACAGAAGGCATTTATTAAGCATAGAGCACCATCTTTTATAGCCTGTGTTGTAGCTGTACACGCGACTCGCTTATTTCTGATTAGCTAGTTACACTGTCCATGTGCTCTGCATGCAGTTCGTTCACGCATCAGATTGGTTAGTAGAATTCGCATAGTAAATTGCTTAGTCCTTAGCGCAACATGTTTTCTACCTTCTCTGTTCCCATTTTTCCCATGTAGTAATTCCATCTTCTACCACCTGTTTTGCTCTTAATCTAATCTCTCACAGTAGGGAGGCTGGCTCACATGACCATTTTCTCACAGACACATTCCTACACTTGCCCAGCAGGTGGTTGCCAGAGCAGTGGTGGTCCCTGAGCTCTAGGAGATGTCTGGAATGGATGTCTGAAAGCCTGGTGCCTTGAGTGGGCTTTCTTGACTTGAAAGGCAGTTGGTACCTGAACGTCTGTGCAAACCTTTGGAGGTTGGCAGGGAAGTGTTGCAAAAGTATTTGAGAGCCGCCGTGGTCAAGGTTTTCTCTAAGCGTGATCCATGGAAGCATTTCCTAGAGAAGTCTTTAGAGCATCTGCAGTCTCTGGGGCCTTTGTCTGTGATGCGCTTGATTTGTGCAGGTGATTTTCCCAGTTGCTGCTGGGGCAAGGAGTTGGGTGGAAAGTGCAGTGAAAAGCTTTCAGTCTCGCTGAGAGAAATGGAAATAACTGATGTGCTTTCTTCCACTGCAGGGCAGGAAGAGAGGGCCCAGGGCCAGGAAGGGGGTGTTGCCTATTTGTTGGTTCTAGGTGGCTGCTTTTTCAGCACTTGCTGTAGCGTGTCTGTTGGAGGACGGCAGATTGGATGGATCCTTGGTTTCATTCCTCTCAGAGTAACTCTTTTCAACTCCCCCTGTGCTTTTCGTTTCAAAGGATTGCCAGGTGGGACATGCATGGATTGTTCTCCATGGCAGTGAAGTGCAGCCCCCAGAACTGCCTCCCAACCTCCGTTGGTCCTGCCTGGCAGTGGAAGCCCATCAAACGGCGTGCAGCTAAGAGTGATGTGGAGCGCCCTGCTTCCAGCGGGGAGAGCAAGGCTGCTGCTGAAGGGCCAAGCTGTCAGGCTGATGGCAGAGCCAAGGAGCAGAAAGGAAGGATTCCCAAAATGCCAGAGTGCCCCCTTCAGCGTGGATGGCTAGAGCTTTGCAATGGGTGAGCCTGATTTCCTTCCCCTTCTTCCCTTCCTTCTCTCCCTCCTCCTTCCTTCTTTCCTCTCTTTCCTTTCCTCCTCTTGGCAGGAAGGAGAGGAAACAGACAGCTGTTGACAGCTGCCTTCTCTCAAGAGATGCCTTTCAACTGTGGAGATGCCCTGCAGCTCTTGTTGGGGTTTGTGTTGCATTCTGCCTCCTGTATTTTCTTCCGCCCCAGAAACTTGCCTTTGCTAGGCAGCCACTCTCAATCCTTTTGCTGGGTTTCGGTACGAGTTGCCTGCGCACTTTGGTTTTGGAGCCTTCCGTCAGGCAATCGTGGGCATGAGGATGGCAGGTTTCCAAGTTGCCAGCTGCGCTTGCTTGTGACGAGCCCAGAACATAACCCCTGGGAGCCTTGGCTTTGTTTCCAAGCTTTCTTGTTGCCTTAGCACTTGTTTTGCACTTTCCTGTCAGCTTTTGCCATTTCTGCATTTGCATGAAAGCGTCTGTAAGGGTTCTTGTTGCCTCTCCAAGAGAAAAAGTCAAATTGGCGGGGCAGGGAAGGATGTGAGGAGGGACGAGGAGTTTTGGGACTGGTTGTTGTAGCTGTTTGAAGAGTGCAGTTTGTTGTTTGCATGCAGTGTCTTAGGGCAAAGTGAGGCTTGCCAAAGGGGCAGGTGTCTGTGTGTTGTTCCAAGAGCCTTGCTGTGCCCAAGTGAAACTGGGAGGATTCCCTGCGCAGGCTGCTCTGCCCCAACTGCCTGTCTCCCTGGGCTCCATTCCGTCCACCCTTCTAGATGTTAGAAAGCAAGCCAGCTTCCATCCCATTTTACTTTTTCCTTGAAATCCAAGAGAAAAAAGATGGCTAATGTCTGTGTAACCATGTGTTACAGATATGTATGTGTAACAATCCATGGATACAAATTGCCCTTGAGTACCTTTCAGGTGAGAGCGAGTCTACTTCCTTGCCCTTGTGAAATGAGGACAGTTTTTTCTGCTTTGTCCGAGTGTCCTTGGGTCACAGTTTCACCAACTAAGGATGGCGACAAGCTTGTGATTGGTGTGGGAGGAAGTTCTTGTTTCTTGATTGGCCTGCTCTGTGGAAAACTTGTTTTGCAGTCCTTCACATGGTGGAAACATTAAACTTGCTGGAAAAACCTGGGAGGTGGACATGTATGTTTGGTTGAAATCTCTTCCTGGAGGCACGTGTTCATGTGCATGTAGCGTTTTTAAGGTGAAAGTGCCAGGGAAATGCTGCTTTTCAAAGGTCTTTGTGTGATGGGAAGTGGCAGTCCCTGTGCAGGTTAAGCTGCCCCGTGCTCCCTTTGGAACTCCCTGTCCTAATCTCTCTCCCTCTCAGCACCGTTATCTGTCTGGTTTTCCAGGCTGTGAAGTGAAACTCTCAAGTTCTGGGAGCTTTTTGCGCTCTTTCTTGATTGCAGAGTGGTGTTTTAGCTTGAGAGCTGTGTGGTCTCTGTCTGCTCTGCCTGAAAATGCACGTGAAAGGAGTCTGCCTGGTTTGTACGCCTATGGGTGAGGTGGCCAGCTGGCCCTTTCGGTGGGGTGGCTGGTGGTGGATGGCCAGAGTGATGGTCATCAGGAATTCCTGCTGTTGGTACTTGCCCTGTATCTGCTTGGGTCCAGGGGTGGAGATGGTGATTTCTGTGGCATCTCTGGAGTCTGGCTCTTGCCGCGAGACCTTTGATGTTGCAGGGGTGGGCTGCTGTAAGCTAAGTTCAGTATGTTCAGTTTGAAACCGTTCCCTCTCATCCCATGGCTCCCCTCCCTGATCCAGAGCCCCTCCCCAGCTCTCCTGGAGCCCCTTTAGGGACTGGAAGGGGCTCTAAGGCCCCAGAGCCTTCTCTTCTCCAGGATGAACACCCCCAACTCTCGGCAGCATCACAAATGTGCGAAGCCTGATGATGTGTGTCCCCCCGGCCCTGCCGAGGGCAGCAGGGCATTACTCACACTGCACACGCGCTTGCCCATCAGCACGGGAAAGAGCAAGCTCGTCACCTCCAAAAGGCCATTTCCTAAGGAGAAGCGAGGCCCAGCTCCCACCCAACTGCTCATGCAGAGCACAGTGTGAACAGGCTGTTCCTCCCCAGGGGCTGGTCTCAGAGAACCTCCTGGGGGCACAAGGACGTGAGCCCCAGCTGAAGGGCCAGAGCCCAGGAGGTGACCCTGTAGACAGAGGGGACGGGGGCTGGTACGCATACAATTTCCCCACCGCCTCATACACAGAGGCTTTCAGCCGCCACAAGCGCTGCCAAGCCACCAGCAGCAGGGATCCCCTGACAGGGTTTACTCCACACCAGTCCTTTGCGGGTTGCGTAGAGGACGGAGAAGGCACCAGGTAAGGTGTTCACAGCAGCATCACCCTGCTCCTTCCATCACACCCTCGAGCCCCCTCTGCTTAACGGGGATGTCCCAGGAGGACCTGGGTAGTGTCCTTACACCACCCGCCCCCCTGCAGGGCTTCTTTTCTTGTTGGTTGGGGGGTTTTCCCTCAAAAAAACCTAATTCTGCTTTTGTAGTCAGCAGAGCACAGGGTCAGCCTCAAAACTGCAGTGCCCAGACGGCGAGAACCGAAGGGAAGGGGAAAGGACGCTTCAAGCATTCAGCCACCAGGTCCGAGCGGTAATAAACAGCTAAAATCTTCCACGTCCTCAGGGATACCGGGAAGATGAAGCATCTCCTGGAGGGACAAACCACGACACATTGCCTTTGCAATACTTCTTCCTTTGGAGAACCTCCTCCGATTTTGGGACGGATTAAGCTCATCAGTTTGAAAGCAGAGAGCGATGCGGCTGCTGACCCGCACCACAGCCAAACCACCGCATCAGTCGGCCCAGGAGAGCAGACCTTCAGGCGAGAAGCAGCACCGGGAAGGCTGATCCCACCCACGGCAACAGAGGGCACGGCCCCAAAAGCACCAGCTTTCCCCCAAAGGTGAGGAGAGGAGAGACCGCATCACCGGGAAGGAATCACCTCACATGATGGTAACTGCCATTACAGAAACAACACCACACGGTTATTTATACAAGCATTCCAACACGGGGCTTCCAAACCAGCTATTGGGCAATTTTTCCTCTGCGATGGTCAAGGAAAGACCTGAAATGCCACTCCAGCTCTGGAGCGTAAGCTGCGGGGGGGGGGGGGGAGGAATGAAAGGAAAGGGGAAACCCCATGTTTAAACTAATCTAGCTGGGTCTGAGCGTAACAGAGCGAGGATCGACACAAGCTCTTCATTGGGCAGACGCCCGGAGGCAGCGCCTGCGGCAGAGCAGCAATAATCTCCTACTTCGCTATTACTGGGATTCTCGCTGCTGAACAACGTCCTGGCTGTCCCTTCAGGATTTTGGGACAATCCCTTGGAGGTTTTGGTGCTCTGATACCCAGCCTGGCCAGAGTCTTCTTCCTCCAGCGACTCTAAGTGAGCTAAAACCCACAGTGATACGTCAACCTCTTTTTCAATGACAAAAAAAAATAAATCACTCTCATTACCAGATCAAGTTTCATTCCAGGAAGGCTCTTCAAATAATTTAAATATTTATTTTAATAAAAAGAAATAAATACTTATCTTTTCACATTATAAAAATCCCTGGAGACAGCAAAAAACAAACCAACCCCAACCACAGGGGGTTCTCTTGCAAATCAAAAGACGGTAAATGCTTTCTGTTGATGGTCATCACAAATCCGGTTGTAGGAATCAAGTAGGTGGTGGATTATTCCAGAAACAGAAGAAAACTCTCTTGGAGGAAACAGTAGTTCAGCACCTTGTTGTTGGGAAGATAAATTCAGCTCACACAACTGTGACCACCACCAGATGAGTCCCATTTGTCCACAAGGTGGCCACGTGCGCTGCAAGGTGTGAGCAGCCCTCTCTGTGATGGCAGTTCTCAGCATTTGTTCTTAACCTTCCCTTGGCCAGGTGACACCAACCTTTCTGGCTTGCACTTAAGGTGTATTAGCTAATTTCAAAGAGAGTTACTGTCTCCAAAATAGGGGCAGGCGGGGGGTGGGGGGAAAGAACAATCTTAACCACTACTTCTTAACCTACAGAGAAAAATTTTTTTCTTAACCTACAGAGAAAAATTTCTAATACCAATAAGGTATTAGTAAAGTAACTAGAAGAAGAGCTGGTCACCCAAAGGTGATCCCAAGGCTACTCCTGTCGTGCATGTCTCACAGCAGCTCTTGATGGAGTATTTCCCACACCATCTTCTTGCGGAAGTAAGGCATGTGGGTCTGAAAAGAAAAGAAAACTCCATTAAATACACCTCATGGCAGAAAGAGACACAAAATACCAATAAACACCCAGTTAATTCTTTACTGTGAAGTTCCTTTTAAGAACTGTCAACACTTGCCCTTCGGGTACAGCCTGGCTTTCACCCACACAGCTCCTAAGAGGGCGGCATGACACCAAAACCAGATCTCCTTGACTACACAACAGCTTACAAGCACTTTCACAGAAGAGCACTGCCTTGGAAAAGAACCAGGGTCTTCATTGGTCAAAAGCTGAGACCCATTTCTCCCAAAGATCCGAAGGCCAGATCCCACAAACCCACTGGCTGCGGTATCTCGCCCAAGAGGAATCTCACTGGGAGCAGATACCTCAGCCGCTGCGTACCTTCCCTGGCTCTTGTCTCTATGCGGAAGAGGCTGGAGCTGTTTAGAACCTTCACTCACCTGTGTAAAGGTCATCGGTTTGTCTCTGCAGATGTAATCTGCGTATTTGCAGGTAAACACGCCGCAGTCCCTTCCATTCGATTGCTGAGGGATTTCCTAACGAATGCAAAGAAGATGGAGAATTTGCCTCTATCTTCAAGGAAAAGCAACTTGGAAGTAGCACCCATTACCAAAAATACCCTAACCAGACACTCCTGAACTTGCACCATCCCCAATAACCGCTCCCCAACACAAGGAACACACCCCAGGAACTGCACATCATCCCTCCCCTGGGCTTCCTACGCTCGGATGTTACAATCCAAATTCCTCGCAGGCTGATAAGGGACAGCAGGCTTCCTCCCTGCAAGGTGTCTTGAGGTTTGTACAGTGTCTTTCTGAAGTGACGTTCCTTAAATCGAGTCTTTAGGTGCTGCTTTTCACTATTAACTTGTTGAGAAACATCAGCTCAACCCCTTGCTTTGTCACGTGCCAGGATTTGGGCTGCAAGCCAGAAGCCTACGTTCTCTGACAACTGCTAAAGAGACTTTAAATTGGACTTGTGAAATGGGGGCAAAGCCAAATTCACCTTAACGTGGCAGAGGAATTAAAAAAAACCCAAGAAAGTATTCAGCCAGCAAGGAGAAGCACTGCTCAAAGATTTCATCCCAGCCTGGTTTCCTGGTCCTCTTGCAGCCCGATGTGGTGCCATAAGAAGGTGCTTATGGCTGTTCTCTAAAGTCCTGGCCTTATGAGAAAGCGTTAAGAGCTCTGTGACAAGGAGTTCTAGTTCACATTTCAAGTGCAAGTAGTGTTCGCTTACATGGGGCTCCATGCTGTGAATAGTCCACTCTGAAGCATTCAGCTTCACGTGTCTTTTTTCGCAGCTTTCTTCTTGCAGGTATTTGCTGTTTAAAACAAAAGAAAAATCACTCTTCATCGCTGTCATTTAGGCCAAGAAAAAAAAGGCTGCTGAAAGATCCCAGGAAGACGAATGGCAGGAGAGTAAAGTGTCAGAGGATCCTCCCAGCAGCTGCTTTAAGGCATTGGGAGGAAAAATCCAAATCTTAAATTTACAAACACTGTGAGAGGCTGTGAGCTTATGACCAGCAATGAGACCAACAATTCCAACAGAGGCTTCCACAACAGCCTAAGTTCAGTGCTTAGTAGAGGTCAAAAAACCCCAAATGACATGTTATCAGAGGAAGAACAGAAAAACCAAGCAAGGAACCCTCATGTCATCATTCCACCCTGTGCCTGAATCCCACAGACTGCGTGCACCTCCGGACGAATAAATACAAAAGCTTTTGGGCCAGTAGCTCTGTCCGAGGAAGTTTCCAGGCCACCACTTGCTGGAAAAAAGGACCGGATGCAGACCTGTTCTTATACCCTTTCCCAGGCAGCTGCTGTTAACTGGTCAGGAGAGCACCGCACTAAACCAACGCTTGGTTTCTCTCTGTGGGGCCGCTCTCCTTTTTCTTGGGCTACAAAGCTGTTGCATTAAGGGTTGTTACTCCGTCCACATCGGTGGCATAGACTTCTAAGGATGCCTGCTGGCACAACATGAAAACCTGTTCCCGTTCCATTGGAGAGGTGTGCGTGCCAGCCGACACAGCTGGAAAAGCTTGCTACACGGTACCTGTCTTGAGCGAGAATGTCAGAATGACAAAGAACACCCAGTGGCATCTTGAAACACTTCTTCCCTGAAACGCTTCCCTTTCGTCAACAGCCCGGTTTTATCAATCACTAACAAAGTTGGTGCCCATGTGCCACGGGGCTACCATGTCTTTGTCTGGGATATAGGGGGAAGGTGGCAGAAGCCAGGCACCCAAGACACTGGGTGGAGGGGATGATGTGAGACTAGGTAAGGAGTCACTGTCAGACAACTCGCAGCAAGCGAATCCAGGATTTCTGCTTTGTTATCTACAAGAAATGGGAAAACTTGCAGTCGCGTCACAGGGGCAAAATCCAAAAACCTTCTCCTAATTCACAACACAAAAGCAGTGACTGAGCAGTTACTTACAGCAGAGTCTCACAAATCTGGTCCTCTTCTTGTCCCAGGGAGTCAAAGTATTTGACCGTCTTCTTTCTGGTGTCGATGACCTGTTATCAAAAGGTGACTGTTAGACAAAGTGCACCCCTGTGCTGCACAAACCTTAATGACTTTTCTCGCTAGCTTTTTCTCCCCACCCAGTTCTAAAGAACAAGCCCGTCTGACTCACCGCTAGCGTCCAGTGCAAGCGCAAGTTAATGGGCACTAAGAGGATGTCCTTCTCGAAGAGATCCACGTGCCTGGTCCATCTTCCTACTGCTTTGTAGCCTCCAGAAGTTAGTTTTTGGTAAAAGAAAGAACTAAAAGCATGGACTGATGGATACCCTGCCTGCTTGCTTCTTTCCATGACAAGACCCATGTAGAAATTAATGACCTGTACCATAAAGAGGAAGCTTGAGATGTAAAACAAGACACTAGCTTACCAAATGAAAAACACAGCAATGTGTCTTTTCTGGCCACCCTTAAGTACGCAGCTGAGAGAACTCCAGCCTCAGCTGTCAGCTTTTGTTGTGAGAATTTCACACTTGGTTACATCTGCAGGTTGACAAAAACACCTGCCACCCACTCCAATAACCTAGACTAACTCCTGGAAGCTGCACAAGACAAGAAGTAAAGGAACTTCCAGAAGCACTGGACCCTTAAGTACCTAAAATAAGAACTGTGCAGAGATTTCTGGGCTCTGCAGTGCAGCTCACCAAATAACTTTGCAAAGACTTCTGTACACGGTGAAGGGGTATTTTGAAATAAACGCTCCATTAGAAGATCCTTGTGCTGCAGCTACTTTTACCTCATCGTTTAGCCAGCAAAGGTTCCTTAGGGTGCGGATGTCCTCGCGAGTCACCCTTAGTTTGAAGGCACTGCTCATGACCTCATCTGGCTCACCTTTGCCTAATGCGGCAATGACCTCTCTCTCCGTGGCCTGAAAGGAAAAATTAAATGGGGAAGGACTTGTGAAACAGAGCATCCAGCATGCCAACCTGTGGGCAGCTTTCAACTCAAACACGGCCTGGAAATGAAGCTCAGATGACAGAGCAACTGGCTTTGCTGGCTTTCGGCTAAGGTAGCAATCGCCCTTTTTTGTTGCTTGGTTGGTTTCAGCATCCTAACTTGGAACTTTAGGGCCCAGGTTTGCTTCGATTTGTTTTCGCCAAGGAAGCTGAGATAAAACACCGAGACTGGCAAACACACAGCAAACGCCTTTCCCGTGTGATGCTGTAGCCCTCGCAATGCTGAGGTTTAAGCCAACCGCAGCAGGCATTCTCCATGCCAAGGCAGCTGAGTCAGGAGCCTGAAAGAATGTGAGGGTGAGGGAACTTCAAGGGACCTGAAGCACCAGCAAAGGGGGAAACTGAGGCAGCTACACTGGAGTCAGACAATCGGGAGTCCAGGTTGTGCATGCGACTGGTTGCAATTTGGACGTTTCCATCTAAGTCTGCTTAAGGAACGCAAATAAACCACTAGGTCTGTTGGTATAAAATACTCTGAACTGCAATAGCATCTTCTTCTCGGTTGAAGGTGGGCTAGCAGGATAAGAAAACCCCTGGTTTTCCTTGTACTGAGCATCACCCCGCAGACTTTGTAAACTCTCGACTTTCTAGCCCTTTCCAAGTCAATCCTCTGTAGGCAAAAAAGGGGGCGCTCAGTTAGACTACACCTCCCAAGAACAAAAGCCGTCAAAATTCAGACAAGCAGGGGAACCTCAACTCCCCCTCCCTGTTGCATAGCGTAACTAAGTTAACTCCTGTGACCAGTGCTACATGCAGCGCAACCATGCCCAGTGCGCATCCACGGCTCGGTGAGATCCTGAGGACGTACGCACGCAAGATGCTCAGGTCCCCCACAAGCAAGGCAACACCATGGATCAGGAAAAGCTTCTCTTTCAAGTTCTATCTTCATGGTAGGACAGGTTGAGAGGCAGATCCCATATAACTGTATGAATCCGGTTAGCACTGCTCTGGGAGACTGTTGTTAAACCTGGACTCATTTTTGCCCGAGTAACAGAAGCCCCACAAACCCTTAGGTTAGAGCACAACTGAAGGAGCGCGTGGAGCATAAGATGCTTAAATCCTGTAAATCCTTCACACCAGCTTTAGTGCTGACCTTTGCACTGGGAAGTCAGAGCTGCAGACACTCCCTAACGGGTTAAACCCCAGTTCTTCAGATTTCAAAAAGCCTTAAGAACCACCTATAACAAATGGGGTTCCTTGCAGCTGTTTCACAGCCTTCAGTTTTGTCCAACAGCCTGTCAGCTACGGTACCTCTGTGAGCGGAGTAAAGCCGCCTGCTCTTTTTTGCAGCCTTGGCAGTTTCTTTTCTTCCACATCAAGGGCGGGTGACTTTTTGGCCCCAGCAGGTGACAGAGGTACTTGGGATAATACATCTTCTGAGATCTGACCTCCACGCTGTTCCTGTTAGACAAAAGGACGTCAAGCTAGCAATCCAGCACAGATTTTTTTGCTAGGGGATAGTACAGAAGATCTTCGTCAGGTCTAAAACTGGAAGGGCTTTTGTACACACAGCCAACCAGCAAACTCCAAAGGTACTTTTTGTCGAGGACTGCATTCCAACTGCGCACCCATGGAGTGCTGCACTCAAACTAAACGGAGGCAAGAGAGACAGAAAGTTAGTTTGCCTTGGAGTAGCATTAAGAACCCCAGCAAAACCTCCACGTGTAGGCAGCAAGTTGAGACTGAGATTACTATTTCTGATTTCCATGACTAAAATTTAATTTTGATCTCAATCCTGACCAGGGATGAAAGTCAAAGAAGTGTACTTCCTATCTCACAAAACAAGACACCACTAAAGACACCACAGGCCAGCTTTGCAGGTCAACTAAGCCTGTGCGGTAAAAGCTTTGAGGCTGTACCGAGCACATTAAAGGGGAAGAAGAAAAATAGCGGGAAACCCTTTGTGATAGTGCTACTCAACAAATCATGTTCCCGCTTTCCTTGGGGAAAACGACCTGGACAAATACGGATACTGTTGAGTAAGTACTGAAAGTGAGGAGCGCAAAAATTTCTCATCACCAATAGCTAAATTTTCCTAAAACCCAAAATAATGAATAACACAAGCTTACCCCTGCAACAGCTTGTTTCTCTGCTGCGTCCTGTTCCAGAGACTCTTCTGCTGGTGGGGAGCCCCTGCAAGGAGAGGGGGAGAGAGAGAGCAGTGAGCTGTGTACCTGTACTGTCCCACGGAATTCTCAAGAATTCACCTTCGGGATAAGAAATGCTTTTTCAAGGCTCCTGCTGACTGGAGCCGCGGTTGCACACGTGTGACAACATCCTCTCAGCTTCCAGCACGATTCTTTCGGAGCAGCAAGACTGGGATAGAATGAAGAGCTGGGAGCTTTGTAAATTCCTTCCCATCTACCCGTGCAAGACTCCTTTGGTTTCTCTTGATCAGTTTCATTCTTTGGAAAACAGGGAAGCAACCAGCACTTCCTCTGTCAAGTGCTCTGGGATCTACCGGTGATAAATGCTGCATGCTAGGTGTTCTGCTGCAAGGTATAACATGAACGCCTGCAACTATACCTGCAGCCAAATAGAGTTAGCTTACGGAAACTAAGACCAGCACAGGGAACTACAAATGGGACAGCCACAGGATATTTACTTGCCTTCTGTAGGCTAGTCAAGAGAGTGACTGTCCCCATTTGGAGAGGATTATCAGTAAAACCACGCAGACTCTGAAGAGCAAACAAATGCACAGACGTTAAAGTTACCCGTATACACACGTGCCTTCTTCAAAAACGAGAATTTGCCTTGTCACCAAAGACCCCCTTTTCCAGGAGGGAGACCTACAACAGACTCTCACGGTATTCTCCACTTTCAGTCCAGCGTCGTAAGAGTAGTATCACAAGCTTTGTCAAATGACTTCCGTTGGTAGTTAAATCCACAAAAAAAGGCAAGAAAACGTCCCTTTTACTTGAACCCATCCTACTCTCTCAGTTCCTTTCTTTCCTTCTCTCCCCTCGAGCTTAGGTGAACCACTGACAATTTAAGCACAGAAAGAACAGTGCCGCACAGCTAAATAGAGCGCTACTGTTTCAAGTGGGGAGAAGAATAGGGACGGAAAGAGACATGCACACAGAGCCAAAAGAAACAAGAACCATGATTAAAAGAGATGCTACCTGGTCATAAGATCTCCCTGAGACGGCTCTGGGCAGCAAACATCTAGCCATTTGATATCTGCACAGAAAAACAGCAGTATTAAAAAAATAAGTCAACTTTCAATTTTACTTTTCAAGTCAAAAGAAGTATAGAAGCCAGAGTTTTCTAAGGTAGGTGAAACCTAAGAAAAATCAGGCATATTAAATACTTCTGCAACGTGCGATACCTGTCCTTCTCTTTTTTGCTGCAGTCTCGGCAGGATCATCCGCAGGTGTACAAATGCTGAGGAAAGAACACACAGAAGAGTGGTTTGAAACTTCCTTCAGTTTCTACCAGGCTGACTTCCCTCCACAGCACCCAAACTTCCAAAGTTACTTTTCATAGCCCAAAGGTTTCCCCCTCCGAGCGCCCCTGGCATCATCTCAGGCACACACACGCCAACTGCCACCGCTGAGCATCCCCCAGCAACACCCCCCAACCTCTCCCAGGCAACGGACCGCTCACATACAGCTAATTATCCCACTACAGCATACTAGGCCTCTTTTCCTCATTCTGTTAACACTTTCTAACCTTTGACATTTGTTCCCATCACCAAAAACTTGCGGAAGTTAATATGTCATGTTTCCCTCTTTCCTCAAGGAAAGCAGCGTACCAGCAATTCCTAAGCCATCCGAGTTCATCAGTCACTACGCTGAGTTGCAAAGAAAAGACTAAGTAGGACAGGAAAGAAAAGGTGGGAAAGCAACTCATGCATACACCCACTTCAATAACTCACGGCTAAAGCAGTGCCCGTGAACTAGGTCTTGAAATGATTCTCAGCTGCACCCTTTCTTATTAAGCCTAAGTCCAAATACTAGATCAGTTGATAACAACGATAAAATCCAGTAAAACTTTTTACTTTGGGAATGGAGCACAAAGGTTGTTCCCAGTTGGTTTTTTCCTCTGTTTGTCTCCCAAAATGCCATGACAGACGGCAAGGATTCTTGCAAGAATTCTTTGGTATTTCTTACACAAAATAATTTCTTTCAAACCGTTATGCTCCCGAACCCTGCGAGCCCACGCCAAGCCCTGCCACCCCGCAGGGGGGGCTCTGGGTGGGCAGAGAGGCCGAGCCCAGCCCAGGAGCGTGGCGGGAACCCCAGGGCGAGACACCCCACTGCGCCCCAGCCCACAGAGCGGCTAACGGCTCAAGCCCCTCAGGCCGAGGCGGTGGGGCCGACGCTCCCGCTCCGCGCAAGCAGGCCCCGGGGGAGTTCCGCAGCCCCCCGAGCCGGGGCAGGCCGCGGGTGACGGGCTTGGGCGATGGGGAGATGGGACGGGGCGAGGCCCTCGGGCAGCCCGGAGGCGGCGGGGCTGCTCGCTGATCTGGGTGGCGGCCTCTTGGGCGGCGGCGAGACCCTCGGGCGGCACGGGGCGGCAGCGGCGAGGAGGGTGCCGAGGGCCCCCAGCAGCCATGGGGACAGAGGCCTCGCGCCGGCACGCGGTGGAAGGGTGCCCGGCCCGCGCACCCAGCACCGCCTCCCTATTGGCTGCTGGGGAGCGCCCCCCGCCCCTCGCAGATGGAGGGGAGGGACGGGGAGGCGGCGGGGCGCACGCATGCACCATCTTGGCGCTGCCTGAGGGAGGCGGTAGCAGCTGCCCAACCCTCCGCCGCCTCCTCCCGGCTTGGGCCGGGCCTGTGCCGGCTCCCCCCCCTCCAGGCGAGGAACTTTCCCTCCCAGAAAGCCCGGAGCCGAGGCCTGGAGGGACGTGGAGGGGGACAGGCCCGTCTCCCTTTAGGGAGAGGCCCAACAGAGGCCGGAGGGACCTCGCGGGGGACCCACAGAGGCCCGGGGGCCCCCATGGAGGACCCAGAGGCTGGAGAAGCTGTTCCGCCTCCCGCAGGACGGAGACGGGCATCACCGCCCGCCCACGTGGGCTCTTGCGCGCCCCCTGCTGCCTCCTCTGCTCTCAGGCGGTGAGGGAATGGCATTGCCAGGCTTACCCAGTGCTATCGAGGTAGCGCAGCCACCGCTTTTTGCCCATGCGCTGGGGAGCCGCGGTGCCTGCGCCCGGCTCCACCATGGCAGCGGTGCAACTAGGGACGCGGACGCTGCATTCGACCTGCAACTTGGAGACGAGTTGCCTTCTCCCTCCCTCTCCTCTGCCCATCCCGTGTGTCTTATGTGAATCCTGCCGCCGAGAGCTGGAGGGGGCGCAGGGCGTTTGTTTGAGTTCCTGGGTAAGGAAAAATGCGAGGGTTTTCTCGGTTTAGCTCTGTGAAGCCAAAACTCATCTGCAACACTCCTGTTTCTGTCCACAGCAGAGAGAAAGCCGGAGCGCTGAACCCACCGGACAATATTCTAGAAAAGGGGGAAGGGTGGTCTTTTGGGGAAGGGGTCTTCCCTGCCCCCAAGGCCAATGTGGCACACATGAGACTCATACAGCTGCCCTGTGGCACAGGGTGATGCTGAGGCTTCTCTCCTGCCTTGGGACCCCCTACCCTGGGCACAGGTGTGGAGCCAGCCCTGGGGCTGCAGGATTCCTCTGCCAGGCATGTCCCCCCAGCCGCAGTTTCTCCCACCCTGCAGCAGAGCCCACGACAGGACAATTCTCAGAAAAAGCAGAGAAATCTTCTCTGGGAATTGTGTTATTCTAAAGCAGCTCCTCTGTGCTTCCTGGTAACACCACTTCCTTGTCCTCAGCAGGAAAGGGATTTTAATGCTGTTAAATGATTTTAAAACACCTGTGTGAATGGCTTTGTGTGTGCCGGAAAAGTACCGGACAGTGATGGCAGGGTCAGCGTGGCTGCGGTGCCTGTCCAAAGATTTTGTCCCAATCGGATTCCTTTGTGCGTGGTGTTTGGTGTGGAGACTGTTGTGATCTCTAAACATCAATAACCAAACACATGAAGAAGTTAGAGATTCATTAAATTAATGCCACCAGACTGAGAGTCTTTCTTTTTGGAGTGGAGTCTCTTGTTGCACCTTACATTAAATGCTTTTTTATTTTTCCCTCTCTGTCTCCTGTATATGGCAAAAAATTCCCATTTTTCTAAAGGCAAATAAACAACAGCTGAATGTGCGAGAGGCTGTACGTGGGAGCAATCTGAAGACATATGGAAATTGTGAAAGCTGCGTGGCGCCAAATGGTAAAGGGTGTTTATGAGGCAGGAGGCTCCAGGAAAACCCGCAGCCCCGAGGTCTGTGGGGCCAAGCCAGAGGTTCCCAGAGAGCTTTAGAACAACGCACAGGTTTCCCTCCCGGCTCTTTGGGTGTGGGATCAATCTCCAGACATATGGAAATTTTGAGGCTGCAGGGGCACAAGGTGGTACAGGGTGGTTTTGAGGCTGAAGGCGGCAATAAAGTCCGCAGCCCTAACGTCTGTGGTGCCATGCAAGCGGTTCCCAGAGAGCTTTAGAACAAGCCACATTTTTCCCTCCGTGCTCTTTGGGTATGCGAGCAATCTCCAGACATATGGAAATTTTTCCTGCTGGCGCGGCACCAGGTGGTACTGGGTGGTTTTTAGGCTGAAGGCGCCAGGAAAGCCCACAGCCCCAAGGTCTGTGGGGCCATGCAAGTGGTTCCCAGAGAGCTTCAGAACAAAGCACATGTTTCCCCCTGGGTCTTTGGTTGTGGGAACAATATCCAGACATATGGAAATTTTGGAGGCTGCAGTGGCGCCAGGTGGTACTGGGTGGTTCTGAAGCTGAAGGCGCCAGGAAAGCCTGGAGACCCAAGCTCCGTAGGGTCATGCAAGCGGTTCCCAAAGAGCTTTAGAAGACGCCACATTTTTCCCTCCTGGCTCTTTGGGTGTGGGAGCAATCTCCAGACATATGGAAATTTTGGAGACTGGCGCGGCACCAATTGGGAAAGGATTCTTTTGAGGCTGAAGGCAGCAGGAAAGCCTGGAGCTACAATGTCTGAGGAGTCATGCAAGCGGTTCCCAAAGAGCTTTAGAAGAAGCCACAGTTTTCCCTGCTGACCCTTTAGGCATGGGAGCAGTGTCTAGACATATGGGAATTTTGGACGCTGACGCAGCGCCAAGTGGGAAAGGGTGGTTTTTGAGGTTGAAGGCAGGAGGAAAACCTGGAGCTCAAAGGTCTGTGGGGCCACGCAAGCGGTTGCTAAAGAGGTTTAGAAGTAGCCCCAGTTTTCCCTGCTGGCTCTTTGGGCGTGCAAGGAATCTCCAGACATATGGGAATTTTGGAGGCTGATGCGGCGCCAAGTGGGAAAGGGTGGTTTAGAGGCTGAAGGCAAGAGGGAAGCCTGCAGCCCCGTAGTCTGTGGGGCCATGCAAGCGGTTCCCAAAGACCTTTAGAAGAAGACCCAGTTTTCCCTGCTGGCCCTTTGGGCGTGCAAGGAATCTCCAGACATATGGAAATTGTGGAGGCTGATGCGGCGCCAAGTGGGAAAGGGTGGTTTTGAGGCTGAAGGCAGGAAGAAAGCCTGGAGCCACAACGTCGGTGGGGACAGCCAAGCGGTTCCCAAATGTTTTTAGAACAAGGCATAGTTTTCCCTGCTGGCTCTTTCGGCATGGGAGCAATTTCCAGACATATGGAGATTTTGGAGGCTGGCACGGCACCAAGTGGGAAAGTGTTTTTTTGAGGCTGAAGGCAACAAGAAAGCCTGCAGCCCCAAGATCTGTGGGTCCATGCAAGTGGATCCCAAAGAGCTTTAGAACAACACACATTTTTCCCTGCTGGCTCTTTGGGTGTGGAGCAATCTCCAGACATATGGAAATTTTTGTGCCTGGTGCAGCGCCAAGTGGGAAAGGGTGATTTTGAGGCTGAAGGCACCAGGAACCCCGCAGCCCAAACGTCTGTGGGCCATGCAAGCGGTTCCTAAGAGATTAATAACACACAGTTTCACCTCCTTGCTCATTGGGCGTGGGAGCAATGTTAAGACATATGGAAATTATGGAAGCTTGCGCAGCGCCAAGTGGGAAAGGGTGGTTTTGAGGCTGAAGGCAGCAGGAAAGCCTGCAGCACAAAGCTTTGTGGGGCCATGCAAGCGGTTCGCAAAGGGTTTTAAAACAACACACACTTTCGCATTCTTGCTCATTGGGCATGGGAGCAGTGTCCAGAAATGTGGAAATTTTGGAGACTGGCGAGGCGCAAAGTGGGAAAGGGTGATTTTGAGGTTGAAGGCACCAGGAACCCAGCAGCCCAAACGTCTGTGGGCCATGCAAGCGGTTCCTAAGAGATTAAGAATAACACACAGTTTCACCTCCTTGCTCATTGGGCGTGGGAACAATGTCAAGACATATGGAAATTATGGAGGCTTGCGCAGCGCCAAGTGGGAAAGGGTGGTTTTGAGGATGAAGGCAGGAGGAAAGCCCGCAGCCCCATAGTCTGTGGGGCCATGCAAGCGGTTCCCAAAGAGATTAAGAACAACACACAATTTCACTTCTTTCTTCATTGGGAGTGAGAGAAATGTCCAGACATATGGAAATTTTGTTGGCTTGCGTGGCGCCAAGTAGGAAAGGGTTGATTTGAGGCTGAACGCACCAGGAAAGCCCGCAGCACAAGTGTATTTCTGGCCATGCAGGCGTTTCCCAAAGAGCTTTAGAAGAAGCCACAGTTGTCCCTCCTGGCTCTTTGTGCGTGGGAGCCATCTCCAGACATATGGAAATTTTGGAGGCTGGCGCGGCGCCAAGTGGTAACATGGTTTTTTGAGGCTGAAGGCAGCAGGAAAGCCTGGAACCACAAGGTCTAAGGGGCCATGCAAGCGTTTCCCAAAGAGCTTTAGAAGAAGCCACATTTTTCCCTCCTCGGTGTTTGGGCCTGGGAGCAATCACAGACATATGGCAATTTTGGAGGCTAGCACGGTGCCAAGTGGGAAAGGGTGGTTTTGAAGCTGAAGGCAGCAAGAAAGCCTGGAACCACAAGGTCTGTGGGGCCATGCAAGCCGTTCCCAAAGAGCTTTAGAACTGGGCATAGTTTTCCCTGCTGGCTCTTTGGGCGTGGGAGCAATCTCCAGACATGTGGGAATTTTAGAGCCTGGCGCGGCGCCAAGTGTGAAAGGGGGGTTTTGATGCGGAAGGCAGCAGGAAAGCCTGGAGCTCCAAGGTCTGCTGGGTCCATGCAAGCGGTTACAAAACAGCTTTAGAACAACACATAGTTTCACTTCCTTGCTCATTGGGCGTGGGAGCAATGTCCAGACTTATGGAAATTTTGGAGGCTGGCGCGTCGCTAAGTGGGAAAGGGTTATGTTGAGCCTGAGGGCAACAAGAAATCCCAAAGCCCCGAGTTGTGTGGAGCCATACAGGCAGTTCCCAGAGAGCTTCAGAAGAATCCACAGTTTTCCCTGCTGGCTCTTTGGGCGTGGGAGCAATCTCCAGAGATATGGCCGTTTTTGTTCCTGGCGTGGCGCTAAGTGGGAAAGGGTGTATTTGAGGCTGAAGGCAGCAGGAAAGCCTGCAGCCCCCAGGTGTGTTGGGCTACGCAAGCGGTTCCCAAAGAGCTTTAGAAGAAGGCATAGTTTTCCCTGCTGGCTCTTTGGGCGTGGGACCAATCTCCAGACTTATGGCCATTTTTGTGCCTGGCGCGGCGCCAAGTTGGAAAGGCTGGTTTGTTGGAGTGGCAGACGGACCCGGAGTAACGATGGAATCTCAATATGTGTATGATCGTTCTCTCCCTTTATTCAAGTTCTCACAAAATATACATAGACAGGCAATAAGAGCACGCACTAGCGGCAGCTATATGATTGGCTTACAGTCTCTGTTCACACGCTGTCCATACAGTTCATTCACAGATCAGGTTGGTTACAGGAATTCACATAGTAAATTGCTTAGTCATTAACGCAACATATTTTCTACCTTCTCAGTTCCCGTTTTTCCCATGTACTAATTCCATCTTCTACCACTTGTTTTGATCTTAATCTAATCTCTCCTAGTAGGGAGGCTGGCTCACGTGACCATTTTCTCTCAGACACATTCCTACAATACCCCCTTTTTCTTCTTGAGCCAGCCAGACCTTATGCATGGCATTTTCAATCATGTCAGTCACTTTGCGGAGAACACATGAGGCTACCATAATCAATAATAATATAACCAACAATAGCATGAGCCCTTGCTTTATTAAGTCTGGTAACCATCCCGTTATACCCCATGAGTTTGACCAATCATCAAAACCATTTTTTGACCGCTTTTAATTTGGACATGTTATCCTTCTTGTGATGCTCTTAGTAGGTTACCTACTAAACACAATTAAAACTGAATCAAAAAGAACCCTGCTAAGGCAATAAATACCCAGATCCCTAATTTTAGCCCAGAAAGCCAATTTCTTTGGATTTACCCACGAGAAATCCTTTTGTAATATTTCAAATACATTGCGGTTGCTGACAGCACAAGCAACCCTGGAAAAACAATCGTGGTAACATGTCTATCATCATAGTTACTGGTTTTGTAAAGGTATGTGGCAAAAATACCCACTCTAACGCAGTCAGGCCCTTTGCGAGTGCATCATCCCACTGTCCTATCAGGGCATAAAGTTGAAATTCTTGTAGGAAGGTGTTCAATGCGTCTTGCAGCAGTAGTCGACTATATCTTATCTTTCAACATGCTGTAATGCCTTCGGAGCTGTTGGGGTTAATGAACATAAAACATGGGGGGGCGGGGGCAGACACAGTGCTTCAGGGCACCCCCAGTACCTTCAAAGTGTGCTCATGTCTCTCTCCCCCTCTCTGACCCGAGACAGCCTCCTTATATCCTGCACTGGATCGAGTAGAAAAGTACAGGCCAGAGTCGCTGCACACGTGGCCAGTGTATGCAGCGAGTCTCACCAAACTCATGATCCAGCTTTGCTAACAGCAGCTGTCTGATACGTGACTCCATTGTTGTAATCCCTTCTTGTTATCTTCTTCTGTGAAGGTCAGGTTCTCATGGATACACACATGGGTTTTTAGAGCAACATAGTCTACAACTCGTACAAGGGTACGATGCAAAGCGGCATTTACAACTGATTGTAAATTAGACAATTATTAGACACGTCAAACAGCATACTAAACATAACAGACAAATTCCTTCCACACAGGCGATGAGTATGATTTGCTTCAACCAACCCCACCCCCAAGTCCATCCAGCAAAAAGATTTTCAAAAGTGGTCTCCACAAGTTGCTGGTTCGGTCGGTGCAGTTCCTGCAACTGGGCATGGATGGATTTGGAGTGGTCACTTAGATTCATACTATACAGTCCTTTAAAATCTTGACAACCATGCCTGTGAGCTGAAAGCAAAAAATCAGTAGCAGTTCTGTTTTGCAACATTGCATATTGAATACTATCTACATCTAGCAATAACTCAGAAATAGCGGTACTAGTAGCATTGTTAAACTTATCCTTGGCAGCAAGAGAGTCCTTGTTATCACGAATCCTTGGCAGCAAAAGAGTCCTTGTTAGCTAGAGCGCATGCAGACTCCCTGTTCTTGCTGGTACTGTGCTTTGATCTTCTTCCACAACAGGCCAAGATTCTCAAGCAGCTAGATAAGGTGTCTGTGAGTCCATTACAGGCTTATGTCATCCAAATGTTTTTCTTGCCAGCACCCGAGACTGAATAACAATTGGTGTGATATATGTGTTTTCCAGCACCCAGGTGCGAGTCCCTTGAGTGTATTTACAGCCCTCCTCGGTCATCTTCTGTTGCTTTCCCATATTCCACCCCCTTGCTCAAGAGACCGCTTCTGCTGGGTTCATTTTAGTCTCGCAGGGTATAACAGAGAGCAATCTACTAAGGCATGCAATAACATATACACATATAGGAAAAAACCAAAAACATATCTCTATGGTACTGCTTTGAATCAGGTGTCCTATTTCTCTTTTTCTGATGCTTTCTCGTAATGCTTATGGCATACTTTTGTGCGAACGTGGCACATTTCCCATCTAATTGTTCCTGGTTGGTTTCTTTTTTTTTCTTTTTTTTATTTTTCTTTTTTCTTTTCTTTTTTTTCCATCACTTATGACTGACATAAAAGTCTGCCTTTACAACAAGAGCTCAGTTTCTCATTTTTCCTTAAGTTTCTCATTTTCCTACAGAGCATCCTATAGATTTTGGCTCAACTCCTTTTCCCAATCAACCATGACCTTATAGACAAACAAGAAACAACCAGCGATACGCCCTGCACGGGTGAGCCGTTCCCGAGAGTGTAAACGTGTAGGCTGGTGAAAACTCCCCCAATATTTCAGGACTTCCATCGGTTCTACAGCCCCTACCTGGGGCGCGCTCGCCTTACGCGCTCGCCTTACGTCTAAACATTGTGTATATACAGACTTCTTCACTTGACGGAGTGTCAGCCCTAGTTGCATATGAGAACAGCACCACACCGGGCAGAACACCTGCTCAAGTGGAGTCACCTAACGACACTGCACACAACAAAAGCAAACAGTAGCACACACGCTGATCAGCAGGTATAAGCTGGCGCCCACACACACTTACACAGCAGACTATAAAACCAGCACTTCTATCTCAGGGAGATGACTGGGGAGGGGAGGGGGCGAGGCGGGCAATGGCAGGAGCCAACAGCTCCGGCTCTGTCCTTCTCTGCTGACATTCTGCCTCCTCCCTCGGCCTCAGGTGGAGCAGAGGGGATCAGCAGGGGATCGTCCCAGACCTTCGGACCTGGCCTGTTCGATCCCCCTCCCGTGGGTTGTAATGCTGCAAAAGCCCCGGCCGCCGTGGCTCGCTCCGCCTTCATATCTTGTAAGGTCGATAACACCAACCGCTATCTCGTCGCTAACGGTGATGCCTCTTTGTCTCCATTACTTATCACTTCCCACAGTTTTTTCCCAACAGCCTCCCATATTTCTGGTTTAAAAGCTGTCTGGGGCTCTGGTGCGAATCTGTTCTCTCTGCACCATATTAACAACCTTCGGAGGATACGCTCATCGTATGTCACCCCTCTCTTAGAGAGGATATGCAGGAGAAGTCTTAATATAGCCCCTTCTTCTTTTGTTACTTGTTGCCCCATCTCCTGCCCCGGCTGCTCACCTCTCTCTGGGTGTCCGTGGCCACGTCGTCTGTTTCCTCTATTCCGGATTGCTGCCCAGTCCGCCCGGTCTCAGTCCAGCTGAGCCGTCCTCCAGCCGGTGGGTCTCCTTCTGGGTCTTCCGTCCCCCGCATTCCGTTGCTCAAGCCAAGCGCCAATCGGTATCATGTCAGGGTCACCATCTGAGGAGAAATAAGTGGACTCCAGATGATCCAATGTGAATCAACAGAAGGCATTTATTAAGCATAGAGCACCATCTTTTATAGCCTGTGTTGTAGCTGTACACGCGACTCGCTTATTTCTGATTAGCTAGTTACACTGTCCATGTGCTCTGCATGCAGTTCGTTCACGCATCAGATTGGTTAGTAGAATTCGCATAGTAAATTGCTTAGTCCTTAGCGCAACATGTTTTCTACCTTCTCTGTTCCCATTTTTCCCATGTACTAATTCCATCTTCTACCACCTGTTTTGCTCTTAATCTAATCTCTCACAGTAGGGAGGCTGGCTCACATGACCATTTTCTCACAGACACATTCCTACACTTGCCCAGCAGGTGGTTGCCAGAGCAGTGGTGGTCCCTGAGCTCTAGGAGATGTCTGGAATGGATGTCTGAAAGCCTGGTGCCTTGAGTGGGCTTTCTTGACTTGAAAGGCAGTTGGTACCTGAACGTCTGTGCAAACCTTTGGAGGTTGGCAGGGAAGTGTTGCAAAAGTATTTGAGAGCCGCCGTGGTCAAGGTTTTCTCTAAGCGTGATCCATGGAAGCATTTCCTAGAGAAGTCTTTAGAGCATCTGCAGTCTCTGGGGCCTTTGTCTGTGATGCGCTTGATTTGTGCAGGTGATTTTCCCAGTTGCTGCTGGGGCAAGGAGTTGGGTGGAAAGTGCAGTGAAAAGCTTTCAGTCTCGCTGAGAGAAATGGAAATAACTGATGTGCTTTGTTCCACTGCAGGGCAGGAAGAGAGGGCCCAGGGCCAGGAAGGGGGTGTTGCCTATTTGTTGGTTCTAGGTGGCTGCTGTTTCAGCACTTGCTGTAGCGTGTCTGTTGGAGGACGGCAGATTGGATGGATCCTTGGTTTCATTCCTCTCAGAGTAACTCTTTTCAACTCCCCCTGTGCTTTTCGTTTCAAAGGATTGCCAGGTGGGACATGCATGGATTGTTCTCCATGGCAGTGAAGTGCAGCCCCCAGAACTGCCTCCCAACCTCCGTTGGTCCTGCCTGGCAGTGGAAGCCCATCAAACGGCGTGCAGCTAAGAGTGATGTGGAGCGCCCTGCTTCCAGCGGGGAGAGCAAGGCTGCTGCTGAAGGGCCAAGCTGTCAGGCTGATGGCAGAGCCAAGGAGCAGAAAGGAAGGATTCCCAAAATGCCAGAGTGCCCCCTTCAGCGTGGATGGCTAGAGCTTTGCAATGGGTGAGCCTGATTTCCTTCCTCTTCTTCCCTTCCTTCTCTCCCTCCTCCTTCCTTCTTTCCTCTCTTTCCTTTCCTCCTCTTGGCAGGAAGGAGAGGAAACAGACAGCTGTTGACAGCTGCCTTCTCTCAAGAGATGCCTTTCAACTGTGGAGATGCCCTGCAGCTCTTGTTGGGGTTTGTGTTGCATTCTGCCTCCTGTATTTTCTTCCGCCCCAGAAACTTGCCTTTGCTAGGCAGCCACTCTCAATCTCCTTTTGCTGGGTTTCGGTACGAGTTGCCTGCGCACTTTGGTTTTGGAGCCTTCCGTCAGGCAATCGTGGGCATGAGGATGGCAGGTTTCCAAGTTGCCAGCTGCGCTTGCTTGTGACGAGCCCAGAACATAACCCCTGGGAGCCTTGGCTTTGTTTCCAAGCTTTCTTGTTGCCTTAGCACTTGTTTTGCACTTTCCTGTCAGCTTTTGCCATTTCTGCATTTGCATGAAAGCGTCTGTAAGGGTTCTTGTTGCCTCTCCAAGAGAAAAAGTCAAATTGGCGGGGCAGGGAAGGATGTGAGGAGGGACGAGGAGTTTTGGGACTGGTTGTTGTAGCTGTTTGAAGAGTGCAGTTTGTTGTTTGCGTGCAGTGTCTTAGGGCAAAGTGAGGCTTGCCAAAGGGGCAGGTGTCTGTGTGTTGTTCCAAGAGCCTTGCTGTGCCCAAGTGAAACTGGGAGGATTCCCTGCGCAGGCTGCTCTGCCCCAACTGCCTGTTAGCTGGGCTCCATTCCGTCCACCCTTCTAGATGTTAGAAAGCAAGCCAGCTTCCATCCCATTTTACTTTTTCCTTGAAATCCAAGAGAAAAAAGATGGCTAATGTCTGTGTAACCATGTGTTACAGATATGTATGTGTAACAATCCATGGATACAAATTGCCCTTGAGTACCTTTCAGGTGAGAGCGAGTCTACTTCCTTGCCCTTGTGAAATGAGGACAGTTTTTTCTGCTTTGTCCGAGTGTCCTTGGGTCACAGTTTCACCAACTAAGGATGGCGACAAGCTTGTGATTGGTGTGGGAGGAAGTTCTTGTTTCTTGATTGGCCTGCTCTGTGGAAAACTTGTTTTGCAGTCCTTCACATGGTGGAAACATTAAACTTGCTGGAAAAACCTGGGAGGTGGACATGTATGTTTGGTTGAAATCTCTTCCTGGAGGCACGTGTTCATGTGCATGTAGCGTTTTTAAGGTGAAAGTGCCAGGGAAATGCTGCTTTTCAAAGGTCTTTGTGTGATGGGAAGTGGCAGTCCCTGTGCAGGTTAAGCTGCCCCGTGCTCCCTTTGGAACTCCCTGTCCTAATCTCTCTCCCTCTCAGCACCATTATCTGTCTGGTTTTCCAGGCTGTGAAGTGAAACTCTCAAGTTCTGGGAGCTTTTTGCGCTCTTTCTTGATTGCAGAGTGGTGTTTTAGCTTGAGAGCTGTGTGGTCTCTGTCTGCTCTGCCTGAAAATGCACGTGAAAGGAGTCTGCCTGGTTTGTACGCCTATGGGTGAGGTGGCCAGCTGGCCCTTTCGGTGGGGTGGCTGGTGGTGGATGGCCAGAGTGATGGTCATCAGGAATTCCTGCTGTTGGTACTTGCCCTGTATCTGCTTGGGTCCAGGGGTGGAGATGGTGATTTCTGTGGCATCTCTGGAGTCTGGCTCTTGCCGCGAGACCGTTGATGTTGCAGGGGTGGGCTGCTGTAAGCTAAGTTCAGTATGTTCAGTTTGAAACCGTTCCCTCTCATCCCATGGCTCCCCTCCCTGATCCAGAGCCCCTCCCCAGCTCTCCTGGAGCCCCTTTAGGGACTGGAAGGGGCTCTAAGGCCCCAGAGCCTTCTCTTCTCCAGGATGAACACCCCCAACTCTCGGCAGCATCACAAATGTGCGAAGCCTGATGATGTGTGTCCCCCCGGCCCTGCCGAGGGCAGCAGGGCATTACTCACACTGCACACGCGCTTGCCCATCAGCACGGGAAAGAGCAAGCTCGTCACCTCCAAAAGGCCATTTCCTAAGGAGAAGCGAGGCCCAGCTCCCACCCAACTGCTCATGCAGAGCACAGTGTGAACAGGCTGTTCCTCCCCAGGGGCTGGTCTCAGAGAACCTCCTGGGGGCACAAGGACGTGAGCCCCAGCTGAAGGGCCAGAGCCCAGGAGGTGACCCTGTAGACAGAGGGGACGGGGGCTGGTACGCATACAATTTCCCCACCGCCTCATACACAGAGGCTTTCAGCCGCCACAAGCGCTGCCAAGCCACCAGCAGCAGGGATCCCCTGACAGGGTTTACTCCACACCAGTCCTTTGCGGGTTGCGTAGAGGACGGAGAAGGCACCAGGTAAGGTGTTCACAGCAGCATCACCCTGCTCCTTCCATCACACCCTCGAGCCCCCTCTGCTTAACGGGGATGTCCCAGGAGGACCTGGGTAGTGTCCTTACACCACCCGCCCCCCTGCAGGGCTTCTTTTCTTGTTGGTTGGGGGGGTTTTCCCTCAAAAAAACCTAATTCTGCTTTTGTAGTCAGCAGAGCACAGGGTCAGCCTCAAAACTGCAGTGCCCAGACGGCGAGAACCGAAGGGAAGGGGAAAGGACGCTTCAAGCATTCAGCCACCAGGTCCGAGCGGTAATAAACAGCTAAAATCTTCCACGTCCTCAGGGATACCGGGAAGATGAAGCATCTCCTGGAGGGACAAACCACGACACATTGCCTTTGCAATACTTCTTCCTTTGGAGAACCTCCTCCGATTTTGGGACGGATTAAGCTCATCAGTTTGAAAGCAGAGAGCGATGCGGCTGCTGACCCGCACCACAGCCAAACCACCGCATCAGTCGGCCCAGGAGAGCAGACCTTCAGGCGAGAAGCAGCACCGGGAAGGCTGATCCCACCCACGGCAACAGAGGGCACGGCCCCAAAAGCACCAGCTTTCCCCCAAAGGTGAGGAGAGGAGAGACCGCATCACCGGGAAGGAATCACCTCACATGATGGTAACTGCCATTACAGAAACAACACCACACGGTTATTTATACAAGCATTCCAACACGGGGCTTCCAAACCAGCTATTGGGCAATTTTTCCTCTGCGATGGTCAAGGAAAGACCTGAAATGCCACTCCAGCTCTGGAGCGTAAGCTGCGGGGGGGGGGGGGGGAGGAATGAAAGGAAAGGGGAAACCCCATGTTTAAACTAATCTAGCTGGGTCTGAGCGTAACAGAGCGAGGATCGACACAAGCTCTTCATTGGGCAGACGCCCGGAGGCAGCGCCTGCGGCAGAGCAGCAATAATCTCCTACTTCGCTATTACTGGGATTCTCGCTGCTGAACAACGTCCTGGCTGTCCCTTCAGGATTTTGGGACAATCCCTTGGAGGTTTTGGTGCTCTGATACCCAGCCTGGCCAGAGTCTTCTTCCTCCAGCGACTCTAAGTGAGCTAAAACCCACAGTGATACGTCAACCTCTTTTTCAATGACAAAAAAAAATAAATCACTCTCATTACCAGATCAAGTTTCATTCCAGGAAGGCTCTTCAAATAATTTAAATATTTATTTTAATAAAAAGAAATAAATACTTATCTTTTCACATTATAAAAATCCCTGGAGACAGCAAAAAACAAACCAACCCCAACCACAGGGGGTTCTCTTGCAAATCAAAAGACGGTAAATGCTTTCTGTTGATGGTCATCACAAATCCGGTTGTAGGAATCAAGTAGGTGGTGGATTATTCCAGAAACAGAAGAAAACTCTCTTGGAGGAAACAGTAGTTCAGCACCTTGTTGTTGGGAAGATAAATTCAGCTCACACAACTGTGACCACCACCAGATGAGTCCCATTTGTCCACAAGGTGGCCACGTGCGCTGCAAGGTGTGAGCAGCCCTCTCTGTGATGGCAGTTCTCAGCATTTGTTCTTAACCTTCCCTTGGCCAGGTGACACCAACCTTTCTGGCTTGCACTTAAGGTGTATTAGCTAATTTCAAAGAGAGTTACTGTCTCCAAAATAGGGGCAGGCGGGGGGTGGGGGGAAAGAACAATCTTAACCACTACTTCTTAACCTACAGAGAAAAATTTTTTTCTTAACCTACAGAGAAAAATTTCTAATACCAATAAGGTATTAGTAAAGTAACTAGAAGAAGAGCTGGTCACCCAAAGGTGATCCCAAGGCTACTCCTGTCGTGCATGTCTCACAGCAGCTCTTGATGGAGTATTTCCCACACCATCTTCTTGCGGAAGTAAGGCATGTGGGTCTGAAAAGAAAAGAAAACTCCATTAAATACACCTCATGGCAGAAAGAGACACAAAATACCAATAAACACCCAGTTAATTCTTTACTGTGAAGTTCCTTTTAAGAACTGTCAACACTTGCCCTTCGGGTACAGCCTGGCTTTCACCCACACAGCTCCTAAGAGGGCGGCATGACACCAAAACCAGATCTCCTTGACTACACAACAGCTTACAAGCACTTTCACAGAAGAGCACTGCCTTGGAAAAGAACCAGGGTCTTCATTGGTCAAAAGCTGAGACCCATTTCTCCCAAAGATCCGAAGGCCAGATCCCACAAACCCACTGGCTGCGGTATCTCGCCCAAGAGGAATCTCACTGGGAGCAGATACCTCAGCCGCTGCGTAACTTCCCTGGCTCTTGTCTCTATGCGGAAGAGGCTGGAGCTGTTTAGAACCTTCACTCACCTGTGTAAAGGTCATCGGTTTGTCTCTGCAGATGTAATCTGCGTATTTGCAGGTAAACACGCCGCAGTCGCTTCCATTCGATTGCTGAGGGATTTCCTAACGAATGCAAAGAAGATGGAGAATTTGCCTCTATCTTCAAGGAAAAGCAACTTGGAAGTAGCACCCATTACCAAAAATACCCTAACCAGACACTCCTGAACTTGCACCATCCCCAATAACTGCTCCCCAACACAAGGAACAGACCCCAGGAACTGCACATCATCCCTCCCCTGGGCTTCCTACGCTCGGATGTTACAATCCAAATTCCTCGCAGGCTGATAAGGGACAGCAGGCTTCCTCCCTGCAAGGTGTCTTGAGGTTTGTACAGTGTCTTTCTGAAGTGACGTTCCTTAAATCGAGTCTTTAGGTGCTGCTTTTCACTATTAACTTGTTGAGAAACATCAGCTCAACCCCTTGCTTTGTCACGTGCCAGGATTTGGGCTGCAAGCCAGAAGCCTACGTTCTCTGACAACTGCTAAAGAGACTTTAAATTGGACTTGTGAAATGGGGGCAAAGCCAAATTCACCTTAACGTGGCAGAGGAATTAAAAAAAACCCAAGAAAGTATTCAGCCAGCAAGGAGAGGCACTGCTCAAAGATTTCATCCCAGCCTGGTTTCCTGGTCCTCTTGCAGCCCGATGTGGTGCCATAAGAAGGTGCTTATGGCTGTTCTCTAAAGTCCTGGCCTTATGAGAAAGCGTTAAGAGCTCTGTGACAAGGAGTTCTAGTTCACATTTCAAGTGCAAGTAGTGTTCGCTTACATGGGGCTCCATGCTGTGAATAGTCCACTCTGAAGCATTCAGCTTCACGTGTCTTTTTTCGCAGCTTTCTTCTTGCAGGTATTTGCTGTTTAAAACAAAAGAAAAATCACTCTTCATCGCTGTAATTTAGGCCAAGAAAAAAAAGGCTGCTGAAAGATCCCAGGAAGACGAATGGCAGGAGAGTAAAGTGTCAGAGGATCCTCCCAGCAGCTGCTTTAAGGCATTGGGAGGAAAAATCCAAATCTTAAATTTACAAACACTGTGAGAGGCTGTGAGCTTATGACCAGCAATGAGACCAACAATTCCAACAGAGGCTTCCACAACAGCCTAAGTTCATTGCTTAGTAGAGGTCAAAAAACCCCAAATGACATGTTATCAGAGGAAGAACAGAAAAACCAAGCAAGGAACCCTCATGTCGTCATTCCACCCTGTGCCTGAATCCCACAGACTGCGTGCACCTCCGGACGAATAAATACAAAAGCTTTTGGGCCAGTAGCTCTGTCCGAGGAAGTTTCCAGGCCACCACTTGCTGGAAAAAAGGACCGGATGCAGACCTGTTCTTATACCCTTTCCCAGGCAGCTGCTGTTAACTGGTCAGGAGAGCACCGCACTAAACCAACGCTTGGTTTCTCTCTGTGGGGCCGCTCTCCTTTTTCTTGGGCTACAAAGCTGTTGCATTAAGGGTTGTTACTCCGTCCACATCAGTGGCATAGACTTCTAAGGATGCCTGCTGGCACAACATGAAAACCTGTTCCCGTTCCATTGGAGAGGTGTGCGTGCCAGCCGACACAGCTGGAAAAGCTTGCTACACGGTACCTGTCTTGAGCGAGAATGTCAGAATGACAAAGAACACCCAGTGGCATCTTGAAACACTTCTTCCCTGAAACGCTTCCCTTTCGTCAACAGCCCGGTTTTATCAATCACTAACAAAGTTGGTGCCCATGTGCCACGGGGCTACCATGTCTTTGTCTGGGATATAGGGGGAAGGTGGCAGAAGCCAGGCACCCAAGACACTGGGTGGAGGGGATGATGTGAGACTAGGTAAGGAGTCACTGTCAGACAACTCGCAGCAAGCGAATCCAGGATTTCTGCTTTGTTATCTACAAGAAATGGGAAAACTTGCAGTCGCGTCACAGGGGCAAAATCCAAAAACCTTCTCCTAATTCACAACACAAAAGCAGTGACTGAGCAGTTACTTACAGCAGAGTCTCACAAATCTGGTCCTCTTCTTGTCCCAGGGAGTCAAAGTATTTGACCGTCTTCTTTCTGGTGTCGATGACCTGTTATCAAAAGGTGACTGTTAGACAAAGTGCACCCCTGTGCTGCACAAACCTTAATGACTTTTCTCGCTAGCTTTTTCTCCCCACCCAGTTCTAAAGAACAAGCCCGTCTGACTCACCGCTAGCGTCCAGTGCCAGCGCAAGTTAATGGGCACTAAGAGGATGTCCTTCTCGAAGAGATCCACGTGCCTGGTCCATCTTCCTACTGCTTTGTAGCCTCCAGAAGTTAGTTTTTGGTAAAAGAAAGAACTAAAAGCATGGACTGATGGATACCCTGCCTGCTTGCTTCTTTCCATGACAAGACCCATGTAGAAATTAATGACCTGTACCATAAAGAGGAAGCTTGAGATGTAAAACAAGACACTAGCTTACCAAATGAAAAACACAGCAATGTGTCTTTTCTGGCCACCCTTAAGTACGCAGCTGAGAGAACTCCAGCCTCAGCTGTCAGCTTTTGTTGTGAGAATTTCACACTTGGTTACATCTGCAGGTTGACAAAAACACCTGCCACCCACTCCAATAACCTAGACTAACTCCTGGAAGCTGCACAAGACAAGAAGTAAAGGAACTTCCAGAAGCACTGGACCCTTAAGTACCTAAAATAAGAACTGTGCAGAGATTTCTGGGCTCTGCAGTGCAGCTCACCAAATAACTTTGCAAAGACTTCTGTACACGGTGAAGGGGTATTTTGAAATAAACGCTCCATTAGAAGATCCTTGTGCTGCAGCTACTTTTACCTCATCGTTTAGCCAGCAAAGGTTCCTTAGGGTGCGGATGTCCTCGCGAGTCACCCTTAGTTTGAAGGCACTGCTCATGACCTCATCTGGCTCACCTTTGCCTAATGCGGCAATGACCTCTCTCTCCGTGGCCTGAAAGGAAAAATTAAATGGGGAAGGACTTGTGAAACAGAGCATCCAGCATGCCAACCTGTGGGCAGCTTTCAACTCAAACACGGCCTGGAAATGAAGCTCAGATGACAGAGCAACTGGCTTTGCTGGCTTTCGGCTAAGGTAGCAATCGCCCTTTTTTGTTGCTTGGTTGGTTTCAGCATCCTAACTTGGAACTTTAGGGCCCAGGTTTGCTTCGATTTGTTTTCGCCAAGGAAGCTGAGATAAAACACCGAGACTGGCAAACACACAGCAAACGCCTTTCCCGTGTGATGCTGTAGCCCTCGCAATGCTGAGGTTTAAGCCAACCGCAGCAGGCATTCTCCATGCCAAGGCAGCTGAGTCAGGAGCCTGAAAGAATGTGAGGGTGAGGGAACTTCAAGGGACCTGAAGCACCAGCAAAGGGGGAAACTGAGGCAGCTACACTGGAGTCAGACAATCGGGAGTCCAGGTTGTGCATGCGACTGGTTGCAATTTGGACGTTTCCATCTAAGTCTGCTTAAGGAACGCAAATAAACCACTAGGTCTGTTGGTATAAAATACTCTGAACTGCAATAGCATCTTCTTCTCGGTTGAAGGTGGGCTAGCAGGATAAGAAAACCCCTGGTTTTCCTTGTACTGAGCATCACCCCGCAGACTTTGTAAACTCTGGACTTTCTAGCCCTTTCCAAGTCAATCCTCTGTAGGCAAAAAAGGGAGTGCTCAGTTAGACTACACCTACACCTCCCAAGAACAAAAGCCGTCAAAATTCAGACAAGCAGGGGAACCTCAACTCCCCCTCCCTGTTGCATAGCGTAACTAAGTTAACTCCTGTGACCAGTGCTACATGCAGCGCAACCATGCCCAGTGCGCATCCACGGCTCGGTGAGATCCTGAGGACGTACGCACGCAAGATGCTCAGGTCCCCCACAAGCAAGGCAACACCATGGATCAGGAAAAGCTTCTCTTTCAAGTTCTATCTTCATGGTAGGACAGGTTGAGAGGCAGATCCCATATAACTGTATGAATCCGGTTAGCACTGCTCTGGGAGACTGTTGTTAAACCTGGACTCATTTTTGCCCGAGTAACAGAAGCCCCACAAACCCTTAGGTTAGAGCACAACTGAAGGAGCGCGTGGAGCATAAGATGCTTAAATCCTGTAAATCCTTCACACCAGCTTTAGTGCTGACCTTTGCACTGGGAAGTCAGAGCTGCAGACACTCCCTAACGGGTTAAACCCCAGTTCTTCAGATTTCAAAAAGCCTTAAGAACCACCTATAACAAATGGGGTTCCTTGCAGCTGTTTCACAGCCTTCAGTTTTGTCCAACAGCCTGTCAGCTACGGTACCTCTGTGAGCGGAGTAAAGCCGCCTGCTCTTTTTTGCAGCCTTGGCAGTTTCTTTTCTTCCACATCAAGGGCGGGTGACTTTTTGGCCCCAGCAGGTGACAGAGGTACTTGGGATAATACATCTTCTGAGATCTGACCTCCACGCTGTTCCTGTTAGACAAAAGGACGTCAAGCTAGCAATCCAGCACAGATTTTTTTGCTAGGGGATAGTACAGAAGATCTTCCTCAGGTCTAAAACTGGAAGGGCTTTTGTACACACAGCCAACCAGCAAACTCCAAAGGTACTTTTTGTCGAGGACTGCATTCCAACTGCGCACCCATGGAGTGCTGCACTCAAACTAAACGGAGGCAAGAGAGACAGAAAGTTAGTTTGCCTTGGAGTAGCATTAAGAACCCCAGCAAAACCTCCACGTGTAGGCAGCAAGTTGAGACTGAGATTACTATTTCTGATTTCCATGACTAAAATTTAATTTTGATCTCAATCCTGACCAGGGATGAAAGTCAAAGAAGTGTACTTCCTATCTCACAAAACAAGACACCACTAAAGACACCACAGGCCAGCTTTGCAGGTCAACTAAGCCTGTGCGGTAAAAGCTTTGAGGCTGTACCGAGCACATTAAAGGGGAAGAAGAAAAATAGCGGGAAACCCTTTGTGATAGTGCTACTCAACAAATCATGTTCCCGCTTTCCTTGGGGAAAACGACCTGGACAAATACAGATACTGTTGAGTAAGTACTGAAAGTGAGGAGCGCAAAAATTTCTCATCACCAATAGCTAAATTTTCCTAAAACCCAAAATAATGAATAACACAAGCTTACCCCTGCAACAGCTTGTTTCTCTGCTGCGTCCTGTTCCAGAGACTCTTCTGCTGGTGGGGAGCCCCTGCAAGGAGAGGGGGAGAGAGAGAGCAGTGAGCTGTGTACCTGTACTGTCCCACGGAATTCTCAAGAATTCACCTTCGGGATAAGAAATGCTTTTTCAAGGCTCCTGCTGACTGGAGCCGCGGTTGCACACGTGTGACAACATCCTCTCAGCTTCCAGCACGATTCTTTCGGAGCAGCAAGACTGGGATAGAATGAAGAGCTGGGAGCTTTGTAAATTCCTTCCCATCTACCCGTGCAAGACTCCTTTGGTTTCTCTTGATCAGTTTCATTCTTTGGAAAACAGGGAAGCAACCAGCACTTCCTCTGTCAAGTGCTCTGGGATCTACCGGTGATAAATGCTGCATGCTAGGTGTTCTGCTGCAAGGTATAACATGAACGCCTGCAACTATACCTGCAGCCAAATAGAGTTAGCTTACGGAAACTAAGACCAGCACAGGGAACTACAAATGGGACAGCCACAGGATATTTACTTGCCTTCTGTAGGCTAGTCAAGAGAGTGACTGTCCCCATTTGGAGAGGATTATCAGTAAAACCACGCAGACTCTGAAGAGCAAACAAATGCACAGACGTTAAAGTTACCCGTATACACACGTGCCTTCTTCAAAAACGAGAATTTGCCTTGTCACCAAAGACCCCCTTTTCCAGGAGGGAGACCTACAACAGACTCTCACGGTATTCTCCACTTTCAGTCCAGCGTCGTAAGAGTAGTATCACAAGCTTTGTCAAATGACTTCCGTTGGTAGTTAAATCCACAAAAAAAGGCAAGAAAACGTCCCTTTTACTTGAATCCATCCTACTCTCTCAGTTCCTTTCTTTCCTTCTCTCCCCTCGAGCTTAGGTGAACCACTGACAATTTAAGCACAGAAAGAACAGTGCCGCACAGCTAAATAGAGCGCTACTGTTTCAAGTGGGGAGAAGAATAGGGACGGAAAGAGACATGCACACAGAGCCAAAAGAAACAAGAACCATGATTAAAAGAGATGCTACCTGGTCATAAGATCTCCCTGAGACGGCTCTGGGCAGCAAACATCTAGCCATTTGATATCTGCACAGAAAAACAGCAGTATTAAAAAAATAAGTCAACTTTCAATTTTACTTTTCAAGTCAAAAGAAGTACAGAAGCCAGAGTTTTCTAAGGTAGGTGAAACCTAAGAAAAATCAGGCATATTAAATACTTCTGCAACGTGCGATACCTGTCCTTCTCTTTTTTGCTGCAGTCTCGGCAGGATCATCCGCAGGTGTACAAATGCTGAGGAAAGAACACACAGAAGAGTGGTTTGAAACTTCCTTCAGTTTCTACCAGGCTGACTTCCCTCCACAGCACCCAAACTTCCAAAGTTACTTTTCATAGCCCAAAGGTTTCCCCCTCCGAGCGCCCCTGGCATCATCTCAGGCACACACACGCCAACTGCCACCGCTGAGCATCCCCCAGCAACACCCCCCAACCTCTCCCAGGCAACGGACCGCTCACATACAGCTAATTATCCCACTACAGCATACTAGGCCTCTTTTCCTCATTCTGTTAACACTTTCTAACCTTTGACATTTGTTCCCATCACCAAAAACTTGCGGAAGTTAATATGTCATGTTTCCCTCTTTCCTCAAGGAAAGCAGCGTACCAGCGATTCCTAAGCCATCCGAGTTCATCAGTCACTACGCTGAGTTGCAAAGAAAAGACTAAGTAGGACAGGAAAGAAAAGGTGGGAAAGCAACTCATGCATACACCCACTTCAATAACTCACGGCTAAAGCAGTGCCCGTGAACTAGGTCTTGAAATGATTCTCAGCTGCACCCTTTCTTATTAAGCCTAAGTCCAAATACTAGATCAGTTGATAACAACGATAAAATCCAGTAAAACTTTTTACTTTGGGAATGGAGCACAAAGGTTGTTCCCAGTTGGTTTTTTCCTCTGTTTGTCTCCCAAAATGCCATGACAGACGGCAAGGATTCTTGCAAGAATTCTTTGGTATTTCTTACACAAAATAATTTCTTTCAAACCGTTATGCTCCCGAACCCTGCGAGCCCACGCCAAGCCCTGCCACCCCACAGGGGGGGCTCTGGGTGGGCAGAGAGGCCGAGCCCAGCCCAGGAGCGTGGCGGGAACCCCAGGGCGAGACACCCCACTGCGCCCCAGCCCACAGAGCGGCTAACGGCTCAAGCCCCTCAGGCCGAGGCGGTGGGGCCGACGCTCCCGCTCCGCGCAAGCAGGCCCCGGGGGAGTTCCGCAGCCCCCTGAGCCGGGGCAGGCCATGGGTGACGGGCTTGGGCGATGGGGAGATGGGACGGGGCGAGGCCCTCGGGCAGCCCGGAGGCGGCGGGGCTGCTCGCTGATCTGGGTGGCGGCCTCTTGGGCGGCGGCGAGACCCTCGGGCGGCACGGGGCGGCGGCGGCGAGGAGGGTGCCGAGGGCCCCCAGCAGCCATGGGGACAGAGGCCTCGCGCCGGCACGCGGTGGAAGGGTGCCCGGCCCGCGCACCCAGCACCGCCTCCCTATTGGCTGCCGGGGAGCGCCCCCCGCCCCTCGCAGATGGAGGGGAGGGACGGGGAGGCGGCGGGGCGCACGCATGCGCCATCTTGGCGCTGCCTGAGGGAGGCGGTAGCAGCCGCCCAGCCCTCCGCCGCCTCCTCCCGGCTTGGGCCGGGCCTGTGCCGGCTCCCCCCCCTCCAGGCGAGGAACTTTCCCTCCCAGAAAGCCCGGAGCCAAGGCCTGGAGGGACGTGGAGGGGGACGGGCCCGTCTCCCTTTAGGGAGAGGCCCAACAGAGGCCGGAGGGACCTCGCAGGGCACCCACAGAGGCCCGGGGGCCCCCATGGAGGACCCAGAGGCTGGAGAAGCTGTTCCGCCTCCCGCAGGACGGAGACGGGCATCACCGCCCGCCCACGCGGGCTCTTGCGCGCCCCCTGCTGCCTCCTCTGCTCTCAGGCAGTGAGGGAATGGCATTGCCGGGCTTACCCAGCGCTATCGAGGTAGCGCAGCCACCGCTTTTTGCCCACACGCTGGGGAGCCGCGGTGCCTGCGCCCGGCTCCACCATGGCAGCGGTGCAACTAGGGACGCGGACGCTGCATTCGACCATGGTGACGAACCGTGATGTAGCGGCGGCCAAGGGCCCGCTGCAGGGAGCCCGGCTAAAGCGGCTGCTCTGGGGCTGGCAAGCAGGCTGGCGAGTGCTGGGGCTGGCTCCTGGTGGCCTTGGCTGGCTCTCGGGGGCAATCCCTTGCCCTGCCCCGCTGTTAAAGGTTTTTTTTTTTTTTAATACAGTGCTTCCTAATGGTTTATCAGCTGTTGCCTCTGGGGTGGAAATGTGCACGTGTTGCTGCAGCCACGTCCCGGAGAGACTTTTCTCTCCTGGAGAGGCACATGAGGCGTGAAAACGAAGTTTTAAGTCTAAGAGGAGCAAAGGGGGCAGAGGAAAGTGCTCAGGGCAGGAATGGCCGTTTGGAGCAGCCCTTGTCACAGGAGGTCCCACTAGCTTTTTATGCCTGCAGGGAGTCTTAAGGGATGGTGGGGTCTGGTTTAACGAAAACGACCTTCCTCGTTCCTTTAGGAACTGAATTGCCACTTCACTTATGCTCCAGGGCTCTGGCCAAGGAAGATGCCTGAGCGCTGGATGCAGAAGTGGATGTGGCAGAGGGCTTGCAGGCAGGCTGCAGGCAGGGTGGGTGGTGGAAGCAGCCCGGCAGAGGGCAGGGCAGCCCCATGCAGGGCCTGCAACTTGGAGATGAGTTGCCTTCTCCCTCCCTCTCCTCTGCCCATCCCGTGTGTCTTATGTGAATCCTGCCGCCGAGAGCTGGAGGGGGCGCAGGGCGTTTGTTTGAGTTCCTGGGTAAGGAAAAATGCGAGGGTTTTCTCGGTTTAGCTCTGTGAAGCCAAAACTCATCTGCAACACTCCTGTTTCTGGCCACAGCAGAGAGAAAGCCGGAGCGCTGAACCCACTGGACAATATTCTAGAAAAGGGGGAAGGGTGGTCTTTTGGGGAAGGGGTCTTCCCTGCCCCCAAGGCCAATGTGGCACACATGAGACTCATACAGCTGCCCTGTGGCACAGGGTGATGCTGAGGCTTCTCTCCTGCCTTGGGACCCCCTACCCTGGGCACAGGTGTGGAGCCAGCCCTGGGGCTGCAGGATTCCTCTGCCAGGCATGTCCCCCCAGCCGCAGTTTCTCCCACCCTGCAGCAGAGCCCACGACAGGACAATTCTCAGAAAAAGCAGAGAAATCTTCTCTGGGAATTGTGTTATTCTAAAGCAGCTCCTCTGTGCTTCCTGGTAACACCACTTCCTTGTCCTCAGCAGGAAAGGGATTTTAATGCTGTTAAATGATTTTAAAACACCTGTGTGAATGGCTTTGTGTGTGCCGGAAAAGTACCGGACAGTGATGGCAGGGTCAGCGTGGCTGCGGTGCCTGTCCAAAGATTTTGTCCCAATCGGATTCCTTTGTGCGTGGTGTTTGGTGTGGAGACTGTTGTGATCTCTAAACATCAATAACCAAACACATGAAGAAGTTAGAGATTCATTAAATTAATGCCACCAGACTGAGAGTCTTTCTTTTTGGAGTGGAGTCTCTTGTTGCACCTTACATTAAATGCTTTTTTGTTTTTCCCTCTCTGTCTCCTGTATATGGCAAAAAATTCCCATTTTTCTAAAGGCAAATAAACAACAGCTGAATGTGCGAGAGGCTGTACGTGGGAGCAATCTGAAGACATATGGAAATTGTGAAAGCTGCGTGGCGCCAAATGGTAAAGGGTGTTTATGAGGCAGGAGGCTCCAGGAAAACCCGCAGCCCCGAGGTCTGTGGGGCCAAGCCAGAGGTTCCCAGAGAGCTTTAGAACAACGCACAGGTTTCCCTCCCGGCTCTTTGGGTGTGGGATCAATCTCCAGACATATGGAAATTTTGAGGCTGCAGGGGCACAAGGTGGTACAGGGTGGTTTTGAGGCTGAAGGCGGCAATAAAGTCCGCAGCCCTAACGTCTGTGGTGCCATGCAAGCGGTTCCCAGAGAGCTTTAGAACAAGCCACATTTTTCCCTCCGTGCTCTTTGGGTATGCGGGCAATCTCCAGACATATGGAAATTTTTCCTGCTGGCGCGGCACCAGGTGGTACTGGGTGGTTTTTAGGCTGAAGGCGCCAGGAAAGCCCACAGCCCCAAGGTCTGTGGGGCCATGCAAGTGGTTCCCAGAGAGCTTCAGAACAAAGCACATGTTTCCCCCTGGGTCTTTGGTTGTGGGAACAATATCCAGACATATGGAAATTTTGGAGGCTGCAGTGGCGCCAGGTGGTACTGGGTGGTTCTGAAGCTGAAGGCGCCGGGAAAGCCTGGAGACCCAAGCTCCGTAGGGTCATGCAAGCGGTTCCCAAAGAGCTTTAGAAGATGCCACATTTTTCCCTCCTGGCTCTTTGGGTGTGGGAGCAATCTGCAGACATATGGAAATTTTGGAGACTGGCGCGGCACCAATTGGGAAAGGATTCTTTTGAGGCTGAAGGCAGCAGGAAAGCCTGGAGCTACAATGTCTGAGGAGTCATGCAAGCGGTTCCCAAAGAGCTTTAGAAGAAGCCACAGTTTTCCCTGCTGACCCTTTAGGCGTGGGAGCAGTGTCTAGACATATGGGAATTTTGGACGCTGACGCAGCGCCAAGTGGGAAAGGGTGGTTTTTGAGGTTGAAGGCAGGAGGAAAACCTGGAGCTCAAAGGTCTGTGGGGCCACGCAAGCGGTTGCTAAAAAGGTTTAGAAGTAGCCCCAGTTTTCCCTGCTGGCTCTTTGGGCATGGGAGGAATCTCCAGACATATGGGAATTTTGGAGGCTGGCGCGGCGCCAAGTGGGAAAGGGTGGTTTTCAGGCTGAAGGCAAGAGGGAAGCCTGCAGCCCCGTAGTCTGTGGGGCCATGCAAGCGGTTCCCAAAGACCTTTAGAAGAAGCCAGAATTTTCCCTGCTGGCCCTTTGGGCGTGCAAGGAATCTCCAGACATATGGAAATTGTGGAGGCTGATGCGGCGCCAAGTGGGAAATGGTGGTTTTGAGGCTGAAGGCAGGAAGAAAGCCTGGAGCCACAAGGTCAGTGGGGACAGCCAAGCGGTTCCCAAATGTTTTTAGAACAAGGCATAGTTTTCCCTGCTGGCTCTTTCGGCATGGGAGCAATTTCCAGACATATGGAGATTTTGGAGGCTGGCACGGCGCCAAGTGGGAAAGTGTTTTTTTGAGGCTGAAGGCAACAAGAAAGCCTGCAGCCCCAAGATCTGTGGGTCCATGCAAGTGGATCCCAAAGAGCTTTAGAACAACACACATTTTTCCCTGCTGGCTCTTTGGGTGTGGAGCAATCTCCAGACATATGGAAATTTTTGTGCCTGGTGCAGCGCCAAGTGGGAAAGGGTGGTTTTGAGGCTGAAGGCAGCAGGAAAGCCTGCAGCACAAAGCTTTGTGGGGCCATGCAAGCGGTTCGCAAAGGGTTTTAAAACAACACACAGTTTCACGTTCTTGCTCATTCGGCATGGGAGCAGTGTCCAGAAATATGGAAATTTTGGAGACTGGCGAGGCGTAAAGTGGGAAAGGGTGATTTTGAGGTTGAAGGCACCAGGAACCCAGCAGCCCAAACGTCTGTGGGCCATGCAAGCGGTTCCTAAGAGATTAAGAATAACACACAGTTTCACCTCCTTGCTCATTGGGCGTGGGAACAATGTCAAGACATATGGAAATTATGGAGGCTTGCGCAGCGCCAAGTGGGAAAGGGTGGTTTTGAGGATGAAGGCAGGAGGAAAGCCCGCAGCCCCATAGTCTGTGGGGCCATGCAAGCCGTTCCCAAAGAGATTATGAACAACACACAGTTTCACCTCTTTCTTCATTGGGAGTGCGAGAAATGTCCAGACATATGGAAATTTTGTTGGCTTGCGTGGCGCCAAGTAGGAAAGGGTTGATTTGAGGCTGAACGCACCAGGAAAGCCCGCAGCACAAGTGTATTTCTGGCCATGCAGGCGTTTCCCAAAGAGCTTTAGAAGAAGCCACAATTTTCCCTGCTGGATCTTTGGGCTTGGGAGCAACCTCCAGACATATGGAAATTTTGAGCTCTGGCGCGGTGCGAAGTGGGAAAGGGTGGTTTTGATGCTGAAGACAGCAGGAAAGCCCGCAGCCCCTATGTCTGTGGGGCCATTAAAGCGGTTCCCAAAGAGCTTTAGAAAAAGCCCCAGTTCTCCCTGCTGGCTCTTTGGGCATGGGAGCAATGTCCAGACATATGGGAATTTTGGAGGCTGGCGTGGCGCCAAGTGGAAAAGGGTAGTTTAAAGGCTAAAGGCAACAAGAAAGCCCGCAGCGCAAATGTCTGTGGGGCCATGCAAGCGGTTCCCAAAATGCCTTTAGAACAATACATAGTTTCACCTTCTTGCTGATTGGGCATTGGAGCAATCTCCAGACATATGGAAGTTTTGGAGGCTGGCATGGTGCTAAGTGGTAAAGGGTGGTTTCAGGGTGAAGGCAACAAGAAATTCGGCAGCCCCAAGATCTGTGGGGCCATGCAAGCGGTTCCCAAAGACCTTTAGAAGAAGCCACAGTTGTCCCTCCTGGCTCTTTGTGCGTGGGAGCCATCTCCAGACATATGGAAATATTGGAGGCTGGCGCGGCGCCAAGTGGTAACATGGTTTTTTGAGGCTGAAGGCAGCAGGAAAGCCTGGAACCACAAGGTCTGTGGGGCCATGCAAGCGGTTCCCAAAGAGCTTTAGAAGAAGCCACATTTTTCCCTCCTCGGTGTTTGGGCCTGGGAGCAATCACAGACATATGGCAATTTTGGAGGCTAGCACGGTGCCAAGTGGGAAAGGGTGGTTTTGAAGCTGAAGTCAGCAAGAAAGCCTGGAACCACAAGGTCTGTGGGGCCATGCAAGCCGTTCCCAAAGAGCTTTAGAACTAGGCATAGTTTTCCCTGCTGGCTCTTTGGGCGTGGGACCAATCTCCAGACATGTGGGAATTTTAGAGCCTGGCGCGGTGCCAAGTGTGAAAGGGGGGTTTTGATGCGGAAGGCAGCAGGAAAGCCTGGAGCTCCAAGGTCTGCTGGGTCCATGCAAGCGGTTACAAAACAGCTTTAGAACAACACATAGTTTCACTTCCTTGCTCATTGGGCGTGGGAGCAATGTCCAGACTTATGGAAATTTTGGAGGCTGGCGCGTCGCTAAGTGGGAAAGGGTTATGTTGAGGCTGAGGGCAACAAGAAATCCCAAAGCCCCGAGTTGTGTGGAGCCATACAGGCAGTTCCCAGAGAGCTTCAGAAGAATCCACAGTTTTCCCTGCTGGCTCTTTGGGCGTGGGAGCAATCTCCAGACATATGGCCATTTTTGTGCCTGGCGCGGCACCAAGTGGGAAAGGGTGGTTTGTTGGAGTGGCAGACGGACCCGGAGTAACGATGGAATCTCAATATGTGTATGATCGTTCTCTCCCTTTATTCAAGTTCTCACAAAATATACATAGACAGGCAATAAGAGCACGCACTAGCGGCAGCTATATGATTGGCTTACAGTCTCTGTTCACACGCTGTCCATGCAGTTCATTCACAGATCAGGTTGGTTACAGGAATTCACATAGTAAATTGCTTAGTCATTAACGCAACATATTTTCTACCTTCTCAGTTCCCGTTTTTCCCATGTACTAATTCCATCTTCTACCACTTGTTTTGATCTTAATCTAATCTCTCCTAGTAGGGAGGCTGGCTCACGTGACCATTTTCTCTCAGACACATTCCTACAATACCCCCTTTTTCTTCTTGAGCCAGCCAGACCTTATGCATGGCATTTTCAATCATGTCAGTCACTTTGCGGAGAACACATGAGGCTACCATAATCAATAATAATATAACCAACAGTAGCATGAGCCCTTGCTTTATTAAGTCTGGTAACCATCCCGTTATACCCCATGAGTTTGACCAATCATCAAAACCATTTTTTGACCGCTTTTAATTTGGACATGTTATCCTTCTTGTGACGCTCTTAGTAGGTTACCTACTAAACACAATTAAAAACATAATCAAAAAGAACCCTGCTAAGGCAATAAATACCCAGATCCCTAATTTTAGCCCAGAAAGCCAATTTCTTTGGATTTACCCACGAGAAATCCTTTTGTAATATTTCAAATACATTGCGGTTGCTGACAGCACAAGCAACCCTGGAAAAACAATCGTGGTAACATGTCTATCATCATAGTTACTGGTTTTGTAAAGGTATGTGGCAAAAATACCCACTCTAACGCAGTCAGGCTCTTTGCGAGTGCATCATCCCACTGTCCTATCAGGGCATAAAGTTGAAATTCTTGTAGGAAGGTGTTCAATGCGTCTTGCAGCAGTAGTCGACTATATCTTATCTTTCAACATGCTGTAATGCCTTCGGAGCTGTTGGGGTTAATGAACATAAAACATGGGGGGGCGGGGGCAGACACAGTGCTTCAGGGCATCCCCAGTACCTTCAAAGTGTGCTCATGTCTCTCTCCCCCTCTCTGACCCGAGACAGCCTCCTTATATCCTGCACTGGATCGAGTAGAAAAGTACAGGCCAGAGTCGCTGCACACGTGGCCAGTGTATGCAGCGAGTCTCACCAAACTCATGATCCAGCTTTGCTAACAGCAGCTGTCTGATACGTGACTCCATTGTTGTAATCCCTTCTTGTTATCTTCTTCTGTGAAGGTCAGGTTCTCATGGATACACACACATGGGTTTTTAGAGCAACATAGTCTACAACTCGTACAAGGGTACGATGCAAAGCGGCATTTACAACTGATTGTAAATTAGACAATTATTAGACACATCAAACAGCATACTAAACATAACAGACAAATTCGTTCCACACAGGCGATGAGTATAATTTGCTTCAACCAACCCCACCCCCAAGTCCATCCAGCAAAAAGATTTTCAAAAGTGGTCTCCACAAGTTGCTTGTTCGGTCGGAGCAGTTCCTGCAACTGGGCATGGATGGATTTGGAGTGGTCACTTAGATTCATACTATACAGTCCTTTAAAATCTTGACAACCATGCCTGTGAGCTGAAAGCAAAAAATCAGTAGCAGTTCTGTTTTGCAACATTGCATATTGAATACTATCTACATCTAGGAATAACTCAGAAATAGCAGTACTAGTAGCATTGTTAAACTTATCCTTGGCAGCAAGAGAGTCCTTGTTATCACGAATCCTTGGCAGCAAAAGAGTCCTTGTTAGCTAGAGCGCATGCAGACTCCCTGTTCTTGCTGGTACTGTGCTTTGATCTTCTTCCACAACAGGCCAAGATTCTCAAGCAGCTAGATAAGGTGTCTGTGAGTCCATTACAGGCTTATGTCATCCAAATGTTTTTCTTGCCAGCACCCGAGACTGAATAACAATTGGTGTGATATATGTGTTTTCCAGCACCCAGGTGCGAGTCCCTTGAGTGTATTTACAGTCCTCCTCGGTGATCTTCCGTTGCTTTCCCATATTCCACCCCCTTGCTCAAGAGACCGCTTCTGCTAGGTTCATTTTAGTCTCGCAGGGTATAACAGAGAGCAATCTACTAAGGCATGCAATAACATATACACATATAGGAAAAAACCAAAAACATATCTCTATGGTACTGCTTTGAATCAGGTGTCCTATTTCTCTTTTTCTGATGCTTTCTCGTAATGCTTATGGCATACTTTTGTGCGAACGTGGCACATTTCCCATCTAATTGTTCCTGGTTGGTTTCTTTTTTTTCTTTTTTTTTGTTTTTTCTTTTTTTTCTTTTTTTTATTTTTCTTTTTTCTTTTCTTTTTTTTCCATCACTTATGACTGACATAAAAGTCTGCCTTTACAACAAGAGCTCAGTTTCTCATTTTTCCTTAAGTTTCTCATTTTCCTACAGAGCATCCTATAGATTTTGGCTCAACTCCTTTTCCCAATCAACCATGACCTTATAGACAAACAAGAAACAACCAGCGATACGCCCTGCACGGGTGAGCCGTTCCCGAGAGTGTAAACGTGTAGGCTGGTGAAAACTCCCCCAATATTTCAGGACTTCCATCGGTTCTACAGCCCATCCTGGTGTATCTACCTGGGGCGCGCTCGCCTTACGCGCTCGCCTTACGTCTAAACATTGTGTATATACAGACTTCTTCACTGGACGGAGTGTCAGCCCTAGTTGCATATGAGAACAGCACCACACCGGGCAGAACACCTGCTCAAGTGGAGTCACCTAACGACACTGCACACAACAAAAGCAAACAGTAGCACACACGCTGATCAGCAGGTATAAGCTGGCGCCCACACACACTTACACAGCAGACTATAAAACCAGCACTTCTATCTCAGGGAGATGACTGGGGAGGGGAGGGGGCGAGGCGGGCAATGGCAGGAGCCAACAGCTCCGGCTCTGTCCTTCTCTGCTGACATTCTGCCTCCTCCCTCGGCCTCAGGTGGAGCAGAGGGGATCAGCAGGGGATCGTCCCAGACCATCGGACCTGGCCTGTTCGATCCCCCTCCCGTGGGTTGTAATGCTGCAAAAGCTCCGGCCGCCGTGGCTCGCTCCGCCTTCATATCTTGTAAGGTCGATAACACCAACCGCTATGTCGTCGCTAACGGTGATGCCTCTTTGTCTCCTTTACTTATCACTTCCCACAGTTTTTTCCCAACAGCCTCCCATATTTCTGGTTTAAAAGCTGTCTGGGGCTCTGGTGCTAATCTGTTCTCTCTGCACCATATTAACAACCTTCGGAGCATACGCTCATCGTATGTCACCCCTCTCTTAGAGAGGATATGCAGGAGAAGTCTTAATATAGCCCCTTCTTCTTTTGGTACTTGTTGCCCCATCTCCTGCCCCGGCTGCTCACCTCTCTCTGGGTGTCCGTGGCCACGTCGTCTGTTTCCTCTATTCCGGATTGCTGCCCAGTCCGCCCGGTCTCAGTCCAGCTGAGCCGTCCTCCAGCCGGTGGGTCTCCTTCTGGGTCTTCCGACCCCCGCATTCCGTTGCTCAAGCCAAGCGCCAATCGGTATCACGTCAGGGTCACCATCTGAGGAGAAATAAGTGGACTCCAGACGATCCAATGTGAATCAACAGAAGGCATTTATTAAGCATAGAGCACCATCTTTTATAGCCTGTGTTGTAGCTGTACACGCGACTCGCTTATTTCTGATTAGCTAGTTACACTGTCCATGTGCTCTGCATGCAGTTCGTTCACGCATCAGATTGGTTAGTAGAATTCGCATAGTAAATTGCTTAGTCCTTAGCACAACATGTTTTCTACCTTCTCTGTTCCCATTTTTCCCATGTACTAATTCCATCTTCTACCACCTGTTTTGCTCTTAATCTAATCTAATCTCTCACAGTAGGGAGGCTGGCTCACATGACCATTTTCTCACAGACACATTCCTACACTTGCCCAGCAGGTGGTTGCCAGAGCAGTGGTGGTCCCTGAGCTCTAGGAGATGTCTGGAATAGATGTCTGAAAGCCTGGTGCCTTGAGTGGGCTTTCTTGACTTGAAAGGCAGTTGGTACCTGAACGTCTGTGCAAACCTTTGGAGGTTGGCAGGGAAGTGTTGCAAAAGCATTTGAGAGCCGCCGTGGTCAAGGTTTTCTCTAAGCGTGATCCATGGAAGCATTTCCTAGAGAAGTCTTTAGAGCATCTGCAGTCTCTGGGGCCTTTGTCTGTGATGCGCTTGATTTGTGCAGGTGATTTTCCCAGTTGCTGCTGGGGCAAGGAGTTGGGTGGAAAGTGCAGTGAAAAGCTTTCAGTCTCGCTGAGAGAAATGGAAATAACTGATGTGCTTTCTTCCACTGCAGGGCAGGAAGAGAGGGCCCAGGGCCAGGAAGGGGGTGTTGCCTATTTGTTGGTTCTAGGTGGCTGCTTTTTCAGCACTTGCTGTAGCGTGTCTGTTGGAGGATGGCAGATTGGATGGATCCTTGGTTTCATTCCTCTCAGAGTAACTCTTTTCAACTCCCCCTGTGCTTTTCGTTTCAAAGGATTGCCAGGTGGGACATGCATGGATTGTTCTCCATGGCAGTGAAGTGCAGCCCCCAGAACTGCCTCCCAACCTCCGTTGGTCCTGCCTGGCAGTGGAAGCCCATCAAACGGCGTGCAGCTAAGAGTGATGTGGAGCGCCCTGCTTCCAGCGGGGAGAGCAAGGCTGCTGCTGAAGGGCCAAGCTGTCAGGCTGATGGCAGAGCCAAGGAGCAGAAAGGAAGGATTCCCAAAATGCCAGAGTGCCCCCTTCAGCGTGGATGGCTAGAGCTTTGCAATGGGTGAGCCTGATTTCCTTCCTCTTCTTCCCTTCCTTCTCTCCCTCCTCCTTCCTTCTTTCCTCTCTTTCCTTTCCTCCTCTTGGCAGGAAGGAGAGGAAACAGACAGCTGTTGACAGCTGCCTTCTCTCAAGAGATGCCTTTCAACTGTGGAGATGCCCTGCAGCTCTTGTTGGGGTTTGTGTTGCATTCTGCCTCCTGTATTTTCTTCCGCCCCAGAAACTTGCCTTTGCTAGGCAGCCACTCTCAATCTCCTTTTGCTGGGTTTCGGTACGAGTTGCCTGCGCACTTTGGTTTTGGAGCCTTCCGTCAGGCAATCGTGGGCATGAGGATGTCAGGTTTCCAAGTTGCCAGCTGCGCTTGCTTGTGACGAGCCCAGAACATAACCCCTGGGAGCCTTGGCTTTGTTTCCAAGCTTTCTTGTTGCCTTAGCACTTGTTTTGCACTTTCCTGTCAGCTTTTGCCATTTCTGCATTTGCATGAAAGCGTCTGTAAGGGTTCTTGTTGCCTCTCCAAGAGAAAAAGTCAAATTGGCGGGGCAGGGAAGGATGTGAGGAGGGACGAGGAGTTTTGGGACTGGTTGTTGTAGCTGTTTGAAGAGTGCAGTTTGTTGTTTGTGTGCAGTGTCTTAGGGCAAAGTGAGGCTTGCCAAAGGGGCAGGTGTCTGTGTGTTGTTCCAAGAGCCTTGCTGTGCCCAAGTGAAACTGGGAGGATTCCCTGTGCAGGCTGCTCTGCCCCAACTGCCTGTTAGCTGGGCTCCATTCCGTCCACCCTTCTAGATGTTAGAAAGCAAGCCAGCTTCCATCCCATTTTACTTTTTCCTTGAAATCCAAGAGAAAAAAGATGGCTAATGTCTGTGTAACCATGTGTTACAGATATGTATGTGTAACAATCCATGGATACAAATTGCCCTTGAGTACCTTTCAGGTGAGAGCGATTCTACTTCCTTGCCCTTGTGAAATGAGGACAGTTTTTTCTGCTTTGTCCGAGTGTCCTTGGGTCACAGTTTCACCAACTAAGGATGGCGACAAGCTTGTGATTGGTGTGGGAGGAAGTTCTTGTTTCTTGATTGGCCTGCTCTGTGGAAAACTTGTTTTGCAGTCCTTCACATGGTGGAAACATTAAACTTGCTGGAAAAACCTGGGAGGTGGACATGTATGTTTGGTTGAAATCTCTTCCTGGAGGCACGTGTTCATGTGCATGTAGCGTTTTTAAGGTGAAAGTGCCAGGGAAATGCTGCTTTTCAAAGGTCTTTGTGTGATGGGAAGTGGCAGTCCCTGTGCAGGTTAAGCTGCCCCGTGCTCCCTTTGGAACTCCCTGTCCTAATCTCTCTCCCTCTCAGCACCATTATCTGTCTGGTTTTCCAGGCTGTGAAGTGAAACTCTCAAGTTCTGGGAGCTTTTTGCGCTCTTTCTTGATTGCAGAGTGGTGTTTTAGCTTGAGAGCTGTGTGGTCTCTGTCTGCTCTGCCTGAAAATGCACGTGAAAGGAGTCTGCCTGGTTTGTACGCCTATGGGTGAGGTGGCCAGCTGGCCCTTTCGGTGGGGTGGCTGGTGGTGGATGGCCAGAGTGATGGTCATCAGGAATTCCTGCTGTTGGTACTTGCCCTGTATCTGCTTGGGTCCAGGGGTGGAGATGGTGATTTCTGTGGCATCTCTGGAGTCTGGCTCTTGCCGCGAGACCTTTGATGTTGCAGGGGTGGGCTGCTGTAAGCTAAGTTCAGTATGTTCAGTTTGAAACCGTTCCCTCTCATCCCATGGCTCCCCTCCCTGATCCAGAGCCCCTCCCCAGCTCTCCTGGAGCCCCTTTAGGGACTGGAAGGGGCTCTAAGGCCCCAGAGCCTTCTCTTCTCCAGGATGAACACCCCCAACTCTCGGCAGCATCACAAATGTGCGAAGCCTGATGATGTGTGTCCCCCCGGCCCTGCCGAGGGCAGCAGGGCATTACTCACACTGCACACGCGCTTGCCCATCAGCACGGGAAAGAGCAAGCTCGTCACCTCCAAAAGGCCATTTCCTAAGGAGAAGCGAGGCCCAGCTCCCACCCAACTGCTCATGCAGAGCACAGTGTGAACAGGCTGTTCCTCCCCAGGGGCTGGTCTCAGAGAACCTCCTGGGGGCACAAGGACGCGAGCCCCAGCTGAAGGGCCAGAGCCCAGGAGGTGACCCTGTAGACAGAGGGGACGGGGGCTGGTACGCATACAATTTCCCCACCGCCTCATACACAGAGGCTTTCAGCCGCCACAAGCGCTGCCAAGCGACCAGCAGCAGGGATCCCCTGACGGGGTTTACTCCACACCAGTCCTTTGCGGGTTGCGTAGAGGACGGAGAAGGCACCAGGTAAGGTGTTCACAGCAGCATCACCCTGCTCCTTCCATCACACCCTCGAGCCCCCTCTGCTTAACGGGGATGTCCCAGGAGGACCTGGGTAGTGTCCTTACACCACCCGCCCCCCTGCAGGGCTTCTTTTCTTGTTGGTTGGGGGGGTTTTCCATCAAAAAAACCTAATTCTGCTTTTGTAGTCATCAGAGCACAGGGTCAGCCTCAAAACTGCAGTGCCCAGACGGCGAGAACCGATGGGAAGGGGAAAGGACGCTTCAAGCATTCAGCCACCAGGTCCGAGCGGTAATAAACAGCTAAAATCTTCCACGTCCTCAGGGATACCGGGAAGATGAAGCATCTCCTGGAGGGACAAACCACGACACATTGCCTTTGCAATACTTCTTCCTTTGGAGAACCTCCTCCGATTTTGGGACGGATTAAGCTCATCAGTTTGAAAGCAGAGAGCGATGCGGCTGCTGACCCGCACCACAGCCAAACCACCGCATCAGTCGGCCCAGGAGAGCAGACCTTCAGGCGAGAAGCAGCACCGGGAAGGCTGATCCCACCCACGGCAACAGAGGGCACGGCCCCAAAAGCACCAGCTTTCCCCCAAAGGTGAGGAGAGGAGAGACCGCATCACCGGGAAGGAATCACCTCACATGATGGTAACTGCCATTACAGAAACAACACCACACGGTTATTTATACAAGCATTCCAACACGGGGCTTCCAAACCAGCTATTGGGCAATTTTTCCTCTGCGATGGTCAGTGAAAGACCTGAAATGCCACTCCAGCTCTGGAGCGTAAGCTGCCGGGGGCGGGGGGGGAGGAATGAAAGGAAAGGGGAAACCCCATGTTTAAACTAATCTAGCTGGGTCTGAGCGTAACAGAGCGAGGATCGACACAAGCTCTTCATTGGGCAGACGCCCGGAGGCAGCGCCTGCGGCAGAGCAGCAATAATCTCCTACTTCGCTATTACTGGGATTCTCGCTGCTGAACAACGTCCTGGTTGTCCCTTCAGGATTTTGGGACAATCCCTTGGAGGTTTTGGTGCTCTGATACCCAGCCTGGCCAGAGTCTTCTTCCTCCAGCGACTCTAAGTGAGCTAAAACCCACAGTGATACGTCAACCTCTTTTTCAATGACAAAAAAAAATAAATCACTCTCATTACCAGATCAAGTTTCATTCCAGGAAGGCTCTTCAAATAATTTAAATATTTATTTTAATAAAAAGAAATAAATACTTATCTTTTCACATTATAAAAATCCCTGGAGACAGCAAAAAACAAACCAACCCCAACCACAGGGGGTTCTCTTGCAAATCAGAAGACGGTAAATGCTTTCTGTTGATGGTCATCACAAATCCGGTTGTAGGAATCAAGTAGGTGGTGGATTATTCCAGAAACAGAAGAAAACTCTCTTGGAGGAAACAGTAGTTCAGCACCTTGTTGTTGGGAAGATAAATTCAGCTCACACAACTGTGACCACCACCAGATGAGTCCCATTTGTCCACAAGGTGGCCACGTGCGCTGCAAGGTGTGAGCAGCCCTCTCTGTGATGGCAGTTCTCAGCATTTGTTCTTAACCTTCCCTTGGCCAGGTGACACCAACCTTTCTGGCTTGCACTTAAGGTGTATTAGCTAATTTCAAAGAGAGTTACTGTCTCCAAAATAGGGGCAGGCGGGGGGTGGGGGGAAAGAACAATCTTAACCACTACTTCTTAACCTACAGAGAAAAATTTTTTTCTTAACCTACAGAGAAAAATTTCTAATACCAATAAGGTATTAGTAAAGTAACTAGAAGAAGAGCTGGTCACCCAAAGGTGATCCCAAGGCTACTCCTGTCGTGCATGTCTCACAGCAGCTCTTGATGGAGTATTTCCCACACCATCTTCTTGCGGAAGTAAGGCATGTGGGTCTGAAAAGAAAAGAAAACTCCATTAAATACACCTCATGGCAGAAAGAGACACAAAATACCAATAAACACCCAGTTAATTCTTTACTGTGAAGTTCCTTTTAAGAACTGTCAACACTTGCCCTTCGGGTACAGCCTGGCTTTCACCCACACAGCTCCTAAGAGGGCGGCATGACACCAAAACCAGATCTCCTTGACTACACAACAGCTTACAAGCACTTTCACAGAAGAGCACTGCCTTGGAAAAGAACCAGGGTCTTCATTGGTCAAAAGCTGAGACCCATTTCTCCCAAAGATCCGAAGGCCAGATCCCACAAACCCACTGGCTGCGGTATCTCGCCCAAGAGGAATCTCACTGGGAGCAGATACCTCAGCCGCTGCGTAACTTCCCTGGCTCTTGTCTCTATGCGGAAGAGGCTGGAGCTGTTTAGAACCTTCACTCACCTGTGTAAAGGTCATCGGTTTGTCTCTGCAGATGTAATCTGCGTATTTGCAGGTAAACACGCCGCAGTCGCTTCCATTCGATTGCTGAGGGATTTCCTAACGAATGCAAAGAAGATGGAGAATTTGCCTCTATCTTCAAGGAAAAGCAACTTGGAAGTAGCACCCATTACCAAAAATACCCTAACCAGACACTCCTGAACTTGCACCATCCCCAATAACTGCTCCCCAACACAAGGAACAGACCCCAGGAACTGCACATCATCCCTCCCCTGGGCTTCCTACGCTCGGATGTTACAATCCAAATTCGTGGCAGGCTGATAAGGGACAGCAGGCTTCCTCCCTGCAAGGTGTCTTGAGGTTTGTACAGTGTCTTTCTGAAGTGACGTTCCTTAAATCGAGTCTTTAGGTGCTGCTTTTCACTATTAACTTGTTGAGAAACATCAGCTCAACCCCTTGCTTTGTCACGTGCCAGGATTTGGGCTGCAAGCCAGAAGCCTACGTTCTCTGACAACTGCTAAAGAGACTTTAAATTGGACTTGTGAAATGGGGGCAAAGCCAAATTCACCTTAACGTGGCAGAGGAATTAAAAAAAACCCAAGAAAGTATTCAGCCAGCAAGGAGAGGCACTGCTCAAAGATTTCATCCCAGCCTGGTTTCCTGGTCCTCTTGCAGCCCGATGTGGTGCCATAAGAAGGTGCTTATGGCTGTTCTCTAAAGTCCTGGCCTTATGAGAAAGCGTTAAGAGCTCTGTGACAAGGAGTTCTAGTTCACATTTCAAGTGCAAGTAGTGTTCGCTTACATGGGGCTCCATGCTGTGAATAGTCCACTCTGAAGCATTCAGCTTCACGTGTCTTTTTTCGCAGCTTTCTTCTTGCAGGTATTTGCTGTTTAAAACAAAAGAAAAATCACTCTTCATCGCTGTCATTTAGGCCAAGAAAAAAAAGGCTGCTAAAAGATCCCAGGAAGACGAATGGCAGGAGAGTAAAGTGTCAGAGGATCCTCCCAGCAGCTGCTTTAAGGCATTGGGAGGAAAAATCCAAATCCTAAATTTACAAACACTGTGAGAGGCTGTGAGCTTATGACCAGCAATGAGACCAACAATTCCAACAGAGGCTTCCACAACAGCCTAAGTTCAGTGCTTAGTAGAGGTCAAAAAACCCCAAATGACATGTTATCAGAGGAAGAACAGAAAAACCAAGCAAGGAACCCTCATGTCGTCATTCCACCCTGTGCCTGAATCCCACAGACTGCGTGCACCTCCGGACGAATAAATACAAAAGCTTTTGGGCCAGTAGCTCTGTCCGAGGAAGTTTCCAGGCCACCACTTGCTGGAAAAAAGGACCGGATGCAGACCTGTTCTTATACCCTTTCCCAGGCAGCTGCTGTTAACCGGTCAGGAGAGCACCGCACTAAACCAACGCTTGGTTTCTCTCTGTGGGGCCGCTCTTCTTTTTCTTGGGCTACAAAGCTGTTGCATTAAGGGTTGTTACTCCATCCACATCGGTGGCATAGACTTCTAAGGATGCCTGCTGGCACAACATGAAAACCTGTTCCCGTTCCATTGGAGAGGTGTGCGTGCCAGCCGACACAGCTGGAAAAGCTTGCTACACGGTACCTGTCTTGAGCGAGAATGTCAGAATGACAAAGAACACCCAGTGGCATCTTGAAACACTTCTTCCCTGAAACGCTTCCCTTTCGTCAACAGCCCGGTTTTATCAATCACTAACAAAGTTGGTGCCCATGTGCCACGGGGCTACCATGTCTTTGTCTGGGATATAGGGGGAAGGTGGCAGAAGCCAGGCACCCAAGACACTGGGTGGAGGGGATGATGTGAGACTAGGTAAGGAGTCACTGTCAGACAACTCGCAGCAAGCGAATCCAGGATTTCTGCTTTGTTATCTACAAGAAATGGGAAAACTTGCAGTCGCGTCACAGGGGCAAAATCCAAAAACCTTCTCCTAATTCACAACACAAAAGCAGTGACTGAGCAGTTACTTACAGCAGAGTCTCACAAATCTGGTCCTCTTCTTGTCCCAGGGAGTCAAAGTATTTGACCGTCTTCTTTCTGGTGTCGATGACCTGTTATCAAAAGGTGACTGTTAGACAAAGTGCACCCCTGTGCTGCACAAACCTTAATGACTTTTCTCGCTAGCTTTTTCTCCCCACCCAGTTCTAAAGAACAAGCCCGTCTGACTCACCGCTAGCGTCCAGTGCAAGCGCAAGTTAATGGGCACTAAGAGGATGTCCTTCTCGAAGAGATCCACGTGCCTGGTCCATCTTCCTACTGCTTTGTAGCCTCCAGAAGTTAGTTTTTGGTAAAAGAAAGAACTAAAAGCATGGACTGATGGATACCCTGCCTGCTTGCTTCTTTCCATGACAAGACCCATGTAGAAATTAATGACCTGTACCATAAAGAGGAAGCTTGAGATGTAAAACAAGACACTAGCTTACCAAATGAAAAACACAGCAATGTGTCTTTTCTGGCCACCCTTAAGTACGCAGCTGAGAGAACTCCAGCCTCAGCTGTCAGCTTTTGTTGTGAGAATTTCACACTTGGTTACATCTGCAGGTTGACAAAAACACCTGCCACCCACTCCAATAACCTAGACTAACTCCTGGAAGCTGCACAAGACAAGAAGTAAAGGAACTTCCAGAAGCACTGGACCCTTAAGTACCTAAAATAAGAACTGTGCAGAGATTTCTGGGCTCTGCAGTGCAGCTCACCAAATAACTTTGCAAAGACTTCTGTACACGGTGAAGGGGTATTTTGAAATAAACGCTCCATTAGAAGATCCTTGTGCTGCAGCTACTTTTACCTCATCGTTTAGCCAGCAAAGGTTCCTTAGGGTGCGGATGTCCTCGCGAGTCACCCTTAGTTTGAAGGCACTGCTCATGACCTCATCTGGCTCACCTTTGCCTAATGCGGCAATGACCTCTCTCTCCGTGGCCTGAAAGGAAAAATTAAATGGGGAAGGACTTGTGAAACAGAGCATCCAGCATGCCAACCTGTGGGCAGCTTTCAACTCAAACACGGCCTGGAAATGAAGCTCAGATGACAGAGCAACTGGCTTTGCTGGCTTTCGGCTAAGGTAGCAATCGCCCTTTTTTGTTGCTTGGTTGGTTTCAGCATCCTAACTTGGAACTTTAGGGCCCAGGTTTGCTTCGATTTGTTTTCGCCAAGGAAGCTGAGATAAAACACCGAGACTGGCAAACACACAGCAAACGCCTTTCCCGTGTGATGCTGTAGCCCTCGCAATGCTGAGGTTTAAGCCAACCGCAGCAGGCATTCTCCATGCCAAGGCAGCTGAGTCAGGAGCCTGAAAGAATGTGAGGGTGAGGGAACTTCAAGGGACCTGAAGCACCAGCAAAGGGGGAAACTGAGGCAGCTACACTGGAGTCAGACAATCGGGAGTCCAGGTTGTGCATGCGACTGGTTGCAATTTGGACGTTTCCATCTAAGTCTGCTTAAGGAACGCAAATAAACCACTAGGTCTGTTGGTATAAAATACTCTGAACTGCAATAGCATCTTCTTCTCGGTTGAAGGTGGGCTAGCAGGATAAGAAAACCCCTGGTTTTCCTTGTACTGCGCATCACCCCGCAGACTTTGTAAACTCTGGACTTTCTAGCCCTTTCCAAGTCAATCCTCTGTAGGCAAAAAAGGGAGCGCTCAGTTAGACTACACCTACACCTCCCAAGAACAAAAGCCGTCAAAATTCAGACAAGCAGGGGAACCTCAACTCCCCCTCCCTGTTGCATAGCGTAACTAAGTTAACTCCTGTGACCAGTGCTACATGCAGCGCAACCATGCCCAGTGCGCATCCACGGCTCGGTGAGATCCTGAGGACGTACGCACGCAAGATGCTCAGGTCCCCCACAAGCAAGGCAACACCATGGATCAGGAAAAGCTTCTCTTTCAAGTTCTATCTTCATGGTAGGACAGGTTGAGAGGCAGATCCCATATAACTGTATGAATCCGGTTAGCACTGCTCTGGGAGACTGTTGTTAAACCTGGACTCATTTTTGCCCGAGTAACAGAAGCCCCACAAACCCTTAGGTTAGAGCACAACTGAAGGAGCGCGTGGAGCATAAGATGCTTAAATCCTGTAAATCCTTCACACCAGCTTTAGTGCTGACCTTTGCACTGGGAAGTCAGAGCTGCAGACACTCCCTAACGGGTTAAACCCCAGTTCTTCAGATTTCAAAAAGCCTTAAGAACCACCTATAACAAATGGGGTTCCTTGCAGCTGTTTCACAGCCTTCAGTTTTGTCCAACAGCCTGTCAGCTACGGTACCTCTGTGAGCGGAGTAAAGCCGCCTGCTCTTTTTTGCAGCCTTGGCAGTTTCTTTTCTTCCACATCAAGGGCGGGTGACTTTTTGGCCCCAGCAGGTGACAGAGGTACTTGGGATAATACATCTTCTGAGATCTGACCTCCACGCTGTTCCTGTTAGACAAAAGGACGTCAAGCTAGCAATCCAGCACAGATTTTTTTGCTAGGGGATAGTACAGAAGATCTTCCTCAGGTCTAAAACTGGAAGGGCTTTTGTACACACAGCCAACCAGCAAACTCCAAAGGTACTTTTTGTCGAGGACTGCATTCCAACTGCGCACCCATGGAGTGCTGCACTCAAACTAAACGGAGGCAAGAGAGACAGAAAGTTAGTTTGCCTTGGAGTAGCATTAAGAACCCCAGCAAAGCCTCCACGTGTAGGCAGCAAGTTGAGACTGAGATTACTATTTCTGATTTCCATGACTAAAATTTAATTTTGATCTCAATCCTGACCAGGGATGAAAGTCAAAGAGATGTACTTCCTATCTCACAAAACAAGACACCACTAAAGACACCACAGGCCAGCTTTGCAGGTCAACTAAGCCTGTGCGGTAAAAGCTTTGAGGCTGTACCGAGCACATTAAAGGGGAAGAAGAAAAATAGCGGGAAACCCTTTGTGATAGTGCTACTCAACAAATCATGTTCCCGCTTTCCTTGGGGAAAACGACCTGGACAAATACAGATACTGTTGAGTAAGTACTGAAAGTGAGGAGCGCAAAAATTTCTCATCACCAATAGCTAAATTTTCCTAAAACCCAAAATAATGAATAACACAAGCTTACCCCTGCAACAGCTTGTTTCTCTGCTGCGTCCTGTTCCAGAGACTCTTCTGCTGGTGGGGAGCCCCTGCAAGGAGAGGGGGAGAGAGAGAGCAGTGAGCTGTGTACCTGTACTGTCCCACGGAATTCTCAAGAATTCACCTTCGGGATAAGAAATGCTTTTTCAAGGCTCCTGCTGACTGGAGCCGCGGTTGCACACGTGTGACAACATCCTCTCAGCTTCCAGCACGATTCTTTCGGAGCAGCAAGACTGGGATAGAATGAAGAGCTGGGAGCTTTGTAAATTCCTTCCCATCTACCCGTGCAAGACTCCTTTGGTTTCTCTTGATCAGTTTCATTCTTTGGAAAACAGGGAAGCAACCAGCACTTCCTCTGTCAAGTGCTCTGGGATCTACCGGTGATAAATGCTGCATGCTAGGTGTTCTGCTGCAAGGTATAACATGAACGCCTGCAACTATACCTGCAGCCAAATAGAGTTAGCTTACGGAAACTAAGACCAGCACAGGGAACTACAAATGGGACAGCCACAGGATATTTACTTGCCTTCTGTAGGCTAGTCAAGAGAGTGACTGTCCCCATTTGGAGAGGATTATCAGTAAAACCACGCAGACTCTGAAGAGCAAACAAATGCACAGACGTTAAAGTTACCCGTATACACACGTGCCTTCTTCAAAAACGAGAATTTGCCTTGTCACCAAAGACCCCCTTTTCCAGGAGGGAGACCTACAACAGACTCTCACGGTATTCTCCACTTTCAGTCCAGCGTCGTAAGAGTAGTATCACAAGCTTTGTCAAATGACTTCCGTTGGTAGTTAAATCCACAAAAAAAGGCAAGAAAACGTCCCTTTTACTTGAACCCATCCTACTCTCTCAGTTCCTTTCTTTCCTTCTCTCCCCTCGAGCTTAGGTGAACCACTGACAATTTAAGCACAGAAAGAACAGTGCCGCACAGCTAAATAGAGCGCTACTGTTTCAAGTGGGGAGAAGAATAGGGACGGAAAGAGACATGCACACAGAGCCAAAAGAAACAAGAACCATGATTAAAAGAGATGCTACCTGGTCATAAGATCTCCCTGAGACGGCTCTGGGCAGCAAACATCTAGCCATTTGATATCTGCACAGAAAAACAGCAGTATTAAAAAATAAGTCAACTTTCAATTTTACTTTTCAAGTCAAAAGAAGTACAGAAGCCAGAGTTTTCTAAGGTAGGTGAAACCTAAGAAAAATCAGGCATATTAAATACTTCTGTAACGTGCGATACCTGTCCTTCTCTTTTCTGCTGCAGTCTCGGCAGGATCATCCGCAGGTGTACAAATGCTGAGGAAAGAACACACAGAAGAGTGGTTTGAAACTTCCTTCAGTTTCTACCAGGCTGACTTCCCTCCACAGGACCCAAACTTCCAAAGTTACTTTTCATAGCCCAAAGGTTTCCCCCTCCGAGCGCCCCTGGCATCATCTCAGGCACACACACGCCAACTGCCACCGCTGAGCATCCCCCAGCAACACCCCCCAACCTCTCCCAGGCAACGGACCGCTCACATACAGCTAATTATCCCACTACAGCATACTAGGCCTCTTTTCCTCATTCTGTTAACACTTTCTAACCTTTGACATTTGTTCCCATCACCAAAAACTTGCGGAAGTTAATATGTCATGTTTCCCTCTTTCCTCAAGGAAAGCAGCGTACCAGCGATTCCTAAGCCATCCGAGTTCATCAGTCACTACGCTGAGTTGCAAAGAAAAGACTAAGTAGGACAGGAAAGAAAAGGTGGGAAAGCAACTCATGCATACACCCACTTCAATAACTCACGGCTAAAGCAGTGCCCGTGAACTAGGTCTTGAAATGATTCTCAGCTGCACCCTTTCTTATTAAGCCTAAGTCCAAATACTAGATCAGTTGATAACAACGATAAAATCCAGTAAAACTTTTTACTTTGGGAATGGAGCACAAAGGTTGTTCCCAGTTGGTTTTTTCCTCTGTTTGTCTCCCAAAATGCCATGACAGACGGCAAGGATTCTTGCAAGAATACTTTGGTATTTCTTACACAAAATAATTTCTTTCAAACCGTTATGCTCCCGAACCCTGCGAGCCCACGCCAAGCCCTGCCACCCCGCAGGGGGGGCTCTGGGTGGGCAGAGAGGCCGAGCCCAGCCCAGGAGCGTGGCGGGAACCCCAGGGCGAGACACCCCACTGCGCCCCAGCCCACAGAGCGGCTAACGGCTCAAGCCCCTCAGGCCGAGGCGGTGGGGCCGACGCTCCCGCTCCGCGCAAGCAGGCCCCGGGGGAGTTCCGCAGCCCCCCGAGCCGGGGCAGGCCGCGGGTGACGGGCTTGGGCGATGGGGAGATGGGACGGGGCGAGGCCCTCGGGCAGCCCGGAGGCGGCGGGGCTGCTCGCTGATCTGGGTGGCGGCCTCTTGGGCGGCGGCGAGACCCTCGGGCGGCACGGGGCGGCAGCGGCGAGGAGGGTGCCGAGGGCCCCCAGCAGCCATGGGGACAGAGGCCTCGCGCCGGCACGCGGTGGAAGGGTGCCCGGCCCGCGCACCCAGCACCGCCTCCCTATTGGCTGCTGGGGAGCGCCCCCCGCCCCTCGCAGATGGAGGGGAGGGACGGGGAGGTGGCGGGGCGCACGCATGCGCCATCTTGGTGCTGCCTGAGGGAGGCGGTAGCAGCCGCCCAGCCCTCCGCCGCCTCCTCCCGGCTTGGGCCGGGCCTGTGCCGGCTCACCCCCCTCCAGGCGAGGAACTTTCCCTCCCAGAAAGCCCGGAGCCGAGGCCTGGAGGGACGTGGAGGGGGACGGGCCCGTCTCCCTTTAGGGAGAGGCCCAACAGAGGCCGGAGGGACCTCGCGGGGGACCCACAGAGGCCCGGGGGCCCCCATGGAGGACCCAGAGGCTGGAGAAGCTGTTCCGCCTCCCGCAGGACGGAGACGGGCATCACCGCCCGCCCACGCGGGCTCTTGCGCGCCTCCTGCTGCCTCCTCTGCTCTCAGGCAGTGAGGGAATGGCATTGCCGGGCTTACCCAGCGCTATCGAGGTAGCGCAGCCACCGCTTTTTGCCCACATGCTGGGGAGCCGCGGTGCCTGCGCCCGGCTCCACCATGGCAGCGGTGCAACTAGGGACGCGGACGCTGCATTCGACCATGGTGACGAACCGTGATGTAGCGGCGGCCAAGGGCCCGCTGCAGGGAGCCCGGCTAAAGCGGCTGCTCTGGGGCTGGCAAGCAGGCTGGCGAGTGCTGGGGCTGGCTCCTGGTGGCCTTGGCTGGCTCTCGGGGGCAATCCCTTGCCCTGCCCCGCTGTTAAAGGTTTTTTTTTTTTTAATACAGTGCTTCCTAATGGTTTATCAGCTGTTGCCTCTGGGGTGGAAATGTGCACGTGTTGCTGCAGCCACGTCCCGGAGAGACTTTTCTCTCCTGGAGAGGCACATGAGGCGTGAAAACGAAGTTTTAAGTCTAAGAGGAGCAAAGGGGGCAGAGGAAAGTGCTCAGGGCAGGAATGGCCGTTTGGAGCAGCCCTTGTCACAGGAGGTCCCACTAGCTTTTTATGCCTGCAGGGAGTCTTAAGGGATGGTGGGGTCTGGTTTAATGAAAACGACCTTCCTCGTTCCTTTAGGAACTGAATTGCCACTTCACTTATGCTCCAGGGCTCTGGCCAAGGAAGATGCCTGAGCGCTGGATGCAGAAGTGGATGTGGCAGAGGGCTTGCAGGCAGGCTGCAGGCAGGGTGGGTGGTGGAAGCAGCCCGGCAGAGGGCAGGGCAGCCCCATGCAGGGCCTGCAACTTGGAGACGAGTTGCCTTCTCCCTCCCTCTCCTCTGCCCATCCCGTGTGTCTTATGTGAATCCTGCCGCCGAGAGCTGGAGGGGGCGCAGGGCGTTTGTTTGAGTTCCTGGGTAAGGAAAAATGCGAGGGTTTTCTCGGTTTAGCTCTGTGAAGCCAAAACTCATCTGCAACACTCCTGTTTCTGGCCACAGCAGAGAGAAAGCCGGAGCGCTGAACCCACCGGACAATATTCTAGAAAAGGGGGAAGGGTGGTCTTTTGGGGAAGGGGTCTTCCCTGCCCCCAAGGCCAATGTGGCACACATGAGACTCATACAGCTGCCCTGTGGCACAGGGTGATGCTGAGGCTTCTCTCCTGCCTTGGGACCCCCTACCCTGGGCACAGGTGTGGAGCCAGCCCTGGGGCTGCAGGATTCCTCTGCCAGGCATGTCCCCCCAGCCACAGTTTCTCCCACCCTGCAGCAGAGCCCACGACAGGACAATTCTCAGAAAAAGCAGAGAAATCTTCTCTGGGAATTGTGTTATTCTAAAGCAGCTCCTCTGTGCTTCCTGGTAACACCACTTCCTTGTCCTCAGCAGGAAAGGGATTTTAATGCTGTTAAATGATTTTAAAACACCTGTGTGAATGGCTTTGTGTGTGCCGGAAAAGTACCGGACAGTGATGGCAGGGTCAGCGTGGCTGTGGTGCCTGTCCAAAGATTTTGTCCCAATCGGATTCCTTTGTGCGTGGTGTTTGGTGTGGAGACTGTTGTGATCTCTAAACATCAATAACCAAACACATGAAGAAGTTAGAGATTCATTAAATTAATGCCACCAGACTGAGAGTCTTTCTTTTTGGAGTGGAGTCTCTTGTTGCACCTTACATTAAATGCTTTTTTGTTTTTCCCTCTCTGTCTCCTGTATATGGCAAAAAATTCCCATTTTTCTAAAGGCAAATAAACAACAGCTGAATGTGCGAGAGGCTGTACGTGGGAGCAATCTGAAGACATATGGAAATTGTGAAAGCTGCGTGGCGCCAAATGGTAAAGGGTGTTTATGAGGCAGGAGGCTCCAGGAAAACCCGCAGCCCCGAGGTCTGTGGGGCCAAGCCAGAGGTTCCCAGAGAGCTTTAGAACAACGCACAGGTTTCCCTCCCGGCTCTTTGGGTGTGGGATCAATCTCCAGACATATGGAAATTTTGAGGCTGCAGGGGCACAAGGTGGTACAGGGTGGTTTTGAGGCTGAAGGCGGCAATAAAGTCCGCAGCCCTAACGTCTGTGGTGCCATGCAAGCGGTTCCCAGAGAGCTTTAGAACAAGCCACATTTTTCCCTCCGTGCTCTTTGGGTATGCGAGCAATCTCCAGACATATGGAAATTTTTCCTGCTGGCGCGGCACCAGGTGGTACTGGGTGGTTTTTAGGCTGAAGGCGCCAGGAAAGCCCACAGCCCCAAGGTCTGTGGGGCCATGCAAGTGGTTCCCAGAGAGCTTCAGAACAAAGCACATGTTTCCCCCTGGGTCTTTGGTTGTGGGAACAATATCCAGACATATGGAAATTTTGGAGGCTGCAGTGGCGCCAGGTGGTACTGGGTGGTTCTGAAGCTGAAGGCGCCAGGAAAGCCTGGAGACCCAAGCTCCGTAGGGTCATGCAAGCGGTTCCCAAAGAGCTTTAGAAGACGCCACATTTTTCCCTCCTGGCTCTTTGGGTGTGGGAGCAATCTCCAGACATATGGAAATTTTGGAGGCTGGCGCGGCACCAATTGGGAAAGGATTCTTTTGAGGCTGAAGGCAGCAGGAAAGCCTGGAGCTACAATGTCTGAGGAGTCATGCAAGCGGTTCCCAAAGAGCTTTAGAAGAAGCCACAGTTTTCCCTGCTGACCCTTTAGGCGTGGGAGCAGTGTCTAGACATATGGGAATTTTGGACGCTGACGCAGCGCCAAGTGGGAAAGGGTGGTTTTTGAGGTTGAAGGCAGGAGGAAAACCTGGAGCTCAAAGGTCTGTGGGGCCACGCAAGCGGTTGCTAAAGAGGTTTAGAAGTAGCCCCAGTTTTCCCTGCTGGCTCTTTGGGCATGGGAGGAATCTCCAGACATATGGAAATTGTGGAGGCTGATGCGGCGCCAAGTGGGAAAGGGTGGTTTAGAGGCTGAAGGCAAGAGGGAAGCCTGCAGCCCCGTAGTCTGTGGGGCCATGCAAGCGGTTCCCAAAGACCTTTAGAAGCAGCCAGAGTTTTCCCTGCTGGCCCTTTGGGCATGGGAGGAATCTCCAGACATATGGAAATTGTGGAGGCTGATGCGGCGCCAAGTGGGAAAGTGTTTTTTTGAGGCTGAAGGCAACAAGAAAGCCTGCAGCCCCAAGATCTGTGGGTCCATGCAAGTGGATCCCAAAGAGCTTTAGAACAACACACATTTTTCCCTGCTGGCTCTTTGGGCATGGGGCAATCTCCAGACATATGGAAATTTTTGTGCCTGGTGCAGCGCCAAGTGGGAAAGGGTGATTTTGAGGCTGAAGGCACCAGGAACCCCGCAGCCCAAACATCTGTGGGCGATGCAAGCGGTTCCTAAGAGATTAAGAATAACACACAGTTTCACCTCCTTGCTCATTGGACATGGGAACAATGTCAAGACATATGGAAATTATGGAGGCTTGAGCAGCGCCAAGTGGGAAAGGGTGGTTTTGAGGATGAAGGCAGGAGGAAAGCCCGCAGCCCCATAGTCTGTGGGGCCATGCAAGCGGTTCCCAAAGAGATTAAGAACAACACGCAGTTTCACCTCTTTCTTCATTGGGAGTGCGAGAAATGTCCAGACATATGGAAATTTTGTTGGCTTGCGTGGCGCCAAGTAGGAAAGGGTTGATTTGAGGCTGAACGCACCAGGAAAGCCCGCAGCACAAGTGTATTTCTGGCCATGCAGGCATTTCCCAAAGAGCTTTAGAAGAAGCCACAATTTTCCCTGCTGGATCTTTGGGCTTGGGAGCAACCTCCAGACATATGGAAATTTTGAGCTCTGGCGCGGTGCGAAGTGGGAAAGGGTGGTTTTGATGCTGAAGACAGCAGGAAAGCCCGCAGCCCCTATGTCTGTGGGGCCATTAAAGCGGTTCCTAAAGAGGTTTAGAAGTAGCCCCAGTTTTCCCTGCTGGCTCTTTGGGCGTAGGAGCAATCTATAGACATATGGAAATTTTGGAGGCTGGCGCAGCGCCAAGTGGGAAAGGCTGAAGGCAGCAGGAAAGCCTGGAGCTCCAAGGTCTGTGGGGCCATGCAAGCGGTTCTCAAAATGCCTTTAGAACAATACATAGTTTCACCTTCTTGCTGATTGGGCGTTGGAGCAATCTCCAGACATATGGAAGTTTTGGAGGCTGGCATGGTGCTAAGTGGTAAAGGGTGGTTTCAGGGTGAAGGCAACAAGAAATTCGGCAGCCCCAAGATCTGTGGGGCCATGCAAGCGGTTCCCAAAGACCTTTAGAAGAAGCCACAGTTGTCCCTCCTGGCTCTTTGTGCGTGGGAGCCATCTCCAGACATATGGAAATATTGGAGGCTGGCGCGGCGCCAAGTGGTAACATGGTTTTTTGAGGCTGAAGGCAGCAGGAAAGCCTGGAACCACAAGGTCTAAGGGGCCATGCAAGCGGTTCCCAAAGAGCTTTAGAAGAAGTAACATTTTTCCCTCCTCGGTGTTTGGGCCTGGGAGCAATCACAGACATATGGCAATTTTGGAGGCTAGCACGGTGCCAAGTGGGAAAGGGTGGTTTTGAAGCTGAAGGCAGCAAGAAAGCCTGGAACCACAAGGTCTGTGGGGCCATGCAAGCTGTTCCCAAAGAGCTTTAGAACTAGGCATAGTTTTCCCTGCTGGCTCTTTGGGCGTGGGACCAATCTCCAGACATGTGGGAATTTTAGAGCCTGGCGCGGCGCCAAGTGTGAAAGGGGGGTTTTGATGCGAAAGGCAGCAGGAAAGCCTGGAGCTCCAAGGTCTGTGGGGCCATGCAATCCGTTCCCAAAGAGCTTTAGAACTAGGCATAGTTTTCCCTGCTGGCTCTTTGGGCGTGGGACCAATCTCCAGACATGTGGGAATTTTAGAGCCTGGCGCGGTGCCAAGTGTGAAAGGGGGGTTTTGATGCGAAAGGCAGCAGGAAAGCCTGGAGCTCCAAGGTCTGTGGGGCCATGCAATCCGTTCCCAAAGAGCTTTAGAACTAGGCATAGTTTTCCCTGCTGGCTCTTTGGGCGTGGGACCAATCTCCAGACATGTGGGAATTTTAGAGCCTGGCGCGGTGCCAAGTGTGAAAGGGGGGTTTTGATGCGGGAGGCAGCAGGAAAGCCTGGAGCTCCAAGCTCTGCTGGGTCCATGCAAGCGGTTACAAAACAGCTTTAGAACAACACATAGTTTCACTTCCTTGCTCATTGGGCGTGGGAGCAATGTCCAGACTTATGGAAATTTTGGAGGCTGGCGCGTCGCTAAGTGGGAAGGGTTATGTTGAGCCTGAGGGCAACAAGAAATCCCAAAGCCCTGAGTTGTGTGGAGCCATACAGGCAGTTCCCAGAGAGCTTCAGAAGAATCCACAGTTTTCCCTGCTGTCTCTTTGGGCGTGGGAGCAATCTCCAGACATATGGAAATTTTGGACGCTGGCGTAGCGCCAAGTGGGCAAGGGTAGTTTTGAGGCTGAAGGCAGCAGGAAAGCCTGCAGCCCCCAGGTGTGTGGGGCTACACAAGCGGTTCCCAAAGAGCTTTACAACAAGGCATAGTTTTCCCTGCTGGCTCTTTGGGCGTGGGACCCATCTCCAGACATATGGCCATTTTTGTGCCTGGCGCGGTGCCAAATGCTAAAGGGTGTTTTTGAGGCTGAAGGCAGTAGGACAGCCTTGAGCTCCAAGGTCTCTGGGGCCATGCAAGCGGTTCCCAAAGAGCTTTAGAAGAAGGCATAGTTTTCCCTGCTGGCTCTTTGGGCGTGGGACCAATCTCCAGACATAAGGGAATCTTGGAGCGTTGTGCGGCGCCAAGTGGGAAAGGGTGGTTTTGAGGCTGAAGGCAACAGGAGAGCCCGCAGTACCAAGGTGTGTGGGGCCAAGCAAGTGGTTCCCAAAGAGCTTTAGAAGAAGCCAAAGTTTTCCCGCCTTGCTCTGTGGGCGTGGGAGCAGTCCCCAGACATCTGAAAATTTTGGAGGCTGGCACAGCGCCAAGTGGGAAAGGCTGCTTTCAGGGTGAAGGCAACAATACAGACCGCAGCCCCAAGGTCTGTGGGGCCATGCAGGCGGTTCCCAAAGAATTTTAAAAGAGGACAAAATTTTCCCTGCTGGCTCTTTGGGCGTGGGACCAATCTCCAGAGATATGGCCGTTTTTGTTCCTGGCGTGGCGCTAAGTGGGAAAGGGTGTATTTGAGGCTGAAGGCAGCAGGAAAGCCTGCAGCCCCCAGGTGTGTTGGGCTACGCAAGCGGTTCCCAAAGAGCTTTAGAACAAGGCATAGTTTTCCCTGCTGGCTCTTTGGGCGTGGGACCAATCTCCAGACTTATGGCCATTTTTGTGCCTGGCGCGGCGCCAAGTTGGAAAGGCTGGTTTGTTGGAGTGGCAGACGGACCCGGAGTAACGATGGAATCTCAATATGCGTATGATCGTTCTCTCCCTTTATTCAAGTTCTCACAAAATATATATAGACAGGCAATAAGAGCACGCACTAGCGGCAGCTATATGATTGGCTTACAGTCTCTGTTCACACGCTGTCCATACAGTTCATTCACAGATCAGGTTGGTTACAGGAATTCACATAGTAAATTGCTTAGTCATTAACGCAACATATTTTCTACCTTCTCAGTTCCCGTTTTTCCCATGTACTAATTCCATCTTCTACCACTTGTTTTGATCTTAATCTAATCTCTCCTAGTAGGGAGGCTGGCTCACCTGACCATTTTCTCTCAGACACATTCCTACAATACCCCCTTTTTCTTCTTGAGCCAGCCAGACCTTATGCATGGCATTTTCAATCATGTCAGTCACTTTGCGGAGAACACATGAGGCTACCATAATCAATAATAATATAACCAACAGTAGCATGAGCCCTTGCTTTATTAAGTCTGGTAACCATCCCGTTATACCCCATGAGTTTGACCAATCATCAAAACCATTTTTTGACCGCTTTTAATTTGGACATGTTATCCTTCTTGTGACGCTCTTAGTAGGTTACCTACTAAACACAAAAACATAATCAAAAAGAACCCTGCTAAGGCAATACCCAGATCCCTAATTTTAGCCCAGAAAGCCAATTTCTTTGGATTTACCCACGAGAAATCCTTTTGTAATATTTCAAATACATTGCGGTTGCTGACAGCACAAGCAACCCTGGAAAAACAATCGTGGTAACATGTCTATCATCATAGTTACTGGTTTTGTAAAGGTATGTGGCAAAAATACCCACTCTAACGCAGTCAGGCCCTTTGCGAGTGCATCATCCCACTGTCCTATCAGGGCATAAAGTTGAAATTCTTGTAGGAAGGTGTTCAATGCGTCTTGCAGCAGTAGTCGACTATATCTTATCTTTCAACATGCTGTAATGCCTTCGGAGCTGTTGGGGTTAATGAACATAAAACATGGGGGGGCGGGGGCAGACACAGTGCTTCAGGGCATCCCCAGTACCTTCAAAGTGTGCTCATGTCTCTCTCCCCCTCTCTGACCCGAGACAGCCTCCTTATATCCTGCACTGGATCGAGTAGAAAAGTACAGGCCAGAGTCGCTGCACACGTGGCCAATGTATGCAGCGAGTCTCACCAAACTCATGATCCAGCTTTGCTAACAGCAGCTGTCTGATACGTGACTCCATTGTTGTAATCCCTTCTTGTTATCTTCTTCTGTGAAGGTCAGGTTCTCATGGATACACACATGGGTTTTTAGAGCAACATAGTCTACAACTCGTACAAGGGTACGATGCAAAGCGGCATTTACAACTGATTGTAAATTAGACAATTATTAGACACGTCAAACAGCATACTAAACATAACAGACAAATTCCTTCCACACAGGCGATGAGTATGATTTGCTTCAACCAACCCCACCCCCAAGTCCATCCAGCAAAAAGATTTTCAAAAGTGGTCTCCACAAGTTGCTGGTTCGGTCGGTGCAGTTCCTGCAACTGGGCATGGATGGATTTGGAGTGGTCACTTAGATTCATACTATACAGTCCTTTAAAATCTTGACAACCATGCCTGTGAGCTGAAAGCAAAAAATCAGTAGCAGTTCTGTTTTGCAACATTGCATATTGAATACTGTCTACATCTAGGAATAACTCAGAAATAGCGGTACTAGTAGCATTGTTAAACTTATCCTTGGCAGCAAGAGAGTCCTTGTTATCACGAATCCTTGGCAGCAAAAGAGTCCTTGTTAGCTAGAGCGCATGCAGACTCCCTGTTCTTGCTGGTACTGTGCTTTGATCTTCTTCCACAACAGGCCAAGATTCTCAAGCAGCTAGATAAGGTGTCTGTGAGTCCATTACAGGCTTATGTCATCCAAATGTTTTTCTTGCCAGCACCCGAGACTGAATAACAATTGGTGTGATATATGTGTTTTCCAGCACCCAGGTGCGAGTCCCTTGAGTGTATTTACAGCCCTCCTCGGTCATCTTCCGTTGCTTTCCCATATTCCACCCCCTTGCTCAAGAGACCGCTTCTGCTGGGTTCATTTTAGTCTCGCAGGGTATAACAGAGAGCAATCTACTAAGGCATGCAATAACATATACACATATAGGAAAAAACCAAAAACATATCTCTATGGTACTGCTTTGAATCAGGTGTCCTATTTCTCTTTTTCTGATGCTTTCTCGTAATGCTTATGGCATACTTTTGTGCGAACGTGGCACATTTCCCATCTAATTGTTCCTGGTTGGTTTCTTTTTTTTTCTTTTTTTTATTTTTCTTTTTTCTTTTCTTTTTTTTCCATCACTTATGACTGACATAAAAGTCTGCCTTTACAACAAGAGCTCAGTTTCTCATTTTTCCTTAAGTTTCTCATTTTCCTACAGAGCATCCTATAGATTTTGGCTCAACTCCTTTTCCCAATCAACCATGACCTTATAGACAAACAACAAACAACCAGCGATACGCCCTGCACGGGTGAGCCGTTCCCGAGAGTGTAAACGTGTAGGCTGGCGAAAACTCCCCCAATATTTCAGGACTTCCATCGGTTCTACAGCCCCTACCTGGGGCGCGCTCGCCTTACGCGCTCGCCTTACGTCTAAACATTGTGTATATACAGACTTCTTCACTGGACGGAGTGTCAGCCCTAGTTGCATATGAGAACAGCACCACACCGGGCAGAACACCTGCTCAAGTGGAGTCACCTAACGACACTGCACACAACAAAAGCAAACAGTAGCACACACGCTGATCAGCAGGTATAAGCTGGCGCCCACACACACTTACACAGCAGACTATAAAACCAGCACTTCTATCTCAGGGAGATGACTGGGGAGGGGAGGGGGCGAGGCGGGCAATGGCAGGAGCCAACAGCTCCGGCTCTGTCCTTCTCTGCTGACATTCTGCCTCCTCCCTCGGCCTCAGGTGGAGCAGAGGGGATCAGCAGGGGATCGTCCCAGACCATCGGACCTGGCCTGTTCGATCCCCCTCCCGTGGGTTGTAATGCTGCAAAAGCCCCGGCCGCCGTGGCTCGCTCCGCCTTCATATCTTGTAAGGTCGATAACACCAACCGCTATGTCGTCGCTAACGGTGATGCCTCTTTGTCTCCTTTACTTATCACTTCCCACAGTTTTTTCCCAACAGCCTCCCATATTTCTGGTTTAAAAGCTGTCTGGGGCTCTGGTGCTAATCTGTTCTCTCTGCACCATATTAACAACCTTCGGAGCATACGCTCATCGTATGTCACCCCTCTCTTAGAGAGGATATGCAGGAGAAGTCTTAATATAGCCCCTTCTTCTTTTGTTACTTGTTGCCCCATCTCCTGCCCCGGCTGCTCACCTCTCTCTGGGTGTCCGTGGCCACGTCGTCTGTTTCCTCTATTCCGGATTGCTGCCCAGTCCGCCCGGTCTCAGTCCAGCTGAGCCGTCCTCCAGCCGGTGGGTCTCCTTCTGGGTCTTCCGACCCCCGCATTCCGTTGCTCAAGCCAAGCGCCAATCGGTATCACGTCAGGGTCACCATCTGAGGAGAAATAAGTGGACTCCAGACGATCCAATGTGAATCAACAGAAGGCATTTATTAAGCATAGAGCACCATCTTTTATACCCTGTGTTGTAGCTGTACACGCGACTCGCTTATTTCTGATTAGCTAGTTACACTGTCCATGTGCTCTGCATGCAGTTCGTTCACGCATCAGATTGGTTAGTAGAATTCGCATAGTAAATTGCTTAGTCCTTAGCACAACATGTTTTCTACCTTCTCTGTTCCCATTTTTCCCATGTACTAATTCCATCTTCTACCACCTGTTTTGCTCTTAATCTAATCTAATCTCTCACAGTAGGGAGGCTGGCTCACATGACCATTTTCTCACAGACACATTCCTACACTTGCCCAGCAGGTGGTTGCCAGAGCAGTGGTGGTCCCTGAGCTCTAGGAGATGTCTGGAATAGATGTCTGAAAGCCTGGTGCCTTGAGTGGGCTTTCTTGACTTGAAAGGCAGTTGGTACCTGAACGTCTGTGCAAACCTTTGGAGGTTGGCAGGGAAGTGTTGCAAAAGCATTTGAGAGCCGCCGTGGTCAAGGTTTTCTCTAAGCGTGATCCATGGAAGCATTTCCTAGAGAAGTCTTTAGAGCATCTGCAGTCTCTGGGGCCTTTGTCTGTGATGCGCTTGATTTGTGCAGGTGATTTTCCCAGTTGCTGCTGGGGCAAGGAGTTGGGTGGAAAGTGCAGTGAAAAGCTTTCAGTCTCGCTGAGAGAAATGGAAATAACTGATGTGCTTTCTTCCACTGCAGGGCAGGAAGAGAGGGCCCAGGGCCAGGAAGGGGGTGTTGCCTATTTGTTGGTTCTAGGTGGCTGCTTTTTCAGCACTTGCTGTAGCGTGTCTGTTGGAGGATGGCAGATTGGATGGATCCTTGGTTTCATTCCTCTCAGAGTAACTCTTTTCAACTCCCCCTGTGCTTTTCGTTTCAAAGGATTGCCAGGTGGGACATGCATGGATTGTTCTCCATGGCAGTGAAGTGCAGCCCCCAGAACTGCCTCCCAACCTCCGTTGGTCCTGCCTGGCAGTGGAAGCCCATCAAACGGCGTGCAGCTAAGAGTGATGTGGAGCGCCCTGCTTCCAGCGGGGAGAGCAAGGCTGCTGCTGAAGGGCCAAGCTGTCAGGCTGATGGCAGAGCCAAGGAGCAGAAAGGAAGGATTCCCAAAATGCCAGAGTGCCCCCTTCAGCGTGGATGGCTAGAGCTTTGCAATGGGTGAGCCTGATTTCCTTCCTCTTCTTCCCTTCCTTCTCTCCCTCCTCCTTCCTTCTTTCCTCTCTTTCCTTTCCTCCTCTTGGCAGGAAGGAGAGGAAACAGACAGCTGTTGACAGCTGCCTTCTCTCAAGAGATGCCTTTCAACTGTGGACATGCCCTGCAGCTCTTGTTGGGGTTTGTGTTGCATTCTGCCTCCTGTATTTTCTTCCGCCCCAGAAACTTGCCTTTGCTAGGCAGCCACTCTCAATCTCCTTTTGCTGGGTTTCGGTACGAGTTGCCTGCGCACTTTGGTTTTGGAGCCTTCCGTCAGGCAATCGTGGGCATGAGGATGGCAGGTTTCCAAGTTGCCAGCTGCGCTTGCTTGTGACGAGCCCAGAACATAACCCCTGGGAGCCTTGGCTTTGTTTCCAAGCTTTCTTGTTGCCTTAGCACTTGTTTTGCACTTTCCTGTCAGCTTTTGCCATTTCTGCATTTGCATGAAAGCGTCTGTAAGGGTTCTTGTTGCCTCTCCAAGAGAAAAAGTCAAATTGGCGGGGCAGGGAAGGATGTGAGGAGGGACGAGGAGTTTTGGGACTGGTTGTTGTAGCTGTTTGAAGAGTGCAGTTTGTTGTTTGTGTGCAGTGTCTTAGGGCAAAGTGAGGCTTGCCAAAGGGGCAGGTGTCTGTGTGTTGTTCCAAGAGCCTTGCTGTGCCCAAGTGAAACTGGGAGGATTCCCTGTGCAGGCTGCTCTGCCCCAACTGCCTGTTAGCTGGGCTCCATTCCGTCCACCCTTCTAGATGTTAGAAAGCAAGCCAGCTTCCATCCCATTTTACTTTTTCCTTGAAATCCAAGAGAAAAAAGATGGCTAATGTCTGTGTAACCATGTGTTACAGATATGTATGTGTAACAATCCATGGATACAAATTGCCCTTGAGTACCTTTCAGGTGAGAGCGATTCTACTTCCTTGCCCTTGTGAAATGAGGACAGTTTTTTCTGCTTTGTCCGAGTGTCCTTGGGTCACAGTTTCACCAACTAAGGATGGCGACAAGCTTGTGATTGGTGTGGGAGGAAGTTCTTGTTTCTTGATTGGCCTGCTCTGTGGAAAACTTGTTTTGCAGTCCTTCACATGGTGGAAACATTAAACTTGCTGGAAAAACCTGGGAGGTGGACATGTATGTTTGGTTGAAATCTCTTCCTGGAGGCACGTGTTCATGTGCATGTAGCGTTTTTAAGGTGAAAGTGCCAGGGAAATGCTGCTTTTCAAAGGTCTTTGTGTGATGGGAAGTGGCAGTCCCTGTGCAGGTTAAGCTGCCCCGTGCTCCCTTTGGAACTCCCTGTCCTAATCTCTCTCCCTCTCAGCACCATTATCTGTCTGGTTTTCCAGGCTGTGAAGTGAAACTCTCAAGTTCTGGGAGCTTTTTGCGCTCTTTCTTGATTGCAGAGTGGTGTTTTAGCTTGAGAGCTGTGTGGTCTCTGTCTGCTCTGCCTGAAAATGCACGTGAAAGGAGTCTGCCTGGTTTGTACGCCTATGGGTGAGGTGGCCAGCTGGCCCTTTCGGTGGGGTGGCTGGTGGTGGATGGCCAGAGTGATGGTCATCAGGAATTCCTGCTGTTGGTACTTGCCCTGTATCTGCTTGGGTCCAGGGGTGGAGATGGTGATTTCTGTGGCATCTCTGGAGTCTGGCTCTTGCCGCGAGACCTTTGATGTTGCAGGGGTGGGCTGCTGTAAGCTAAGTTCAGTATGTTCAGTTTGAAACCGTTCCCTCTCATCCCATGGCTCCCCTCCCTGATCCAGAGCCCCTCCCCAGCTCTCCTGGAGCCCCTTTAGGGTCTGGAAGGGGCTCTAAGGCCCCAGAGCCTTCTCTTCTCCAGGATGAACACCCCCAACTCTCGGCAGCATCACAAATGTGCGAAGCCTGATGATGTGTGTCCCCCCGGCCCTGCCGAGGGCAGCAGGGCATTACTCACACTGCACACGCGCTTGCCCATCAGCACGGGAAAGAGCAAGCTCGTCACCTCCAAAAGGCCATTTCCTAAGGAGAAGCGAGGCCCAGCTCCCACCCAACTGCTCATGCAGAGCACAGTGTGAACAGGCTGTTCCTCCCCAGGGGCTGGTCTCAGAGAACCTCCTGGGGGCACAAGGACGCGAGCCCCAGCTGAAGGGCCAGAGCCCAGGAGGTGACCCTGTAGACAGAGGGGACGGGGGCTGGTACGCATACAATTTCCCCACCGCCTCATACACAGAGGCTTTCAGCCGCCACAAGCGCTGCCAAGCGACCAGCAGCAGGGATCCCCTGACGGGGTTTACTCCACACCAGTCCTTTGCGGGTTGCGTAGAGGACGGAGAAGGCACCAGGTAAGGTGTTCACAGCAGCATCACCCTGCTCCTTCCATCACACCCTCGAGCCCCCTCTGCTTAACGGGGATGTCCCAGGAGGACCTGGGTAGTGTCCTTACACCACCCGCCCCCCTGCAGGGCTTCTTTTCTTGTTGGTTGGGGGGGTTTTCCATCAAAAAAACCTAATTCTGCTTTTGTAGTCATCAGAGCACAGGGTCAGCCTCAAAACTGCAGTGCCCAGACGGCGAGAACCGATGGGAAGGGGAAAGGACGCTTCAAGCATTCAGCCACCAGGTCCGAGCGGTAATAAACAGCTAAAATCTTCCACGTCCTCAGGGATACCGGGAAGATGAAGCATCTCCTGGAGGGACAAACCACGACACATTGCCTTTGCAATACTTCTTCCTTTGGAGAACCTCCTCCGATTTTGGGACGGATTAAGCTCATCAGTTTGAAAGCAGAGAGCGATGCGGCTGCTGACCCGCACCACAGCCAAACCACCGCATCAGTCGGCCCAGGAGAGCAGACCTTCAGGCGAGAAGCAGCACCGGGAAGGCTGATCCCACCCACGGCAACAGAGGGCACGGCCCCAAAAGCACCAGCTTTCCCCCAAAGGTGAGGAGAGGAGAGACCGCATCACCGGGAAGGAATCACCTCACATGATGGTAACTGCCATTACAGAAACAACACCACACGGTTATTTATACAAGCATTCCAACACGGGGCTTCCAAACCAGCTATTGGGCAATTTTTCCTCTGCGATGGTCAGTGAAAGACCTGAAATGCCACTCCAGCTCTGGAGCGTAAGCTGCCGGGGGGGGGGGGGAGGAATGAAAGGAAAGGGGAAACCCCATGTTTAAACTAATCTAGCTGGGTCTGAGCGTAACAGAGCGAGGATCGACACAAGCTCTTCATTGGGCAGACGCCCGGAGGCAGCGCCTGCGGCAGAGCAGCAATAATCTCCTACTTCGCTATTACTGGGATTCTCGCTGCTGAACAACGTCCTGGTTGTCCCTTCAGGATTTTGGGACAATCCCTTGGAGGTTTTGGTGCTCTGATACCCAGCCTGGCCAGAGTCTTCTTCCTCCAGCGACTCTAAGTGAGCTAAAACCCACAGTGATACGTCAACCTCTTTTTCAATGACAAAAAAAAATAAATCACTCTCATTACCAGATCAAGTTTCATTCCAGGAAGGCTCTTCAAATAATTTAAATATTCACTTTAATAAAAAGAAATAAATACTTATCTTTTCACATTATAAAAATCCCTGGAGACAGCAAAAAACAAACCAACCCCAACCACAGGGGGTTCTCTTGCAAATCAAAAGACGGTAAATGCTTTCTGTTGATGGTCATCACAAATCCGGTTGTAGGAATCAAGTAGGTGGTGGATTATTCCAGAAACAGAAGAAAACTCTCTTGGAGGAAACAGTAGTTCAGCACCTTGTTGTTGGGAAGATAAATTCAGCTCACACAACTGTGACCACCACCAGATGAGTCCCATTTGTCCACAAGGTGGCCACGTGCGCTGCAAGGTGTGAGCAGCCCTCTCTGTGATGGCAGTTCTCAGCATTTGTTCTTAACCTTCCCTTGGCCAGGTGACACCAACCTTTCTGGCTTGCACTTAAGGTGTATTAGCTAATTTCAAAGAGAGTTACTGTCTCCAAAATAGGGGCAGGCGGGGGGTGGGGGGAAAGAACAATCTTAACCACTACTTCTTAACCTACAGAGAAAAATTTTTTTCTTAACCTACAGAGAAAAATTTCTAATACCAATAAGGTATTAGTAAAGTAACTAGAAGAAGAGCTGGTCACCCAAAGGTGATCCCAAGGCTACTCCTGTCGTGCATGTCTCACAGCAGCTCTTGATGGAGTATTTCCCACACCATCTTCTTGCGGAAGTAAGGCATGTGGGTCTGAAAAGAAAAGAAAACTCCATTAAATACACCTCATGGCAGAAAGAGACACAAAATACCAATAAACACCCAGTTAATTCTTTACTGTGAAGTTCCTTTTAAGAACTGTCAACACTTGCCCTTCGGGTACAGCCTGGCTTTCACCCACACAGCTCCTAAGAGGGCGGCATGACACCAAAACCAGATCTCCTTGACTACACAACAGCTTACAAGCACTTTCACAGAAGAGCACTGCCTTGGAAAAGAACCAGGGTCTTCATTGGTCAAAAGCTGAGACCCATTTCTCCCAAAGATCTGAAGGCCAGATCCCACAAACCCACTGGCTGCGGTATCTCGCCCAAGAGGAATCTCACTGGGAGCAGATACCTCAGCCGCTGCGTAACTTCCCTGGCTCTTGTCTCTATGCGGAAGAGGCTGGAGCTGTTTAGAACCTTCACTCACCTGTGTAAAGGTCATCGGTTTGTCTCTGCAGATGTAATCTGCGTATTTGCAGGTAAACACGCCGCAGTCGCTTCCATTCGATTGCTGAGGGATTTCCTAACGAATGCAAAGAAGATGGAGAATTTGCCTCTATCTTCAAGGAAAAGCAACTTGGAAGTAGCACCCATTACCAAAAATACCCTAACCAGACACTCCTGAACTTGCACCATCCCCAATAACTGCTCCCCAACACAAGGAACAGACCCCAGGAACTGCACATCATCCCTCCCCTGGGCTTCCTACGCTCGGATGTTACAATCCAAATTCCTCGCAGGCTGATAAGGGACAGCAGGCTTCCTCCCTGCAAGGTGTCTTGAGGTTTGTACAGTGTCTTTCTGAAGTGACGTTCCTTAAATCGAGTCTTTAGGTGCTGCTTTTCACTATTAACTTGTTGAGAAACATCAGCTCAACCCCTTGCTTTGTCACGTGCCAGGATTTGGGCTGCAAGCCAGAAGCCTACGTTCTCTGACAACTGCTAAAGAGACTTTAAATTGGACTTGTGAAATGGGGGCAAAGCCAAATTCACCTTAACGTGGCAGAGGAATTAAAAAAAACCCAAGAAAGTATTCAGCCAGCAAGGAGAGGCACTGTTCAAAGATTTCATCCCAGCCTGGTTTCCTGGTCCTCTTGCAGCCCGATGTGGTGCCATAAGAAGGTGCTTATGGCTGTTCTCTAAAGTCCTGGCCTTATGAGAAAGCGTTAAGAGCTCTGTGACAAGGAGTTCTAGTTCACATTTCAAGTGCAAGTAGTGTTCGCTTACATGGGGCTCCATGCTGTGAATAGTCCACTCTGAAGCATTCAGCTTCACGTGTCTTTTTTCGCAGCTTTCTTCTTGCAGGTATTTGCTGTTTAAAACAAAAGAAAAATCACTCTTCATCGCTGTAATTTAGGCCAAGAAAAAAAAGGCTGCTGAAAGATCCCAGGAAGACGAATGGCAGGAGAGTAAAGTGTCAGAGGATCCTCCCAGCAGCTGCTTTAAGGCATTGGGAGGAAAAATCCAAATCTTAAATTTACAAACACTGTGAGAGGCTGTGAGCTTATGACCAGCAATGAGACCAACAATTCCAACAGAGGCTTCCACAACAGCCTAAGTTCAGTGCTTAGTAGAGGTCAAAAAACCCCAAATGACATGTTATCAGAGGAAGAACAGAAAAACCAAGCAAGGAACCCTCATGTCGTCATTCCACCCTGTGCCTGAATCCCACAGACTGCGTGCACCTCTGGACGAATAAATACAAAAGCTTTTGGGCCAGTAGCTCTGTCCGAGGAAGTTTCCAGGCCACCACTTGCTGGAAAAAAGGACCGGATGCAGACCTGTTCTTATACCCTTTCCCAGGCAGCTGCTGTTAACTGGTCAGGAGAGCACCGCACTAAACCAACGCTTGGTTTCTCTCTGTGGGGCCGCTCTCCTTTTTCTTGGGCTACAAAGCTGTTGCATTAAGGGTTGTTACTCCATCCACATCGGTGGCATAGACTTCTAAGGATGCCTGCTGGCACAACATGAAAACCTGTTCCCGTTCCATTGGAGAGGTGTGCGTGCCAGCCGACACAGCTGGAAAAGCTTGCTACACGGTACCTGTCTTGAGCGAGAATGTCAGAATGACAAAGAACACCCAGTGGCATCTTGAAACACTTCTTCCCTGAAACGCTTCCCTTTCGTCAACAGCCCGGTTTTATCAATCACTAACAAAGTTGGTGCCCATGTGCCACGGGGCTACCATGTCTTTGTCTGGGATATAGGGGGAAGGTGGCAGAAGCCAGGCACCCAAGACACTGGGTGGAGGGGATGATGTGAGACTAGGTAAGGAGTCACTGTCAGACAACTCGCAGCAAGCGAATCCAGGATTTCTGCTTTGTTATCTACAAGAAATGGGAAAACTTGCAGTCGCGTCACAGGGGCAAAATCCAAAAACCTTCTCCTAATTCACAACACAAAAGCAGTGACTGAGCAGTTACTTACAGCAGAGTCTCACAAATCTGGTCCTCTTCTTGTCCCAGGGAGTCAAAGTATTTGACCGTCTTCTTTCTGGTGTCGATGACCTGTTATCAAAAGGTGACTGTTAGACAAAGTGCACCCCTGTGCTGCACAAACCTTAATGACTTTTCTCGCTAGCTTTTTCTCCCCACCCAGTTCTAAAGAACAAGCCCGTCTGACTCACCGCTAGCGTCCAGTGCAAGCGCAAGTTAATGGGCACTAAGAGGATGTCCTTCTCGAAGAGATCCACGTGCCTGGTCCATCTTCCTACTGCTTTGTAGCCTCCAGAAGTTAGTTTTTGGTAAAAGAAAGAACTAAAAGCATGGACTGATGGATACCCTGCCTGCTTGCTTCTTTCCATGACAAGACCCATGTAGAAATTAATGACCTGTACCATAAAGAGGAAGCTTGAGATGTAAAACAAGACACTAGCTTACCAAATGAAAAACACAGCAATGTGTCTTTTCTGGCCACCCTTAAGTACGCAGCTGAGAGAACTCCAGCCTCAGCTGTCAGCTTTTGTTGTGAGAATTTCACACTTGGTTACATCTGCAGGTTGACAAAAACACCTGCCACCCACTCCAATAACCTAGACTAACTCCTGGAAGCTGCACAAGACAAGAAGTAAAGGAACTTCCAGAAGCACTGGACCCTTAAGTACCTAAAATAAGAACTGTGCAGAGATTTCTGGGCTCTGCAGTGCAGCTCACCAAATAACTTTGCAAAGACTTCTGTACACGGTGAAGGGGTATTTTGAAATAAACGCTCCATTAGAAGATCCTTGTGCTGCAGCTAGTTTTACCTCATCGTTTAGCCAGCAAAGATTCCTTAGGGTGCGGATGTCCTCGCGAGTCACCCTTAGTTTGAAGGCACTGCTCATGACCTCATCTGGCTCACCTTTGCCTAATGCGGCAATGACCTCTCTCTCCGTGGCCTGAAAGGAAAAATTAAATGGGGAAGGACTTGTGAAACAGAGCATCCAGCATGCCAACCTGTGGGCAGCTTTCAACTCAAACACGGCCTGGAAATGAAGCTCAGATGACAGAGCAACTGGCTTTGCTGGCTTTCGGCTAAGGTAGCAATCGCCCTTTTTTGTTGCTTGGTTGGTTTCAGCATCCTAACTTGGAACTTTAGGGCCCAGGTTTGCTTCGATTTGTTTTCGCCAAGGAAGCTGAGATAAAACACCGAGACTGGCAAACACACAGCAAACGCCTCTCCCGTGTGATGCTGTAGCCCTCGCAATGCTGAGGTTTAAGCCAACCGCAGCAGGCATTCTCCATGCCAAGGCAGCTGAGTCAGGAGCCTGAAAGAATGTGAGGGTGAGGGAACTTCAAGGGACCTGAAGCACCAGCAAAGGGGGAAACTGAGGCAGCTACACTGGAGTCAGACAATCGGGAGTCCAGGTTGTGCATGCGACTGGTTGCAATTTGGACGTTTCCATCTAAGTCTGCTTAAGGAACGCAAATAAACCACTAGGTCTGTTGGTATAAAATACTCTGAACTGCAATAGCATCTTCTTCTCGGTTGAAGGTGGGCTAGCAGGATAAGAAAACCCCTGGTTTTCCTTGTACTGAGCATCACCCCGCAGACTTTGTAAACTCTGGACTTTCTAGCCCTTTCCAAGTCAATCCTCTGTAGGCAAAAAAGGGAGCGCTCAGTTAGACTACACCTACACCTCCCAAGAACAAAAGCCGTCAAAATTCAGACAAGCAGGGGAACCTCAACTCCCCCTCCCTGTTGCATAGCGTAACTAAGTTAACTCCTGTGACCAGTGCTACATGCAGCGCAACCATGCCCAGTGCGCATCCACGGCTCGGTGAGATCCTGAGGACGTACGCACGCAAGATGCTCAGGTCCCCCACAAGCAAGGCAACACCATGGATCAGGAAAAGCTTCTCTTTCAAGTTCTATCTTCATGGTAGGACAGGTTGAGAGGCAGATCCCATATAACTGTATGAATCCGGTTAGCACTGCTCTGGGAGACTGTTGTTAAACCTGGACTCATTTTTGCCCGAGTAACAGAAGCCCCACAAACCCTTAGGTTAGAGCACAACTGAAGGAGCGCGTGGAGCATAAGATGCTTAAATCCTGTAAATCCTTCACACCAGCTTTAGTGCTGACCTTTGCACTGGGAAGTCAGAGCTGCAGACACTCCCTAACGGGTTAAACCCCAGTTCTTCAGATTTCAAAAAGCCTTAAGAACCACCTATAACAAATGGGGTTCCTTGCAGCTGTTTCACAGCCTTCAGTTTTGTCCAACAGCCTGTCAGCTACGGTACCTCTGTGAGCGGAGTAAAGCCGCCTGCTCTTTTTTGCAGCCTTGGGAGTTTCTTTTCTTCCACATCAAGGGCGGGTGACTTTTTGGCCCCAGCAGGTGACAGAGGTACTTGGGATAATACATCTTCTGAGATCTGACCTCCACGCTGTTCCTGTTAGACAAAAGGACGTCAAGCTAGCAATCCAGCACAGATTTTTTTGCTAGGGGATAGTACAGAAGATCTTCCTCAGGTCTAAAACTGGAAGGGCTTTTGTACACACAGCCAACCAGCAAACTCCAAAGGTACTTTTTGTCGAGGACTGCATTCCAACTGCGCACCCATGGAGTGCTGCACTCAAACTAAACGGAGGCAATAGAGACAGAAAGTTAGTTTGCCTTGGAGTAGCATTAAGAACCCCAGCAAAGCCTCCACGTGTAGGCAGCAAGTTGAGACTGAGATTACTATTTCTGATTTCCATGACTAAAATTTAATTTTGATCTCAATCCTGACCAGGGATGAAAGTCAAAGAGATGTACTTCCTATCTCACAAAACAAGACACCACTAAAGACACCACAGGCCAGCTTTGCAGGTCAACTAAGCCTGTGCGGTAAAAGCTTTGAGGCTGTACCGAGCACATTAAAGGGGAAGAAGAAAAATAGCGGGAAACCCTTTGTGATAGTGCTACTCAACAAATCATGTTCCCGCTTTCCTTGGGGAAAACGACCTGGACAAATACAGATACTGTTGAGTAAGTACTGAAAGTGAGGAGCGCAAAAATTTCTCATCACCAATAGCTAAATTTTCCTAAAACCCAAAATAATGAATAACACAAGCTTACCCCTGCAACAGCTTGTTTCTCTGCTGCGTCCTGTTCCAGAGACTCTTCTGCTGGTGGGGAGCCCCTGCAAGGAGAGGGGGAGAGAGAGAGCAGTGAGCTGTGTACCTGTACTGTCCCACGGAATTCTCAAGAATTCACCTTCGGGATAAGAAATGCTTTTTCAAGGCTCCTGCTGACTGGAGCCGCGGTTGCACACGTGTGACAACATCCTCTCAGCTTCCAGCACGATTCTTTCGGAGCAGCAAGACTGGGATAGAATGAAGAAGCTGGGAGCTTTGTAAATTCCTTCCCATCTACCCGTGCAAGACTCCTTTGGTTTCTCTTCATCAGTTTCATTCTTTGGAAAACAGGGAAGCAACCAGCACTTCCTCTGTCAAGTGCTCTGGGATCTACCGGTGATAAATGCTGCATGCTAGGTGTTCTGCTGCAAGGTATAACATGAACGCCTGCAACTATACCTGCAGCCAAATAGAGTTAGCTTACGGAAACTAAGACCAGCACAGGGAACTACAAATGGGACAGCCACAGGATATTTACTTGCCTTCTGTAGGCTAGTCAAGAGAGTGACTGTCCCCATTTGGAGAGGATTATCAGTAAAACCACGCAGACTCTGAAGAGCAAACAAATGCACAGACGTTAAAGTTACCCGTATACACACGTGCCTTCTTCAAAAACGAGAATTTGCCTTGTCACCAAAGACCCCCTTTTCCAGGAGGGAGACCTACAACAGACTCTCACGGTATTCTCCACTTTCAGTCCAGCGTCGTAAGAGTAGTATCACAAGCTTTGTCAAATGACTTCCGTTGGTAGTTAAATCCACAAAAAAAGGCAAGAAAACGTCCCTTTTACTTGAACCCATCCTACTCTCTCAGTTCCTTTCTTTCCTTCTCTCCCCTCGAGCTTAGGTGAACCACTGACGATTTAAGCACAGAAAGAACAGTGCCGCACAGCTAAATAGAGCGCTACTGTTTCAAGTGGGGAGAAGAATAGGGACGGAAAGAGACATGCACACAGAGCCAAAAGAAACAAGAACCATGATTAAAAGAGATGCTACCTGGTCATAAGATCTCCCTGAGACGGCTCTGGGCAGCAAACATCTAGCCATTTGATATCTGCACAGAAAAACAGCAGTATTAAAAAATAAGTCAACTTTCAATTTTACTTTTCAAGTCAAAAGAAGTACAGAAGCCAGAGTTTTCTAAGGTAGGTGAAACCTAAGAAAAATCAGGCATATTAAATACTTCTGCAACGTGCGATACCTGTCCTTCTCTTTTCTGCTGCAGTCTCGGCAGGATCATCCGCAGGTGTACAAATGCTGAGGAAAGAACACACAGAAGAGTGGTTTGAAACTTCCTTCAGTTTCTACCAGGCTGACTTCCCTCCACAGGACCCAAACTTCCAAAGTTACTTTTCATAGCCCAAAGGTTTCCCCCTCCGAGCGCCCCTGGCATCATCTCAGGCACACACACGCCAACTGCCACCGCTGAGCATCCCCCAGCAACACCCCCCAACCTCTCCCAGGCAACGGACCGCTCACATACAGCTAATTATCCCACTACAGCATACTAGGCCTCTTTTCCTCATTCTGTTAACACTTTCTAACCTTTGACATTTGTTCCCATCACCAAAAACTTGCGGAAGTTAATATGTCATGTTTCCCTCTTTCCTCAAGGAAAGCAGCGTACCAGCAATTCCTAAGCCATCCGAGTTCATCAGTCACTACGCTGAGTTGCAAAGAAAAGACTAAGTAGGACAGGAAAGAAAAGGTGGGAAAGCAACTCATGCATACACCCACTTCAATAACTCACGGCTAAAGCAGTGCCCGTGAACTAGGTCTTGAAATGATTCTCAGCTGCACCCTTTCTTATTAAGCCTAAGTCCAAATACTAGATCAGTTGATAACAACGATAAAATCCAGTAAAACTTTTTACTTTGGGAATGGAGCACAAAGGTTGTTCCCAGTTGGTTTTTTCCTCTGTTTGTCTCCCAAAATGCCATGACAGACGGCAAGGATTCTTGCAAGAATTCTTTGGTATTTCTTACACAAAATAATTTCTTTCAAACCGTTATGCTCCCGAACCCTGCGAGCCCACGCCAAGCCCTGCCACCCCGCAGGGGGGGCTCTGGGTGGGCAGAGAGGCCGAGCCCAGCCCAGGAGCGTGGCGGGAACCCCAGGGCGAGACACCCCACTGCGCCCCAGCCCACAGAGCGGCTAACGGCTCAAGCCCCTCAGGCCGAGGCGGTGGGGCCGACGCTCCCGCTCCGCGCAAGCAAGCCCCGGGGGAGTTCCGCAGCCCCCTGAGCCGGGGCAGGCCATGGGTGACGGGCTTGGGCGATGGGGAGATGGGACGGGGCGAGGCCCTCGGGCAGCCCGGAGGCGGCGGGGCTGCTCGCTGATCTGGGTGGCGGCCTCTTGGGCGGCGGCGAGACCCTCGGGCGGCACGGGGCGGCAGCGGCGAGGAGGGTGCCGAGGGCCCCCAGCAGCCATGGGGACAGAGGCCTCGCGCCGGCACGCGGTGGAAGGGTGCCCGGCCCGCGCACCCAGCACCGCCTCCCTATTGGCTGCCGGGGAGCGCCCCCCGCCCCTCGCAGATGGAGGGGAGGGACGGGGAGGCGGCGGGGCGCACGCATGCGCCATCTTGGCGCTGCCTGAGGGAGGCGGTAGCAGCCGCCCAGCCCTCCGCCGCCTCCTCCCGGCTTGGGCCGGGCCTGTGCTGGCTCACCCCCCTCCAGGCGAGGAACTTTCCCTCCCAGAAAGCCCGGAGCCGAGGCCTGGAGGGACGTGGAGGGGGACGGGCCCGTCTCCCTTTAGGGAGAGGCCCAACAGAGGCCAGAGGGACCTCTCGGGGGACCCACAGAGGCCCGGGGGCCTCCATGGAGGACCCAGAGGCTGGAGAAGCCCTTCCGCCTCCCGCAGGACGGAGACGGGCATCACCGCCCGCCCACGCGGGCTCTTGCGCGCCCCCTGCTGCCTCCTCTGCTCTCAGGCGGTGAGGGAATGGCATTGCCGGGCTTACCCAGCGCTATCGAGGTAGCGCAGCCACCGCTTTTTGCCCATGTGCTGGGGAGCCGCGGTGCCTGCGCCCGGCTCCACCATGGCAGCGGTGCAACTAGGGACGCGGACGCTGCATTCGACCATGGTGACGAACCGTGATGTAGCAGCGGCCAAGGGCCCGCTGCAGGGAGCCCGGCTAAAGCGGCTGCTCTGGGGCTGGCAAGCAGGCTGGCGAGTGCTGGGGCTGGCTCCTGGTGGCCTTGGCTGGCTCTCGGGGGCAATCCCTTGCCCTGCCCCGCTGTTAAAGGTTTTTTTTTTTTAATACAGTGCTTCCTAATGGTTTATCAGCTGTTGCCTCTGGGGTGGAAATGTGCACGTGTTGCTGCAGCCACGTCCCGGAGAGACTTTTCTCTCCTGGAGAGGCACATGAGGCGTGAAAACGAAGTTTTAAGTCTAAGAGGAGCAAAGGGGGCAGAGGAAAGTGCTCAGGGCAGGAATGGCCGTTTGGAGCAGCCCTTGTCACAGGAGGTCCCACTAGCTTTTTATGCCTGCAGGGAGTCTTAAGGGATGGTGGGGTCTGGTTTAATGAAAACGACCTTCCTCGTTCCTTTAGGAACTGAATTGCCACTTCACTTATGCTCCAGGGCTCTGGCCAAGGAAGATGCCTGAGCGCTGGATGCAGAAGTGGATGTGGCAGAGGGCTTGCAGGCAGGCTGCAGGCAGGGTGGGTGGTGGAAGCAGCCCGGCAGAGGGCAGGGCAGCCCCATGCAGGGCCTGCAACTTGGAGACGAGTTGCCTTCTCCCTCCCTCTCCTCTGCCCATCCCGTGTGTCTTATGTGAATCCTGCCGCCGAGAGCTGGAGGGGGCGCAGGGCGTTTGTTTGAGTTCCTGGGTAAGGAAAAATGCGAGGGTTTTCTCGGTTTAGCTCTGTGAAGCCAAAACTCATCTGCAACACTCCTGTTTCTGGCCACAGCAGAGAGAAAGCCGGAGCGCTGAACCCACCGGACAATATTCTAGAAAAGGGGGAAGGGTGATCTTTTGGGGAAGGGGTCTTCCCTGCCCCCAAGGCCAATGTGGCACACATGAGACTCATACAGCTGCCCTGTGGCACAGGGTGATGCTGAGGCTTCTCTCCTGCCTTGGGACCCCCTACCCTGGGCACAGGTGTGGAGCCAGCCCTGGGGCTGCAGGATTCCTCTGCCAGGCATGTCCCCCCAGCCACAGTTTCTCCCACCCTGCAGCAGAGCCCACGACAGGACAATTCTCAGAAAAAGCAGAGAAATCTTCTCTGGGAATTGTGTTATTCTAAAGCAGCTCCTCTGTGCTTCCTGGTAACACCACTTCCTTGTCCTCAGCAGGAAAGGGATTTTAATGCTGTTAAATGATTTTAAAACACCTGTGTGAATGGCTTTGTGTGTGCCGGAAAAGTACCAGACAGTGATGGCAGGGTCAGCGTGGCTGCGGTGCCTGTCCAAAGATTTTGTCCCAGTCGGATTCCTTTGTGCGTGGTGTTTGGTGTGGAGACTGTTGTGATCTCTAAACATCAATAACCAAACACATGAAGAAGTTAGAGATTCACTAAATTAATGCCACCAGACTGAGAGTCTTTCTTTTTGGAGTGGAGTCTCTTGTTGCACCTTACATTAAATGCTTTTTTATTTTTCCCTCTCTGTCTCCTGTATATGGCAAAAAATTCCCATTTTTCTAAAGGCAAATAAACAACAGCTGAATGTGCGAGAGGCTGTACGTGGGAGCAATCTGAAGACATATGGAAATTGTGAAAGCTGCGTGGCGCCAAATGGTAAAGGGTGTTTATGAGGCAGGAGGCTCCAGGAAAACCCGCAGCCCCGAGGTCTGTGGGGCCAAGCCAGAGGTTCCCAGAGAGCTTTAGAACAACGCACAGGTTTCCCTCCCGGCTCTTTGGGTGTGGGATCAATCTCCAGACATATGGAAATTTTGAGGCTGCAGGGGCACAAGGTGGTACAGGGTGGTTTTGAGGCTGAAGGCGGCAATAAAGTCCGCAGCCCTAACGTCTGTGGTGCCATGCAAGCGGTTCCCAGAGAGCTTTAGAACAAGCCACATTTTTCCCTCCGTGCTCTTTGGGTATGCGAGCAATCTCCAGACATATGGAAATTTTTCCTGCTGGCGCGGCACCAGGTGGTACTGGGTGGTTTTTAGGCTGAAGGCGCCAGGAAAGCCCACAGCCCCAAGGTCTGTGGGGCCATGCAAGTGGTTCCCAGAGAGCTTCAGAACAAAGCACATGTTTCCCCCTGGGTCTTTGGTTGTGGGAACAATATCCAGACATATGGAAATTTTGGAGGCTGCAGTGGCGCCAGGTAGTACTGGGTGGTTCTGAAGCTGAAGGCGCCGGGAAAGCCTGGAGACCCAAGCTCCGCAGGGTCATGCAAGCGGTTCCCAAAGAGCTTTAGAAGACGCCACATTTTTCCCTCCTGGCTCTTTGGGTGTGGGAGCAATCTGCAGACATATGGAAATTTTGGAGGCTGGCGCGGCACCAATTGGGAAAGGATTCTTTTGAGGCTGAAGGCAGCAGGAAAGCCTGGAGCTACAATGTCTGAGGAGTCATGCAAGCGGTTCCCAAAGAGCTTTAGAAGAAGCCACAGCTTTCCCTGCTGGATCTTAGGGCGTGGGACCAATGTCCAGACATATGGAGATTTTGGAGGCTGGCGCAGCGCCAAGTGGGAAAGGGTGGTTTTGAGGCTGAAGGCAGCAGGAAAGCCTGCAGCCCCCAGGTCTGTGGGGCCATTAAAGCGGTTCCCAAAGAGCTTTAGAAAAAGCCACAGTTCTTCTCCCTGCTGGCTCTTTGGGCATGGGAGCAATGTCCAGACATATGGGAATTTTGGAGGCTGGCGTGGCGCCAAGTGGAAAAGGGTAGTTTAAAGGCTAAAGGCAACAAGAAAGCCCGCAGCGCAAATGTCTGTGGGGCCATTCAAGCGGTTCCTAAAGAGGTTTAGAAGTAGCCCCAGTTTTCCCTGCTGGCTCTTTGGGCGTAGGAGCAATCTATAGACATATGGAAATTTTGGAGGCTGGCGCAGCGCCAAGTGGGAAAGGCTGAAGGCAGCAGGAAAGCCTGGAGCTCCAAGGTCTGTGGGGCCATGCAAGCGGTTCCCAAAATGCCTTTAGAACAATACATAGTTTCACCTTCTTGCTGATTGGGCGTTGGAGCAATCTCCAGACATATGGAAGTTTTGGAGGCTGGCATGGTGCTAAGTGGTAAAGGGTGGTTTCAGGGTGAAGGCAACAAGAAATTCGGCAGCCCCAAGATCTGTGGGGCCATGCAAGCGGTTCCCAAAGACCTTTAGAAGAAGCCACAGTTGTCCCTCCTGGCTCTTTGTGCGTGGGAGCCATCTCCAGACATATGGAAATATTGGAGGCTGGCGCGGCGCCAAGTGGTAACATGGTTTTTTGAGGCTGAAGGCAGCAGGAAAGCCTGCAGCCCCCAGGTCTGTGGGGCCATGCAAGCGGTTCCGAAAGATCTTTAGAACAACACACAGTTTTTCCTGCTGGCTCTTCTGGCGTGGGACCAATGCCCAGACATACGGAAAATTTAGAGGCTGGCGCGGCGCCAAGTGGGAAAGGGTGCTTTTGAGGCTGAAGGCAAGAGGGAAGCCTGCAGCCCCCAGGTCTGTGGGGCCATGCAAGCGGTTCCCAAAGACCTTTAGAAGAAGACCCAGTTTTCCCTGCTGGCCCTTTGGGCGTGGTAGCAATCACCAGACGTATGGAAATTATGGAGGCTGGTGCGGCGCCAAGTGGGAAAGGGTGGTTTTGAGGCTGAAAGCGCCAGGAAAGCCCGCAACCCAAATGTATTTGTGGCCATGTAGGCCGTTCCCAAAGAGCTTTAGAAGAAGCCACAGTTTTCCCTGCTGACCCTTTAGGCGTGGGAGCAGTGTCTAGACATATGGGAATTTTGGACGCTGACGCAGCGCCAAGTGGGAAAGGGTGGTTTTTGAGGTTGAAGGCAGGAGGAAAACCTGGAGCTCAAAGGTCTGTGGGGCCACGCAAGCGGTTGCTAAAGAGGTTTAGAAGTAGCCCCAGTTTTCCCTGCTGGCTCTTTGGGCATGGGAGGAATCTCCAGACATATGGGAATTTTGGAGGCTGGCGCGGCGCCAAGTGGGAAAGGGTGGTTTTGAGGCTGAAGGCAAGAGGGAAGCCTGCAGCCCCGTAGTCTGTGGGGCCATGCAAGCGGTTCCCAAAGACCTTTAGAAGAAGCCAGAATTTTCCCTGCTGGCCCTTTGGGCGTGCAAGGAATCTCCAGACATATGGAAATTGTGGAGGCTGATGCGGCGCCAAGTGGGAAATGGTGGTTTTGAGGCTGAAGGCAGGAAGAAAGCCTGGAGCCACAAGGTCAGTGGGGACAGCCAAGCGGTTCCCAAATGTTTTTAGAACAAGGCATAGTTTTCCCTGCTGGCTCTTTCGGCATGGGAGCAATTTCCAGACATATGGAGATTTTGGAGGCTGGCACGGCGCCAAGTGGGAAAGTGTTTTTTTGAGGCTGAAGGCAACAAGAAAGCCTGCAGCCCCAAGATCTGTGGGTCCATGCAAGTGGATCCCAAAGAGCTTTAGAACAACACACATTTTTCCCTGCTGGCTCTTTGGGTGTGGAGCAATCTCCAGACATATGGAAATTTTTGTGCCTGGTGCAGCGCCAAGTGGGAAAGGGTGGTTTTGAGGCTGAAGGCAGCAGGAAAGCCTGCAGCACAAAGCTTTGTGGGGCCATGCAAGCGGTTCGCAAAGGGTTTTAAAACAACACACAGTTTCACGTTCTTGCTCATTCGGCATGGGAGCAGTGTCCAGAAATATGGAAATTTTGGAGACTGGCGAGGCGTAAAGTGGGAAAGGGTGATTTTGAGGTTGAAGGCACCAGGAACCCAGCAGCCCAAACGCCTGTGGGCCATGCAAGCGGTTCCTAAGAGATTAAGAATAACACACAGTTTCACCTCCTTGCTCATTGGGCGTGGGAACAATGTCAAGACATATGGAAATTATGGAGGCTTGCGCAGCGCCAAGTGGGAAAGGGTGGTTTTGAGGATGAAGGCAGGAGGAAAGCCCGCAGCCCCATAGTCTGTGGGGCCATGCAAGCCGTTCCCAAAGAGATTATGAACAACACACAGTTTCACCTCTTTCTTCATTGGGAGTGCGAGAAATGTCCAGACATATGGAAATTTTGTTGGCTTGCGTGGCGCCAAGTAGGAAAGGGTTGATTTGAGGCTGAACGCACCAGGAAAGCCCGCAGCACAAGTGTATTTCTGGCCATGCAGGCGTTTCCCAAAGAGCTTTAGAAGAAGCCACAATTTTCCCTGCTGGATCTTTGGGCTTGGGAGCAACCTCCAGACATATGGAAATTTTGAGCTCTGGCGCGGTGCGAAGTGGGAAAGGGTGGTTTTGATGCTGAAGACAGCAGGAAAGCCCGCAGCCCCTATGTCTGTGGGGCCATTAAAGCGGTTCCCAAAGAGCTTTAGAAAAAGCCACAGTTCTCCCTGCTGGCTCTTTGGGCATGGGAGCAATGTCCAGACATATGGGAATTTTGGAGGCTGGCGTGGCGCCAAGTGGAAAAGGGTAGTTTAAAGGCTAAAGGCAACAAGAAAGCCCGCAGCGCAAATGTCTGTGGGGCCATTCAAGCGGTTCCTAAAGAGGTTTAGAAGTAGCCCCAGTTTTCCCTGCTGGCTCTTTGGGCGTAGGAGCAATCTATAGACATATGGAAATTTTGGAGGCTGGCGCAGCGCCAAGTGGGAAAGGCTGAAGGCAGCAGGAAAGCCTGGAGCTCCAAGGTCTGTGGGTCCATGCAAGCGGTTACAAAACAGCTTTAGAACAACACATAGTTTCACTTACTTGCTCATTGGGCGTGGGACCAATCTCCAGACATATGGAAATTTTGGACGCTGGCGTAGCGCCAAGTGGGCAAGGGTAGTTTTGAGGCTGAAGGCAGCAGGAAAGCCTGCAGCCCCCAGGTGTGTGGGGCTACACAAGCGGTTCCCAAAGAGCTTTACAACAAGGCATAGTTTTCCCTGCTGGCTCTTTGGGCGTGGGACCCATCTCCAGACATATGGCCATTTTTGTGCCTGGCGCGGTGCCAAATGCTAAAGGGTGTTTTTGAGGCTGAAGGCAGTAGGACAGCCTTGAGCTCCAAGGTCTCTGGGGCCATGCAAGCGGTTCCCAAAGAGCTTTAGAAGAAGGCATAGTTTTCCCTGCTGGCTCTTTGGGCGTGGGACCAATCTCCAGACATAAGGGAATCTTGGAGCGTTGTGCGGCGCCAAGTGGGAAAGGGTGGTTTTGAGGCTGAAGGCAACAGGAGAGCCCGCAGTACCAAGGTGTGTGGGGCCAAGCAAGTGGTTCCCAAAGAGCTTTAGAAGAAGCCAAAGTTTTCCCGCCTTGCTCTGTGGGCGTGGGAGCAGTCCCCAGACATCTGAAAATTTTGGAGGCTGGCACAGCGCCAAGTGGGAAAGGCTGCTTTCAGGGTGAAGGCAACAATACAGACCGCAGCCCCAAGGTCTGTGGGGCCATGCAGGCGGTTCCCAAAGAATTTTAAAAGAGGACAAAATTTTCCCTGCTGGCTCTTTGGGCGTGGGACAAATCTCCAGAGATATGGCCGTTTTTGTTCCTGGCGTGGCGCTAAGTGGGAAAGGGTGGTTTTGAGGCTGAAGGCAGCAGGAAAGCCTGCAGCCCCCAGGTGTGTTGGGCTACGCAAGCGGTTCCCAAAGAGCTTTAGAACAAGGCATAGTTTTCCCTGCTGGCTCTTTGGGCGTGGGACCAATCTCCAGACTTATGGCCATTTTTGTGCCTGGCGCGGCGCCAAGTTGGAAAGGCTGGTTTGTTGGAGTGGCAGACGGACCCGGAGTAACGATGGAATCTCAATATGCGTATGATCGTTCTCTCCCTTTATTCAAGTTCTCACAAAATATACATAGACAGGCAATAAGAGCACGCACTAGCGGCAGCTATATGATTGGCTTACAGTCTCTGTTCACACGCTGTCCATACAGTTCATTCACAGATCAGGTTGGTTACAGGAATTCACATAGTAAATTGCTTAGTCATTAACGCAACATATTTTCTACCTTCTCAGTTCCCGTTTTTCCCATGTACTAATTCCATCTTCTACCACTTGTTTTGATCTTAATCTAATCTCTCCTAGTAGGGAGGCTGGCTCACGTGACCATTTTCTCTCAGACACATTCCTACAATACCCCCTTTTTCTTCTTGAGCCAGCCAGACCTTATGCATGGCATTTTCAATCATGTCAGTCACTTTGCGGAGAACACATGAGGCTACCATAATCAATAATAATATAACCAACAGTAGCATGAGCCCTTGCTTTATTAAGTCTGGTAACCATCCCGTTATACCCCATGAGTTTGACCAATCATCAAAACCATTTTTTGACCGCTTTTAATTTGGACATGTTATCCTTCTTGTGACGCTCTTAGTAGGTTACCTACTAAACACAATTAAAAACATAATCAAAAAGAACCCTGCTAAGGCAATAAATACCCAGATCCCTAATTTTAGCCCAGAAAGCCAATTTCTTTGGATTTACCCACGAGAAATCCTTTTGTAATATTTCAAATACATTGCGGTTGCTGACAGCACAAGCAACCCTGGAAAAACAATCGTGGTAACATGTCTATCATCATAGTTACTGGTTTTGTAAAGGTATGTGGCAAAAATACCCACTCTAACGCAGTCAGGCCCTTTGCGAGTGCATCATCCCACTGTCCTATCAGGGCATAAAGTTGAAATTCTTGTAGGAAGGTGTTCAATGCGTCTTGCAGCAGTAGTCGACTATATCTTATCTTTCAACATGCTGTAATGCCTTCTGAGCTGTTGGGGTTAATGAACATAAAACATGGGGGGGCGGGGGCAGACACAGTGCTTCAGGGCATCCCCAGTACCTTCAAAGTGTGCTCATGTCTCTCTCCCCCTCTCTGACCCGAGACAGCCTCCTTATATCCTGCACTGGATCGAGTAGAAAAGTACAGGCCAGAGTCGCTGCACACGTGGCCAATGTATGCAGCGAGTCTCACCAAACTCATGATCCAGCTTTGCTAACAGCAGCTGTCTGATACGTGACTCCATTGTTGTAATCCCTTCTTGTTATCTTCTTCTGTGAAGGTCAGGTTCTCATGGATACACACATGGGTTTTTAGAGCAACATAGTCTACAACTCGTACAAGGGTACGATGCAAAGCGGCATTTACAACTGATTGTAAATTAGACAATTATTAGACACATCAAACAGCATACTAAACATAACAGACAAATTCCTTCCACACAGGCGATGAGTATGATTTGCTTCAACCAACCCCACCCCCAAGTCCATCCAGCAAAAAGATTTTCAAAAGTGGTCTCCACAAGTTGCTGGTTCGGTCGGAGCAGTTCCTGCAACTGGGCATGGATGGATTTGGAGTGGTCACTTAGATTCATACTATACAGTCCTTTAAAATCTTGACAACCATGCCTGTGAGCTGAAAGCAAAAAATCAGTAGCAGTTCTGTTTTGCAACATTGCATATTGAATACTGTCTACATCTAGGAATAACTCAGAAATAGCGGTACTAGTAGCATTGTTAAACTTATCCTTGGCAGCAAGAGAGTCCTTGTTATCACGAATCCTTGGCAGCAAAAGAGTCCTTGTTAGCTAGAGCGCATGCAGACTCCCTGTTCTTGCTGGTACTGTGCTTTGATCTTCTTCCACAACAGGCCAAGATTCTCAAGCAGCTAGATAAGGTGTCTGTGAGTCCATTACAGGCTTATGTCATCCAAATGTTTTTCTTGCCAGCACCCGAGACTGAATAACAATTGGTGTGATATATGTGTTTTCCAGCACCCAGGTGCGAGTCCCTTGAGTGTATTTACAGCCCTCCTCGGTCATCTTCCGTTGCTTTCCCATATTCCACCCCCTTGCTCAAGAGACCGCTTCTGCTGGGTTCATTTTAGTCTCGCAGGGTATAACAGAGAGCAATCTACTAAGGCATGCAATAACATATACACATATAGGAAAAAACCAAAAACATATCTCTATGGTACTGCTTTGAATCAGGTGTCCTATTTCTCTTTTTCTGATGCTTTCTCGTAATGCCTATGGCATACTTTTGTGCGAACGTGGCACATTTCCCATCTAATTGTTCCTGGTTGGTTTCTTTTTTTTTCTTTTTTTTATTTTTCTTTTTTCTTTTCTTTTTTTTCCATCACTTATGACTGACATAAAAGTCTGCCTTTACAACAAGAGCTCAGTTTCTCATTTTTCCTTAAGTTTCTCATTTTCCTACAGAGCATCCTATAGATTTTGGCTCAACTCCTTTTCCCAATCAACCATGACCTTATAGACAAACAACAAACAACCAGCGATACGCCCTGCACGGGTGAGCCGTTCCCGAGAGTGTAAACGTGTAGGCTGGTGAAAACTCCCCCAATATTTCAGGACTTCCATCGGTTCTACAGCCCCTACCTGGGGCGCGCTCGCCTTACGCGCTCGCCTTACGTCTAAACATTGTGTATATACAGACTTCTTCACTGGACGGAGTGTCAGCCCTAGTTGCATATGAGAACAGCACCACACCGGGCAGAACACCTGCTCAAGTGGAGTCACCTAACGACACTGCACACAACAAAAGCAAACAGTAGCACACACGCTGATCAGCAGGTATAAGCTGGCGCCCACACACACTTACACAGCAGACTATAAAACCAGCACTTCTATCTCAGGGAGATGACTGGGGAGGGGAGGGGGCGAGGCGGGCAATGGCAGGAGCCAACAGCTCCGGCTCTGTCCTTCTCTGCTGACATTCTGCCTCCTCCCTCGGCCTCAGGTGGAGCAGAGGGGATCAGCAGGGGATCGTCCCAGACCATCGGACCTGGCCTGTTCGATCCCCCTCCCGTGGGTTGTAATGCTGCAAAAGCCCCGGCCGCCGTGGCTCGCTCCGCCTTCATATCTTGTAAGGTCGATAACACCAACCGCTATGTCGTCGCTAACGGTGATGCCTCTTTGTCTCCTTTACTTATCACTTCCCACAGTTTTTTCCCAACAGCCTCCCATATTTCTGGTTTAAAAGCTGTCTGGGGCTCTGGTGCTAATCTGTTCTCTCTGCACCATATTAACAACCTTCGGAGCATACGCTCATCGTATGTCACCCCTCTCTTAGAGAGGATATGCAGGAGAAGTCTTAATATAGCCCCTTCTTCTTTTGTTACTTGTTGCCCCATCTCCTGCCCCGGCTGCTCACCTCTCTCTGGGTGTCCGTGGCCACGTCGTCTGTTTCCTCTATTCCGGATTGCTGCCCAGTCCGCCCGGTCTCAGTCCAGCTGAGCCGTCCTCCAGCCGGTGGGTCTCCTTCTGGGTCTTCCGACCCCCGCATTCCGTTGCTCAAGCCAAGCGCCAATCGGTATCACGTCAGGGTCACCATCTGAGGAGAAATAAGTGGACTCCAGACGATCCAATGTGAATCAACAGAAGGCATTTATTAAGCATAGAGCACCATCTTTTATACCCTGTGTTGTAGCTGTACACGCGACTCGCTTATTTCTGATTAGCTAGTTACACTGTCCATGTGCTCTGCATGCAGTTCGTTCACGCATCAGATTGGTTAGTAGAATTCGCATAGTAAATTGCTTAGTCCTTAGCACAACATGTTTTCTACCTTCTCTGTTCCCATTTTTCCCATGTACTAATTCCATCTTCTACCACCTGTTTTGCTCTTAATCTAATCTCTCACAGTAGGGAGGCTGGCTCACATGACCATTTTCTCACAGACACATTCCTACACTTGCCCAGCAGGTGGTTGCCAGAGCAGTGGTGGTCCCTGAGCTCTAGGAGATGTCTGGAATGGATGTCTGAAAGCCTGGTGCCTTGAGTAGGCTTTCTTGACTTGAAAGGCAGTTGGTACCTGAACGTCTGTGCAAACCTTTGGAGGTTGGCAGGGAAGTGTTGCAAAAGTATTTGAGAGCCGCCGTGGTCAAGGTTTTTCTCTAAGCGTGATCCATGGAAGCATTTCCTAGAGAAGTCTTTAGAGCATCTGCAGTCTCTGGGGCCTTTGTCTGTGATGCGCTTGATTTGTGCAGGTGATTTTCCCAGTTGCTGCTGGGGCAAGGAGTTGGGTGGAAAGTGCAGTGAAAAGCTTTCAGTCTCGCTGAGAGAAATGGAAATAACTGATGTGCTTTCTTCCACTGCAGGGCAGGAAGAGAGGGCCCAGGGCCAGGAAGGGGGTGTTGCCTATTTGTTGGTTCTAGGTGGCTGCTGTTTCAGCACTTGCTGTAGCGTGTCTGTTGGAGGACGGCAGATTGGATGGATCCTTGGTTTCATTCCTCTCAGAGTAACTCTTTTCAACTCCCCCTGTGCTTTTCGTTTCAAAGGATTGCCAGGTGGGACATGCATGGATTGTTTTCCATGGCAGTGAAGTGCAGCCCCCAGAACTGCCTCCCAACCTCCGTTGGTCCTGCCTGGCAGTGGAAGCCCATCAAACGGCGTGCAGCTAAGAGTGATGTGGAGCGCCCTGCTTCCAGCGGGGAGAGCAAGGCTGCTGCTGAAGGGCCAAGCTGTCAGGCTGATGGCAGAGCCAAGGAGCAGAAAGGAAGGATTCCCAAAATGCCAGAGTGCCCCCTTCAGCGTGGATGGCTAGAGCTTTGCAATGGGTGAGCCTGATTTCCTTCCCCTTCTTCCCTTCCTTCTCTCCCTCCTCCTTCCTTCTTTCCTCTCCTCCTCTTGGCAGGAAGGAGAGGAAACAGACAGCTGTTGACAGCTGCCTTCTCTCAAGAGATGCCTTTCAACTGTGGAGATGCCCTGCAGCTCTTGTTGGGGTTTGTGTTGCATTCTGCCTCCTGTATTTTCTTCCGCCCCAGAAACTTGCCTTTGCTAGGCAGCCACTCTCAATCCTTTTGCTGGGTTTCGGTACGAGTTGCCTGCGCACTTTGGTTTTGGAGCCTTCCATCAGGCAATCGTGGGCATGAGGATGTCAGGTTTCCAAGTTGCCAGCTGCGCTTGCTTGTGACGAGCCCAGAACATAACCCCTGGGAGCCTTGGCTTTGTTTCCAAGCTTTCTTGTTGCCTTAGCACTTGTTTTGCACTTTCCTGTCAGCTTTTGCCATTTCTGCATTTGCATGAAAGCGTCTGTAAGGGTTCTTGTTGCCTCTCCAAGAGAAAAAGTCAAATTGGCGGGGCAGGGAAGGATGTGAGGAGGGACGAGGAGTTTTGGGACTGGTTGTTGTAGCTGTTTGAAGAGTGCAGTTTGTTGTTTGTGTGCAGTGTCTTAGGGCAAAGTGAGGCTTGCCAAAGGGGCAGGTGTCTGTGTGTTGTTCCAAGAGCCTTGCTGTGCCCAAGTGAAACTGGGAGGATTCCCTGTGCAGGCTGCTCTGCCCCAACTGCCTGTCTCCCTGGGCTCCATTCCGTCCACCCTTCTAGATGTTAGAAAGCAAGCCAGCTTCCATCCCATTTTACTTTTTCCTTGAAATCCAAGAGAAAAAAGATGGCTAATGTCTGTGTGACCATGTGTTACAGATATGTATGTGTAACAATCCATGGATACAAATTGCCCTTGAGTACCTTTCAGGTGAGAGCGAGTCTACTTCCTTGCCCTTGTGAAATGAGGACAGTTTTTTCTGCTTTGTCCGAGTGTCCTTGGGTCACAGTTTCACCAACTAAGGATGGCGACAAGCTTGTGATTGGTGTGGGAGGAAGTTCTTGTTTCTTGATTGGCCTGCTCTGTGGAAAACTTGTTTTGCAGTCCTTCACATGGTGGAAACATTAAACTTGCTGGAAAAACCTGGGAGGTGGACATGTATGTTTGGTTGAAATCTCTTCCTGGAGGCACGTGTTCATGTGCATGTAGCGTTTTTAAGGTGAAAGTGCCAGGGAAATGCTGCTTTTCAAAGGTCTTTGTGTGATGGGAAGTGGCAGTCCCTGTGCAGGTTAAGCTGCCCCGTGCTCCCTTTGGAACTCCCTGTCCTAATCTCTCTCCCTCTCAGCACCATTATCTGTCTGGTTTTCCAGGCTGTGAAGTGAAACTCTCAAGTTCTGGGAGCTTTTTGCGCTCTTTCTTGATTGCAGAGTGGTGTTTTAGCTTGAGAGCTGTGTGGTCTCTGTCTGCTCTGCCTGAAAATGCACGTGAAAGGAGTCTGCCTGGTTTGTACGCCTATGGGTGAGGTGGCCAGCTGGCCCTTTCGGTGGGGTGGCTGGTGGTGGATGGCCAGAGTGATGGTCATCAGGAATTCCTGCTGTTGGTACTTGCCCTGTATCTGCTTGGGTCCAGGGGTGGAGATGGTGATTTCTGTGGCATCTCTGGAGTCTGGCTCTTGCCGCGAGACCTTTGATGTTGCAGGGGTGGGCTGCTGTAAGCTAAGTTCAGTATGTTCAGTTTGAAACCGTTCCCTCTCATCCCATGGCTCCCCTCCCTGACCCAGAGCCCCTCCCCAGCTCTCCTGGAGCCCCTTTAGGGACTGGAAGGGGCTCTAAGGCCCCAGAACCTTCTCTTCTCCAGGATGAACACCCCCAACTCTCGGCAGCATCACAAATGTGCGAAGCCTGATGATGTGTGTCCCCCCGGCCCTGCCGAGGGCAGCAGGGCATTACTCACACTGCACACGCGCTTGCCCATCAGCACAGGAAAGAGCAAGCTCGTCACCTCCAAAAGGCCATTTCCTAAGGAGAAGCGAGGCCCAGCTCCCACCCAACTGCTCATGCAGAGCACAGTGTGAACAGGCTGTTCCTCCCCAGGGGCTGGTCTCAGAGAACCTCCTGGGGGCACAAGGACGCGAGCCCCAGCTGAAGGGCCAGAGCCCAGGAGGTGACCCTGTAGACAGAGGGGACGGGGGCTGGTACGCATACAATTTCCCCACCGCCTCATACACAGAGGCTTTCAGCCGCCACAAGCGCTGCCAAGCGACCAGCAGCAGGGATCCCCTGACGGGGTTTACTCCACACCAGTCCTTCGCGGGTTGCGTAGAGGACGGAGAAGGCACCAGGTAAGGTGTTCACAGCAGCATCACCCTGCTCCTTCCATCACACCCTCGAGCCCCCTCTGCTTAACGGGGATGTCCCAGGAGGACCTGGGTAGTGTCCTTACACCACCCGCCCCCCTGCAGGGCTTCTTTTCTTGTTGGTTGGGGGGTTTTCCCTCAAAAAAACCTAATTCTGCTTTTGTAGTCAGCAGAGCACAGGGTCAGCCTCAAAACTGCAGTGCCCAGACGGCGAGAACCGATGGGAAGGGGAAAGGACGCTTCAAGCATTCAGCCACCAGGTCCGAGCGGTAATAAACAGCTAAAATCTTCCACGTCCTCAGGGATACCGGGAAGATGAAGCATCTCCTGGAGGGACAAACCACGACACATTGCCTTTGCAATACTTCTTCCTTTGGAGAACCTCCTCCGATTTTGGGACGGATTAAGCTCATCAGTTTGAAAGCAGAGAGCGATGCGGCTGCTGACCCGCACCACAGCCAAACCACCGCATCAGTCGGCCCAGGAGAGCAGACCTTCAGGCGAGAAGCAGCACCGGGAAGGCTGATCCCACCCACGGCAACAGAGGGCACGGCCCCAAAAGCACCAGCTTTCCCCCAAAGGTGAGGAGAGGAGAGACCGCATCACCGGGAAGGAATCACCTCCCATGATGGTAACTGCCATTACAGAAACAACACCACACGGTTATTTATACAAGCATTCCAACACGGGGCTTCCAAACCAGCTATTGGGCAATTTTTCCTCTGCGATGGTCAAGGAAAGACCTGAAATGCCACTCCAGCTCTGGAGCGTAAGCTGCGGTGGGGGGGGGGGGAGGAATGAAAGGAAAGGGGAAACCCCATGTTTAAACTAATCTAGCTGGGTCTGAGCGTAACAGAGCGAGGATCGACACAAGCTCTTCATTGGGCAGACGCCCGGAGGCAGCGCCTGCGGCAGAGCAGCAATAATCTCCTTCTTCGCTATTACTGGGATTCTCGCTGCTGAACAACGTCCTGGCTGTCCCTTCAGGATTTTGGGACAATCCCTTGGAGGTTTTGGTGCTCTGATACCCAGCCTGGCCAGAGTCTTCTTCCTCCAGCGACTCTAAGTGAGCTAAAACCCACAGTGATACGTCAACCTCTTTTTCAATGACAAAAAAAAATAAATCACTCTCATTACCAGATCAAGTTTCATTCCAGGAAGGCTCTTCAAATAATTTAAATATTTATTTTAATAAAAAGAAATAAATACTTATCTTTTCACATTATAAAAATCCCTGGAGACAGCAAAAAACAAACCAACCCCAACCACAGGGTGTTCTCTTGCAAATCAAAAGACGGTAAATGCTTTCTGTTGATGGTCATCACAAATCCGGTTGTAGGAATCAAGTAGGTGGTGGATTATTCCAGAAACAGAAGAAAACTCTCTTGGAGGAAACAGTAGTTCAGCACCTTGTTGTTGGGAAGATAAATTCAGCTCACACAACTGTGACCACCACCAGATGAGTCCCATTTGTCCACAAGGTGGCCACGTGCGCTGCAAGGTGTGAGCAGCCCTCTCTGTGATGGCAGTTCTCAGCATTTGTTCTTAACCTTCCCTTGGCCAGGTGACACCAACCTTTCTGGCTTGCACTTAAGGTGTATTAGCTAATTTCAAAGAGAGTTACTGTCTCCAAAATAGGGGCAGGCGGGGGGTGGGGGGAAAGAACAATCTTAACCACTACTTCTTAACCTACAGAGAAAAATTTTTTTCTTAACCTACAGAGAAAAATTTCTAATACCAATAAGGTATTAGTAAAGTAACTAGAAGAAGAGCTGGTCACCCAAAGGTGATCCCAAGGCTACTCCTGTCGTGCATGTCTCACAGCAGCTCTTGATGGAGTATTTCCCACACCATCTTCTTGCGGAAGTAAGGCATGTGGGTCTGAAAAGAAAAGAAAACTCCATTAAATACACCTCATGGCAGAAAGAGACACAAAATACCAATAAACACCCAGTTAATTCTTTACTGTGAAGTTCCTTTTAAGAACTGTCAACACTTGCCCTTCGGGTACAGCCTGGCTTTCACCCACACAGCTCCTAAGAGGGCGGCATGACACCAAAACCAGATCTCCTTGACTACACAACAGCTTACAAGCACTTTCACAGAAGAGCACTGCCTTGGAAAAGAACCAGGGTCTTCATTGGTCAAAAGCTGAGACCCATTTCTCCCAAAGATCCGAAGGCCAGATCCCACAAACCCACTGGCTGCGGTATCTCGCCCAAGAGGAATCTCACTGGGAGCAGATACCTCAGCCGCTGCGTAACTTCCCTGGCTCTTGTCTCTATGCGGAAGAGGCTGGAGCTGTTTAGAACCTTCACTCACCTGTGTAAAGGTCATCGGTTTGTCTCTGCAGATGTAATCTGCGTATTTGCAGGTAAACACGCTGCAGTCGCTTCCATTCGATTGCTGAGGGATTTCCTAACGAATGCAAAGAAGATGGAGAATTTGCCTCTATCTTCAAGGAAAAGCAACTTGGAAGTAGCACCCATTACCAAAAATACCCTAACCAGACACTCCTGAACTTGCACCATCCCCAATAACTGCTCCCCAACACAAGGAACACACCCCAGGAACTGCACATCATCCCTCCCCTGGGCTTCCTACGCTCGGATGTTACAATCCAAATTCCTCGCAGGCTGATAAGGGACAGCAGGCTTCCTCCCTGCAAGGTGTCTTGAGGTTCGTACTGTGTCTTTCTGAAGTGACGTTCCTTAAATCGAGTCTTTAGGTGCTGCTTTTCACTATTAACTTGTTGAGAAACATCAGCTCAACCCCTTGCTTTGTCACGTGCCAGGATTTGGGCTGCAAGCCAGAAGCCTACGTTCTCTGACAACTGCTAAAGAGACTTTAAATTGGACTTGTGAAATGGGGGCAAAGCCAAATTCACCTTAACGTGGCAGAGGAATTAAAAAAAACCCAAGAAAGTATTCAGCCAGCAAGGAGAGGCACTGCTCAAAGATTTCATCCCAGCCTGGTTTCCTGGTCCTCTTGCAGCCCGATGTGGTGCCATAAGAAGGTGCTTATGGCTGTTCTCTAAAGTCCTGGCCTTATGAGAAAGCGTTAAGAGCTCTGTGACAAGGAGTTCTAGTTCACATTTCAAGTGCAAGTAGTGTTCGCTTACATGGGGCTCCATGCTGTGAATAGTCCACTCTGAAGCATTCAGCTTCACGTGTCTTTTTTCGCAGCTTTCTTCTTGCAGGTATTTGCTGTTTAAAACAAAAGAAAAATCACTCTTCATCGCTGTAATTTAGGCCAAGAAAAAAAAGGCTGCTGAAAGATCCCAGGAAGACGAATGGCAGGAGAGTAAAGTGTCAGAGGATCCTCCCAGCAGCTGCTTTAAGGCATTGGGAGGAAAAATCCAAATCTTAAATTTACAAACACTGTGAGAGGCTGTGAGCTTATGACCAGCAATGAGACCAACAATTCCAACAGAGGCTTCCACAACAGCCTAAGTTCATTGCTTAGTAGAGGTCAAAAAACCCCAAATGATAGGTTATCAGAGGAAGAACAGAAAAACCAAGCAAGGAACCCTCATGTCGTCATTCCACCCTGTGCCTGAATCCCACAGACTGCGTGCACCTCCGGACGAATAAATACAAAAGCTTTTGGGCCAGTAGCTCTGTCCGAGGAAGTTTCCAGGCCACCACTTGCTGGAAAAAAGGACCGGATGCAGACCTGTTCTTATACCCTTTCCCAGGCAGCTGCTGTTAACTGGTCAGGAGAGCACCGCACTAAACCAACGCTTGGTTTCTCTCTGTGGGGCCGCTCTCCTTTTTCTTGGGCTACAAAGCTGTTGCATTAAGGGTTGTTACTCCGTCCACATCAGTGGCATAGACTTCTAAGGATGCCTGCTGGCACAACATGAAAACCTGTTCCCGTTCCATTGGAGAGGTGTGCGTGCCAGCCGACACAGCTGGAAAAGCTTGCTACACGGTACCTGTCTTGAGCGAGAATGTCAGAATGACAAAGAACACCCAGTGGCATCTTGAAACACTTCTTCCCTGAAACGCTTCCCTTTCGTCAACAGCCCGGTTTTATCAATCACTAACAAAGTTGGTGCCCATGTGCCACGGGGCTACCATGTCTTTGTCTGGGATATAGGGGGAAGGTGGCAGAAGCCAGGCACCCAAGACACTGGGTGGAGGGGATGATGTGAGACTAGGTAAGGAGTCACTGTCAGACAACTCGCAGCAAGCGAATCCAGGATTTCTGCTTTGTTATCTACAAGAAATGGGAAAACTTGCAGTCGCGTCACAGGGGCAAAATCCAAAAACCTTCTCCTAATTCACAACACAAAAGCAGTGACTGAGCAGTTACTTACAGCAGAGTCTCACAAATCTGGTCCTCTTCTTGTCCCAGGGAGTCAAAGTATTTGACCGTCTTCTTTCTGGTGTTGATGACCTGTTATCAAAAGGTGACTGTTAGACAAAGTGCACCCCTGTGCTGCACAAACCTTAATGACTTTTCTCGCTAGCTTTTTCTCCCCACCCAGTTCTAAAGAACAAGCCCGTCTGACTCACCGCTAGCGTCCAGTGCAAGCGCAAGTTAATGGGCACTAAGAGGATGTCCTTCTCGAAGAGATCCACGTGCCTGGTCCATCTTCCTACTGCTTTGTAGCCTCCAGAAGTTAGTTTTTGGTAAAAGAAAGAACTAAAAGCATGGACTGATGGATACCCTGCCTGCTTGCTTCTTTCCATGACAAGACCCATGTAGAAATTAATGACCTGTACCATAAAGAGGAAGCTTGAGATGTAAAACAAGACACTAGCTTACCAAATGAAAAACACAGCAATGTGTCTTTTCTGGCCACCCTTAAGTACGCAGCTGAGAGAACTCCAGCCTCAGCTGTCAGCTTTTGTTGTGAGAATTTCACACTTGGTTACATCTGCAGGTTGACAAAAACACCTGCCACCCACTCCAATAACCTAGACTAACTCCTGGAAGCTGCACAAGACAAGAAGTAAAGGAACTTCCAGAAGCACTGGACCCTTAAGTACCTAAAATAAGAACTGTGCAGAGATTTCTGGGCTCTGCAGTGCAGCTCACCAAATAACTTTGCAAAAACTTCTGTACACGGTGAAGGGGTATTTTGAAATAAACGCTCCATTAGAAGATCCTTGTGCTGCAGCTAGTTTTACCTCATCGTTTAGCCAGCAAAGGTTCCTTAGGGTGCGGATGTCCTCGCGAGTCACCCTTAGTTTGAAGGCACTGCTCATGACCTCATCTGGCTCACCTTTGCCTAATGCGGCAATGACCTCTCTCTCCGTGGCCTGAAAGGAAAAATTAAATGGGGAAGGACTTGTGAAACAGAGCATCCAGCATGCCAACCTGTGGGCAGCTTTCAACTCAAACACGGCCTGGAAATGAAGCTCAGATGACAGAGCAACTGGCTTTGCTGGCTTTCGGCTAAGGTAGCAATCGCCCTTTTTTGTTGCTTGGTTGGTTTCAGCATCCTAACTTGGAACTTTAGGGCCCAGGTTTGCTTCGATTTGTTTTCGCCAAGGAAGCTGAGATAAAACACCGAGACTGGCAAACACACAGCAAACGCCTTTCCCGTGTGATGCTGTAGCCCTCGCAATGCTGAGGTTTAAGCCAACCGCAGCAGGCATTCTCCATGCCAAGGCAGCTGACTCAGGAGCCTGAAAGAATGTGAGGGTGAGGGAACTTCAAGGGACCTGAAGCACCAGCAAAGGGGGAAACTGAGGCAGCTACACTGGAGTCAGACAATCGGGAGTCCAGGTTGTGCATGCGACTGGTTGCAATTTGGACGTTTCCATCTAAGTCTGCTTAAGGAACGCAAATAAACCACTAGGTCTGTTGGTATAAAATACTCTGAACTGCAATAGCATCTTCTTCTCGGTTGAAGGTGGGCTAGCAGGATAAGAAAACCCCTGGTTTTCCTTGTACTGAGCATCACCCCGCAGACTTTGTAAACTCTCGACTTTCTAGCCCTTTCCAAGTCAATCCTCTGTAGGCAAAAAAGGGGGCGCTCAGTTAGACTACACCTCCCAAGAACAAAAGCCGTCAAAATTCAGACAAGCAGGGGAACCTCAACTCCCCCTCCCTGTTGCATAGCGTAACTAAGTTAACTCCTGTGACCAGTGCTACATGCAGCGCAACCATGCCCAGTGCGCATCCACGGCTCGGTGAGATCCTGAGGACGTACGCACGCAAGATGCTCAGGTCCCCCACAAGCAAGGCAACACCATGGATCAGGAAAAGCTTCTCTTTCAAGTTCTATCTTCATGGTAGGACAGGTTGAGAGGCAGATCCCATATAACTGTATGAATCCGGTTAGCACTGCTCTGGGAGACTGTTGTTAAACCTGGACTCATTTTTGCCCGAGTAACAGAAGCCCCACAAACCCTTAGGTTAGAGCACAACTGAAGGAGCGCGTGGAGCATAAGATGCTTAAATCCTGTAAATCCTTCACACCAGCTTTAGTGCTGACCTTTGCACTGGGAAGTCAGAGCTGCAGACACTCCCTAACGGGTTAAACCCCAGTTCTTCAGATTTCAAAAAGCCTTAAGAACCACCTATAACAAATGGGGTTCCTTGCAGCTGTTTCACAGCCTTCAGTTTTGTCCAACAGCCTGTCAGCTACGGTACCTCTGTGAGCGGAGTAAAGCCGCCTGCTCTTTTTTGCAGCCTTGGGAGTTTCTTTTCTTCCACATCAAGGGCGGGTGACTTTTTGGCCCCAGCAGGTGACAGAGGTACTTGGGATAATACATCTTCTGAGATCTGACCTCCACGCTGTTCCTGTTAGACAAAAGGACGTCAAGCTAGCAATCCGGCACAGATTTTTTTGCTAGGGGATAGTACAGAAGATCTTCCTCAGGTCTAAAACTGGAAGGGCTTTTGTACACACAGCCAACCAGCAAACTCCAAAGGTACTTTTTGTCGAGGACTGCATTCCAACTGCGCACCCATGGAGCGCTGCACTCAAACTAAATGGAGGCAAGAGAGACAGAAAGTTAGTTTGCCTTGGAGTAGCATTAAGAACCCCAGCAAAGCCTCCACGTGTAGGCAGCAAGTTGAGACTGAGATTACTATTTCTGATTTCCATGACTAAAATTTAATTTTGATCTCAATCCTGACCAGGGATGAAAGTCAAAGAGATGTACTTCCTATCTCACAAAACAAGACACCACTAAAGACACCACAGGCCAGCTTTGCAGGTCAACTAAGCCTGTGCGGTAAAAGCTTTGAGGCTGTACCGAGCACATTAAAGGGGAAGAAGAAAAATAGCGGGAAACCCTTTGTGATAGTGCTACTCAACAAATCATGTTCCCGCTTTCCTTGGGGAAAACGACCTGGACAAATACAGATACTGTTGAGTAAGTACTGAAAGTGAGGAGCGCAAAAATTTCTCATCACCAATAGCTAAATTTTCCTAAAACCCAAAATAATGAATAACACAAGCTTACCCCTGCAACAGCTTGTTTCTCTGCTGCGTCCTGTTCCAGAGACTCTTCTGCTGGTGGGGAGCCCCTGCAAGGAGAGGGGGAGAGAGAGAGCAGTGAGCTGTGTACCTGTACTGTCCCACGGAATTCTCAAGAATTCACCTTCGGGATAAGAAATGCTTTTTCAAGGCTCCTGCTGACTGGAGCCGCGGTTGCACACGTGTGACAACATCCTCTCAGCTTCCAGCACGATTCTTTCGGAGCAGCAAGACTGGGATAGAATGAAGAGCTGGGAGCTTTGTAAATTCCTTCCCATCTACCCGTGCAAGACTCCTTTGGTTTCTCTTGATCAGTTTCATTCTTTGGAAAACAGGGAAGCAACCAGCACTTCCTCTGTCAAGTGCTCTGGGATCTACCGGTGATAAATGCTGCATGCTAGGTGTTCTGCTGCAAGGTATAACATGAACGCCCGCAACTATACCTGCAGCCAAATAGAGTTAGCTTACGGAAACTAAGACCAGCACAGGGAACTACAAATGGGACAGCCACAGGATATTTACTTGCCTTCTGTAGGCTAGTCAAGAGAGTGACTGTCCCCATTTGGAGAGGATTATCAGTAAAACCACGCAGACTCTGAAGAGCAAACAAATGCACAGACGTTAAAGTTACCCGTATACACACGTGCCTTCTTCAAAAACGAGAATTTGCCTTGTCACCAAAGACCCCCTTTTCCAGGAGGGAGACCTACAACAGACTCTCACGGTATTCTCCACTTTCAGTCCAGCGTCGTAAGAGTAGTATCACAAGCTTTGTCAAATGACTTCCGTTGGTAGTTAAATCCACAAAAAAAGGCAAGAAAACGTCCCTTTTACTTGAACCCATCCTACTCTCTCAGTTCCTTTCTTTCCTTCTCTCCCCTCGAGCTTAGGTGAACCACTGACAATTTAAGCACAGAAAGAACAGTGCCGCACAGCTAAATAGAGCGCTACTGTTTCAAGTGGGGAGAAGAATAGGGACGGAAAGAGACATGCACACAGAGCCAAAAGAAACAAGAACCATGATTAAAAGAGATGCTACCTGGTCATAAGATCTCCCTGAGACGGCTCTGGGCAGCAAACATCTAGCCATTTGATATCTGCACAGAAAAACAGCAGTATTAAAAAAATAAGTCAACTTTCAATTTTACTTTTCAAGTCAAAAGAAGTACAGAAGCCAGAGTTTTCTAAGGTAGGTGAAACCTAAGAAAAATCAGGCATATTAAATACTTCTGCAACGTGCGATACCTGTCCTTCTCTTTTTTGCTGCAGTCTCGGCAGGATCATCCGCAGGTGTACAAATGCTGAGGAAAGAACACACAGAAGAGTGGTTTGAAACTTCCTTCAGTTTCTACCAGGCTGACTTCCCTCCACAGCACCCAAACTTCCAAAGTTACTTTTCATAGCCCAAAGGTTTCCCCCTCCGAGCGCCCCTGGCATCATCTCAGGCACACACACGCCAACTGCCACCGCTGAGCATCCCCCAGCAACACCCCCCAACCTCTCCCAGGCAACGGACCGCTCACATACAGCTAATTATCCCACTACAGCATACTAGGCCTCTTTTCCTCATTCTGTTAACACTTTCTAACCTTTGACATTTGTTCCCATCACCAAAAACTTGCGGAAGTTAATATGTCATGTTTCCCTCTTTCCTCAAGGAAAGCAGCGTACCAGCGATTCCTAAGCCATCCGAGTTCATCAGTCACTACGCTGAGTTGCAAAGAAAAGACTAAGTAGGACAGGAAAGAAAAGGTGGGAAAGCAACTCATGCATACACCCACTTCAATAACTCACGGCTAAAGCAGTGCCCGTGAACTAGGTCTTGAAATGATTCTCAGCTGCACCCTTTCTTATTAAGCCTAAGTCCAAATACTAGATCAGTTGATAACAACGATAAAATCCAGTAAAACTTTTTACTTTGGGAATGGAGCACAAAGGTTGTTCCCAGTTGGTTTTTTCCTCTGTTTGTCTCCCAAAATGCCATGACAGACGGCAAGGATTCTTGCAAGAATTCTTTGGTATTTCTTACACAAAATAATTTCTTTCAAACCGTTATGCTCCCGAACCCTGCGAGCCCACGCCAAGCCCTGCCACCCCGCAGGGGGGACTCTGGGTGGGCAGAGAGGCCGAGCCCAGCCCAGGAGCGTGGCGGGAACCCCAGGGCGAGACACCCCACTGCGCCCCAGCCCACAGAGCGGCTAACGGCTCAAGCCCCTCAGGCCGAGGCGGTGGGGCCGACGCTCCCGCTCCGCGCAAGCAGGCCCCGGGGGAGTTCCGCAGCCCCCCGAGCCGGGGCAGGCCGCGGGTGACGGGCTTGGGCGATGGGGAGATGGGACGGGGCGAGGCCCTCGGGCAGCCCGGAGGCGGCGGGGCTGCTCGCTGATCTGGGTGGCAGCCTCTTGGGCGGCGGCGAGACCCTCGGGCGGCACGGGGCGGCAGCGGCGAGGAGGGTGCCGAGGGCCCCCAGCAGCCATGGGGACAGAGGCCTCGCGCCGGCACGCGGTGGAAGGGTGCCCGGCCCGCGCACCCAGCACCGCCTCCCTATTGGCTGCCGGGGAGCGCCCCCCGCCCCTCGCAGATGGAGGGGAGGGACGGGGAGGCGGCGGGGCGCACGCATGCGCCATCTTGGCGCTGCCTGAGGGAGGCGGTAGCAGCCGCCCAGCCCTCCGCCGCCTCCTCCCGGCTTGGGCCGGGCCTGTGCCGGCTCACCCCCCTCCAGGCGAGGAACTTTCCCTCCCAGAAAGCCCGGAGCCAAGGCCTGGAGGGACGTGGAGGGGGACGGGCCCGTCTCCCTTTAGGGAGAGGCCCAACAGAGGCCGGAGGGACCTCGCGGGGGACCCACAGAGGCCCGGGGGCCCCCATGGAGGACCCAGAGGCTGGAGAAGCTGTTCCGCCTCCCACAGGACGGAGACGGGCATCACCGCCCGCCCACGCGGGCTCTTGCGCGCCTCCTGCTGCCTCCTCTGCTCTCAGGCGGTGAGGGAATGGCATTGCCGGGCTTACCCAGCGCTATCGAGGTAGCGCAGCCACCGCTTTTTGCCCACACGCTGGGGAGCCGCGGTGCCTGCGCCCGGCTCCACCATGGCAGCGGTGCAACTAGGGACGCGGACGCTGCATTCGACCATGGTGACGAACCGTGATGTAGCAGCGGCCAAGGGCCCGCTGCAGGGACCCCGGCTAAAGCGGCTGCTCTGGGGCTGGCAAGCAGGCTGGCGAGTGCTGGGGCTGGCTCCTGGTGGCCTTGGCTGGCTCTCGGGGGCAATCCCTTGCCCTGCCCCGCTGTTAAAGGTTTTTTTTTTTTAATACAGTGCTTCCTAATGGTTTATCAGCTGTTGCCTCTGGGGTGGAAATGTGCACGTGTTGCTGCAGCCACGTCCCGGAGAGACTTTTCTCTCCTGGAGAGGCACATGAGGCGTGAAAACGAAGTTTTAAGTCTAAGAGGAGCAAAGGGGGCAGAGGAAAGTGCTCAGGGCAGGAATGGCCGTTTGGAGCAGCCCTTGTCACAGCAGGTCCCACTAGCTTTTTATGCCTGCAGGGAGTCTTAAGGGATGGTGGGGTCTGGTTTAATGAAAACGACCTTCCTCGTTCCTTTAGGAACTGAATTGCCACTTCACTTATGCTCCAGGGCTCTGGCCAAGGAAGATGCCTGAGCGCTGGATGCAGAAGTGGATGTGGCAGAGGGCTTGCAGGCAGGCTGCAGGCAGGATGGGTGGTGGAAGCAGCCCGGCAGAGGGCAGGGCAGCCCCATGCAGGGCCTGCAACTTGGAGATGAGTTGCCTTCTCCCTCCCTCTCCTCTGCCCATCCCGTGTGTCTTATGTGAATCCTGCCGCCGAGAGCTGGAGGGGGCGCAGGGCGTTTGTTTGAGTTCCTGGGTAAGGAAAAATGCGAGGGTTTTCTCGGTTTAGCTCTGTGAAGCCAAAACTCATCTGCAACACTCCTGTTTCTGGCCACAGCAGAGAGAAAGCCGGAGCGCTGAACCCACCGGACAATATTCTAGAAAAGGGGGAAGGGTGATCTTTTGGGGAAGGGGTCTTCCCTGCCCCCAAGGCCAATGTGGCACACATGAGACTCATACAGCTGCCCTGTGGCACAGGGTGATGCTGAGGCTTCTCTCCTGCCTTGGGACCCCCTACCCTGGGCACAGGTGTGGAGCCAGCCCTGGGGCTGCAGGATTCCTCTGCCAGGCATGTCCCCCCAGCCACAGTTTCTCCCACCCTGCAGCAGAGCCCACGACAGGACAATTCTCAGAAAAAGCAGAGAAATCTTCTCTGGGAATTGTGTTATTCTAAAGCAGCTCCTCTGTGCTTCCTGGTAACACCACTTCCTTGTCCTCAGCAGGAAAGGGATTTTAATGCTGTTAAATGATTTTAAAACACCTGTGTGAATGGCTTTGTGTGTGCCGGAAAAGTACCGGACAGTGATGGCAGGGTCAGCGTGGCTGCGGTGCCTGTCCAAAGATTTTGTCCCAATCGGATTCCTTTGTGCGTGGTGTTTGGTGTGGAGACTGTTGTGATCTCTAAACATCAATAACCAAACACATGAAGAAGTTAGAGATTCATTAAATTAATGCCACCAGACTGAGAGTCTTTCTTTTTGGAGTGGAGTCTCTTGTTGCACCTTACATTAAATGCTTTTTTATTTTTCCCTCTCTGTCTCCTGTATATGGCAAAAAATTCCCATTTTTCTAAAGGCAAATAAACAACAGCTGAATGTGCGAGAGGCTGTACGTGGGAGCAATCTGAAGACATATGGAAATTGTGAAAGCTGCGTGGCGCCAAATGGTAAAGGGTGTTTATGAGGCAGGAGGCTCCAGGAAAACCCGCAGCCCCGAGGTCTGTGGGGCCAAGCCAGAGGTTCCCAGAGAGCTTTAGAACAACGCACAGGTTTCCCTCCCGGCTCTTTGGGTGTGGGATCAATCTCCAGACATATGGAAATTTTGAGGCTGCAGGGGCACAAGGTGGTACAGGGTGGTTTTGAGGCTGAAGGCGGCAATAAAGTCCGCAGCCCTAACGTCTGTGGTGCCATGCAAGCGGTTCCCAGAGAGCTTTAGAACAAGCCACATTTTTCCCTCCGTGCTCTTTGGGTATGCGAGCAATCTCCAGACATATGGAAATTTTTCCTGCTGGCGCGGCACCAGGTGGTACTGGGTGGTTTTTAGGCTGAAGGCGCCAGGAAAGCCCACAGCCCCAAGGTCTGTGGGGCCATGCAAGTGGTTCCCAGAGAGCTTCAGAACAAAGCACATGTTTCCCCCTGGGTCTTTGGTTGTGGGAACAATATCCAGACATATGGAAATTTTGGAGGCTGCAGTGGCGCCAGGTGGTACTGGGTGGTTCTGAAGCTGAAGGCGCCAGGAAAGCCTGGAGACCCTAGCTCCGTAGGGTCATGCAAGCGGTTCCCAAAGAGCTTTAGAAGACGCCACATTTTTCCCTCCTGGCTCTTTGGGTGTGGGAGCAATCTGCAGACATATGGAAATTTTGGAGGCTGGCGCGGCACCAATTGGGAAAGGATTCTTTTGAGGCTGAAGGCAGCAGGAAAGCCTGGAGCTACAACGTCTGAGGAGTCATGCAAGCAGTTCCCAAAGAGCTTTAGAAGAAGCCACAGTTTTCCCTGCTGACCCTTTAGGCGTGGGAGCAGTGTCTAGACATATGGGAATTTTGGACGCTGACGCAGCGCCAAGTGGGAAAGGGTGGTTTTTGAGGTTGAAGGCAGGAGGAAAACCTGGAGCTCAAAGGTCTGTGGGGCCACGCAAGCGGTTGCTAAAGAGGTTTAGAAGTAGCCCCAGTTTTCCCTGCTGGCTCTTTGGGCATGGGAGGAATCTCCAGACATATGGAAATTGTGGAGGCTGATGCGGCGCCAAGTGGGAAAGGGTGGTTTAGAGGCTGAAGGCAAGAGGGAAGCCTGCAGCCCCGTAGTCTGTGGGGCCATGCAAGCGGTTCCCAAAGACCTTTAGAAGGAGCCAGAGTTTTCCCTGCTGGCCCTTTGGGCATGGGAGGAATCTCCAGACATATGGAAATTGTGGAGGCTGATGCGGCGCCAAGTGGGAAAGTGTTTTTTTGAGGCTGAAGGCAACAAGAAAGCCTGCAGCCCCAAGATCTGTGGGTCCATGCAAGTGGATCCCAAAGAGCTTTAGAACAACACATATTTTTCCCTGCTGGCTCTTTGGGTGTGGGAGCAATCTGCAGACATATGGAAATTTTGGAGGCTGGCGCGGCACCAATTGGGAAAGGATTCTTTTGAGGCTGAAGGCAGCAGGAAAGCCTGGAGCTACAATGTCTGAGGAGTCATGCAAGCGGTTCCCAAAGAGCTTTAGAAGAAGCCACAGCTTTCCCTGCTGGATCTTAGGGCGTGGGACCAATGTCCAGACATATGGAGATTTTGGAGGCTGGCGCAGCGCCAAGTGGGAAAGGGTGGTTTTGAGGCTGAAGGCAGCAGGAAAGCCTGCAGCCCCCAGGTCTGTGGGGCCATTAAAGCGGTTCCCAAAGAGCTTTAGAAAAAGCCACAGTTCTTCTCCCTGCTGGCTCTTTGGGCATGGGAGCAATGTCCAGACATATGGGAATTTTGGAGGCTGGCGTGGCGCCAAGTGGAAAAGGGTAGTTTAAAGGCTAAAGGCAACAAGAAAGCCCGCAGCGCAAATGTCTGTGGGGCCATTCAAGCGGTTCCTAAAGAGGTTTAGAAGTAGCCCCAGTTTTCCCTGCTGGCTCTTTGGGCGTAGGAGCAATCTATAGACATATGGAAATTTTGGAGGCTGGCGCAGCGCCAAGTGGGAAAGGCTGAAGGCAGCAGGAAAGCCTGGAGCTCCAAGGTCTGTGGGGCCATGCAAGCGGTTCCCAAAATGCCTTTAGAACAATACATAGTTTCACCTTCTTGCTGATTGGGCGTTGGAGCAATCTCCAGACATATGGAAGTTTTGGAGGCTGGCATGGTGCTAAGTGGTAAAGGGTGGTTTCAGGGTGAAGGCAACAAGAAATTCGGCAGCCCCAAGATCTGTGGGGCCATGCAAGCGGTTCCCAAAGACCTTTAGAAGAAGCCACAGTTGTCCCTCCTGGCTCTTTGTGCGTGGGAGCCATCTCCAGACATATGGAAATATTGGAGGCTGGCGCGGCGCCAAGTGGTAACATGGTTTTTTGAGGCTGAAGGCAGCAGGAAAGCCTGGAACCACAAGGTCTGTGGGGCCATGCAAGCGTTTCCCAAAGAGCTTTAGAACTAGGCATAGTTTTCCCTGCTGGCTCTTTGGGCGTGGGACCAATCTCCAGACATGTGGGAATTTTAGAGCCTGGCGCGGTGCCAAGTTTGAAAGGGGGGTTTTGATGCGGGAGGCAGCAGGAAAGCCTGGAGCTCCAAGGTCTGCTGGGTCCATGCAAGCGGTTACAAAACAGCTTTAGAACAACACATAGTTTCACTTCCTTGCTCATTGGGCGTGGGAGCAATGTCCAGACTTATGGAAATTTTGGAGGCTGGCGCGTCGCTAAGTGGGAAAGGGTTATGTTGAGGCTGAGGGCAACAAGAAATCCCAAAGCCCCGAGTTGTGTGGAGCCATACAGGCAGTTCCCAGAGAGCTTCAGAAGAATCCACAGTTTTCCCTGCTGGCTCTTTGGGCGTGGGAGCAATCTCCAGACATATGGAAATTTTGGACGCTGGCGTAGCGCCAAGTGGGCAAGGGTAGTTTTGAGGCTGAAGGCAGCAGGAAAGCCTGCAGCCCCCAGGTGTGTGGGGCTACACAAGCGGTTCCCAAAGAGATTTACAACAAGGCATAGTTTTCCCTGCTGGCTCTTTGGGCGTGGGACCAATCTCCAGACATAAGGGAATTTTGGAGCCTGGTGCGGCGCCAAGTGGGCAAGGGTGGTTTTGAGGCTGAAGGCAGCAGGAAAGCCTGCAGCCCCCAGGTGTGTGGGGCTACACAAGCGGTTCCCAAAGAGCTTTAGAAGAAGGCATAGTTTTCCCTGCTGGCTCTTTGGGCGTGGGACCCATCTCCAGACATATGGCCATTTTTGTGCCTGGCGCGGTGCCAAATGCTAAAGGGTGTTTTTGAGGCTGAAGGCAGTAGGACAGCCTTGAGCTCCAAGGTCTCTGGGGCCATGCAAGCGGTTCCCAAAGAGCTTTAGAAGAAGGCATAGTTTTCCCTGCTGGCTCTTTGGGCGTGGGACCAATCTCCAGACATAAGGGAACCTTGGAGCGTTGTGCGGCGCCAAGTGGGAAAGGGTGGTTTTGAGGCTGAAGGCAACAGGAGAGCCCGCAGTACCAAGGTGTGTGGGGCCAAGCAAGTGGTTCCCAAAGAGCTTTAGAAGAAGCCAAAGTTTTCCCGCCTTGCTCTGTGGGCGTGGGAGCAGTCCCCAGACATCTGAAAATTTTGGAGGCTGGCACAGCGCCAAGTGGGAAAGGCTGCTTTCAGGGTGAAGGCAACAATACAGACCGCAGCCCCAAGGTCTGTGGGGCCATGCAGGCGGTTCCCAAAGAATTTTAAAAGAGGACAAAATTTTCCCTGCTGGCTCTTTGGGCGTGGGACCAATCTCCAGAGATATGGCCGTTTTTGTTCCTGGCGTGGTGCTAAGTGGGAAAGGGTGTATTTGAGGCTGAAGGCAGCAGGAAAGCCTGCAGCCCCCAGGTGTGTTGGGCTACGCAAGTGGTTCCCAAAGAGCTTTAGAACAAGGCATAGTTTTCCCTGCTGGCTCTTTGGGCGTGGGACCAATCTCCAAACTTATGGCCATTTTTGTGCCTGGCGCGGCGCCAAGTTGGAAAGGCTGGTTTGTTGGAGTGGCAGACGGACCCGGAGTAACGATGGAATCTCAATATGCGTATGATCGTTCTCTCCCTTTATTCAAGTTCTCACAAAATATATATAGACAGGCAATAAGAGCACGCACTAGCGGCAGCTATATGATTGGCTTACAGTCTCTGTTCACACGCTGTCCATACAGTTCATTTACAGATCAGGTTGGTTACAGGAATTCACATAGTAAATTGCTTAGTCATTAACACAACATATTTTCTACCTTCTCAGTTCCCGTTTTTCCCATGTACTAATTCCATCTTCTACCACTTGTTTTGATCTTAATCTAATCTCTCCTAGTAGGGAGGCTGGCTCACGTGACCATTTTCTCTCAGACACATTCCTACAATACCCCCTTTTTCTTCTTGAGCCAGCCAGACCTTATGCATTTCATTTTCAATCATGTCAGTCACTTTGCGGAGAACACATGAGGCTACCATAATCAATAATAATATAACCAACAATAGCATGAGCCCTTGCTTTATTAAGTCTGGTAACCATCCCGTTATACCCCATGAGTTTGACCAATCATCAAAACCATTTTTTGACCGCTTTTAATTTGGACATGTTATCCTTCTTGTGACGCTCTTAGTAGGTTACCTACTAAACACAATTAAAAACAGAATCAAAAAGAACCCTGCTAAGGCAATAAATACCCAGATCCCTAATTTTAGCCCAGAAAGCCAATTTCTTTGGATTTACCCACGAGAAATCCTTTTGTAATATTTCAAATACATTGCGGTTGCTGACAGCACAAGCAACCCTGGAAAAACAATCGTGGTAACATGTCTATCATCATAGTTACTGGTTTTGTAAAGGTATGTGGCAAAAATACCCACTCTAACGCAGTCAGGCCCTTTGCGAGTGCATCATCCCACTGTCCTATCAGGGCATAAAGTTGAAATTCTTGTAGGAAGGTGTTCAATGCGTCTTGCAGCAGTAGTCGACTATATCTTATCTTTCAACATGCTGTAATGCCTTCGGAGCTGTTGGGGTTAATGAACATAAAACATGGGGGGGCGGGGGCAGACACAGTGCTTCAGGGCATCCCCAGTACCTTCAAAGTGTGCTCATGTCTCTCTCCCCCTCTCTGACCCGAGACAGCCTCCTTATATCCTGCACTGGATCGAGTAGAAAAGTACAGGCCAGAGTCGCTGCACACGTGGCCAGTGTATGCAGCGAGTCTCACCAAACTCATGATCCAGCTTTGCTAACAGCAGCTGTCTGATACGTGACTCCATTGTTGTAATCCCTTCTTGTTATCTTCTTCTGTGAAGGTCAGGTTCTCATGGATACACACATGGGTTTTTAGAGCAACATAGTCTACAACTCGTACAAGGGTACGATGCAAAGCGGCATTTACAACTGATTGTAAATTAGACAATTATTAGACACGTCAAACAGCATACTAAACATAACAGACAAATTCCTTCCACACAGGCGATGAGTATGATTTGCTTCAACCAACCCCACCCCCAAGTCCATCCAGCAAAAAGATTTTCAAAAGTGGTCTCCACAAGTTGCTGGTTCGGTCGGTGCAGTTCCTGCAACTGGGCATGGATGGATTTGGAGTGGTCACTTAGATTCATACTATACAGTCCTTTAAAATCTTGACAACCATGCCTGTGAGCTGAAAGCAAAAAATCAGTAGCAGTTCTGTTTTGCAACATTGCATATTGAATACTATCTACATCTAGCAATAACTCAGAAATAGCGGTACTAGTAGCATTGTTAAACTTATCCTTGGCAGCAAGAGAGTCCTTGTTATCACGAATCCTTGGCAGCAAAAGAGTCCTTGTTAGCTAGAGCGCATGCGGCCTCCCTGTTCTTGCTGGTACTGTGCTTTGATCTTCTTCCACAACAGGCCAAGATTCTCAAGCAGCTAGATAAGGTGTCTATGAGTCCATTACAGGCTTATGTCATCCAAATGTTTTTCTTGCCAGCACCCGAGACTGAATAACAATTGGTGTGATATATGTGTTTTCCAGCACCCAGGTGCGAGTCCCTTGAGTGTATTTACAGCCCTCCTCGGTCATCTTCCGTTGCTTTCCCATATTCCACCCCCTTGCTCAAGAGACTGCTTCTGCTGGGTTCATTTTAGTCTCGCAGGGTATAACAGAGAGCAATCTACTAAGGCATGCAATAACATATACACATATAGGAAAAAACCAAAAACATATCTCTATGGTACTGCTTTGAATCAGGTGTCCTATTTCTCTTTTTCTGATGCTTTCTCGTAATGCTTATGGCATACTTTTGTGCGAACGTGGCACATTTCCCATCTAATTGTTCCTGGTTGGTTTCTTTGTTTTTCTTTTTTTTATTTTTCTTTTTTCTTTTCTTTTTTTTCCATCACTTATGACTGACATAAAAGTCTGCCTTTACAACAAGAGCTCAGTTTCTCATTTTTCCTTAAGTTTCTCATTTTCCTACAGAGCATCCTATAGATTTTGGCTCAACTCCTTTTCCCAATCAACCATGACCTTATAGACAAACAACAAACAACCAGCGATACGCCCTGCACGGGTGAGCCGTTCCCGAGAGTGTAAACGTGTAGGCTGGTGAAAACTCCCCCAATATTTCAGGACTTCCATCGGTTCTACAGCCCCTACCTGGGGCGCGCTCGCCTTACGCGCTCGCCTTACGTCTGAACATTGTGTATATACAGACTTCTTCACTGGACGGAGTGTCAGCCCTAGTTGCATATGAGAACAGCACCACACCGGGCAGAACACCTGCTCAAGTGGAGTCACCTAACGACACTGCACACAACAAAAGCAAACAGTAGCACACACGCTGATCAGCAGGTATAAGCTGGCGCCCACACACACTTACACAGCAGACTATAAAACCAGCACTTCTATCTCAGGGAGATGACTGGGGAGGGGAGGGGGCGAGGCGGGCAATGGCAGGAGCCAACAGCTCCGGCTCTGTCCTTCTCTGCTGACATTCTGCCTCCTCCCTCGGCCTCAGGTGGAGCAGAGGGGATCAGCAGGGGATCGTCCCAGACCATCGGACCTGGCCTGTTCGATCCCCCTCCCGTGGGTTGTAATGCTGCAAAAGCCCCGGCCGCCGTGGCTCGCTCCGCCTTCATATCTTGTAAGGTCGATAACACCAACCGCTATGTCGTCGCTAACGGTGATGCCTCTTTGTCTCCTTTACTTATCACTTCCCACAGTTTTTTCCCAACAGCCTCCCATATTTCTGGTTTAAAAGCTGTCTGGGGCTCTGGTGCGAATCTGTTCTCTCTGCACCATATTAACAACCTTCGGAGGATACGCTCATCGTATGTCACCCCTCTCTTAGAGAGGATATGCAGGAGAAGTCTTAATATAGCCCCTTCTTCTTTTGTTACTTGTTGCCCCATCTCCTGCCCCGGCTGCTCACCTCTCTCTGGGTGTCCGTGGCCATGTCGTCTGTTTCCTCTATTCCGGATTGCTGCCCAGTCCGCCCGGTCTCAGTCCAGCTGAGCCGTCCTCCAGCCGGTGGGTCTCCTTCTGGGTCTTCCGCCCCCCGCATTCTGTTGCTCAAGCCAAGCGCCAATCGGTATCATGTCAGGGTCACCATCTGAGGAGAAATAAGTGGACTCCAGATGATCCAATGTGAATCAACAGAAGGCATTTATTAAGCATAGATCACCATCTTTTATACCCTGTGTTGTAGCTGTACACGCGACTCGCTTATTTCTGATTAGCTAGTTACACTGTCCATGTGCTCTGCATGCAGTTCGTTCACGCATCAGATTGGTTAGTAGAATTCGCATAGTAAATTGCTTAGTCCTTAGCACAACATGTTTTCTACCTTCTCTGTTCCCATTTTTCCCATGTACTAATTCCATCTTCTACCACCTGTTTTGCTCTTAATCTAATCTCTCACAGTAGGGAGGCTGGCTCACATGACCATTTTCTCACAGACACATTCCTACACTTGCCCAGCAGGTGGTTGCCAGAGCAGTGGTGGTCCCTGAGCTCTAGGAGATGTCTGGAATGGATGTCTGAAAGCCTGGTGCCTTGAGTGGGCTTTCTTGACTTGAAAGGCAGTTGGTACCTGAACGTCTGTGCAAACCTTTGGAGGTTGGCAGGGAAGTGTTGCAAAAGTATTTGAGAGCCGCCGTGGTCAAGGTTTTCTCTAAGCGTGATCCATGGAAGCATTTCCTAGAGAAGTCTTTAGAGCATCTGCAGTCTCTGGGGCCTTTGTCTGTGATGCGCTTGATTTGTGCAGGTGATTTTCCCAGTTGCTGCTGGGGCAAGGAGTTGGGTGGAAAGTGCAGTGAAAAGCTTTCAGTCTCGCTGAGAGAAATGGAAATAACTGATGTGCTTTCTTCCACTGCAGGGCAGGAAGAGAGGGCCCAGGGCCAGGAAGGGGGTGTTGCCTATTTGTTGGTTCTAGGTGGCTGCTGTTTCAGCACTTGCTGTAGCGTGTCTGTTGGAGGACGGCAGATTGGATGGCTCCTTGGTTTCATTCCTCTCAGAGTAACTCTTTTCAACTCCCCCTGTGCTTTTCGTTTCAAAGGATTGCCAGGTGGGACATGCATGGATTGTTCTCCATGGCAGTGAAGTGCAGCCCCCAGAACTGCCTCCCAACCTCCGTTGGTCCTGCCTGGCAGTGGAAGCCCATCAAACGGCGTGCAGCTAAGAGTGATGTGGAGCGCCCTGCTTCCAGCGGGGAGAGCAAGGCTGCTGCTGAAGGGCCAAGCTGTCAGGCTGATGGCAGAGCCAAGGAGCAGAAAGGAAGGATTCCCAAAATGCCAGAGTGCCCCCTTCAGCGTGGATGGCTAGAGCTTTGCAATGGGTGAGCCTGATTTCCTTCCCCTTCTTCCCTTCCTTCTCTCCCTCCTCCTTCCTTCTTTCCTCTCTTTCCTTTCCTCCTCTTGGCAGGAAGGAGAGGAAACAGACAGCTGTTGACAGCTGCCTTCTCTCAAGAGATGCCTTTCAACTGTGGAGATGCCCTGCAGCTCTTGTTGGGGTTTGTGTTGCATTCTGCCTCCTGTATTTTCTTCCGCCCCAGAAACTTGCCTTTGCTAGGCAGCCACTCTCAATCCTTTTGCTGGGTTTCGGTACGAGTTGCCTGCGCACTTTGGTTTTGGAGCCTTCCGTCAGGCAATCGTGGGCATGAGGATGGCAGGTTTCCAAGTTGCCAGCTGCGCTTGCTTGTGACGAGCCCAGAACATAACCCCTGGGAGCCTTGGCTTTGTTTCCAAGCTTTCTTGTTGCCTTAGCACTTGTTTTGCACTTTCCTGTCAGCTTTTGCCATTTCTGCATTTGCATGAAAGCGTCTGTAAGGGTTCTTGTTGCCTCTCCAAGAGAAAAAGTCAAATTGGCGGGGCAGGGAAGGATGTGAGGAGGGACGAGGAGTTTTGGGACTGGTTGTTGTAGCTGTTTGAAGAGTGCAGTTTGTTGTTTGTGTGTAGTGTCTTAGGGCAAAGTGAGGCTTGCCAAAGGGGCAGGTGTCTGTGTGTTGTTCCAAGAGCCTTGCTGTGCCCAAGTGAAACTGGGAGGATTCCCTGCGCAGGCTGCTCTGCCCCAACTGCCTGTCTCCCTGGGCTCCATTCCGTCCACCCTTCTAGATGTTAGAAAGCAAGCCAGCTTCCATCCCATTTTACTTTTTCCTTGAAATCCAAGAGAAAAAAGATGGCTAATGTCTGTGTAACCATGTGTTACAGATATGTATGTGTAACCATGCATGGATACAAATTGCCCTTGAGTACCTTTCAGGTGAGAGCGAGTCTACTTCCTTGCCCTTGTGAAATGAGGACAGTTTTTTCTGCTTTGTCCGAGTGTCCTTGGGTCACAGTTTCACCAACTAAGGATGGCGACAAGCTTGTGATTGGTGTGGGAGGAAGTTCTTGTTTCTTGATTGGCCTGCTCTGTGGAAAACTTGTTTTGCAGTCCTTCACATGGTGGAAACATTAAACTTGCTGGAAAAACCTGGGAGGTGGACATGTATGTTTGGTTGAAATCTCTTCCTGGAGGCACGTGTTCATGTGCATGTAGCGTTTTTAAGGTGAAAGTGCCAGGGAAATGCTGCTTTTCAAAGGTCTTTGTGTGATGGGAAGTGGCAGTCCCTGTGCAGGTTAAGCTGCCCCGTGCTCCCTTTGGAACTCCCTGTCCTAATCTCTCTCCCTCTCAGCACCATTATCTGTCTGGTTTTCCAGGCTGTGAAGTGAAACTCTCAAGTTCTGGGAGCTTTTTGCGCTCTTTCTTGATTGCAGAGTGGTGTTTTAGCTTGAGAGCTGTGTGGTCTCTGTCTGCTCTGCCTGAAAATGCACGTGAAAGGAGTCTGCCTGGTTTGTACGCCTATGGGTGAGGTGGCCAGCTGGCCCTTTCGGTGGGGTGGCTGGTGGTGGATGGCCAGAGTGATGGTCATCAGGAATTCCTGCTGTTGGTACTTGCCCTGTATCTGCTTGGGTCCAGGGGTGGAGATGGTGATTTCTGTGGCATCTCTGGAGTCTGGCTCTTGCCGCGAGACCTTTGATGTTGCAGGGGTGGGCTGCTGTAAGCTAAGTTCAGTATGTTCAGTTTGAAACCGTTCCCTCTCATCCCATGGCTCCCCTCCCTGATCCAGAGCCCCTCCCCAGCTCTCCTGGAGCCCCTTTAGGGACTGGAAGGGGCTCTAAGGCCCCAGAGCCTTCTCTTCTCCAGGATGAACACCCCCAACTCTCGGCAGCATCACAAATGTGCGAAGCCTGATGATGTGTGTCCCCCCGGCCCTGCCGAGGGCAGCAGGGCATTACTCACACTGCACACGCGCTTGCCCATCAGCACGGGAAAGAGCAAGCTCGTCACCTCCAAAAGGCCATTTCCTAAGGAGAAGCGAGGCCCAGCTCCCACCCAACTGCTCATGCAGAGCACAGTGTGAACAGGCTGTTCCTCCCCAGGGGCTGGTCTCAGAGAACCTCCTGGGGGCACAAGGACGCGAGCCCCAGCTGAAGGGCCAGAGCCCAGGAGGTGACCCTGTAGACAGAGGGGACGGGGGCTGGTACGCATACAATTTCCCCACCGCCTCATACACAGAGGCTTTCAGCCGCCACAAGCGCTGCCAAGCGACCAGCAGCAGGGATCCCCTGACGGGGTTTACTCCACACCAGTCCTTTGCGGGTTGCGTAGAGGACGGAGAAGGCACCAGGTAAGGTGTTCACAGCAGCATCACCCTGCTCCTTCCATCACACCCTCGAGCCCCCTCTGCTTAACGGGGATGTCCCAGGAGGACCTGGGTAGTGTCCTTACACCACCCGCCCCCCTGCAGGGCTTCTTTTCTTGTTGGTTGGGGGGGTTTTCCATCAAAAAAACCTAATTCTGCTTTTGTAGTCATCAGAGCACAGGGTCAGCCTCAAAACTGCAGTGCCCAGACGGCGAGAACCGATGGGAAGGGGAAAGGACGCTTCAAGCATTCAGCCACCAGGTCCGAGCGGTAATAAACAGCTAAAATCTTCCACGTCCTCAGGGATACCGGGAAGATGAAGCATCTCCTGGAGGGACAAACCACGACACATTGCCTTTGCAATACTTCTTCCTTTGGAGAACCTCCTCCGATTTTGGGACGGATTAAGCTCATCAGTTTGAAAGCAGAGAGCGATGCGGCTGCTGTCCCGCACCACAGCCAAACCACCGCATCAGTCGGCCCAGGAGAGCAGACCTTCAGGCGAGAAGCAGCACCGGGAAGGCTGATCCCACCCACGGCAACAGAGGGCACGGCCCCAAAAGCACCAGCTTTCCCCCAAAGGTGAGGAGAGGAGAGACCGCATCACCGGGAAGGAATCACCTCACATGATGGTAACTGCCATTACAGAAACAACACCACACGGTTATTTATACAAGCATTCCAACACGGGGCTTCCAAACCAGCTATTGGGCAATTTTTCCTCTGCGATGGTCAAGGAAAGACCTGAAATGCCACTCCAGCTCTGGAGCGTAAGCTGCCGGGGGGGGGGGGGGAGGAATGAAAGGAAAGGGGAAACCCCATGTTTAAACTAATCTAGCTGGGTCTGAGCGTAACAGAGCGAGGATCGACACAAGCTCTTCATTGGGCAGACGCCCGGAGGCAGCGCCTGCGGCAGAGCAGCAATAATCTCCTACTTCGCTATTACTGGGATTCTCGCTGCTGAACAACGTCCTGGCTGTCCCTTCAGGATTTTGGGACAATCCCTTGGAGGTTTTGGTGCTCTGATACCCAGCCTCGCCAGAGTCTTCTTCCTCCAGCGACTCTAAGTGAGCTAAAACCCACAGTGATACGTCAACCTCTTTTTCAATGACAAAAAAAAATAAATCACTCTCATTACCAGATCAAGTTTCATTCCAGGAAGGCTCTTCAAATAATTTAAATATTTATTTTAATAAAAAGAAATAAATACTTATCTTTTCACATTATAAAAATCCCTGGAGACAGCAAAAAACAAACCAACCCCAACCACAGGGGGTTCTCTTGCAAATCAAAAGACGGTAAATGCTTTCTGTTGATGGTCATCACAAATCCGGTTGTAGGAATCAAGTAGGTGGTGGATTATTCCAGAAACAGAAGAAAACTCTCTTGGAGGAAACAGTAGTTCAGCACCTTGTTGTTGGGAAGATAAATTCAGCTCACACAACTGTGACCACCACCAGATGAGTCCCATTTGTCCACAAGGTGGCCACGTGCGCTGCAAGGTGTGAGCAGCCCTCTCTGTGATGGCAGTTCTCAGCATTTGTTCTTAACCTTCCCTTGGCCAGGTGACACCAACCTTTCTGGCTTGCACTTAAGGTGTATTAGCTAATTTCAAAGAGAGTTACTGTCTCCAAAATAGGGGCAGGCGGGGGGTGGGGGGAAAGAACAATCTTAACCACTACTTCTTAACCTACAGAGAAAAATTTTTTTCTTAACCTACAGAGAAAAATTTCTAATACCAATAAGGTATTAGTAAAGTAACTAGAAGAAGAGCTGGTCACCCAAAGGTGATCCCAAGGCTACTCCTGTCGTGCATGTCTCACAGCAGCTCTTGATGGAGTATTTCCCACACCATCTTCTTGCGGAAGTAAGGCATGTGGGTCTGAAAAGAAAAGAAAACTCCATTAAATACACCTCATGGCAGAAAGAGACACAAAATACCAATAAACACCCAGTTAATTCTTTACTGTGAAGTTCCTTTTAAGAACTGTCAACACTTGCCCTTCGGGTACAGCCTGGCTTTCACCCACACAGCTCCTAAGAGGGCGGCATGACACCAAAACCAGATCTCCTTGACTACACAACAGCTTACAAGCACTTTCACAGAAGAGCACTGCCTTGGAAAAGAACCAGGGTCTTCATTGGTCAAAAGCTGAGACCCATTTCTCCCAAAGATCCGAAGGCCAGATCCCACAAACCCACTGGCTGCGGTATCTCGCCCAAGAGGAATCTCACTGGGAGCAGATACCTCAGCCGCTGCGTAACTTCCCTGGCTCTTGTCTCTATGCGGAAGAGGCTGGAGCTGTTTAGAACCTTCACTCACCTGTGTAAAGGTCATCGGTTTGTCTCTGCAGATGTAATCTGCGTATTTGCAGGTAAACACGCCGCAGTCGCTTCCATTCGATTGCTGAGGGATTTCCTAACGAATGCAAAGAAGATGGAGAATTTGCCTCTATCTTCAAGGAAAAGCAACTTGGAAGTAGCACCCATTACCAAAAATACCCTAACCAGACACTCCTGAACTTGCACCATCCCCAATAACTGCTCCCCAACACAAGGAACACACCCCAGGAACTGCACATCATCCCTCCCCTGGGCTTCCTACGCTCGGATGTTACAATCCAAATTCCTCGCAGGCTGATAAGGGACAGCAGGCTTCCTCCCTGCAAGGTGTCTTGAGGTTTGTACAGTGTCTTTCTGAAGTGACGTTCCTTAAATCGAGTCTTTAGGTGCTGCTTTTCACTATTAACTTGTTGAGAAACATCAGCTCAACCCCTTGCTTTGTCACGTGCCAGGATTTGGGCTGCAAGCCAGAAGCCTACGTTCTCTGACAACTGCTAAAGAGACTTTAAATTGGACTTGTGAAATGGGGGCAAAGCCAAATTCACCTTAACGTGGCAGAGGAATTAAAAAAAACCCAAGAAAGTATTCAGCCAGCAAGGAGAGGCACTGCTCAAAGATTTCATCCCAGCCTGGTTTCCTGGTCCTCTTGCAGCCCGATGTGGTGCCATAAGAAGGTGCTTATGGCTGTTCTCTAAAGTCCTGGCCTTATGAGAAAGCGTTAAGAGCTCTGTGACAAGGAGTTCTAGTTCACATTTCAAGTGCAAGTAGTGTTCGCTTACATGGGGCTCCATGCTGTGAATAGTCCACTCTGAAGCATTCAGCTTCACGTGTCTTTTTTCGCAGCTTTCTTCTTGCAGGTATTTGCTGTTTAAAACAAAAGAAAAATCACTCTTCATCGCTGTAATTTAGGCCAAGAAAAAAAAGGCTGCTGAAAGATCCCAGGAAGACGAATGGCAGGAGAGTAAAGTGTCAGAGGATCCTCCCAGCAGCTGCTTTAAGGCATTGGGAGGAAAAATCCAAATCTTAAATTTACAAACACTGTGAGAGGCTGTGAGCTTATGACCAGCAATGAGACCAACAATTCCAACAGAGGCTTCCACAACAGCCTAAGTTCAGTGCTTAGTAGAGGTCAAAAAACCCCAAATGACATGTTATCAGAGGAAGAACAGAAAAACCAAGCAAGGAACCCTCATGTCGTCATTCCACCCTGTGCCTGAATCCCACAGACTGCGTGCACCTCCGGACGAATAAATACAAAAGCTTTTGGGCCAGTAGCTCTGTCCGAGGAAGTTTCCAGGCCACCACTTGCTGGAAAAAAGGACCGGATGCAGACCTGTTCTTATACCCTTTCCCAGGCAGCTGCTGTTAACTGGTCAGGAGAGCACCGCACTAAACCAACGCTTGGTTTCTCTCTGTGGGGCCGCTCTCCTTTTTCTTGGGCTACAAAGCTGTTGCATTAAGGGTTGTTACTCCGTCCACATCAGTGGCATAGACTTCTAAGTATGCCCGCTGGCACAACATGAAAACCTGTTCCCGTTCCATTGGAGAGGTGTGCGTGCCAGCCGACACAGCTGGAAAAGCTTGCTACACGGTACCTGTCTTGAGCGAGAATGTCAGAATGACAAAGAACACCCAGTGGCATCTTGAAACACTTCTTCCCTGAAACGCTTCCCTTTCGTCAACAGCCCGGTTTTATCAATCACTAACAAAGTTGGTGCCCATGTGCCACGGGGCTACCATGTCTTTGTCTGGGATATAGGGGGAAGGTGGCAGAAGCCAGGCACCCAAGACACTGGGTGGAGGGGATGATGTGAGACTAGGTAAGGAGTCACTGTCAGACAACTCGCAGCAAGCGAATCCAGGATTTCTGCTTTGTTATCTACAAGAAATGGGAAAACTTGCAGTCGTGTCACAGGGGCAAAATCCAAAAACCTTCTCCTAATTCACAACACAAAAGCAGTGACTGAGCAGTTACTTACAGCAGAGTCTCACAAATCTGGTCCTCTTCTTGTCCCAGGGAGTCAAAGTATTTGACCGTCTTCTTTCTGGTGTCGATGACCTGTTATCAAAAGGTGACTGTTAGACAAAGTGCACCCCTGTGCTGCACAAACCTTAATGACTTTTCTCGCTAGCTTTTTCTCCCCACCCAGTTCTAAAGAACAAGCCCGTCTGACTCACCGCTAGCGTCCAGTGCAAGCGCAAGTTAATGGGCACTAAGAGGATGTCCTTCTCGAAGAGATCCACGTGCCTGGTCCATCTTCCTACTGCTTTGTAGCCTCCAGAAGTTAGTTTTTGGTAAAAGAAAGAACTAAAAGCATGGACTGATGGATACCCTGCCTGCTTGCTTCTTTCCATGACAAGACCCATGTAGAAATTAATGACCTGTACCATAAAGAGGAAGCTTGAGATGTAAAACAAGACACTAGCTTACCAAATGAAAAACACAGCAATGTGTCTTTTCTGGCCACCCTTAAGTACGCAGCTGAGAGAACTCCAGCCTCAGCTGTCAGCTTTTGTTGTGAGAATTTCACACTTGGTTACATCTGCAGGTTGACAAAAACACCTGCCACCCACTCCAATAACCTAGACTAACTCCTGGAAGCTGCACAAGACAAGAAGTAAAGGAACTTCCAGAAGCACTGGACCCTTAAGTACCTAAAATAAGAACTGTGCAGAGATTTCTGGGCTCTGCAGTGCAGCTCACCAAATAACTTTGCAAAGACTTCTGTACACGGTGAAGGGGTATTTTGAAATAAACGCTCCATTAGAAGATCCTTGTGCTGCAGCTAGTTTTACCTCATCGTTTAGCCAGCAAAGGTTCCTTAGGGTGCGGATGTCCTCGCGAGTCACCCTTAGTTTGAAGGCACTGCTCATGACCTCATCTGGCTCACCTTTGCCTAATGCGGCAATGACCTCTCTCTCCGTGGCCTGAAAGGAAAAATTAAATGGGGAAGGACTTGTGAAACAGAGCATCCAGCATGCCAACCTGTGGGCAGCTTTCAACTCAAACACGGCCTGGAAATGAAGCTCAGATGACAGAGCAACTGGCTTTGCTGGCTTTCGGCTAAGGTAGCAATCGCCCTTTTTTGTTGCTTGGTTGGTTTCAGCATCCTAACTTGGAACTTTAGGGCCCAGGTTTGCTTCGATTTGTTTTCGCCAAGGAAGCTGAGATAAAACACCGAGACTGGCAAACACACAGCAAACGCCTTTCCCGTGTGATGCTGTAGCCCTCGCAATGCTGAGGTTTAAGCCAACCGCAGCAGGCATTCTCCATGCCAAGGCAGCTGAGTCAGGAGCCTGAAAGAATGTGAGGGTGAGGGAACTTCAAGGGACCTGAAGCACCAGCAAAGGGGGAAACTGAGGCAGCTACACTGGAGTCAGACAATCGGGAGTCCAGGTTGTGCATGCGACTGGTTGCAATTTGGACGTTTCCATCTAAGTCTGCTTAAGGAACGCAAATAAACCACTAGGTCTGTTGGTATAAAATACTCTGAACTGCAATAGCATCTTCTTCTCGGTTGAAGGTGGGCTAGCAGGATAAGAAAACCCCTGGTTTTCCTTGTACTGAGCATCACCCCGCAGACTTTGTAAACTCTGGACTTTCTAGCCCTTTCCAAGTCAATCCTCTGTAGGCAAAAAAGGGGGCGCTCAGTTAGACTACACCTCCCAAGAACAAAAGCCGTCAAAATTCAGACAAGCAGGGGAACCTCAACTCCCCCTCCCTGTTGCATAGCGTAACTAAGTTAACTCCTGTGACCAGTGCTACATGCAGCGCAACCATGCCCAGTGCGCATCCACGGCTCGGTGAGATCCTGAGGACGTACGCACGCAAGATGCTCAGGTCCCCCACAAGCAAGGCAACACCATGGATCAGGAAAAGCTTCTCTTTCAAGTTCTATCTTCATGGTAGGACAGGTTGAGAGGCAGATCCCATATAACTGTATGAATCCGGTTAGCACTGCTCTGGGAGACTGTTGTTAAACCTGGACTCATTTCTGCCCGAGTAACAGAAGCCCCACAAACCCTTAGGTTAGAGCACAACTGAAGGAGCGCGTGGAGCATAAGATGCTTAAATCCTGTAAATCCTTCACACCAGCTTTAGTGCTGACCTTTGCACTGGGAAGTCAGAGCTGCAGACACTCCCTAACGGGTTAAACCCCAGTTCTTCAGATTTCAAAAAGCCTTAAGAACCACCTATAACAAATGGGGTTCCTTGCAGCTGTTTCACAGCCTTCAGTTTTGTCCAACAGCCTGTCAGCTACGGTACCTCTGTGAGCGGAGTAAAGCTGCCTGCTCTTTTTTGCAGCCTTGGCAGTTTCTTTTCTTCCACATCAAGGGCGGGTGACTTTTTGGCCCCAGCAGGTGACAGAGGTACTTGGGATAATACATCTTCTGAGATCTGACCTCCACGCTGTTCCTGTTAGACAAAAGGACGTCAAGCTAGCAATCCAGCACAGATTTTTTTGCTAGGGGATAGTACAGAAGATCTTCCTCAGGTCTAAAACTGGAAGGGCTTTTGTACACACAGCCAACCAGCAAACTCCAAAGGTACTTTTTGTCGAGGACTGCATTCCAACTGCGCACCCATGGAGTGCTGCACTCAAACTAAACGGAGGCAAGAGAGACAGAAAGTTAGTTTGCCTTGGAGTAGCATTAAGAACCCCAGCAAAACCTCCACGTGTAGGCAGCAAGTTGAGACTGAGATTACTATTTCTGATTTCCATGACTAAAATTTAATTTTGATCTCAATCCTGACCAGGGATGAAAGTCAAAGAAGTGTACTTCCTATCTCACAAAACAAGACACCACTAAAGACACCACAGGCCAGCTTTGCAGGTCAACTAAGCCTGTGCGGTAAAAGCTTTGAGGCTGTACCGAGCACATTAAAGGGGAAGAAGAAAAATAGCGGGAAACCCTTTGTGATAGTGCTACTCAACAAATCATGTTCCCGCTTTCCTTGGGGAAAACGACCTGGACAAATACAGATACTGTTGAGTAAGTACTGAAAGTGAGGAGCGCAAAAATTTCTCATCACCAATAGCTAAATTTTCCTAAAACCCAAAATAATGAATAACACAAGCTTACCCCTGCAACAGCTTGTTTCTCTGCTGCGTCCTGTTCCAGAGACTCTTCTGCTGGTGGGGAGCCCCTGCAAGGAGAGGGGGAGAGAGAGAGCAGTGAGCTGTGTACCTGTACTGTCCCACGGAATTCTCAAGAATTCACCTTCGGGATAAGAAATGCTTTTTCAAGGCTCCTGCTGACTGGAGCCGCGGTTGCACACGTGTGACAACATCCTCTCAGCTTCCAGCACGATTCTTTCGGAGCAGCAAGACTGGGATAGAATGAAGAAGCTGGGAGCTTTGTAAATTCCTTCCCATCTACCCGTGCAAGACTCCTTTGGTTTCTCTTGATCAGTTTCATTCTTTGGAAAACAGGGAAGCAACCAGCACTTCCTCTGTCAAGTGCTCTGGGATCTACCGGTGATAAATGCTGCATGCTAGGTGTTCTGCTGCAAGGTATAACATGAACGCCTGCAACTATACCTGCAGCCAAATAGAGTTAGCTTACGGAAACTAAGACCAGCACAGGGAACTACAAATGGGACAGCCACAGGATATTTACTTGCCTTCTGTAGGCTAGTCAAGAGAGTGACTGTCCCCATTTGGAGAGGATTATCAGTAAAACCACGCAGACTCTGAAGAGCAAACAAATGCACAGACGTTGCAGTTACCCGTATACACACGTGCCTTCTTCAAAAACGAGAATTTGCCTTGTCACCAAAGACCCCCTTTTCCAGGAGGGAGACCTACAACAGACTCTCACGGTATTCTCCACTTTCAGTCCAGCGTCGTAAGAGTAGTATCACAAGCTTTGTCAAATGACTTCCGTTGGTAGTTAAATCCACAAAAAAAGGCAAGAAAACGTCCCTTTTACTTGAACCCATCCTACTCTCTCAGTTCCTTTCTTTCCTTCTCTCCCCTCGAGCTTAGGTGAACCACTGACAATTTAAGCACAGAAAGAACAGTGCCGCACAGCTAAATAGAGCACTACTGTTTCAAGTGGGGAGAAGAATAGGGACGGAAAGAGACATGCACACAGAGCCAAAAGAAACAAGAACCATGATTAAAAGAGATGCTACCTGGTCATAAGATCTCCCTGAGACGGCTCTGGGCAGCAAACATCTAGCCATTTGATATCTGCACAGAAAAACAGCAGTATTAAAAAATAAGTCAACTTTCAATTTTACTTTTCAAGTCAAAAGAAGTACAGAAGCCAGAGTTTTCTAAGGTAGGTGAAACCTAAGAAAAATCAGGCATATTAAATACTTCTGCAACGTGCGATACCTGTCCTTCTCTTTTCTGCTGCAGTCTCGGCAGGATCATCCGCAGGTGTACAAATGCTGAGGAAAGAACACACAGAAGAGTGGTTTGAAACTTCCTTCAGTTTCTACCAGGCTGACTTCCCTCCACAGGACCCAAACTTCCAAAGTTACTTTTCATAGCCCAAAGGTTTCCCCCTCCGAGCGCCCCTGGCATCATCTCAGGCACACACACGCCAACTGCCACCGCTGAGCATCCCCCAGCAACACCCCCCAACCTCTCCCAGGCAACGGACCGCTCACATACAGCTAATTATCCCACTACAGCATACTAGGCCTCTTTTCCTCATTCTGTTAACACTTTCTAACCTTTGACATTTGTTCCCATCACCAAAAACTTGCGGAAGTTAATATGTCATGTTTCCCTCTTTCCTCAAGGAAAGCAGCGTACCAGCGATTCCTAAGCCATCCGAGTTCATCAGTCACTACGCTGAGTTGCAAAGAAAAGACTAAGTAGGACAGGAAAGAAAAGGTGGGAAAGCAACTCATGCATACACCCACTTCAATAACTCACGGCTAAAGCAGTGCCCGTGAACTAGGTCTTGAAATGATTCTCAGCTGCACCCTTTCTTATTAAGCCTAAGTCCAAATACTAGATCAGTTGATAACAACGATAAAATCCAGTAAAACTTTTTACTTTGGGAATGGAGCACAAAGGTTGTTCCCAGTTGGTTTTTTCCTCTGTTTGTCTCCCAAAATGCCATGACAGACGGCAAGGATTCTTGCAAGAATTCTTTGGTATTTCTTACACAAAATAATTTCTTTCAAACCGTTATGCTCCCGAACCCTGCGAGCCCACGCCAAGCCCTGCCACCCCGCAGGGGGGGCTCTGGGTGGGCAGAGAGGCCGAGCCCAGCCCAGGAGCGTGGCGGGAACCCCAGGGCGAGACACCCCACTGCGCCCCAGCCCACAGAGCGGCTAACGGCTCAAGCCCCTCAGGCCGAGGCGGTGGGGCCGACGCTCCCGCTCCGCGCAAGCAGGCCCCGGGGGAGTTCCGCAGCCCCCCGAGCCGGGGCAGGCCGCGGGTGACGGGCTTGGGCGATGGGGAGATGGGACGGGGCGAGGCCCTCGGGCAGCCCGGAGGCGGCGGGGCTGCTCGCTGATCTGGGTGGCGGCCTCTTGGGCGGCGGCGAGACCCTCGGGCGGCACGGGGCGGCAGCGGCGAGGAGGGTGCCGAGGGCCCCCAGCAGCCATGGGGACAGAGGCCTCGCGCCGGCACGCGGTGGAAGGGTGCCCGGCCCGCGCACCCAGCACCGCCTCCCTATTGGCTGCCGGGGAGCGCCCCCCGCCCCTCGCAGATGGAGGGGAGGGACAGGGAGGCGGCGGGGCGCACGCATGCGCCATCTTGGCGCTGCCTGAGGGAGGCGGTAGCAGCCGCCCAGCCCTCCGCCGCCTCCTCCCGGCTTGGGCCGGGCCTGTGCCGGCTCACCCCCCTCCAGGCGAGGAACTTTCCCTCCCAGAAAGCCCGGAGCCGAGGCCTGGAGGGACGTGGAGGGGGACGGGCCCGTCTCCCTTTAGGGAGAGGCCCAACAGAGGCCGGAGGGACCTCGCGGGGGACCCACAGAGGCCCGGGGGCCCCCATGGAGGACCCAGAGGCTGGAGAAGCTGTTCCGCCTCCCACAGGACGGAGACGGGCATCACCGCCCGCCCACGCGGGCTCTTGCGCGCCTCCTGCTGCTTCCTCTGCTCTCAGGCAGTGAGGGAATGGCATTGCCGGGCTTACCCAGCGCTATCGAGGTAGCGCAGCCACCGCTTTTTGCCCACACGCTGGGGAGCCGCGGTGCCTGCGCCCGGCTCCACCATGGCAGCGGTGCAACTAGGGACGCGGACGCTGCATTCGACCATGGTGACGAACCGTGATGTAGCGGCGGCCAAGGGCCCGCTGCAGGGAGCCCGGCTAAAGCAGCTGCTCTGGGGCTGGCAAGCAGGCTGGCGAGTGCTGGGGCTGGCTCCTGGTGGCCTTGTCTGGCTCTCGGGGGCAATCCCTTGCCCTGCCCCGCTGTTAAAGGTTTTTTTTTTTTAATACAGTGCTTCCTAATGGTTTATCAGCTGTTGCCTCTGGGGTGGAAATGTGCACGTGTTGCTGCAGCCACGTCCCGGAGAGACTTTTCTCTCCTGGAGAGGCACATGAGGCGTGAAAACGAAGTTTTAAGTCTAAGAGGAGCAAAGGGGGCAGAGGAAAGTGCTCAGGGCAGGAATGGCCGTTTGGAGCAGCCCTTGTCACAGGAGGTCCCACTAGCTTTTTATGCCTGCAGGGAGTCTTAAGGGATGGTGGGGTCTGGTTTAATGAAAACGACCTTCCTCGTTCCTTTAGGAACTGAATTGCCACTTCACTTATGCTCCAGGGCTCTGGCCAAGGAAGATGCCTGAGCGCTGGATGCAGAAGTGGATGTGGCAGAGGGCTTGCAGGCAGGCTGCAGGCAGGGTGGGTGGTGGAAGCAGCCCGGCAGAGGGCAGGGCAGCCCCATGCAGGGCCTGCAACTTGGAGACGAGTTGCCTTCTCCCTACCTCTCCTCTGCCCATCCCGTGTGTCTTATGTGAATCCTGCCGCCGAGAGCTGGAGGGGGCGCAGGGCGTTTGTTTGAGTTCCTGGGTAAGGAAAAATGCGAGGGTTTTCTCGGTTTAGCTCTGTGAAGCCAAAACTCATCTGCAACACTCCTGTTTCTGGCCACAGCAGAGAGAAAGCCGGAGCGCTGAACCCACCGGACAATATTCTAGAAAAGGGGGAAGGGTGGTCTTTTGGGGAAGGGGTCTTCCCTGCCCCCAAGGCCAATGTGGCACACATGAGACTCATACAGCTGCCCTGTGGCACAGGGTGATGCTGAGGCTTCTCTCCTGCCTTGGGACCCCCTACCCTGGGCACAGGTGTGGAGCCAGCCCTGGGGCTGCAGGATTCCTCTGCCAGGCATGTCCCCCCAGCCACAGTTTCTCCCACCCTGCAGCAGAGCCCACGACAGGACAATTCTCAGAAAAAGCAGAGAAATCTTCTCTGGGAATTGTGTTATTCTAAAGCAGCTCCTCTGTGCTTCCTGGTAACACCACTTCCTTGTCCTCAGCAGGAAAGGGATTTTAATGCTGTTAAATGATTTTAAAACACCTGTGTGAATGGCTTTGTGTGTGCCGGAAAAGTACCGGACAGTGATGGCAGGGTCAGCGTGGCTGCGGTGCCTGTCCAAAGATTTTGTCCCAATCGGATTCCTTTGTGCGTGGTGTTTGGTGTGGAGACTGTTGTGATCTCTAAACATCAATAACCAAACACATGAAGAAGTTAGAGATTCATTAAATTAATGCCACCAGACTGAGAGTCTTTCTTTTTGGAGTGGAGTCTCTTGTTGCACCTTACATTAAATGCTTTTTTATTTTTCCCTCTCTGTCTCCTGTATATGGCAAAAAATTCCCATTTTTCTAAAGGCAAATAAACAACAGCTGAATGTGCGAGAGGCTGTACGTGGGAGCAATCTGAAGACATATGGAAATTGTGAAAGCTGCGTGGCGCCAAATGGTAAAGGGTGTTTATGAGGCAGGAGGCTCCAGGAAAACCCGCAGCCCCGAGGTCTGTGGGGCCAAGCCAGAGGTTCCCAGAGAGCTTTAGAACAACGCACAGGTTTCCCTCCCGGCTCTTTGGGTGTGGGATCAATCTCCAGACATATGGAAATTTTGAGGCTGCAGGGGCACAAGGTGGTACAGGGTGGTTTTGAGGCTGAAGGCGGCAATAAAGTCCGCAGCCCTAACGTCTGTGGTGCCATGCAAGCGGTTCCCAGAGAGCTTTAGAACAAGCCACATTTTTCCCTCCGTGCTCTTTGGGTATGCGAGCAATCTCCAGACATATGGAAATTTTTCCTGCTGGCGCGGCACCAGGTGGTACTGGGTGGTTTTTAGGCTGAAGGCGCCAGGAAAGCCCACAGCCCCAAGGTCTGTGGGGCCATGCAAGTGGTTCCCAGAGAGCTTCAGAACAAAGCACATGTTTCCCCCTGGGTCTTTGGTTGTGGGAACAATATCCAGACATATGGAAATTTTGGAGGCTCCAGTGGCGCCAGGTGGTACTGGGTGGTTCTGAAGCTGAAGGCGCCGGGAAAGCCTGGAGACCCAAGCTCCGTAGGGTCATGCAAGCGGTTCCCAAAGAGCTTTAGAAGACGCCACATTTTTCCCTCCTGGCTCTTTGGGTGTGGGAGCAATCTGCAGACATATGGAAATTTTGGAGGCTGGCGCGGCACCAATTGGGAAAGGATTCTTTTGAGGCTGAAGGCAGCAGGAAAGCCTGGAGCTACAATGTCTGAGGAGTCATGCAAGCGGTTCCCAAAGAGCTTTAGAAGAAGCCACAGTTTTCCCTGCTGACCCTTTAGGCGTGGGAGCAGTGTCTAGACATATGGGAATTTTGGACGCTGACGCAGCGCCAAGTGGGAAAGGGTGGTTTTTGAGGTTGAAGGCAGGAGGAAAACCTGGAGCTCAAAGGTCTGTGGGGCCACGCAAGCGGTTGCTAAAGAGGTTTAGAAGTAGCCCCAGTTTTCCCTGCTGGCTCTTTGGGCATGGGAGGAATCTCCAGACATATGGAAATTGTGGAGGCTGATGCGGCGCCAAGTGGGAAAGGGTGGTTTAGAGGCTGAAGGCAAGAGGGAAGCCTGCAGCCCCAAGATCTGTGGGTCCATGCAAGTGGATCCCAAAGAGCTTTAGAACAACACACATTTTTCCCTGCTGGCTCTTTGGGCATGGGGCAATCTCCAGACATATGGAAATTTTTGTGCCTGGTGCAGCGCCAAGTGGGAAAGGGTGATTTTGAGGCTGAAGGCACCAGGAACCCCGCAGCCCAAACGTCTGTGGGCGATGCAAGCGGTTCCTAAGAGATTAAGAATAACACACAGTTTCACCTCCTTGCTCATTGGACATGGGAACAATGTCAAGACATATGGAAATTATGGAGGCTTGCGCAGCGCCAAGTGGGAAAGGGTGGTTTTGAGGATGAAGGCAGGAGGAAAGCCCGCAGCCCCATAGTCTGTGGGGCCATGCAAGCGGTTCCCAAAGAGATTAAGAACAACACGCAGTTTCACCTCTTTCTTCATTGGGAGTGCGAGAAATGTCCAGACATATGGAAATTTTGTTGGCTTGCGTGGCGCCAAGTAGGAAAGGGTTGATTTGAGGCTGAACGCACCAGGAAAGCCCGCAGCACAAGTGTATTTCTGGCCATGCAGGCATTTCCCAAAGAGCTTTAGAAGAAGCCACAATTTTCCCTGCTGGATCTTTGGGCTTGGGAGCAACCTCCAGACATATGGAAATTTTGAGCTCTGGCGCGGTGCGAAGTGGGAAAGGGTGGTTTTGATGCTGAAGACAGCAGGAAAGCCCGCAGCCCCTATGTCTGTGGGGCCATTCAAGCGGTTCCTAAAGAGGTTTAGAAGTAGCCCCAGTTTTCCCTGCTGGCTCTTTGGGCGTAGGAGCAATCTATAGACATATGGAAATTTTGGAGGCTGGCGCAGCGCCAAGTGGGAAAGGCTGAAGGCAGCAGGAAAGCCTGGAGCTCCAAGGTCTGTGGGGCCATGCAAGCGGTTCTCAAAATGCCTTTAGAACAATACATAGTTTCACCTTCTTGCTGATTGGGCGTTGGAGCAATCTCCAGACATATGGAAGTTTTGGAGGCTGGCATCGTGCTAAGTGGTAAAGGGTGGTTTCAGGGTGAAGGCAACAAGAAATTCGGCAGCCCCAAGATCTGTGGGGCCATGCAAGCGGTTCCCAAAGACCTTTAGAAGAAGCCACAGTTGTCCCTCCTGGCTCTTTGTGCGTGGGAGCCATCTCCAGACATATGGAAATATTGGAGGCTGGCGCGGCGCCAAGTGGTAACATGGTTTTTTGAGGCTGAAGGCAGCAGGAAAGCCTGGAACCACAAGGTCTAAGGGGCCATGCAAGCGTTTCCCAAAGAGCTTTAGAAGAAGTAACATTTTTCCCTCCTCTGTGTTTGGGCCTGGGAGCAATCACAGACATATGGCAATTTTGGAGGCTAGCACGGTGCCAAGTGGGAAAGGGTGGTTTTGAAGCTGAAGGCAGCAAGAAAGCCTGGAACCACAAGGTCTGTGGGGCCATGCAAGCTGTTCCCAAAGAGCTTTAGAACTAGGCATAGTTTTCCCTGCTGGCTCTTTGGGCGTGGGACCAATCTCCAGACATGTGGGAATTTTAGAGCCTGGCGCGGCGCCAAGTGTGAAAGGGGGGTTTTGATGCGAAAGGCAGCAGGAAAGCCTGGAGCTCCAAGGTCTGTGGGGCCATGCAATCCGTTCCCAAAGAGCTTTAGAACTAGGCATAGTTTTCCCTGCTGGCTCTTTGGGCGTGGGAGAAATCTCCAGACATGTGGGAATTTTAGAGCCTGGCGCGGCGCCAAGTGTGAAAGGGGGGTTTTGATGCGGGAGGCAGCAGGAAAGCCTGGAGCTCCAAGGTCTGCTGGGTCCATGCAAGCGGTTACAAAACAGCTTTAGAACAACACATAGTTTCACTTCCTTGCTCATTGGGCGTGGGAGCAATGTCCAGACTTATGGAAATTTTGGAGGCTGGCGCGTCGCTAAGTGGGAAAGGGTTATGTTGAGCCTGAGGGCAACAAGAAATCCCAAAGCCCCGAGTTGTGTGGAGCTATACAGGCAGTTCCCAGAGAGCTTCAGAAGAATCCACAGTTTTCCCTGCTGTCTCTTTGGGCGTGGGAGCAATCTCCAGAGATATGGAAATTTTGGACGCTGGCGTAGCGCCAAGTGGGCAAGGGTAGTTTTGAGGCTGAAGGCAGCAGGAAAGCCTGCAGCCCCCAGGTGTGTGGGGCTACACAAGCGGTTCCCAAAGAGCTTTAGAAGAAGGCATAGTTTTCCCTGCTGGCTCTTTGGGCGTGGGACCAATCTCCAGACTTATGGCCATTTTTGTGCCTGGCGCGGCGCCAAGTTGGAAAGGCTGGTTTGTTGGAGTGGCAGACGGACCCAGAGTAACGATGGAATCTCAATATGCGTGTGATCGTTCTCTCCCTTTATTCAAGTTCTCACAAAATATATATAGACAGGCAATAAGAGCACGCACTAGCGGCAGCTATATGATTGGCTTACAGTCTCTGTTCACACGCTGTCCATACAGTTCATTCACAGATCAGGTTGGTTACAGGAATTCACATAGTAAATTGCTTAGTCATTAACACAACATATTTTCTACCTTCTCAGTTCCCGTTTTTCCCATGTACTAATTCCATCTTCTACCACTTGTTTTGATCTTAATCTAATCTCTCCTAGTAGGGAGGCTGGCTCACGTGACCATTTTCTCTCAGACACATTCCTACAATACCCCCTTTTTCTTCTTGAGCCAGCCAGACCTTATGCATGGCATTTTCAATCATGTCAGTCACTTTGCGGAGAACACATGAGGCTACCATAATCAATAATAATATAACCAACAGTAGCATGAGCCCTTGCTTTATTAAGTCTGGTAACCATCCCGTTATACCCCATGAGTTTGACCAATCATCAAAACCATTTTTTGACCGCTTTTAATTTGGACATGTTATCCTTCTTGTGATGCTCTTAGTAGGTTACCTACTAAACACAATTAAAAACAGAATCAAAAAGAACCCTGCTAAGGCAATAAATACCCAGATCCCTAATTTTAGCCCAGAAAGCCAATTTCTTTGGATTTACCCACGAGAAATCCTTTTGTAATATTTCAAATACATTGCGGTTGCTGACAGCACAAGCAACCCTGGAAAAACAATCGTGGTAACATGTCTATCATCATAGTTACTGGTTTTGTAAAGGTATGTGGCAAAAATACCCACTCTAACGCAGTCAGGCCCTTTGCGAGTGCATCATCCCACTGTCCTATCAGGGCATAAAGTTGAAATTCTTGTAGGAAGGTGTTCAATGCGTCTTGCAGCAGTAGTCGACTATATCTTATCTTTCAACATGCTGTAATGCCTTCTGAGCTGTTGGGGTTAATGAACATAAAACATGGGGGGGCGGGGGCAGACACAGTGCTTCAGGGCATCCCCAGTACCTTCAAAGTGTGCTCATGTCTCTCTCCCCCTCTCTGACCCGAGACAGCCTCCTTATATCCTGCACTGGATCGAGTAGAAAAGTACAGGCCAGAGTCGCTGCACACGTGGCCAATGTATGCAGCGAGTCTCACCAAACTCATGATCCAGCTTTGCTAACAGCAGCTGTCTGATACGTGACTCCATTGTTGTAATCCCTTCTTGTTATCTTCTTCTGTGAAGGTCAGGTTCTCATGGATACACACATGGGTTTTTAGAGCAACATAGTCTACAACTCGTACAAGGGTACGATGCAAAGCGGCATTTACAACTGATTGTAAATTAGACAATTATTAGACACGTCAAACAGCATACTAAACATAACAGACAAATTCCTTCCACACAGGCGATGAGTATGATTTGCTTCAACCAACCCCACCCCCAAGTCCATCCAGCAAAAAGATTTTCAAAAGTGGTCTCCACAAGTTGCTGGTTCGGTCGGTGCAGTTCCTGCAACTGGGCATGGATGGATTTGGAGTGGTCACTTAGATTCATACTATACAGTCCTTTAAAATCTTGACAACCATGCCTGTGAGCTGAAAGCAAAAAATCAGTAGCAGTTCTGTTTTGCAACATTGCATATTGAATACTATCTACATCTAGCAATAACTCAGAAATAGCGGTACTAGTAGCATTGTTAAACTTATCCTTGGCAGCAAGAGAGTCCTTGTTATCACGAATCCTTGGCAGCAAAAGAGTCCTTGTTAGCTAGAGCGCATGCGGCCTCCCTGTTCTTGCTGGTACTGTGCTTTGATCTTCTTCCACAACAGGCCAAGATTCTCAAGCAGCTAGATAAGGTGTCTGTGAGTCCATTACAGGCTTATGTCATCCAAATGTTTTTCTTGCCAGCACCCGAGACTGAATAACAATTGGTGTGATATATGTGTTTTCCAGCACCCAGGTGCGAGTCCCTTGAGTGTATTTACAGTCCTTCTCGGTGATCTTCCGTTGCTTTCCCATATTCCACCCCCTTGCTCAAGAGACCGCTTCTGCTGGGTTCATTTTAGTCTCGCAGGGTATAACAGAGAGCAATCTACTAAGGCATGCAATAACATATACACATATAGGAAAAAACCAAAAACATATCTCTATGGTACTGCTTTGAATCAGGTGTCCTATTTCTCTTTTTCTGATGCTTTCTCGTAATGCTTATGGCATACTTTTGTGCGAACGTGGCACATTTCCCATCTAATTGTTCCTGGTTGGTTTCTTTTTTTTTCTTTTTTTTATTTTTCTTTTTTCTTTTCTTTTTTTTCCATCACTTATGACTGACATAAAAGTCTGCCTTTACAACAAGAGCTCAGTTTCTCATTTTTCCTTAAGTTTCTCATTTTCCTACAGAGCATCCTATAGATTTTGGCTCAACTCCTTTTCCCAATCAACCATGACCTTATAGACAAACAACAAACAACCAGCGATACGCCCTGCACGGGTGAGCCGTTCCCGAGGGTGAAAACTCCCCCAATATTTCAGGACTTCCATCGGTTCTACAGCCCCTACCTGGGGCGCGCTTGCCTTACGCGCTCGCCTTACGTCTAAACATTGTGTATATACAGACTTCTTCACTGGACGGAGTGTCAGCCCTAGTTGCATATGAGAACAGCACCACACCGGGCAGAACACCTGCTCAAGTGGAGTCACCTAACGACACTGCACACAACAAAAGCAAACAGTAGCACACACGCTGATCAGCAGGTATAAGCTGGCGCCCACACACACTTACACAGCAGACTATAAAACCAGCACTTCTATCTCAGGGAGACGACTGGGGAGGGGAGGGGGCGAGGCGGGCAATGGCAGGAGCCAACAGCTCCGGCTCTGTCCTTCTCTGCTGACATTCTGCCTCCTCCCTCGGCCTCAGGTGGAGCAGAGGGGATCAGCAGGGGATCGTCCCAGACCATCGGACCTGGCCTGTTCGATCCCCCTCCCGTGGGTTGTAATGCTGCAAAAGCCCCGGCCGCTGTGGCTCGCTCCGCCTTCATATCTTGTAAGGTCAATAACACCAACCGCTATGTCGTCGTTAACGGTGATGCCTCTTTGTCTCCTTTACTTATCACTTCCCACAGTTTTTTCCCAACAGCCTCCCATATTTCTGGTTTAAAAGCTGTCTGGGGCTCTGGTGCGAATCTGTTCTCTCTGCACCATATTAACAACCTTCGGAGCATACGCTCATCGTATGTCACCCCTCTCTTAGAGAGGATATGCAGGAGAAGTCTTAATATAGCCCCTTCTTCTTTTGTTACTTGTTGCCCCATCTCCTGCCCCGGCTGCTCACCTCTCTCTGGGTGTCCGTGGCCACGTCGTCTGTTTCCTCTATTCTGGATTGCTGCCCAGTCCGCCCGGTCTCAGTCCAGCTGAGCCGTCCTCCAGCCGGTGGGTCTCCTTCTGGGTCTTCCGCCCCCCGCATTCCGTTGCTCAAGCCAAGCGCCAATCAGTATCACGTCAGGGTCACCATCTGAGGAGAAATAAGTGGACTCCAGATGATCCAATGTGAATCAACAGAAGGCATTTATTAAGCATAGATCACCATCTTTTATACCCTGTGTTGTAGCTGTACACGCGACTCGCTTATTTCTGATTAGCTAGTTACACTGTCCATGTGCTCTGCATGCAGTTCGTTCACGCATCAGATTGGTTAGTAGAATTCGCATAGTAAATTGCTTAGTCCTTAGCACAACATGTTTTCTACCTTCTCTGTTCCCATTTTTCCCATGTACTAATTCCATCTTCTACCACCTGTTTTGCTCTTAATCTAATCTCTCACAGTAGGGAGGCTGGCTCACATGACCATTTTCTCACAGACACATTCCTACACTTGCCCAGCAGGTGGTTGCCAGAGCAGTGGTGGTCCCTGAGCTCTAGGAGATGTCTGGAATGGATGTCTGAAAGCCTGGTGCCTTGAGTGGGCTTTCTTGACTTGAAAGGCAGTTGGTACCTGAACGTCTGTGCAAACCTTTGGAGGTTGGCAGGGAAGTGTTGCAAAAGCATTTGAGAGCCGCCGTGGTCAAGGTTTTCTCTAAGCGTGATCCATGGAAGCATTTCCTAGTGAAGTCTTTAGAGCATCTGCAGTCTCTGGGGCCTTTGTCTGTGATGCGCTTGATTTGTGCAGGTGATTTTCCCAGTTGCTGCTGGGGCAAGGAGTTGGGTGGAAAGTGCAGTGAAAAGCTTTCAGTCTCGCTGAGAGAAATGGAAATAACTGATGTGCTTTCTTCCACTGCAGGGCAGGAAGAGAGGGCCCAGGGCCAGGAAGGGGGTGTTGCCTATTTGTTGGTTCTAGGTGGCTGCTGTTTCAGCACTTGCTGTAGCGTGTCTGTTGGAGGATGGCAGATTGGATGGATCCTTGGTTTCATTCCTCTCAGAGTAACTCTTTTCAACTCCCCCTGTGCTTTTCGTTTCAAAGGATTGCCAGGTGGGACATGCATGGATTGTTCTCCATGGCAGTGAAGTGCAGCCCCCAGAACTGCCTCCCAACCTCCGTTGGTCCTGCCTGGCAGTGGAAGCCCATCAAACGGCGTGCAGCTAAGAGTGATGTGGAGCGCCCTGCTTCCAGCGGGGAGAGCAAGGCTGCTGCTGAAGGGCCAAGCTGTCAGGCTGATGGCAGAGCCAAGGAGCAGAAAGGAAGGATTCCCAAAATGCCAGAGTGCCCCCTTCAGCGTGGATGGCTAGAGCTTTGCAATGGGTGAGCCTGATTTCCTTCCTCTTCTTCCCTTCCTTCTCTCCGTCCTCCTTCCTTCTTTCCTCTCTTTCCTTTCCTCCTCTTGGCAGGAAGGAGAGGAAACAGACAGCTGTTGACAGCTGCCTTCTCTCAAGAGATGCCTTTCAACTGTGGAGATGCCCTGCAGCTCTTGTTGGGGTTTGTGTTGCATTCTGCCTCCTGTATTTTCTTCCGCCCCAGAAACTTGCCTTTGCTAGGCAGCCACTCTCAATCTCCTTTTGCTGGGTTTCGGTACGAGTTGCCTGCGCACTTTGGTTTTGGAGCCTTCCGTCAGGCAATCGTGGGCATGAGGATGGCAGGTTTCCAAGTTGCCAGCTGCGCTTGCTTGTGACGAGCCCAGAACATAACCCCTGGGAGCCTTGGCTTTGTTTCCAAGCTTTCTTGTTGCCTTAGCACTTGTTTTGCACTTTCCTGTCAGCTTTTGCCATTTCTGCATTTACATGAAAGCGTCTGTAAGGGTTCTTGTTGCCTCTCCAAGAGAAAAAGTCAAATTGGCGGGGCAGGGAAGGATGTGAGGAGGGACGAGGAGTTTTGGGACTGGTTGTTGTAGCTGTTTGAAGAGTGCAGTTTGTTGTTTGTGTGCAGTGTCTTAGGGCAAAGTGAGGCTTGCCAAAGGGGCAGGTGTCTGTGTGTTGTTCCAAGAGCCTTGCTGTGCCCAAGTGAAACTGGGAGGATTCCCTGCGCAGGCTGCTCTGCCCCAACTGCCTGTTAGCTGGGCTCCATTCCGTCCACCCTTCTAGATGTTAGAAAGCAAGCCAGCTTCCATCCCATTTTACTTTTTCCTTGAAATCCAAGAGAAAAAAGATGGCTAATGTCTGTGTAACCATGTGTTACAGATATGTATGTGTAACAATCCATGGATACAAATTGCCCTTGAGTACCTTTCAGGTGAGAGCGAGTCTACTTCCTTGCCCTTGTGAAATGAGGACAGTTTTTTCTGCTTTGTCCGAGTGTCCTTGGGTCACAGTTTCACCAACTAAGGATGGCGACAAGCTTGTGATTGGTGTGGGAGGAAGTTCTTGTTTCTTGATTGGCCTGCTCTGTGGAAAACTTGTTTTGCAGTCCTTCACATGGTGGAAACATTAAACTTGCTGGAAAAACCTGGGAGGTGGACATGTATGTTTGGTTGAAATCTCTTCCTGGAGGCACGTGTTCATGTGCATGTAGCGTTTTTAAGGTGAAAGTGCCAGGGAAATGCTGCTTTTCAAAGGTCTTTGTGTGATGGGAAGTGGCAGTCCCTGTGCAGGTTAAGCTGCCCCGTGCTCCCTTTGGAACTCTCTGTCCTAATCTCTCTCCCTCTCAGCACCATTATCTGTCTGGTTTTCCAGGCTGTGAAGTGAAACTCTCAAGTTCTGGGAGCTTTTTGCGCTCTTTCTTGATTGCAGAGTGGTGTTTTAGCTTGAGAGCTGTGTGGTCTCTGTCTGCTCTGCCTGAAAATGCACGTGAAAGGAGTCTGCCTGGTTTGTACGCCTATGGGTGAGGTGGCCAGCTGGCCCTTTCGGTGGGGTGGCTGGTGGTGGATGGCCAGAGTGATGGTCATCAGGAATTCCTGCTGTTGGTACTTGCCCTGTATCTGCTTGGGTCCAGGGGTGGAGATGGTGATTTCTGTGGCATCTCTGGAGTCTGGCTCTTGCCGCGAGACCTTTGATGTTGCAGGGGTGGGCTGCTGTAAGCTAAGTTCAGTATGTTCAGTTTGAAACCGTTCCCTCTCATCCCATGGCTCCCCTCCCTGATCCAGAGCCCCTCCCCAGCTCTCCTGGAGCCCCTTTAGGGACTGGAAGGGGCTCTAAGGCCCCAGAGCCTTCTCTTCTCCAGGATGAACACCCCCAACTCTCGGCAGCATCACAAATGTGTGAAGCCTGATGATGTGTGTCCCCCCCGGCCCTGCCGAGGGCAGCAGGGCATTACTCACACTGCACACGCGCTTGCCCATCAGCACGGGAAAGAGCAAGCTCGTCACCTCCAAAAGGCCATTTCCTAAGGAGAAGCGAGGCCCAGCTCCCACCCAACTGCTCATGCAGAGCACAGTGTGAACAGGCTGTTCCTCCCCAGGGGCTGGTCTCAGAGAACCTCCTGGGGGCACAAGGACGCGAGCCCCAGCTGAAGGGCCAGAGCCCAGGAGGTGACCCTGTAGACAGAGGGGACGGGGGCTGGTACGCATACAATTTCCCCACCGCCTCATACACAGAGGCTTTCAGCCGCCACAAGCGCTGCCAAGCGACCAGCAGCAGGGATCCCCTGACGGGGTTTACTCCACACCAGTCCTTTGCGGGTTGCGTAGAGGACGGAGAAGGCACCAGGTAGGGTGTTCACAGCAGCATCACCCTGCTCCTTCCATCACACCCTCCAGCCCCCTCTGCTTAACGGGGATGTCCCAGGAGGACCTGGGTAGTGTCCTTACACCACCCGCCCCCCTGCAGGGCTTCTTTTCTTGTTGGTTGGGGGGTTTTCCCTCAAAAAAACCTAATTCTGCTTTTGTAGTCAGCAGAGCACAGGGTCAGCCTCAAAACTGCAGTGCCCAGACGGCGAGAACCGAAGGGAAGGGGAAAGGACGCTTCAAGCATTCAGCCACCAGGTCCGAGCGGTAATAAACAGCTAAAATCTTCCACGTCCTCAGGGATACCGGGAAGATGAAGCATCTCCTGGAGGGACAAACCACGACACATTGCCTTTGCAATACTTCTTCCTTTGGAGAACCTCCTCCGATTTTGGGACGGATTAAGCTCATCAGTTTGAAAGCAGAGAGCGATGCGGCTGCTGACCCGCACCACAGCCAAACCACCGCATCAGTCAGCCCAGGAGAGCAGACCTTCAGGCGAGAAGCAGCACCGGGAAGGCTGATCCCACCCACGGCAACAGAGGGCACGGCCCCAAAAGCACCAGCTTTCCCCCAAAGGTGAGGAGAGGAGAGACCGCATCACCGGGAAGGAATCACCTCCCATGATGGTAACTGCCATTACAGAAACAACACCACACGGTTATTTATACAAGCATTCCAACACGGGGCTTCCAAACCAGCTATTGGGCAATTTTTCCTCTGCGATGGTCAAGGAAAGACCTGAAATGCCACTCCAGCTCTGGAGCGTAAGCTGCGGTGGGGGGGGGGGGGAGGAATGAAAGGAAAGGGGAAACCCCATGTTTAAACTAATCTAGCTGGGTCTGAGCGTAACAGAGCGAGGATCGACACAAGCTCTTCATTGGGCAGACGCCCGGAGGCAGCGCCTGCGGCAGAGCAGCAATAATCTCCTACTTCGCTATTACTGGGATTCTCGCTGCTGAACAACGTCCTGGCTGTCCCTTCAGGATTTTGGGACAATCCCTTGGAGGTTTTGGTGCTCTGATACCCAGCCTGGCCAGAGTCTTCTTCCTCCAGCGACTCTAAGTGAGCTAAAACCCACAGTGATACGTCAACCTCTTTTTCAATGACAAAAAAAAATAAATCACTCTCATTACCAGATCAAGTTTCATTCCAGGAAGGCTCTTCAAATAATTTAAATATTTATTTTAATAAAAAGAAATAAATACTTATCTTTTCACATTATAAAAATCCCTGGAGACAGCAAAAAACAAACCAACCCCAACCACAGGGGGTTCTCTTGCAAATCAAAAGACGGTAAATGCTTTCTGTTGATGGTCATCACAAATCCGGTTGTAGGAATCAAGTAGGTGGTGGATTATTCCAGAAACAGAAGAAAACTCTCTTGGAGGAAACAGTAGTTCAGCACCTTGTTGTTGGGAAGATAAATTCAGCTCACACAACTGTGACCACCACCAGATGAGTCCCATTTGTCCACAAGGTGGCCACGTGCGCTGCAAGGTGTGAGCAGCCCTCTCTGTGATGGCAGTTCTCAGCATTTGTTCTTAACCTTCCCTTGGCCAGGTGACACCAACCTTTCTGGCTTGCACTTAAGGTGTATTAGCTAATTTCAAAGAGAGTTACTGTCTCCAAAATAGGGGCAGGCGGGGGGTGGGGGGAAAGAACAATCTTAACCACTACTTCTTAACCTACAGAGAAAAATTTTTTTCTTAACCTACAGAGAAAAATTTCTAATACCAATAAGGTATTAGTAAAGTAACTAGAAGAAGAGCTGGTCACCCAAAGGTGATCCCAAGGCTACTCCTGTCGTGCATGTCTCACAGCAGCTCTTGATGGAGTATTTCCCACACCATCTTCTTGCGGAAGTAAGGCATGTGGGTCTGAAAAGAAAAGAAAACTCCATTAAATACACCTCATGGCAGAAAGAGACACAAAATACCAATAAACACCCAGTTAATTCTTTACTGTGAAGTTCCTTTTAAGAACTGTCAACACTTGCCCTTCGGGTACAGCCTGGCTTTCACCCACACAGCTCCTAAGAGGGCGGCATGACACCAAAACCAGATCTCCTTGACTACACAACAGCTTACAAGCACTTTCACAGAAGAGCACTGCCTTGGAAAAGAACCAGGGTCTTCATTGGTCAAAAGCTGAGACCCATTTCTCCCAAAGATCCGAAGGCCAGATCCCACAAACCCACTGGCTGCGGTATCTCGCCCAAGAGGAATCTCACTGGGAGCAGATACCTCAGCCGCTGCGTAACTTCCCTGGCTCTTGTCTCTATGCGGAAGAGGCTGGAGCTGTTTAGAACCTTCACTCACCTGTGTAAAGGTCATCGGTTTGTCTCTGCAGATGTAATCTGCGTATTTGCAGGTAAACACGCCGCAGTCGCTTCCATTCGATTGCTGAGGGATTTCCTAACGAATGCAAAGAAGATGGAGAATTTGCCTCTATCTTCAAGGAAAAGCAACTTGGAAGTAGCACCCATTACCAAAAATACCCTAACCAGACACTCCTGAACTTGCACCATCCCCAATAACTGCTCCCCAACACAAGGAACACACCCCAGGAACTGCACATCATCCCTCCCCTGGGCTTCCTACGCTCGGATGTTACAATCCAAATTCCTCGCAGGCTGATAAGGGACAGCAGGCTTCCTCCCTGCAAGGTGTCTTGAGGTTTGTACAGTGTCTTTCTGAAGTGACGTTCCTTAAATCGAGTCTTTAGGTGCTGCTTTTCACTATTAACTTGTTGAGAAACATCAGCTCAACCCCTTGCTTTGTCACGTGCCAGGATTTGGGCTGCAAGCCAGAAGCCTACGTTCTCTGACAACTGCTAAAGAGACTTTAAATTGGACTTGTGAAATGGGGGCAAAGCCAAATTCACCTTAACGTGGCAGAGGAATTAAAAAAAAACCAAGAAAGTATTCAGCCAGCAAGGAGAGGCACTGCTCAAAGATTTCATCCCAGCCTGGTTTCCTGGTCCTCTTGCAGCCCGATGTGGTGCCATAAGAAGGTGCTTATGGCTGTTCTCTAAAGTCCTGGCCTTATGAGAAAGCGTTAAGAGCTCTGTGACAAGGAGTTCTAGTTCACATTTCAAGTGCAAGTAGTGTTCGCTTACATGGGGCTCCATGCTGTGAATAGTCCACTCTGAAGCATTCAGCTTCACGTGTCTTTTTTCGCAGCTTTCTTCTTGCAGGTATTTGCTGTTTAAAACAAAAGAAAAATCACTCTTCATCGCTGTAATTTAGGCCAAGAAAAAAAAGGCTGCTGAAAGATCCCAGGAAGACGAATGGCAGGAGAGTAAAGTGTCAGAGGATCCTCCCAGCAGCTGCTTTAAGGCATTGGGAGGAAAAATCCAAATCTTAAATTTACAAACACTGTGAGAGGCTGTGAGCTTATGACCAGCAATGAGACCAACAATTCCAACAGAGGCTTCCACAACAGCCTAAGTTCATTGCTTAGTAGAGGTCAAAAAACCCCAAATGACATGTTATCAGAGGAAGAACAGAAAAACCAAGCAAGGAACCCTCATGTCGTCATTCCACCCTGTGCCTGAATCCCACAGACTGCGTGCACCTCCGGACGAATAAATACAAAAGCTTTTGGGCCAGTAGCTCTGTCCGAGGAAGTTTCCAGGCCACCACTTGCTGGAAAAAAGGACCGGATGCAGACCTGTTCTTATACCCTTTCCCAGGCAGCTGCTGTTAACTGGTCAGGAGAGCACCGCACTAAACCAACGCTTGGTTTCTCTCTGTGGGGCCGCTCTCCTTTTTCTTGGGCTACAAAGCTGTTGCATTAAGGGTTGTTACTCCGTCCACATCAGTGGCATAGACTTCTAAGGATGCCTGCTGGCACAACATGAAAACCTGTTCCCGTTCCATTGGAGAGGTGTGCGTGCCAGCCGACACAGCTGGAAAAGCTTGCTACACGGTACCTGTCTTGAGCGAGAATGTCAGAATGACAAAGAACACCCAGTGGCATCTTGAAACACTTCTTCCCTGAAACGCTTCCCTTTCGTCAACAGCCCGGTTTTATCAATCACTAACAAAGTTGGTGCCCATGTGCCACGGGGCTACCATGTCTTTGTCTGGGATATAGGGGGAAGGTGGCAGAAGCCAGGCACCCAAGACACTGGGTGGAGGGGATGATGTGAGACTAGGTAAGGAGTCACTGTCAGACAACTCGCAGCAAGCGAATCCAGGATTTCTGCTTTGTTATCTACAAGAAATGGGAAAACTTGCAGTCGCGTCACAGGGGCAAAATCCAAAAACCTTCTCCTAATTCACAACACAAAAGCAGTGACTGAGCAGTTACTTACAGCAGAGTCTCACAAATCTGGTCCTCTTCTTGTCCCAGGGAGTCAAAGTATTTGACCGTCTTCTTTCTGGTGTCGATGACCTGTTATCAAAAGGTGACTGTTAGACAAAGTGCACCCCTGTGCTGCACAAACCTTAATGACTTTTCTCGCTAGCTTTTTCTCCCCACCCAGTTCTAAAGAACAAGCCCGTCTGACTCACCGCTAGCGTCCAGTGCCAGCGCAAGTTAATGGGCACTAAGAGGATGTCCTTCTCGAAGAGATCCACGTGCCTGGTCCATCTTCCTACTGCTTTGTAGCCTCCAGAAGTTAGTTTTTGGTAAAAGAAAGAACTAAAAGCATGGACTGATGGATACCCTGCCTGCTTGCTTCTTTCCATGACAAGACCCATGTAGAAATTAATGACCTGTACCATAAAGAGGAAGCTTGAGATGTAAAACAAGACACTAGCTTACCAAATGAAAAACACAGCAATGTGTCTTTTCTGGCCACCCTTAAGTACGCAGCTGAGAGAACTCCAGCCTCAGCTGTCAGCTTTTGTTGTGAGAATTTCACACTTGGTTACATCTGCAGGTTGACAAAAACACCTGCCACCCACTCCAATAACCTAGACTAACTCCTGGAAGCTGCACAAGACAAGAAGTAAAGGAACTTCCAGAAGCACTGGACCCTTAAGTACCTAAAATAAGAACTGTGCAGAGATTTCTGGGCTCTGCAGTGCAGCTCACCAAATAACTTTGCAAAGACTTCTGTACACGGTGAAGGGGTATTTTGAAATAAACACTCCATTAGAAGATCCTTGTGCTGCAGCTAGTTTTACCTCATCGTTTAGCCAGCAAAGGTTCCTTAGGGTGCGGATGTCCTCGCGAGTCACCCTTAGTTTGAAGGCACTGCTCATGACCTCATCTGGCTCACCTTTGCCTAATGCGGCAATGACCTCTCTCTCCGTGGCCTGAAAGGAAAAATTAAATGGGGAAGGACTTGTGAAACAGAGCATCCAGCATGCCAACCTGTGGGCAGCTTTCAACTCAAACACGGCCTGGAAATGAAGCTCAGATGACAGAGCAACTGGCTTTGCTGGCTTTCGGCTAAGGTAGCAATCGCCCTTTTTTGTTGCTTGGTTGGTTTCAGCATCCTAACTTGGAACTTTAGGGCCCAGGTTTGCTTCGATTTGTTTTCGCCAAGGAAGCTGAGATAAAACACCGAGACTGGCAAACACACAGCAAACGCCTTTCCCGTGTGATGCTGTAGCCCTCGCAATGCTGAGGTTTAAGCCAACCGCAGCAGGCATTCTCCATGCCAAGGCAGCTGAGTCAGGAGCCTGAAAGAATGTGAGGGTGAGGGAACTTCAAGGGACCTGAAGCACCAGCAAAGGGGGAAACTGAGGCAGCTACACTGGAGTCAGACAATCGGGAGTCCAGGTTGTGCATGCGACTGGTTGCAATTTGGACGTTTCCATCTAAGTCTGCTTAAGGAACGCAAATAAACCACTAGGTCTGTTGGTATAAAATACTCTGAACTGCAATAGCATCTTCTTCTCGGTTGAAGGTGGGCTAGCAGGATAAGAAAACCCCTGGTTTTCCTTGTACTGAGCATCACCCCGCAGACTTTATAAACTCTCGACTTTCTAGCCCTTTCCAAGTCAATCCTCTGTAGGCAAAAAAGGGGGTGCTCAGTTAGACTACACCTCCCAAGAACAAAAGCCGTCAAAATTCAGACAAGCAGGGGAACCTCAACTCCCCCTCCCTGTTGCATAGCGTAACTAAGTTAACTCCTGTGACCAGTGCTACATGCAGCGCAACCATGCCCAGTGCGCATCCACGGCTCGGTGAGATCCTGAGGACGTACGCACGCAAGATGCTCAGGTCCCCCACAAGCAAGGCAACACCATGGATCAGGAAAAGCTTCTCTTTCAAGTTCTATCTTCATGGTAGGACAGGTTGAGAGGCAGATCCCATATAACTGTATGAATCCGGTTAGCACTGCTCTGGGAGACTGTTGTTAAACCTGGACTCATTTTTGCCCGAGTAACAGAAGCCCCACAAACCCTTAGGTTAGAGCACAACTGAAGGAGCGCGTGGAGCATAAGATGCTTAAATCCTGTAAATCCTTCACACCAGCTTTAGTGCTGACCTTTGCACTGGGAAGTCAGAGCTGCAGACACTCCCTAACGGGTTAAACCCCAGTTCTTCAGATTTCAAAAAGCCTTAAGAACCACCTATAACAAATGGGGTTCCTTGCAGCTGTTTCACAGCCTTCAGTTTTGTCCAACAGCCTGTCAGCTACGGTACCTCTGTGAGCGGAGTAAAGCCGCCTGCTCTTTTTTGCAGCCTTGGGAGTTTCTTTTCTTCCACATCAAGGGCGGGTGACTTTTTGGCCCCAGCAGGTGACAGAGGTACTTGGGATAATACATCTTCTGAGATCTGACCTCCACGCTGTTCCTGTTAGACAAAAGGACGTCAAGCTAGCAATCCAGCACAGATTTTTTTGCTAGGGGATAGTACAGAAGATCTTCCTCAGGTCTAAAACTGGAAGGGCTTTTGTACACACAGCCAACCAGCAAACTCCAAAGGTACTTTTTGTCGAGGACTGCATTCCAACTGCGCACCCATGGAGTGCTGCACTCAAACTAAACGGAGGCAAGAGAGACAGAAAGTTAGTTTGCCTTGGAGTAGCATTAAGAACCCCAGCAAAGCCTCCACGTGTAGGCAGCAAGTTGAGACTGAGATTACTATTTCTGATTTCCATGACTAAAATTTAATTTTGATCTCAATCCTGACCAGGGATGAAAGTCAAAGAGATGTACTTCCTATCTCACAAAACAAGACACCACTAAAGACACCACAGGCCAGCTTTGCAGGTCAACTAAGCCTGTGCGGTAAAAGCTTTGAGGCTGTACCGAGCACATTAAAGGGGAAGAAGAAAAATAGCGGGAAACCCTTTGTGATAGTGCTACTCAACAAATCATGTTCCCGCTTTCCTTGGGGAAAACGACCTGGACAAATACAGATACTGTTGAGTAAGTACTGAAAGTGAGGAGCGCAAAAATTTCTCATCACCAATAGCTAAATTTTCCTAAAACCCAAAATAATGAATAACACAAGCTTACCCCTGCAACAGCTTGTTTCTCTGCTGCGTCCTGTTCCAGAGACTCTTCTGCTGGTGGGGAGCCCCTGCAAGGAGAGGGGGAGAGAGAGAGCAGTGAGCTGTGTACCTGTACTGTCCCACGGAATTCTCAAGAATTCACCTTCGGGATAAGAAATGCTTTTTCAAGGCTCCTGCTGACTGGAGCCGCGGTTGCACACGTGTGACAACATCCTCTCAGCTTCCAGCACGATTCTTTCGGAGCAGCAAGACTGGGATAGAATGAAGAGCTGGGAGCTTTGTAAATTCCTTCCCATCTACCCGTGCAAGACTCCTTTGGTTTCTCTTGATCAGTTTCATTCTTTGGAAAACAGGGAAGCAACCAGCACTTCCTCTGTCAAGTGCTCTGGGATCTACCAGTGATAAATGCTGCATGCTAGGTGTTCTGCTGCAAGGTATAACATGAACGCCTGCAACTATACCTGCAGCCAAATAGAGTTAGCTTACGGAAACTAAGACCAGCACAGGGAACTACAAATGGGACAGCCACAGGATATTTACTTGCCTTCTGTAGGCTAGTCAAGAGAGTGACTGTCCCCATTTGGAGAGGATTATCAGTAAAACCACGCAGACTCTGAAGAGCAAACAAATGCACAGACGTTAAAGTTACCCGTATACACACGTGCCTTCTTCAAAAACGAGAATTTGCCTTGTCACCAAAGACCCCCTTTTCCAGGAGGGAGACCTACAACAGACTCTCACGGTATTCTCCACTTTCAGTCCAGCGTCGTAAGAGTAGTATCACAAGCTTTGTCAAATGACTTCCGTTGGTAGTTAAATCCACAAAAAAAGGCAAGAAAACGTCCCTTTTACTTGAACCCATCCTACTCTCTCAGTTCCTTTCTTTCCTTCTCTCCCCTCGAGCTTAGGTGAACCACTGACAATTTAAGCACAGAAAGAACAGTGCTGCACAGCTAAATAGAGCGCTACTGTTTCAAGTGGGGAGAAGAATAGGGACGGAAAGAGACATGCACACAGAGCCAAAAGAAACAAGAACCATGATTAAAAGAGATGCTACCTGGTCATAAGATCTCCCTGAGACGGCTCTGGGCAGCAAACATCTAGCCATTTGATATCTGCACAGAAAAACAGCAGTATTAAAAAATAAGTCAACTTTCAATTTTACTTTTCAAGTCAAAAGAAGTACAGAAGCCAGAGTTTTCTAAGGTAGGTGAAACCTAAGAAAAATCAGGCATATTAAATACTTCTGCAACGTGCGATACCTGTCCTTCTCTTTTCTGCTGCAGTCTCGGCAGGATCATCCGCAGGTGTACAAATGCTGAGGAAAGAACACACAGAAGAGTGGTTTGAAACTTCCTTCAGTTTCTACCAGGCTGACTTCCCTCCACAGGACCCAAACTTCCAAAGTTACTTTTCATAGCCCAAAGGTTTCCCCCTCCGAGCGCCCCTGGCATCATCTCAGGCACACACACGCCAACTGCCACCGCTGAGCATCCCCCAGCAACACCCCCCAACCTCTCCCAGGCAACGGACCGCTCACATACAGCTAATTATCCCACTACAGCATACTAGGCCTCTTTTCCTCATTCTGTTAACACTTTCTAACCTTTGACATTTGTTCCCATCACCAAAAACTTGCGGAAGTTAATATGTCATGTTTCCCTCTTTCCTCAAGGAAAGCAGCGTACCAGCGATTCCTAAGCCATCCGAGTTCATCAGTCACTACGCTGAGTTGCAAAGAAAAGACTAAGTAGGACAGGAAAGAAAAGGTGGGAAAGCAACTCATGCATACACCCACTTCAATAACTCATGGCTAAAGCAGTGCCCGTGAACTAGGTCTTGAAATGATTCTCAGCTGCACCCTTTCTTATTAAGCCTAAGTCCAAATACTAGATCAGTTGATAACAACGATAAAATCCAGTAAAACTTTTTACTTTGGGAATGGAGCACAAAGGTTGTTCCCAGTTGGTTTTTTCCTCTGTTTGTCTCCCAAAATGCCATGACAGACGGCAAGGATTCTTGCAAGAATTCTTTGGTATTTCTTACACAAAATAATTTCTTTCAAACCGTTATGCTCCCGAACCCTGCGAGCCCACGCCAAGCCCTGCCACCCCGCAGGGGGGGCTCTGGGTGGGCAGAGAGGCCGAGCCCAGCCCAGGAGCGTGGCGGGAACCCCAGGGCGAGACACCCCACTGCGCCCCAGCCCACAGAGCGGCTAACGGCTCAAGCCCCTCAGGCCGAGGCGGTGGGGCCGACGCTCCCGCTCCGCGCAAGCAGGCCCCGGGGGAGTTCCGCAGCCCCCCGAGCCAGGGCAGGCCGCGGGTGACGGGCTTGGGCGATGGGGAGATGGGACGGGGCGAGGCCCTCGGGCAGCCCGGAGGCGGCGGGGCTGCTCGCTGATCTGGGTGGCGGCCTCTTGGGCGGCGGCGAGACCCTCGGGCGGCACGGGGCGGCAGCGGCGAGGAGGGTGCCGAGGGCCCCCAGCAGCCATGGGGACAGAGGCCTCGCGCCGGCACGCGGTGGAAGGGTGCCCGGCCCGCGCACCCAGCACCGCCTCCCTATTGGCTGCTGGGGAGCGCCCCCCGCCCCTCGCAGATGGAGGGGAGGGACGGGGAGGCGGCGGGGCGCACGCATGCGCCATCTTGGTGCTGCCTGAGGGAGGCGGTAGCAGCCGCCCAGCCCTCCGCCGCCTCCTCCCGGCTTGGGCCGGGCCTGTGCCGGCTCCCCCCCCTCCAGGCGAGGAACTTTCCCTCCCAGAAAGCCCGGAGCCGAGGCCTGGAGGGACGTGGAGGGGGACGGGCCCGTCTCCCTTTAGGGAGAGGCCCAACAGAGGCCGGAGGGACCTCGCGGGGGACCCACAGAGGCCCGGGGGCCCCCATGGAGGACCCAGAGGCTGGAGAAGCTGTTCCGCCTCCCACAGGACGGAGACGGGCATCACCGCCCGCCCACGCGGGCTCTTGCGCGCCTCCTGCTGCCTCCTCTGCTCTCAGGCAGTGAGGGAATGGCATTGCCGGGCTTACCCAGCGCTATCGAGGTAGCGCAGCCACCGCTTTTTGCCCACACGCTGGGGAGCCGCGGTGCCTGCGCCCGGCTCCACCATGGCAGCGGTGCAACTAGGGACGCGGACGCTGCATTCGACCATGGTGACGAACCGTGATGTAGCGGCGGCCAAGGGCCCGCTGCAGGGAGCCCGGCTAAAGCGGCTGCTCTGGGGCTGGCAAGCAGGCTGGCGAGTGCTGGGGCTGGCTCCTGGTGGCCTTGGCTGGCTCTCGGGGGCAATCCCTTGCCCTGCCCCGCTGTTAAAGGTTTTTTTTTTTTAATACAGTGCTTCCTAATGGTTTATCAGCTGTTGCCTCTGGGGTGGAAATGTGCACGTGTTGCTGCAGCCACGTCCCGGAGAGACTTTTCTCTCCTGGAGAGGCACATGAGGCGTGAAAACGAAGTTTTAAGTCTAAGAGGAGCAAAGGGGGCAGAGGAAAGTGCTCAGGGCAGGAATGGCCGTTTGGAGCAGCCCTTGTCACAGGAGGTCCCACTAGCTTTTTATGCCTGCAGGGAGTCTTAAGGGATGGTGGGGTCTGGTTTAATGAAAACGACCTTCCTCGTTCCTTTAGGAACTGAATTGCCACTTCACTTATGCTCCAGGGCTCTGGCCAAGGAAGATGCCTGAGCGCTGGATGCAGAAGTGGATGTGGCAGAGGGCTTGCAGGCAGGCTGCAGGCAGGGTGGGTGGTGGAAGCAGCCCGGCAGAGGGCAGGGCAGCCCCATGCAGGGCCTGCAACTTGGAGATGAGTTGCCTTCTCTCTCCCACTCCTCTGCCCATCCCGTGTGTCTTATGTGAATCCTGCCGCCGAGAGCTGGAGGGGGCGCAGGGCGTTTGTTTGAGTTCCTGGGTAAGGAAAAATGCGAGGGTTTTCTCGGTTTAGCTCTGTGAAGCCAAAACTCATCTGCAACACTCCTGTTTCTGGCCACAGCAGAGAGAAAGCCGGAGCGCTGAACCCACCGGACAATATTCTAGAAAAGGGGGAAGGGTGGTCTTTTGGGGAAGGGGTCTTCCCTGCCCCCAAGGCCAATGTGGCACACATGAGACTCATACAGCTGCCCTGTGGCACAGGGTGATGCTGAGGCTTCTCTCCTGCCTTGGGACCCCCTACCCTGGGCACAGGTGTGGAGCCAGCCCTGGGGCTGCAGGATTCCTCTGCCAGGCATGTCCCCCCAGCCACAGTTTCTCCCACCCTGCAGCAGAGCCCACGACAGGACAATTCTCAGAAAAAGCAGAGAAATCTTCTCTGGGAATTGTGTTATTCTAAAGCAGCTCCTCTGTGCTTCCTGGTAACACCACTTCCTTGTCCTCAGCAGGAAAGGGATTTTAATGCTGTTAAATGATTTTAAAACACCTGTGTGAATGGCTTTGTGTGTGCCGGAAAAGTACCGGACAGTGATGGCAGGGTCAGCGTGGCTGCGGTGCCTGTCCAAAGATTTTGTCCCAATCGGATTCCTTTGTGCGTGGTGTTTGGTGTGGAGACTGTTGTGATCTCTAAACATCAATAACCAAACACATGAAGAAGTTAGAGATTCATTAAATTAATGCCACCAGACTGAGAGTCTTTCTTTTTGGAGTGGAGTCTCTTGTTGCACCTTACATTAAATGCTTTTTTGTTTTTCCCTCTCTGTCTCCTGTATATGGCAAAAAATTCCCATTTTTCTAAAGGCAAATAAACAACAGCTGAATGTGCGAGAGGCTGTACGTGGGAGCAATCTGAAGACATATGGAAATTGTGAAAGCTGCGTGGCGCCAAATGGTAAAGGGTGTTTATGAGGCAGGAGGCTCCAGGAAAACCCGCAGCCCCGAGGTCTGTGGGGCCAAGCCAGAGGTTCCCAGAGAGCTTTAGAACAACGCACAGGTTTCCCTCCCGGCTCTTTGGGTGTGGGATCAATCTCCAGACATATGGAAATTTTGAGGCTGCAGGGGCACAAGGTGGTACAGGGTGGTTTTGAGGCTGAAGGCGGCAATAAAGTCCGCAGCCCTAACGTCTGTGGTGCCATGCAAGCGGTTCCCAGAGAGCTTTAGAACAAGCCACATTTTTCCCTCCGTGCTCTTTGGGTATGCGAGCAATCTCCAGACATATGGAAATTTTTCCTGCTGGCGCGGCACCAGGTGGTACTGGGTGGTTTTTAGGCTGAAGGCGCCAGGAAAGCCCACAGCCCCAAGGTCTGTGGGGCCATGCAAGTGGTTCCCAGAGAGCTTCAGAACAAAGCACATGTTTCCCCCTGGGTCTTTGGTTGTGGGAACAATATCCAGACATATGGAAATTTTGGAGGCTGCAGTGGCGCCAGGTGGTACTGGGTGGTTCTGAAGCTGAAGGTGCCAGGAAAGCCTGGAGACGCAAGCTCCGTAGGGTCATGCAAGCGGTTCCCAAAGAGCTTTAGAAGACGCCACATTTTTCCCTCCTGGCTCTTTGGGTGTGGGAGCAATCTGCAGACATATGGAAATTTTGGAGGCTGGCGCGGCACCAACTGGGAAAGGATTCTTTTGAGGCTGAAGGCAGCAGGAAAGCCTGGAGCTACAATGTCTGAGGAGTCATGCAAGCGGTTCCCAAAGAGCTTTAGAAGAAGCCACAGCTTTCCCTGCTGGATCTTAGGGCGTGGGAGCAATGTCCAGACATATGGAGATTTTGGAGGCTGGCGCAGCGCCAAGTGGGAAAGGGTGGTTTTGAGGTTGAAGTCAGGAGGAAAACCTGGAGCTCAAAGGTCTGTGGGGCCACGCAAGCGGTTGCTAAAGAGGTTTAGAAGTAGCCCCAGTTTTCCCTGCTGGCTCTTTGGGCATGGGAGGAATCTCCAGACATATGGAAATTGTGGAGGCTGATGCGGCGCCAAGTGGGAAAGGGTGGTTTAGAGGCTGAAGGCAAGAGGGAAGCCTGCAGCCCCATAGTCTGTGGGGCCATGCAAGCGGTTCCCAAAGACCTTTAGAAGGAGCCAGAGTTTTCCCTGCTGGCCCTTTGGGCATGGGAGGAATCTCCAGACATATGGAAATTGTGGAGGCTGATGCGGCGCCAAGTGGGAAAGTGTTTTTTTGAGGCTGAAGGCAACAAGAAAGCCTGCAGCCCCAAGATCTGTGGGTCCATGCAAGTGGATCCCAAAGAGCTTTAGAACAACACACATTTTTCCCTGCTGGCTCTTTGGGCATGGGGCAATCTCCAGACATATGGAAATTTTTGTGCCTGGTGCAGCGCCAAGTGGGAAAGGGTGATTTTGAGGCTGAAGGCACCAGGAAAGCCCGCAGCACAAGTGTATTTCTGGCCATGCAGGCATTTCCCAAAGAGCTTTAGAAGAAGCCACAATTTTCCCTGCTGGATCTTTGGGCTTGGGAGCAACCTCCAGACATATGGAAATTTTGAGCTCTGGCGCGGTGTGAAGTGGGAAAGGGTGGTTTTGATGCTGAAGACAGCAGGAAAGCCCGCAGCCCCTATGTCTGTGGGGCCATTCAAGCGGTTCCTAAAGAGGTTTAGAAGTAGCCCCAGTTTTCCCTGCTGGCTCTTTGGAAGTAGGGGCAATCTATAGACATATGGAAATTTTGGAGGCTGGCGCAGCGCCAAGTGGGAAAGGCTGAAGGCAGCAGGAAAGCCTGGAGCTCCAAGGTCTGTGGGGCCATGCAAACCGTTCCCAAAGAGCTTTAGAACTAGGCATAGTTTTCCCTGCTGGCTCTTTGGGCGTGGGAGAAATCTCCAGACATGTGGGAATTTTAGAGCCTGGCGCGGCGCCAAGTGTGAAAGGGGGGTTTTGATGCGGGAGGCAGCAGGAAAGCCTGGAGCTCCAAGCTCTGCTGGGTCCATGCAAGCGGTTACAAAACAGCTTTAGAACAACACATAGTTTCACTTCCTTGCTCATTGGGCGTGGGAGCAATGTCCAGACTTATGGAAATTTTGGAGGCTGGCGCGTCGCTAAGTGGGAAAGGGTTATGTTGAGGCTGAGGGCAACAAGAAATCCCAAAGCCCCGAGTTGTGTGGAGCCATACAGGCAGTTCCCAGAGAGCTTCAGAAGAATCCACAGTTTTCCCTGCTGTCTCTTTGGGCGTGGGAGCAATCTCCAGACATATGGAAATTTTGGACGCTGGCGTAGCGCCAAGTGGGCAAGGGTAGTTTTGAGGCTGAAGGCAGCAGGAAAGCCTGCAGCCCCCAGGTCTGTGGGGCTACACAAGCGGTTCCCAAAGAGCTTTAGAAGAAGGCATAGTTTTCCCTGCTGGCTCTTTGGGCGTGGGACCCATCTCCAGACATATGGCCATTTTTGTGCCTGGCGCGGTGCCAAATGCTAAAGGGTGTTTTTGAGGCTGAAGGCAGTAGGACAGCCTTGAGCTCCAAGGTCTCTGGGGCCATGCAAGCGGTTCCCAAAGAGCTTTAGAAGAAGGCATAGTTTTCCCTGCTGGCTCTTTGGGCGTGGGACCAATCTCCAGACATAAGGGAATCTTGGAGCGTTGTGCGGCGCCAAGTGGGAAAGGGTGGTTTTGAGGCTGAAGGCAACAGGAGAGCCCGCAGTACCAAGGTGTGTGGGGCCAAGCAAGTGGTTCCCAAAGAGCTTTAGAAGAAGCCAAAGTTTTCCCGCCTTGCTCTGTGGGCGTGGGAGCAGTCCCCAGACATCTGAAAATTTTGGAGGCTGGCACAGCGCCAAGTGGGAAAGGGTGCTTTCAGGGTGAAGGCAACAATACAGACCGCAGCCCCAAGGTCTGTGGGGCCATGCAGGCGGTTCCCAAAGAATTTTAAAAGAGGACAAAATTTTCCCTGCTGGCTCTTTGGGCGTGGGACCAATCTCCAGAGATATGGCCGTTTTTGTTCCTGGCGTGGCGCTAAGTGGGAAAGGGTGTATTTGAGGCTGAAGGCAGCAGGAAAGCCTGCAGCCCCCAGGTGTGTTGGGCTACGCAAGCGGTTCCCAAAGAGCTTTAGAAGAAGGCATAGTTTTCCCTGCTGGCTCTTTGGGCGTGGGACCAATCTCCAGACTTATGGCCATTTTTGTGCCTGGCGCGGCGCCAAGTTGGAAAGGCTGGTTTGTTGGAGTGGCAGACGGACCCGGAGTAACGATGGAATCTCAATATGCGTATGATCGTTCTCTCCCTTTATTCAAGTTCTCACAAAATATATATAGACAGGCAATAAGAGCACGCACTAGCGGCAGCTATATGATTGGCTTACAGTCTCTGTTCACACGCTGTCCATACAGTTCATTCACAGATCAGGTTGGTTACAGGAATTCACATAGTAAATTGCTTAGTCATTAACGCAACATATTTTCTACCTTCTCAGTTCCCGTTTTTCCCATGTACTAATTCCATCTTCTACCACTTGTTTTGATCTTAATCTAATCTCTCCTAGTAGGGAGGCTGGCTCACCTGACCATTTTCTCTCAGACACATTCCTACAATACCCCCTTTTTCTTCTTGAGACAGCCAGACCTTATGCATGGCATTTTCAATCATGTCAGTCACTTTGCGGAGAACACATGAGGCTACCATAATCAATAATAATATAACCAACAGTAGCATGAGCCCTTGCTTTATTAAGTCTGGTAACCATCCCGTTATACCCCATGAGTTTGACCAATCATCAAAACCATTTTTTGACCGCTTTTAATTTGGACATGTTATCCTTCTTGTGACGCTCTTAGTAGGTTACCTACTAAACACAATTAAAAACATAATCAAAAAGAACCCTGCTAAGGCAATAAATACCCAGATCCCTAATTTTAGCCCAGAAAGCCAATTTCTTTGGATTTACCCACGAGAAATCCTTTTGTAATATTTCAAATACATTGCGGTTGCTGACAGCACAAGCAACCCTGGAAAAACAATCGTGGTAACATGTCTATCATCATAGTTACTGGTTTTGTAAAGGTATGTGGCAAAAATACCCACTCTAACGCAGTCAGGCCCTTTGCGAGTGCATCATCCCACTGTCCTATCAGGGCATAAAGTTGAAATTCTTGTAGGAAGGTGTTCAATGCGTCTTGCAGCAGTAGTCGACTATATCTTATCTTTCAACATGCTGTAATGCCTTCTGAGCTGTTGGGGTTAATGAACATAAAACATGGGGGGGCGGGGGCAGACACAGTGCTTCAGGGCATCCCCAGTACCTTCAAAGTGTGCTCATGTCTCTCTCCCCCTCTCTGACCCGAGACAGCCTCCTTATATCCTGCACTGGATCGAGTAGAAAAGTACAGGCCAGAGTCGCTGCACACGTGGCCAATGTATGCAGCGAGTCTCACCAAACTCATGATCCAGCTTTGCTAACAGCAGCTGTCTGATACGTGACTCCATTGTTGTAATCCCTTCTTGTTATCTTCTTCTGTGAAGGTCAGGTTCTCATGGATACACACATGGGTTTTTAGAGCAACATAGTCTACAACTCGTACAAGGGTACGATGCAAAGCGGCATTTACAACTGATTGTAAATTAGACAATTATTAGACACGTCAAACAGCATACTAAACATAACAGACAAATTCCTTCCACACAGGCGATGAGTATGATTTGCTTCAACCAACCCCACCCCCAAGTCCATCCAGCAAAAAGATTTTCAAAAGTGGTCTCCACAAGTTGCTGGTTCGGTCGGTGCAGTTCCTGCAACTGGGCATGGATGGATTTGGAGTGGTCACTTAGATTCATACTATACAGTCCTTTAAAATCTTGACAACCATGCCTGTGAGCTGAAAGCAAAAAATCAGTAGCAGTTCTGTTTTGCAACATTGCATATTGAATACTATCTACATCTAGCAATAACTCAGAAATAGCGGTACTAGTAGCATTGTTAAACTTATCCTTGGCAGCAAGAGAGTCCTTGTTATCACGAATCCTTGGCAGCAAAAGAGTCCTTGTTAGCTAGAGCGCATGCGGCCTCCCTGTTCTTGCTGGTACTGTGCTTTGATCTTCTTCCACAACAGGCCAAGATTCTCAAGCAGCTAGATAAGGTGTCTGTGAGTCCATTACAGGCTTATGTCATCCAAATGTTTTTCTTGCCAGCACCCGAGACTGAATAACAATTGGTGTGATATATGTGTTTTCCAGCACCCAGGTGCGAGTCCCTTGAGTGTATTTACAGTCCTTCTCGGTGATCTTCCGTTGCTTTCCCATATTCCACCCCCTTGCTCAAGAGACCGCTTCTGCTGGGTTCATTTTAGTCTCGCAGGGTATAACAGAGAGCAATCTACTAAGGCATGCAATAACATATACACATATAGGAAAAAACCAAAAACATATCTCTATGGTACTGCTTTGAATCAGGTGTCCTATTTCTCTTTTTCTGATGCTTTCTCGTAATGCTTATGGCATACTTTTGTGCGAACGTGGCACATTTCCCATCTAATTTTTCCTGTTTGGTTTCTTTTTTTTTCTTATTTTATTTTTCTTTTTTCTTTTCTTTTTTTTCCATCACTTATGACTGACATAAAAGTCTGCCTTTACAACAAGAGCTCAGTTTCTCATTTTTCCTTAAGTTTCTCATTTTCCTACAGAGCATCCTATAGATTTTGGCTCAACTCCTTTTCCCAATCAACCATGACCTTATAGACAAACAACAAACAACCAGCGATACGCCATGCACGGGTGAGCCGTTCCCGAGAGTGTAAACGTGTAGGCTGGCGAAAACTCCCCCAATATTTCAGGACTTCCATCGGTTCTACAGCCCCTACCTGGGGCGCGCTTGCCTTACGCGCTCGCCTTACGTCTAAACATTGTGTATATACAGACTTCTTCACTGGACGGAGTGTCAGCCCTAGTTGCATATGAGAACAGCACCACACCGGGCAGAACACCTGCTCAAGTGGAGTCACCTAACGACACTGCACACAACAAAAGCAAACAGTAGCACACACGCTGATCAGCAGGTATAAGCTGGCGCCCACACACACACTTAAACAGCAGACTATAAAACCAGCACTTCTATCTCAGGGAGATGACTGGGGAGGGGAGGGGGCGAGGCGGGCAATGGCAGGAGCCAACAGCTCCGGCTCTGTCCTTCTCTGCTGACATTCTGCCTCCTCCATCGGCCTCAGGTGGAGCAGAGGGGATCAGCAGGGGATCGTCCCAGACCATCGGACCTGGCCTGTTCGATCCCCCTCCCGTGGGTTGTAATGCTGCAAAAGCCCCGGCCGCCGTGGCTCGCTCCGCCTTCATATCTTGTAAGGTCGATAACACCAACCGCTATGTCGTCGCTAACGGTGATGCCTCTTTGTCTCCTTTACTTATCACTTCCCACAGTTTTTTCCCAACAGCCTCCCATATTTCTGGTTTAAAAGCTGTCTGGGGCTCTGGTGCGAATCTGTTCTCTCTGCACCATATTAACAACCTTCGGAGCATACGCTCATCGTATGTCACCCCTCTCTTAGAGAGGATATGCAGGAGAAGTCTTAATATAGCCCCTTCTTCTTTTGTTACTTGTTGCCCCATCTCCTGCCCCGGCTGCTCACCTCTCTCTGGGTGTCCGTGGCCACGTCGTCTGTTTCCTCTATTCCGGATTGCTGCCCAGTCCGCCCGGTCTCAGTCCAGCTGAGCCGTCCTCCAGCCGGTGGGTCTCCTTCTGGGTCTTCCGCCCCCCGCATTCCGTTGCTCAAGCCAAGCGCCAATCGGTATCACGTCAGGGTCACCATCTGAGGAGAAATAAGTGGACTCCAGACGATCCAATGTGAATCAACAGAAGGCATTTATTAAGCATAGATCACCATCTTTTATACCCTGTGTTGTAGCTGTACACGCGACTCGCTTATTTCTGATTAGCTAGTTACACTGTCCATGTGCTCTGCATGCAGTTCGTTCACGCATCAGATTGGTTAGTAGAATTCGCATAGTAAATTGCTTAGTCCTTAGCACAACATGTTTTCTACCTTCTCTGTTCCCATTTTTCCCATGTACTAATTCCATCTTCTACCACCTGTTTTGCTCTTAATCTAATCTAATCTCTCACAGTAGGGAGGCTGGCTCACATGACCATTTTCTCACAGACACATTCCTACACTTGCCCAGCAGGTGGTTGCCAGAGCAGTGGTGGTCCCTGAGCTCTAGGAGATGTCTGGAATAGATGTCTGAAAGCCTGGTGCCTTGAGTGGGCTTTCTTGACTTGAAAGGCAGTTGGTACCTGAACGTCTGTGCAAACCTTTGGAGGTTGGCAGGGAAGTGTTGCAAAAGCATTTGAGAGCCGCCGTGGTCAAGGTTTTCTCTAAGCGTGATCCATGGAAGCATTTCCTAGAGAAGTCTTTAGAGCATCTCCAGTCTCTGGGGCCTTTGTCTGTGATGCGCTTGATTTGTGCAGGTGATTTTCCCAGTTGCTGCTGGGGCAAGGAGTTGGGTGGAAAGTGCAGTGAAAAGCTTTCAGTCTCGCTGAGAGAAATGGAAATAACTGATGTGCTTTCTTCCACTGCAGGGCAGGAAGAGAGGGCCCAGGGCCAGGAAGGGGGTGTTGCCTATTTGTTGGTTCTAGGTGGCTGCTGTTTCAGCACTTGCTGTAGCGTGTCTGTTGGAGGATGGCAGATTGGATGGATCCTTGGTTTCATTCCTCTCAGAGTAACTCTTTTCAACTCCCCCTGTGCTTTTCGTTTCAAAGGATTGCCAGGTGGGACATGCATGGATTGTTCTCCATGGCAGTGAAGTGCAGCCCCCAGAACTGCCTCCCAACCTCCGTTGGTCCTGCCTGGCAGTGGAAGCCCATCAAACGGCGTGCAGCTAAGAGTGATGTGGAGCGCCCTGCTTCCAGCGGGGAGAGCAAGGCTGCTGCTGAAGGGCCAAGCTGTCAGGCTGATGGCAGAGCCAAGGAGCAGAAAGGAAGGATTCCCAAAATGCCAGAGTGCCCCCTTCAGCGTGGATGGCTAGAGCTTTGCAATGGGTGAGCCTGATTTCCTTCCTCTTCTTCCCTTCCTTCTCTCCCTCCTCCTTCCTTCTTTCCTCTCTTTCCTTTCCTCCTCTTGGCAGGAAGGAGAGGAAACAGACAGCTGTTGACAGCTGCCTTCTCTCAAGAGATGCCTTTCAACTGTGGAGATGCCCTGCAGCTCTTGTTGGGGTTTGTGTTGCATTCTGCCTCCTGTATTTTCTTCCGCCCCAGAAACTTGCCTTTGCTAGGCAGCCACTCTCAATCCTTTTGCTGGGTTTCGGTACGAGTTGCCTGCGCACTTTGGTTTTGGAGCCTTCCGTCAGGCAATCGTGGGCATGAGGATGGCAGGTTTCCAAGTTGCCAGCTGCGCTTGCTTGTGACGAGCCCAGAACATAACCCCTGGGAGCCTTGGCTTTGTTTCCAAGCTTTCTTGTTGCCTTAGCACTTGTTTTGCACTTTCCTGTCAGCTTTTGCCATTTCTGCATTTGCATGAAAGCGTCTGTAAGGGTTCTTGTTGCCTCTCCAAGAGAAAAAGTCAAATTGGCGGGGCAGGGAAGGATGTGAGGAGGGACGAGGAGTTTTGGGACTGGTTGTTGTAGCTGTTTGAAGAGTGCAGTTTGTTGTTTGTGTGCAGTGTCTTAGGGCAAAGTGAGGCTTGCCAAAGGGGCAGGTGTCTGTGTGTTGTTCCAAGAGCCTTGCTGTGCCCAAGTGAAACTGGGAGGATTCCCTGCGCAGGCTGCTCTGCCCCAACTGCCTGTCTCCCTGGGCTCCATTCCGTCCACCCTTCTAGATGTTAGAAAGCAAGCCAGCTTCCATCCCATTTTACTTTTTCCTTGAAATCCAAGAGAAAAAAGATGGCTAATGTCTGTGTAACCATGTGTTACAGATATGTATGTGTAACAATCCATGGATACAAATTGCCCTTGAGTACCTTTCAGGTGAGAGCGAGTCTACTTCCTTGCCCTTGTGAAATGAGGACAGTTTTTTCTGCTTTGTCCGAGTGTCCTTGGGTCACAGTTTCACCAACTAAGGATGGCGACAAGCTTGTGATTGGTGTGGGAGGAAGTTCTTGTTTCTTGATTGGCCTGCTCTGTGGAAAACTTGTTTTGCAGTCCTTCACATGGTGGAAACATTAAACTTGCTGGAAAAACCTGGGAGGTGGACATGTATGTTTGGTTGAAATCTCTTCCTGGAGGCACGTGTTCATGTGCATGTAGCGTTTTTAAGGTGAAAGTGCCAGGGAAATGCTGCTTTTCAAAGGTCTTTGTGTGATGGGAAGTGGCAGTCCCTGTGCAGGTTAAGCTGCCCCGTGCTCCCTTTGGAACTCCCTGTCCTAATCTCTCTCCCTCTCAGCACCATTATCTGTCTGGTTTTCCAGGCTGTGAAGTGAAACTCTCAAGTTCTGGGAGCTTTTTGCGCTCTTTCTTGATTGCAGAGTGGTGTTTTAGCTTGAGAGCTGTGTGGTCTCTGTCTGCTCTGCCTGAAAATGCACGTGAAAGGAGTCTGCCTGGTTTGTACGCCTATGGGTGAGGTGGCCAGCTGGCCCTTTCGGTGGGGTGGCTGGTGGTGGATGGCCAGAGTGATGGTCATCAGGAATTCCTGCTGTTGGTACTTGCCCTGTATCTGCTTGGGTCCAGGGGTGGAGATGGTGATTTCTGTGGCATCTCTGGAGTCTGGCTCTTGCCGCGAGACCTTTGATGTTGCAGGGGTGGGCTGCTGTAAGCTAAGTTCAGTATGTTCAGTTTGAAACCGTTCCCTCTCATCCCATGGCTCCCCTCCCTGATCCAGAGCCCCTCCCCAGCTCTCCTGGAGCCCCTTTAGGGACTGGAAGGGGCTCTAAGGCCCCAGAGCCTTCTCTTCTCCAGGATGAACACCCCCAACTCTCGGCAGCATCACAAATGTGCGAAGCCTGATGATGTGTGTCCCCCCGGCCCTGCCGAGGGCAGCAGGGCATTACTCACACTGCACACGCGCTTGCCCATCAGCACGGGAAAGAGCAAGCTCGTCACCTCCAAAAGGCCATTTCCTAAGGAGAAGCGAGGCCCAGCTCCCACCCAACTGCTCATGCAGAGCACAGTGTGAACAGGCTGTTCCTCCCCAGGGGCTGGTCTCAGAGAACCTCCTGGGGGCACAAGGACGCGAGCCCCAGCTGAAGGGCCAGAGCCCAGGAGGTGACCCTGTAGACAGAGGGGACGGGGGCTGGTACGCATACAATTTCCCCACCGCCTCATACACAGAGGCTTTCAGCCGCCACAAGCGCTGCCAAGCGACCAGCAGCAGGGATCCCCTGACGGGGTTTACTCCACACCAGTCCTTTGCGGGTTGCGTAGAGGACGGAGAAGGCACCAGGTAAGGTGTTCACAGCAGCATCACCCTGCTCCTTCCATCACACCCTCCAGCCCCCTCTGCTTAACGGGGATGTCCCAGGAGGACCTGGGTAGTGTCCTTACACCACCCGCCCCCCTGCAGGGCTTCTTTTCTTGTTGGTTGGGGGGTTTTCCCTCAAAAAAACCTAATTCTGCTTTTGTAGTCAGCAGAGCACAGGGTCAGCCTCAAAACTGCAGTGCCCAGACGGCGAGAACCGAAGGGAAGGGGAAAGGACGCTTCAAGCATTCAGCCACCAGGTCCGAGCGGTAATAAACAGCTAAAATCTTCCACGTCCTCAGGGATACCGGGAAGATGAAGCATCTCCTGGAGGGACAAACCACGACACATTGCCTTTGCAATACTTCTTCCTTTGGAGAACCTCCTCCGATTTTGGGACGGATTAAGCTCATCAGTTTGAAAGCAGAGAGCGATGCGGCTGCTGTCCCGCACCACAGCCAAACCACCGCATCAGTCGGCCCAGGAGAGCAGACCTTCAGGCGAGAAGCAGCACCGGGAAGGCTGATCCCACCCACGGCAACAGAGGGCACGGCCCCAAAAGCACCAGCTTTCCCCCAAAGGTGAGGAGAGGAGAGACCGCATCACCGGGAAGGAATCACCTCACATGATGGTAACTGCCATTACAGAAACAACACCACACGGTTATTTATACAAGCATTCCAACACGGGGCTTCCAAACCAGCTATTGGGCAATTTTTCCTCTGCGATGGTCAAGGAAAGACCTGAAATGCCACTCCAGCTCTGGAGCGTAAGCTGCGGGGGGGGGAGGAATGAAAGGAAAGGGGAAACCCCATGTTTAAACTAATCTATCTGGGTCTGAGTGTAACAGAGCGAGGATCGACACAAGCTCTTCATTGGGCAGACGCCCGGAGGCAGCGCCTGCGGCAGAGCAGCAATAATCTCCTACTTCGCTATTACTGGGATTCTCGCTGCTGAACAACGTCCTGGCTGTCCCTTCAGGATTTTGGGACAATCCCTTGGAGGTTTTGGTGCTCTGATACCCAGCCTGGCCAGAGTCTTCTTCCTCCAGCGACTCTAAGTGAGCTAAAACCCACAGTGATACGTCAACCTCTTTTTCAATGACAAAAAAAAATAAATCACTCTCATTACCAGATCAAGTTTCATTCCAGGAAGGCTCTTCAAATAATTTAAATATTTATTTTAATAAAAAGAAATAAATACTTATCTTTTCACATTATAAAAATCCCTGGAGACAGCAAAAAACAAACCAACCCCAACCACAGGGGGTTCTCTTGCAAATCAAAAGACGGTAAATGCTTTCTGTTGATGGTCATCACAAATCCGGTTGTAGGAATCAAGTAGGTGGTGGATTATTCCAGAAACAGAAGAAAACTCTCTTGGAGGAAACAGTAGTTCAGCACCTTGTTGTTGGGAAGATAAATTCAGCTCACACAACTGTGACCACCACCAGATGAGTCCCATTTGTCCACAAGGTGGCCACGTGCGCTGCAAGGTGTGAGCAGCCCTCTCTGTGATGGCAGTTCTCAGCATTTGTTCTTAACCTTCCCTTGGCCAGGTGACACCAACCTTTCTGGCTTGCACTTAAGGTGTATTAGCTAATTTCAAAGAGAGTTACTGTCTCCAAAATAGGGGCAGGCGGGGGGTGGGGGGAAAGAACAATCTTAACCACTACTTCTTAACCTACAGAGAAAAATTTTTTTCTTAACCTACAGAGAAAAATTTCTAATACCAATAAGGTATTAGTAAAGTAACTAGAAGAAGAGCTGGTCACCCAAAGGTGATCCCAAGGCTACTCCTGTCGTGCATGTCTCACAGCAGCTCTTGATGGAGTATTTCCCACACCATCTTCTTGCGGAAGTAAGGCATGTGGGTCTGAAAAGAAAAGAAAACTCCATTAAATACACCTCATGGCAGAAAGAGACACAAAATACCAATAAACACCCAGTTAATTCTTTACTGTGAAGTTCCTTTTAAGAACTGTCAACACTTGCCCTTCGGGTACAGCCTGGCTTTCACCCACACAGCTCCTAAGAGGGCGGCATGACACCAAAACCAGATCTCCTTGACTACACAACAGCTTACAAGCACTTTCACAGAAGAGCACTGCCTTGGAAAAGAACCAGGGTCTTCATTGGTCAAAAGCTGAGACCCATTTCTCCCAAAGATCCGAAGGCCAGATCCCACAAACCCACTGGCTGCGGTATCTCGCCCAAGAGGAATCTCACTGGGAGCAGATACCTCAGCCGCTGCGTAACTTCCCTGGCTCTTGTCTCTATGCGGAAGAGGCTGGAGCTGTTTAGAACCTTCACTCACCTGTGTAAAGCTCATCGGTTTGTCTCTGCAGATGTAATCTGCGTATTTGCAGGTAAACACGCCGCAGTCGCTTCCATTCGATTGCTGAGGGATTTCCTAACGAATGCAAAGAAGATGGAGAATTTGCCTCTATCTTCAAGGAAAAGCAACTTGGAAGTAGCACCCATTACCAAAAATACCCTAACCAGACACTCCTGAACTTGCACCATCCCCAATAACTGCTCCCCAACACAAGGAACACACCCCAGGAACTGCACATCATCCCTCCCCTGGGCTTCCTGCGCTCGGATGTTACAATCCAAATTCCTCGCAGGCTGATAAGGGACAGCAGGCTTCCTCCCTGCAAGGTGTCTTGAGGTTTGTACAGTGTCTTTCTGAAGTGACGTTCCTTAAATCGAGTCTTTAGGTGCTGCTTTTCACTATTAACTTGTTGAGAAACATCAGCTCAACCCCTTGCTTTGTCACGTGCCAGGATTTGGGCTGCAAGCCAGAAGCCTACGTTCTCTGACAACTGCTAAAGAGACTTTAAATTGGACTTGTGAAATGGGGGCAAAGCCAAATTCACCTTAACGTGGCAGAGGAATTAAAAAAAACCCAAGAAAGTATTCAGCCAGCAAGGAGAGGCACTGCTCAAAGATTTCATCCCAGCCTGGTTTCCTGGTCCTCTTGCAGCCCGATGTGGTGCCATAAGAAGGTGCTTATGGCTGTTCTCTAAAGTCCTGGCCTTATGAGAAAGCGTTAAGAGCTCTGTGACAAGGAGTTCTAGTTCACATTTCAAGTGCAAGTAGTGTTCGCTTACATGGGGCTCCATGCTGTGAATAGTCCACCCTGAAGCATTCAGCTTCATGTGTCTTTTTTCGCAGCTTTCTTCTTGCAGGTATTTGCTGTTTAAAACAAAAGAAAAATCACTCTTCATCGCTGTAATTTAGGCCAAGAAAAAAAAGGCTGCTGAAAGATCCCAGGAAGACGAATGGCAGGAGAGTAAAGTGTCAGAGGATCCTCCCAGCAGCTGCTTTAAGGCATTGGGAGGAAAAATCCAAATCTTAAATTTACAAACACTGTGAGAGGCTGTGAGCTTATGACCAGCAATGAGACCAACAATTCCAACAGAGGCTTCCACAACAGCCTAAGTTCAGTGCTTAGTAGAGGTCAAAAAACCCCAAATGATAGGTTATCAGAGGAAGAACAGAAAAACCAAGCAAGGAACCCTCATGTCGTCATTCCACCCTGTGCCTGAATCCCACAGACTGCGTGCACCTCCGGACGAATAAATACAAAAGCTTTTGGGCCAGTAGCTCTGTCCGAGGAAGTTTCCAGGCCACCACTTGCTGGAAAAAAGGACCGGATGCAGACCTGTTCTTATACCCTTTCCCAGGCAGCTGCTGTTAACTGGTCAGGAGAGCACCGCACTAAACCAACGCTTGGTTTCTCTCTGTGGGGCCGCTCTCCTTTTTCTTGGGCTACAAAGCTGTTGCATTAAGGGTTGTTACTCCGTCCACATCGGTGGCATAGACTTCTAAGTATGCCTGCTGGCACAACATGAAAACCTGTTCCCGTTCCATTGGAGAGGTGTGCGTGCCAGCCGACACAGCTGGAAAAGCTTGCTACACGGTACCTGTCTTGAGCGAGAATGTCAGAATGACAAAGAACACCCAGTGGCATCTTGAAACACTTCTTCCCTGAAACGCTTCCCTTTCGTCAACAGCCCGGTTTTATCAATCACTAACAAAGTTGGTGCCCATGTGCCACGGGGCTACCATGTCTTTGTCTGGGATATAGGGGGAAGGTGGCAGAAGCCAGGCACCCAAGACACTGGGTGGAGGGGATGATGTGAGACTAGGTAAGGAGTCACTGTCAGACAACTCGCAGCAAGCGAATCCAGGATTTCTGCTTTGTTATCTACAAGAAATGGGAAAACTTGCAGTCGCGTCACAGGGGCAAAATCCAAAAACCTTCTCCTAATTCACAACACAAAAGCAGTGACTGAGCAGTTACTTACAGCAGAGTCTCACAAATCTGGTCCTCTTCTTGTCCCAGGGAGTCAAAGTATTTGACCGTCTTCTTTCTGGTGTCGATGACCTGTTATCAAAAGGTGACTGTTAGACAAAGTGCACCCCTGTGCTGCACAAACCTTAATGACTTTTCTCGCTAGCTTTTTCTCCCCACCCAGTTCTAAAGAACAAGCCCGTCTGACTCACCGCTAGCGTCCAGTGCCAGCGCAAGTTAATGGGCACTAAGAGGATGTCCTTCTCGAAGAGATCCACGTGCCTGGTCCATCTTCCTACTGCTTTGTAGCCTCCAGAAGTTAGTTTTTGGTAAAAGAAAGAACTAAAAGCATGGACTGATGGATACCCTGCCTGCTTGCTTCTTTCCATGACAAGACCCATGTAGAAATTAATGACCTGTACCATAAAGAGGAAGCTTGAGATGTAAAACAAGACACTAGCTTACCAAATGAAAAACACAGCAATGTGTCTTTTCTGGCCACCCTTAAGTACGCAGCTGAGAGAACTCCAGCCTCAGCTGTCAGCTTTTGTTGTGAGAATTTCACACTTGGTTACATCTGCAGGTTGACAAAAACACCTGCCACCCACTCCAATAACCTAGACTAACTCCTGGAAGCTGCACAAGACAAGAAGTAAAGGAACTTCCAGAAGCACTGGACCCTTAAGTACCTAAAATAAGAACTGTGCAGAGATTTCTGGGCTCTGCAGTGCAGCTCACCAAATAACTTTGCAAAGACTTCTGTACACGGTGAAGGGGTATTTTGAAATAAACGCTCCATTAGAAGATCCTTGTGCTGCAGCTAGTTTTACCTCATCGTTTAGCCAGCAAAGGTTCCTTAGGGTGCGGATGTCCTCGCGAGTCACCCTTAGTTTGAAGGCACTGCTCATGACCTCATCTGGCTCACCTTTGCCTAATGCGGCAATGACCTCTCTCTCCGTGGCCTGAAAGGAAAAATTAAATGGGGAAGGACTTGTGAAACAGAGCATCCAGCATGCCAACCTGTGGGCAGCTTTCAACTCAAACACGGCCTGGAAATGAAGCTCAGATGACAGAGCAACTGGCTTTGCTGGCTTTCGGCTAAGGTAGCAATCGCCCTTTTTTGTTGCTTGGTTGGTTTCAGCATCCTAACTTGGAACTTTAGGGCCCAGGTTTGCTTCGATTTGTTTTCGCCAAGGAAGCTGAGATAAAACACCGAGACTGGCAAACACACAGCAAACGCCTTTCCCGTGTGATGCTGTAGCCCTCGCAATGCTGAGGTTTAAGCCAACCGCAGCAGGCATTCTCCATGCCAAGGCAGCTGAGTCAGGAGCCTGAAAGAATGTGAGGGTGAGGGAACTTCAAGGGACCTGAAGCACCAGCAAAGGGGGAAACTGAGGCAGCTACACTGGAGTCAGACAATCGGGAGTCCAGGTTGTGCATGCGACTGGTTGCAATTTGGACGTTTCCATCTAAGTCTGCTTAAGGAACGCAAATAAACCACTAGGTCTGTTGGTATAAAATACTCTGAACTGCAATAGCATCTTCTTCTCGGTTGAAGGTGGGCTAGCAGGATAAGAAAACCCCTGGTTTTCCTTGTACTGAGCATCACCCCGCAGACTTTGTAAACTCTGGACTTTCTAGCCCTTTCCAAGTCAATCCTCTGTAGGCAAAAAAGGGAGCGCTCAGTTAGACTACACCTACACCTCCCAAGAACAAAAGCCGTCAAAATTCAGACAAGCAGGGGAACCTCAACTCCCCCTCCCTGTTGCATAGCGTAACTAAGTTAACTCCTGTGACCAGTGCTACATGCAGCGCAACCATGCCCAGTGCGCATCCACGGCTCGGTGAGATCCTGAGGACGTACGCACGCAAGATGCTCAGGTCCCCCACAAGCAAGGCAACACCATGGATCAGGAAAAGCTTCTCTTTCAAGTTCTATCTTCATGGTAGGACAGGTTGAGAGGCAGATCCCATATAACTGTATGAATCCGGTTAGCACTGCTCTGGGAGACTGTTGTTAAACCTGGACTCATTTTTGCCCGAGTAACAGAAGCCCCACAAACCCTTAGGTTAGAGCACAACTGAAGGAGCGCGTGGAGCATAAGATGCTTAAATCCTGTAAATCCTTCACACCAGCTTTAGTGCTGACCTTTGCACTGGGAAGTCAGAGCTGCAGACACTCCCTAACGGGTTAAACCCCAGTTCTTCAGATTTCAAAAAGCCTTAAGAACCACCTATAACAAATGGGGTTCCTTGCAGCTGTTTCACAGCCTTCAGTTTTGTCCAACAGCCTGTCAGCTACGGTACCTCTGTGAGCGGAGTAAAGCCGCCTGCTCTTTTTTGCAGCCTTGGCAGTTTCTTTTCTTCCACATCAAGGGCGGGTGACTTTTTGGCCCCAGCAGGTGACAGAGGTACTTGGGATAATACATCTTCTGAGATCTGACCTCCACGCTGTTCCTGTTAGACAAAAGGACGTCAAGCTAGCAATCCAGCACAGATTTTTTTGCTAGGGGATAGTACAGAAGATCTTCCTCAGGTCTAAAACTGGAAGGGCTTTTGTACACACAGCCAACCAGCAAACTCCAAAGGTACTTTTTGTCGAGGACTGCATTCCAACTGCGCACCCATGGAGTGCTGCACTCAAACTAAACGGAGGCAAGAGAGACAGAAAGTTAGTTTGCCTTGGAGTAGCATTAAGAACCCCAGCAAAGCCTCCACGTGTAGGCAGCAAGTTGAGACTGAGATTACTATTTCTGATTTCCATGACTAAAATTTAATTTTGATCTCAATCCTGACCAGGGATGAAAGTCAAAGAGATGTACTTCCTATCTCACAAAACAAGACACCACTAAAGACACCACAGGCCAGCTTTGCAGGTCAACTAAGCCTGTGCGGTAAAAGCTTTGAGGCTGTACTGAGCACATTAAAGGGGAAGAAGAAAAATAGCGGGAAACCCTTTGTGATAGTGCTACTCAACAAATCATGTTCCCGCTTTCCTTGGGGAAAACGACCTGGACAAATACAGATACTGTTGAGTAAGTACTGAAAGTGAGGAGCGCAAAAATTTCTCATCACCAATAGCTAAATTTTCCTAAAACCCAAAATAATGAATAACACAAGCTTACCCCTGCAACAGCTTGTTTCTCTGCTGCGTCCTGTTCCAGAGACTCTTCTGCTGGTGGGGAGCCCCTGCAAGGAGAGGGGGAGAGAGAGAGCAGTGAGCTGTGTACCTGTACTGTCCCACGGAATTCTCAAGAATTCACCTTCGGGATAAGAAATGCTTTTTCAAGGCTCCTGCTGACTGGAGCTGCGGTTGCACACGTGTGACAACATCCTCTCAGCTTCCAGCACGATTCTTTCGGAGCAGCAAGACTGGGATAGAATGAAGAAGCTGGGAGCTTTGTAAATTCCTTCCCATCTACCCGTGCAAGACTCCTTTGGTTTCTCTTGATCAGTTTCATTCTTTGGAAAACAGGGAAGCAACCAGCACTTCCTCTGTCAAGTGCTCTGGGATCTACCGGTGATAAATGCTGCATGCTAGGTGTTCTGCTGCAAGGTATAACATGAACGCCTGCAACTATACCTGCAGCCAAATAGAGTTAGCTTACGGAAACTAAGACCAGCACAGGGAACTACAAATGGGACAGCCACAGGATATTTACTTGCCTTCTGTAGGCTAGTCAAGAGAGTGACTGTCCCCATTTGGAGAGGATTATCAGTAAAACCACGCAGACTCTGAAGAGCAAACAAATGCACAGACGTTGCAGTTACCCGTATACACACGTGCCTTCTTCAAAAACGAGAATTTGCCTTGTCACCAAAGACCCCCTTTTCCAGGAGGGAGACCTACAACAGACTCTCACGGTATTCTCCACTTTCAGTCCAGCGTCGTAAGAGTAGTATCACAAGCTTTGTCAAATGACTTCCGTTGGTAGTTAAATCCACAAAAAAAGGCAAGAAAACGTCCCTTTTACTTGAACCCATCCTACTCTCTCAGTTCCTTTCTTTCCTTCTCTCCCCTCGAGCTTAGGTGAACCACTGACAATTTAAGCACAGAAAGAACAGTGCCGCACAGCTAAATAGAGCACTACTGTTTCAAGTGGGGAGAAGAATAGGGACGGAAAGAGACATGCACACAGAGCCAAAAGAAACAAGAACCATGATTAAAAGAGATGCTACCTGGTCATAAGATCTCCCTGAGACGGCTCTGGGCAGCAAACATCTAGCCATTTGATATCTGCACAGAAAAACAGCAGTATTAAAAAATAAGTCAACTTTCAATTTTACTTTTCAAGTCAAAAGAAGTACAGAAGCCAGAGTTTTCTAAGGTAGGTGAAACCTAAGAAAAATCAGGCATATTAAATACTTCTGCAACGTGCGATACCTGTCCTTCTCTTTTCTGCTGCAGTCTCGGCAGGATCATCCGCAGGTGTACAAATGCTGAGGAAAGAACACACAGAAGAGTGGTTTGAAACTTCCTTCAGTTTCTACCAGGCTGACTTCCCTCCACAGGACCCAAACTTCCAAAGTTACTTTTCATAGCCCAAAGGTTTCCCCCTCCGAGCGCCCCTGGCATCATCTCAGGCACGCACACGCCAACTGCCACCGCTGAGCATCCCCCAGCAACACCCCCCAACCTCTCCCAGGCAACGGACCGCTCACATACAGCTAATTATCCCACTACAGCATACTAGGCCTCTTTTCCTCATTCTGTTAACACTTTCTAACCTTTGACATTTGTTCCCATCACCAAAAACTTGCGGAAGTTAATATGTCATGTTTCCCTCTTTCCTCAAGGAAAGCAGCGTACCAGCGATTCCTAAGCCATCCGAGTTCATCAGTCACTACGCTGAGTTGCAAAGAAAAGACTAAGTAGGACAGGAAAGAAAAGGTGGGAAAGCAACTCATGCATACACCCACTTCAATAACTCACGGCTAAAGCAGTGCCCGTGAACTAGGTCTTGAAATGATTCTCAGCTGCACCCTTTCTTATTAAGCCTAAGTCCAAATACTAGATCAGTTGATAACAACGATAAAATCCAGTAAAACTTTTTACTTTGGGAATGGAGCACAAAGGTTGTTCCCAGTTGGTTTTTTCCTCTGTTTGTCTCCCAAAATGCCATGACAGACGGCAAGGATTCTTGCAAGAATTCTTTGGTATTTCTTACACAAAATAATTTCTTTCAAACCGTTATGCTCCCGAACCCTGCGAGCCCACGCCAAGCCCTGCCACCCCGCAGGGGGGGCTCTGGGTGTGCAGAGAGGCCGAGCCCAGCCCAGGAGCGTGGCGGGAACCCCAGGGCGAGACACCCCACTGCGCCCCAGCCCACAGAGCGGCTAACGGCTCAAGCCCCTCAGGCCGAGGCGGTGGGGCCGACGCTCCCGCTCCGCGCAAGCAGGCCCCGGGGGAGTTCCGCAGCCCCCCGAGCCGGGGCAGGCCGCGGGTGACGGGCTTGGGCGATGGGGAGATGGGACGGGGCGAGGCCCTCGGGCAGCCCGGAGGCGGCGGGGCTGCTCGCTGATCTGGGTGGCGGCCTCTTGGGCGGCGGCGAGACCCTCGGGCGGCACAGGGCGGCAGCGGCGAGGAGGGTGCCGAGGGCCCCCAGCAGCCATGGGGACAGAGGCCTCGCGCCGGCACGCGGTGGAAGGGTGCCCGGCCCGCGCACCCAGCACCGCCTCCCTATTGGCTGCCGGGGAGCGCCCCCCACCCCTCGCAGATGGAGGGGAGGGACGGGGAGGCGGCGGGGCGCACGCATGCGCCATCTTGGCGCTGCCTGAGGGAGGCGGTAGCAGCCGCCCAGCCCTCCGCCGCCTCCTCCCGGCTTGGGCCGGGCCTGTGCCGGCTCCCCCCCCTCCAGGCGAGGAACTTTCCCTCCCAGAAAGCCCGGAGCCGAGGCCTGGAGGGACGTGGAGGGGGACGGGCCCGTCTCCCTTTAGGGAGAGGCCCAACAGAGGCCAGAGGGACCTCTCGGGGGACCCACAGAGGCCCAGGGGCCTCCATGGAGGACCCAGAGGCTGGAGAAGCCCTTCCGCCTCCCGCAGGACGGAGACGGGCATCACCGCCTGCACACGCGGGCTCTTGCGCGCCCCCTGCTGCCTCCTCTGCTCTCAGGCAGTGAGGGAATGGCATTGCCGGGCTTACCCAGCGCTATCGAGGTAGCGCAGCCACCGCTTTTTGCCCATGCGCTGGGGAGCCGCGGTGCCTGCGCCCGGCTCCACCATGGCAGCGGTGCAACTAGGGACGCGGACGCTGCATTCGACCATGGTGACGAACCGTGATGTAGCGGCGGCCAAGGGCCCGCTGCAGGGAGCCCGGCTAAAGCGGCTGCTCTGGGGCTGGCAAGCAGGCTGGCGAGTGCTGGGGCTGGCTCCTGGTGGCCTTGGCTGGCTCTCGGGGGCAATCCCTTGCCCTGCCCCGCTGTTAAAGGTTTTTTTTTTTTAATACAGTGCTTCCTAATGGTTTATCAGCTGTTGCCTCTGGGGTGGAAATGTGCACGTGTTGCTGCAGCCATGTCCCGGAGAGACTTTTCTCTCCTGGAGAGGCACATGAGGCGTGAAAACGAAGTTTTAAGTCTAAGAGGAGCAAAGGGGGCAGAGGAAAGTGCTCAGGGCAGGAATGGCCGTTTGGAGCAGCCCTTGTCACAGGAGGTCCCACTAGCTTTTTATGCCTGCAGGGAGTCTTAAGGGATGGTGGGGTCTGGTTTAATGAAAACGACCTTCCTCGTTCCTTTAGGAACTGAATTGCCACTTCACTTATGCTCCAGGGCTCTGGCCAAGGAAGATGCCTGAGCGCTGGATGCAGAAGTGGATGTGGCAGAGGGCTTGCAGGCAGGCTGCAGGCAGGGTGGGTGGTGGAAGCAGCCCGGCAGAGGGCAGGGCAGCCCCATGCAGGGCCTGCAACTTGGAGATGAGTTGCCTTCTCCCTCCCTCTCCTCTGCCCATCCCGTGTGTCTTATGTGAATCCTGCCGCCGAGAGCTGGAGGGGGCGCAGGGCGTTTGTTTGAGTTCCTGGGTAAGGAAAAATGCGAGGGTTTTCTCGGTTTAGCTCTGTGAAGCCAAAACTCATCTGCAACACTCCTGTTTCTGGCCACAGCAGAGAGAAAGCCGGAGCGCTGAACCCACCGGACAATATTCTAGAAAAGGGGGAAGGGTGATCTTTTGGGGAAGGGGTCTTCCCTGCCCCCAAGGCCAATGTGGCACACATGAGACTCATACAGCTGCCCTGTGGCACAGGGTGATGCTGAGGCTTCTCTCCTGCCTTGGGACCCCCTACCCTGGGCACAGGTGTGGAGCCAGCCCTGGGGCTGCAGGATTCCTCTGCCAGGCATGTCCCCCCAGCCGCAGTTTCTCCCACCCTGCAGCAGAGCCCACGACAGGACAATTCTCAGAAAAAGCAGAGAAATCTTCTCTGGGAATTGTGTTATTCTAAAGCAGCTCCTCTGTGCTTCCTGGTAACACCACTTCCTTGTCCTCAGCAGGAAAGGGATTTTAATGCTGTTAAATGATTTTAAAACACCTGTGTGAATGGCTTTGTGTGTGCCGGAAAAGTACCGGACAGTGATGGCAGGGTCAGCGTGGCTGCGGTGCCTGTCCAAAGATTTTGTCCCAATCGGATTCCTTTGTGCGTGGTGTTTGGTGTGGAGACTGTTGTGATCTCTAAACATCAATAACCAAACACATGAAGAAGTTAGAGATTCATTAAATTAATGCCACCAGACTGAGAGTCTTTCTTTTTGGAGTGGAGTCTCTTGTTGCACCTTACATTAAATGCTTTTTTATTTTTCCCTCTCTGTCTCCTGTATATGGCAAAAAATTCCCATTTTTCTAAAGGCAAATAAACAACAGCTGAATGTGCGAGAGGCTGTACGTGGGAGCTGGCGCGGCACCAGGTGGTACTGGGTGGTTTTTAGGCTGAAGGCGCCAGGAAAGCCCACAGCCCCAAGGTCTGTGGGGCCATGCAAGTGGTTCCCAGAGAGCTTCAGAACAAAGCACATGTTTCCCCCTGGGTCTTTGGTTGTGGGAACAATATCCAGACATATGGAAATTTTGGAGGCTCCAGTGGCGCCAGGTGGTACTGGGTGGTTCTGAAGCTGAAGGCGCCAGGAAAGCCTGGAGACCCAAGCTCCGTAGGGTCATGCAAGCGGTTCCCAAAGAGCTTTAGAAGACGCCACATTTTTCCCTCCTGGCTCTTTGGGTGTGGGAGCAATCTGCAGACATATGGAAATTTTGGAGGCTGGCGCGGCACCAATTGGGAAAGGATTCTTTTGAGGCTGAAGGCAGCAGGAAAGCCTGGAGATACAATGTCTGAGGAGTCATGCAAGCGGTTCCCAAAGAGCTTTAGAAGAAGCCACAGCTTTCCCTGCTGGATCTTAGGGCGTGGGAGCAATGTCCAGACATATGGAGATTTTGGAGGCTGGCGCAGCGCCAAGTGGGAAAGGGTGGTTTTGAGGCTGAAGGCAGCAGGAAAGCCTGCAGCCCCCAGGTCTGTGGGGCCATGCAAGCGGTTCCGAAAGATCTTTAGAACAACACACAGTTTTTCCTGCTGGCTCTTCTGGCGTGGGACCAATGCCCAGACATATGGAAAATTTAGAGGCTGGCGCGGCGCCAAGTGGGAAAGGGTGCTTTTGAGGCTGAAGGCAAGAGGGAAGCCTGCAGCCCCCAGGTCTGTGGGGCCATGCAAGCGGTTCCCAAAGACCTTTAGAAGAAGACCCAGTTTTCCCTGCTGGCCCTTTGGGCGTGGTAGCAATCACCAGACGTATGGAAATTATGGAGGCTGGTGCGGCGCCAAGTGGGAAAGGGTGGTTTTGAGGCTGAAAGCGCCAGGAAAGCCCGCAACCCAAATGTATTTGTGGCCATGTAGGCCGTTCCCAAAGAGCTTTAGAAGAAGCCACAGTTTTCCCTGCTGACCCTTTAGGCATGGGAGCAGTGTCTAGACATATGGGAATTTTGGACGCTGACGCAGCGCCAAGTGGGAAAGGGTGGTTTTTGAGGTTGAAGGCAGGAGGAAAACCTGGAGCTCAAAGGTCTGTGGGGCCACGCAAGCGGTTGCTAAAGAGGTTTAGAAGTAGCCCCAGTTTTCCCTGCTGGCTCTTTGGGCGTGGGAGGAATCTCCAGACATATGGGAATTTTGGAGGCTGATGCGGCGCCAAGTGGGAAAGGGTGGTTTAGAGGCTGAAGGCAAGAGGGAAGCCTGCAGCCCCGTAGTCTGTGGGGCCATGCAAGCGGTTCCCAAAGACCTTTAGAAGAAGACACAGTTTTCCCTGCTGGCCCCTTGGGCGTGCAAGGAATCTCCAGACATATGGAAATTGTGGACGCTGATGCGGCGCCAAGTGGGAAAGGGTGGTTTTGAGGCTGAAGGCAGGAAGAAAGCCTGGAGCCACAAGGTCGGTGGGGACAGCCAAGCGGTTCCCAAATGTTTTTAGAACAAGGCATAGTTTTCCCTGCTGGCTCTTTCGGCATGGGAGCAATTTCCAGACATATGGAGATTTTGGAGGCTGGCACGGCACCAAGTGGGAAAGTGTTTTTTTGAGGCTGAAGGCAACAAGAAAGCCTGCAGCCCCAAGATCTGTGGGTCCATGCAAGTGGATCCCAAAGAGAACAACACACATTTTTCCCTGCTGGCTCTTTGGGTGTGGAGCAATCTCCAGACATATGGAAATTTTTGTGCCTGGTGCAGCGCCAAGTGGGAAAGGGTGATTTTGAGGCTGAAGGCACCAGGAACCCCGCAGCCCAAACGTCTGTGGGCCATGCAAGCGGTTCCTAAGAGATTAATAACACACAGTTTCACCTCCTTGCTCATTGGGCGTGGGAGCAATGTCAAGACATATGGAAATTATGGAAGCTTGCGCAGCGCCAAGTGGGAAAGGGTGGTTTTGAGGCTGAAGGCACCAGGAACCCCGCAGCCCAAACATCTGTGGGCCATGCAAGCGGTTCCTAAGAGATTAAGAATAACACACAGTTTCACCTCCTTGCTCATTGGACATGGGAACAATGTCAAGACATATGGAAATTATGGAGGCTTGCGCAGCGCCAAGTGGGAAAGGGTGGTTTTGAGGATGAAGGCAGGAGGAAAGCCCGCAGCCCCATAGTCTGTGGGGCCATGCAAGCGGTTCCCAAAGAGATTAAGAACAACACACAGTTTCACTTCTTTCTTCATTGGGAGTGAGAGAAATGTCCAGACATATGGAAATTTTGTTGGCTTCCGTGGCGCCAAGTAGGAAAGGGTTGATTTGAGGCTGAACGCACCAGGAAAGCCCGCAGCACAAGTGTATTTCTGGCCATGCAGGCGTTTCCCAAAGAGCTTTAGAAGAAGCCACAATTTTCCCTGCTGGATCTTTGGGCTTGGGAGCAACCTCCAGACATATGGAAATTTTGAGCTCTGGCGCGGTGCGAAGTGGGAAAGGGTGGTTTTGATGCTGAAGACAGCAGGAAAGCCCGCAGCCCCTATGTCTGTGGGGCCATTAAAGCGGTTCCCAAAGAGCTTTAGAAAAAGCCACAGTTCTCCCTGCTGGCTCTTTGGGCATGGGAGCGATGTCCAGACATATGGGAATTTTGGAGGCTGGCGTGGCGCCAAGTGGAAAAGGGTAGTTTAAAGGCTAAAGGCAACAAGAAAGCCCGCAGCGCAAATGTCTGTGGGGCTATTCAAGCAGTTCCTAAAGAGGTTTAGAAGTAGCCCCAGTTTTCCCTGCTGGCTCTTTGGGCGTAGGAGCAATCTATAGACATATGGCAATTTTGGAGGCTGGCGCAGCGCCAAGTGGGAAAGGCTGAAGGCAGCAGGAAAGCCTGGAGCTCCAAGGTCTGTGGGGCCATGCAAGCGGTTCCCAAAATGCCTTTAGAACAATACATAGTTTCACCTTCTTGCTGATTGGGCGTTGGAGCAATCTCCAGACATATGGAAGTTTTGGAGGCTGGCATGGTGCTAAGTGGTAAAGGGTGGTTTCAGGGTGAAGGCAACAAGAAATTCGGCAGCCCCAAGATCTGTGGGGCCATGCAAGCGGTTCCCAAAGACCTTTAGAAGAAGCCACAGTTGTCCCTCCTGGCTCTTTGTGCGTGGGAGCCATCTCCAGACATATGGAAATATTGGAGGCTGGCGCGGCGCCAAGTGGTAACATGGTTTTTTGAGGTTGAAGGCAGCAGGAAAGCCTGGAACCACAAGGTCTAAGGGGCCATGCAAGCGTTTCCCAAAGAGCTTTAGAAGTAACATTTTTCCCTCCTCGGTGTTTGGGCCTGGGAGCAATCACAGACATATGGCAATTTTGGAGGCTAGCACGGTGCCAAGTGGGAAAGGGTGGTTTTGAAGCTGAAGGCAGCAAGAAAGCCTGGAACCACAAGGTCTGTGGGGCCATGCAAACCGTTCCCAAAGAGCTTTAGAACTGGGCATAGTTTTCCCTGCTGGCTCTTTGGGCGTGGGAGCAATCTCCAGACATGTGGGAATTTTAGAGCCTGGCGCGGCGCCAAGTGTGAAAGGGGGGTTTTGATGCGGGAGGCAGCAGGAAAGCCTGGAGCTCCAAGCTCTGCTGGGTCCATGCAAGCGGTTACAAAACAGCTTTAGAACAACACATAGTTTCACTTCCTTGCTCATTGGGCGTGGGAGCAATGTCCAGACTTATGGAAATTTTGGAGGCTGGCGCGTCGCTAAGTGGGAAAGGGTTATGTTGAGCCTGAGGGCAACAAGAAATCCCAAAGCCCCGAGTTGTGTGGAGCCATACAGGCAGTTCCCAGAGAGCTTCAGAAGAATCCACAGTTTTCCCTGCTGTCTCTTTGGGCGTGGGAGCAATCTCCAGACATATGGAAATTTTGGACGCTGGCGTAGCGCCAAGTGGGCAAGGGTAGTTTTGAGGCTTAAGGCAGCAGGAAAGCCTGGAGTCCCCAGGTGTGTGGGGTCATGCAAGCGGTTCTCAGAGAGCTTTAGAAGTAGCCCCAGTTCTCCCTGCTGGCTCTTTGGGCGTGGGACCAATCTCCAGACATAAGGGAATTTTGGAGCCTGGTGCAGCGCCAAGTGGGAAAGGGTGGTTTTGAGGCTGAAGGCAACAGGAGAGCCCGCAGTACCAAGGTGTGTGGGGCCAAGCAAGTGGTTCCCAAAGAGCTTTAGAAGAAGCCAAAGTTTTCCCGCCTTGCTCTGTGGGCGTGGGAGCAGTCCCCAGACATCTGAAAATTTTGGAGGCTGGCACAGCGCCAAGTGGGAAAGGGTGCTTTCAGGGTGAAGGCAACAATACAGACCGCAGCCCCAAGGTCTGTGGGGCCATGCAGGCGGTTCCCAAAGAATTTTAAAAGAGGACAAAATTTTCCCTGCTGGCTCTTTGGGCGTGGGACCAATCTCCAGAGATATGGCCGTTATTGTTCCTGGCGCAGCGCCAAGTGGGAAAGGGTGGTTTTGAGGCTGAAGGCAGCAGGAAAGCCTGCAGCCCCCAGGGGTGTGGGGCTACGCAAGCGGTTCCCAAAGAGCTTTAGAACAAGGCATAGTTTTCCCTGCTGGCTCTTTGGGCGTGGGACCAATCTCCAGACTTATGGCCATTTTTGTGCCTGGCGCGGCGCCAAGTTGGAAAGGCTGGTTTGTTGGAGTGGCAGACGGACCCAGAGTAACGATGGAATCTCAATATGCGTATGAACGTTCTCTCCCTTTATTCAAGTTCTCACAAAATATATATAGACAGGCAATAAGAGCACGCACTAGCGGCAGCTATATGATTGGCTTACAGTCTCTGTTCACACGCTGTCCATACAGTTCATTCACAGATCAAGCTGGTTACAGGAATTCACATAGTAAATTGCTTAGTCATTAACACAACATATTTTCTACCTTCTCAGTTCCTGTTTTTCCCATGTACTAATTCCATCTTCTACCACTTGTTTTGATCTTAATCTAATCTCTCCTAGTAGGGAGGCTGGCTCACGTGACCATTTTCTCTCAGACACATTCCTACAATACCCCCTTTTTCTTCTTGAGCCAGCCAGACCTTATGCATGGCATTTTCAATCATGTCAGTCACTTTGCGGAGAACACATGAGGCTACCATAATCAATAATAATATAACCAACAGTAGCATGAGCCCTTGCTTTATTAAGTCTGGTAACCATCCCGTTATACCCCATGAGTTTGACCAATCATCAAAACCATTTTTTGACCGCTTTTAATTTGGACATGTTATCCTTCTTGTGACGCTCTTAGTAGGTTACCTACTAAACACAATTAAAAACAGAATCAAAAAGAACCCTGCTAAGGCAATAAATACCCAGATCCCTAATTTTAGCCCAGAAAGCAAATTTCTTTGGATTTACCCACGAGAAATCCTTTTGTAATATTTCAAATACATTGCGGTTGCTGACAGCACAAGCAACCCTGGAAAAACAATCGTGGTAACATGTCTATCATCATAGTTACTGGTTTTGTAAAGGTATGTGGCAAAAATACCCACTCTAACGCAGTCAGGCTCTTTGCAAGTGCATCATCCCACTGTCCTATCAGGGCATAAAGTTGAAATTCTTGTAGGAAGGTGTTCAATGCGTCTTGCAGCAGTAGTCGACTATATCTTATCTTTCAACATGCTGTAATGCCTTCTGAGCTGTTGGGGTTAATGAACATAAAACATGGGGTGGTGGGGGCAGACACAGTGCTTCAGGGCATCCCCAGTACCTTCAAAGTGTGCTCATGTCTCTCTCCCCCTCTCTGACCCGAGACAGCCTTCTTATATCCTGCACTGGATCGAGTAGAAAAGTACAGGCCAGAGTCGCTGCACACGTGGCCAGTGTATGCAGCGAGTCTCACCAAACTCATGATCCAGCTTTGCTAACAGCAGCTGTCTGATACGTGACTCCATTGTTGTAATCCCTTCTTGTTATCTTCTTCTGTGAAGGTCAGGTTCTCATGGATACACACATGGGTTTTTAGAGCAACATAGTCTACAACTCGTACAAGGGTACGATGCAAAGCAGCATTTACAACTGATTGTAAATTAGACAATTATTAGACACGTCAAACAGCATACTAAACATAACAGACAAATTCCTTCCACACAGGCGATGAGTATAATTTGCTTCAACCAACCCCACCCCCATGTCCATCCAGCAAAAAGATTTTCAAAAGTGGTCTCCACAAGTTGCTGGTTCGGTCGGTGCAGTTCCTGCAACTGGGCATGGATGGATTTGGGGTGGTCACTTAGATTCATACTATACAGTCCTTTAAAATCTTGACAACCATGCCTGTGAGCTGAAAGCAAAAAATCAGTAGCAGTTCTGTTTTGCAACATTGCATATTGAATACTATCTACATCTAGCAATAACTCAGAAATAGCGGTACTAGTAGCATTGTTAAACTTATCCTTGGCAGCAAGAGAGTCCTTGTTATCACGAATCCTTGGCAGCAAAAGAGTCCTTGTTAGCTAGAGCGCATGCAGACTCCCTGTTCTTGCTGGTACTGTGCTTTGATCTTCTTCCACAACAGGCCAAGATTCTCAAGCAGCTAGATAAGGTGTCTGTGAGTCCATTACAGGCTTATGTCATCCAAATGTTTTTCTTGCCAGCACCCGAGACTGAATAACAATTGGTGTGATATATGTGTTTTCCAGCACCCAGGTGCGAGTCCCTTGAGTGTATTTACAGTCCTTCTCGGTGATCTTCCGTTGCTTTCCCATATTCCACCCCCTTGCTCAAGAGACCGCTTCTGCTGGGTTCATTTTAGTCTCGCAGGGTATAACAGAGAGCAATCTACTAAGGCATGCAATAACATATACACATATAGGAAAAAACCAAAAACATATCTCTATGGTACTGCTTTGAATCAGGTGTCCTATTTCTCTTTTTCTGATGCTTTCTCGTAATGCTTATGGCATACTTTTGTGCGAACGTGGCACATTTCCCATCTAATTTTTCCTGTTTGGTTTCTTTTTTTTTCTTATTTTATTTTTCTTTTTTCTTTTCTTTTTTTTCCATCACTTATGACTGACATAAAAGTCTGCCTTTACAACAAGAGCTCAGTTTCTCATTTTTCCTTAAGTTTCTCATTTTCCTACAGAGCATCCTATAGATTTTGGCTCAACTCCTTTTCCCAATCAACCATGACCTTATAGACAAACAACAAACAACCAGCGATACGCCATGCACGGGTGAGCCGTTCCCGAGAGTGTAAACGTGTCGGCTGGCGAAAACTCCCCCAATATTTCAGGACTTCCATCGGTTCTACAGCCCCTACCTGGGGCGCGCTTGCCTTACGCGCTCGCCTTACGTCTAAACATTGTGTATATACAGACTTCTTCACTGGACGGAGTGTCAGCCCTAGTTGCATATGAGAACAGCACCACACCGGGCAGAACACCTGCTCAAGTGGAGTCACCTAACGACACTGCACACAACAAAAGCAAACAGTAGCACACACGCTGATCAGCAGGTATAAGCTGGCGCCCACACACACACTTAAACAGCAGACTATAAAACCAGCACTTCTATCTCAGGGAGATGACTGGGGAGGGGAGGGGGCGAGGCGGGCAATGGCAGGAGCCAACAGCTCCGGCTCTGTCCTTCTCTGCTGACATTCTGCCTCCTCCATCGGCCTCAGGTGGAGCAGAGGGGATCAGCAGGGGATCGTCCCAGACCTTCGGACCTGGCCTGTTCGATCCCCCTCCCGTGGGTTGTAATGCTGCAAAAGCCCCGGCCGCCGTGGCTCGCTCTGCCTTCATATCTTGTAAGGTCGATAACACCAACCGCTATGTCGTCGCTAACGGTGATGCCTCTTTGTCTCCTTTACTTATCACTTCCCACAGTTTTTTCCCAACAGCCTCCCATATTTCTGGTTTAAAAGCTGTCTGGGGCTCTGGTGCGAATCTGTTCTCTCTGCACCATATTAACAACCTTCGGAGCATACGCTCATCGTATGTCACCCCTCTCTTAGAGAGGATATGCAGGAGAAGTCTTAATATAGCCCCTTCTTCTTTTGTTACTTGTTGCCCCATCTCCTGCCCCGGCTGCTCACCTCTCTCTGGGTGTCCGTGGCCACGTCGTCTGTTTCCTCTATTCCGGATTGCTGCCCAGTCCGCCCGGTCTCAGTCCAGCTGAGCCGTCCTCCAGCCGGTGGGTCTCCTTCTGGGTCTTCCGACCCCCGCATTCCGTTGCTCAAGCCAAGCGCCAATCAGTATCACGTCAGGGTCACCATCTGAGGAGAAATAAGTGGACTCCAGACGATCCAATGTGAATCAACAGAAGGCATTTATTAAGCATAGATCACCATCTTTTATACCCTGTGTTGTAGCTGTACACGCGACTCGCTTATTTCTGATTAGCTAGTTACACTGTCCATGTGCTCTGCATGCAGTTCGTTCACGCATCAGATTGGTTAGTAGAATTCGCATAGTAAATTGCTTAGTCCTTAGCACAACATGTTTTCTACCTTCTCTGTTCCCATTTTTCCCATGTACTAATTCCATCTTCTACCACCTGTTTTGCTCTTAATCTAATCTCTCACAGTAGGGAGGCTGGCTCACATGACCATTTTCTCACAGACACATTCCTACACTTGCCCAGCAGGTGGTTGCCAGAGCAGTGGTGGTCCCTGAGCTCTAGGAGATGTCTGGAATGGATGTCTGAAAGCCTGGTGCCTTGAGTGGGCTTTCTTGACTTGAAAGGCAGTTGGTACCTGAACGTCTGTGCAAACCTTTGGAGGTTGGCAGGGAAGTGTTGCAAAAGCATTTGAGAGCCGCCGTGGTCAAGGTTTTCTCTAAGCGTGATCCATGGAAGCATTTCCTAGAGAAGTCTTTAGAGCATCTCCAGTCTCTGGGGCCTTTGTCTGTGATGCGCTTGATTTGTGCAGGTGATTTTCCCAGTTGCTGCTGGGGCAAGGAGTTGGGTGGAAAGTGCAGTGAAAAGCTTTCAGTCTCGCTGAGAGAAATGGAAATAACTGATGTGCTTTCTTCCACTGCAGGGCAGGAAGAGAGGGCCCAGGGCCAGGAAGGGGGTGTTGCCTATTTGTTGGTTCTAGGTGGCTGCTGTTTCAGCACTTGCTGTAGCGTGTCTGTTGGAGGACGGCAGATTGGATGGATCCTTGGTTTCATTCCTCTCAGAGTAACTCTTTTCAACTCCCCCTGTGCTTTTCGTTTCAAAGGATTGCCAGGTGGGACATGCATGGATTGTTCTCCATGGCAGTGAAGTGCAGCCCCCAGAACTGCCTCCCAACCTCCGTTGGTCCTGCCTGGCAGTGGAAGCCCATCAAACGGCGTGCAGCTAAGAGTGATGTGGAGCACCCTGCTTCCAGCGGGGAGAGCAAGGCTGCTGCTGAAGGGCCAAGCTGTCAGGCTGATGGCAGAGCCAAGGAGCAGAAAGGAAGGATTCCCAAAATGCCAGAGTGCCCCCTTCAGCGTGGATGGCTAGAGCTTTGCAATGGGTGAGCCTGATTTCCTTCCCCTTCTTCCCTTCCTTCTCTCCCTCCTCCTTCCTTCTTTCCTCTCTTTCCTTTCCTCCTCTTGGCAGGAAGGAGAGGAAACAGACAGCTGTTGACAGCTGCCTTCTCTCAAGAGATGCCTTTCAACTGTGGAGATGCCCTGCAGCTCTTGTTGGGGTTTGTGTTGCATTCTGCCTCCTGTATTTTCTTCCGCCCCAGAAACTTGCCTTTGCTAGGCAGCCACTCTCAATCCTTTTGCTGGGTTTCGGTACGAGTTGCCTGCGCACTTTGGTTTTGGAGCCTTCCGTCAGGCAATCGTGGGCATGAGGATGTCAGGTTTCCAAGTTGCCAGCTGCGCTTGCTTGTGACGAGCCCAGAACATAACCCCTGGGAGCCTTGGCTTTGTTTCCAAGCTTTCTTGTTGCCTTAGCACTTGTTTTGCACTTTCCTGTCAGCTTTTGCCATTTCTGCATTTACATGAAAGCGTCTGTAGGGGTTCTTGTTGCCTCTCCAAGAGAAAAAGTCAAATTGGCGGGGCAGGGAAGGATGTGAGGAGGGACGAGGAGTTTTGGGACTGGTTGTTGTAGCTGTTTGAAGAGTGCAGTTTGTTGTTTGTGTGCAGTGTCTTAGGGCAAAGTGAGGCTTGCCAAAGGGGCAGGTGTCTGTGTGTTGTTCCAAGAGCCTTGCTGTGCCCAAGTGAAACTGGGAGGATTCCCTGCGCAGGCTGCTCTGCCCCAACTGCCTGTCTCCCTGGGCTCCATTCCGTCCACCCTTCTAGATGTTAGAAAGCAAGCCAGCTTCCATCCCATTTTACTTTTTCCTTGAAATCCAAGAGAAAAAAGATGGCTAATGTCTGTGTAACCATGTGTTACAGATATGTATGTGTAACAATCCATGGATACAAATTGCCCTTGAGTACCTTTCAGGTGAGAGCGATTCTACTTCCTTGCCCTTGTGAAATGAGGACAGTTTTTTCTGCTTTGTCCGAGTGTCCTTGGGTCACAGTTTCACCAACTAAGGATGGCGACAAGCTTGTGATTGGTGTGGGAGGAAGTTCTTGTTTCTTGATTGGCCTGCTCTGTGGAAAACTTGTTTTGCAGTCCTTCACATGGTGGAAACATTAAACTTGCTGGAAAAACCTGGGAGGTGGACATGTATGTTTGGTTGAAATCTCTTCCTGGAGGCACGTGTTCATGTGCATGTAGCGTTTTTAAGGTGAAAGTGCCAGGGAAATGCTGCTTTTCAAAGGTCTTTGTGTGATGGGAAGTGGCAGTCCCTGTGCAGGTTAAGCTGCCCCGTGCTCCCTTTGGAACTCCCTGTCCTAATCTCTCTCCCTCTCAGCACCATTATCTGTCTGGTTTTCCAGGCTGTGAAGTGAAACTCTCAAGTTCTGGGAGCTTTTTGCGCTCTTTCTTGATTGCAGAGTGGTGTTTTAGCTTGAGAGCTGTGTGGTCTCTGTCTGCTCTGCCTGAAAATGCACGTGAAAGGAGTCTGCCTGGTTTGTACGCCTATGGGTGAGGTGGCCAGCTGGCCCTTTCGGTGGGGTGGCTGGTGGTGGATGGCCAGAGTGATGGTCATCAGGAATTCCTGCTGTTGGTACTTGCCCTGTATCTGCTTGGGTCCAGGGGTGGAGATGGTGATTTCTGTGGCATCTCTGGAGTCTGGCTCTTGCCGCGAGACCTTTGATGTTGCAGGGGTGGGCTGCTGTAAGCTAAGTTCAGTATGTTCAGTTTGAAACCGTTCCCTCTCATCCCATGGCTCCCCTCCCTGATCCAGAGCCCCTCCCCAGCTCTCCTGGAGCCCCTTTAGGGACTGGAAGGGGCTCTAAGGCCCCAGAGCCTTCTCTTCTCCAGGATGAACACCCCCAACTCTCGGCAGCATCACAAATGTGCGAAGCCTGATGATGTGTGTCCCCCCGGCCCTGCCGAGGGCAGCAGGGCATTACTCACACTGCACACGCGCTTGCCCATCAGCACGGGAAAGAGCAAGCTCGTCACCTCCAAAAGGCCATTTCCTAAGGAGAAGCGAGGCCCAGCTCCCACCCAACTGCTCATGCAGAGCACAGTGTGAACAGGCTGTTCCTCCCCAGGGGCTGGTCTCAGAGAACCTCCTGGGGGCACAAGGACGCGAGCCCCAGCTGAAGGGCCAGAGCCCAGGAGGTGACCCTGTAGACAGAGGGGACGGGGGCTGGTACGCATACAATTTCCCCACCGCCTCATACACAGAGGCTTTCAGCCGCCACAAGCGCTGCCAAGCGACCAGCAGCAGGGATCCCCTGACGGGGTTTACTCCACACCAGTCCTTTGCGGGTTGCGTAGAGGACGGAGAAGGCACCAGGTAAGGTGTTCACAGCAGCATCACCCTGCTCCTTCCATCACACCCTCGAGCCCCCTCTGCTTAACGGGGATGTCCCAGGAGGACCTGGGTAGTGTCCTTACACCACCCGCCCCCCTGCAGGGCTTCTTTTCTTGTTGGTTGGGGGGTTTTCCCTCAAAAAAACCTAATTCTGCTTTTGTAGTCAGCAGAGCACAGGGTCAGCCTCAAAACTGCAGTGCCCAGACGGCGAGAACCGAAGGGAAGGGGAAAGGACACTTCAAGCATTCAGCCACCAGGTCCGAGCGGTAATAAACAGCTAAAATCTTCCACGTCCTCAGGGATACCGGGAAGATGAAGCATCTCCTGGAGGGACAAACCACGACACATTGCCTTTGCAATACTTCTTCCTTTGGAGAACCTCCTCCGATTTTGGGACGGATTAAGCTCATCAGTTTGAAAGCAGAGAGCGATGCGGCTGCTGTCCCGCACCACAGCCAAACCACCGCATCAGTCGGCCCAGGAGAGCAGACCTTCAGGCGAGAAGCAGCACCGGGAAGGCTGATCCCACCCACGGCAACAGAGGGCACGGCCCCAAAAGCACCAGCTTTCCCCCAAAGGTGAGGAGAGGAGAGACCGCATCACCGGGAAGGAATCACCTCACATGATGGTAACTGCCATTACAGAAACAACACCACACGGTTATTTATACAAGCATTCCAACACGGGGCTTCCAAACCAGCTATTGGGCAATTTTTCCTCTGCGATGGTCAAGGAAAGACCTGAAATGCCACTCCAGCTCTGGAGCGTAAGCTGCGGGGGCGGGGGGGAGGAATGAAAGGAAAGGGGAAACCCCATGTTTAAACTAATCTAGCTGGGTCTGAGCGTAACAGAGCGAGGATCGACACAAGCTCTTCATTGGGCAGACGCCCGGAGGCAGCGCCTGCGGCAGAGCAGCAATAATCTCCTACTTCGCTATTACTGGGATTCTCGCTGCTGAACAACGTCCTGGTTGTCCCTTCAGGATTTTGGGACAATCCCTTGGAGGTTTTGGTGCTCTGATACCCAGCCTGGCCAGAGTCTTCTTCCTCCAGCGACTCTAAGTGAGCTAAAACCCACAGTGATACGTCAACCTCTTTTTCAATGACAAAAAAAAATAAATCACTCTCATTACCAGATCAAGTTTCATTCCAGGAAGGCTCTTCAAATAATTTAAATATTTATTTTAATAAAAAGAAATAAATACTTATCTTTTCACATTATAAAAATCCCTGGAGACAGCAAAAAACAAACCAACCCCAACCACAGGGGGTTCTCTTGCAAATCAAAAGACGGTAAATGCTTTCTGTTGATGGTCATCACAAATCCGGTTGTAGGAATCAAGTAGGTGGTGGATTATTCCAGAAACAGAAGAAAACTCTCTTGGAGGAAACAGTAGTTCAGCACCTTGTTGTTGGGAAGATAAATTCAGCTCACACAACTGTGACCACCACCAGATGAGTCCCATTTGTCCACAAGGTGGCCACGTGCACTGCAAGGTGTGAGCAGCCCTCTCTGTGATGGCAGTTCTCAGCATTTGTTCTTAACCTTCCCTTGGCCAGGTGACACCAACCTTTCTGGCTTGCACTTAAGGTGTATTAGCTAATTTCAAAGAGAGTTACTGTCTCCAAAATAGGGGCAGGCGGGGGGTGGGGGGAAAGAACAATCTTAACCACTACTTCTTAACCTACAGAGAAAAATTTTTTTCTTAACCTACAGAGAAAAATTTCTAATACCAATAAGGTATTAGTAAAGTAACTAGAAGAAGAGCTGGTCACCCAAAGGTGATCCCAAGGCTACTCCTGTCGTGCATGTCTCACAGCAGCTCTTGATGGAGTATTTCCCACACCATCTTCTTGCGGAAGTAAGGCATGTGGGTCTGAAAAGAAAAGAAAACTCCATTAAATACACCTCATGGCAGAAAGAGACACAAAATACCAATAAACACCCAGTTAATTCTTTACTGTGAAGTTCCTTTTAAGAACTGTCAACACTTGCCCTTCGGGTACAGCCTGGCTTTCACCCACACAGCTCCTAAGAGGGCGGCATGACACCAAAACCAGATCTCCTTGACTACACAACAGCTTACAAGCACTTTCACAGAAGAGCACTGCCTTGGAAAAGAACCAGGGTCTTCATTGGTCAAAAGCTGAGACCCATTTCTCCCAAAGATCCGAAGGCCAGATCCCACAAACCCACTGGCTGCGGTATCTCGCCCAAGAGGAATCTCACTGGGAGCAGATACCTCAGCCGCTGCGTAACTTCCCTGGCTCTTGTCTCTATGCGGAAGAGGCTGGAGCTGTTTAGAACCTTCACTCACCTGTGTAAAGGTCATCGGTTTGTCTCTGCAGATGTAATCTGCGTATTTGCAGGTAAACACGCCGCAGTCGCTTCCATTCGATTGCTGAGGGATTTCCTAACGAATGCAAAGAAGATGGAGAATTTGCCTCTATCTTCAAGGAAAAGCAACTTGGAAGTAGCACCCATTACCAAAAATACCCTAACCAGACACTCCTGAACTTGCACCATCCCCAATAACTGCTCCCCAACACAAGGAACAGACCCCAGGAACTGCACATCATCCCTCCCCTGGGCTTCCTACGCTCGGATGTTACAATCCAAATTCCTCGCAGGCTGATAAGGGACAGCAGGCTTCCTCCCTGCAAGGTGTCTTGAGGTTTGTACAGTGTCTTTCTGAAGTGACGTTCCTTAAATCGAGTCTTTAGGTGCTGCTTTTCACTATTAACTTGTTGAGAAACATCAGCTCAACCCCTTGCTTTGTCACGTGCCAGGATTTGGGCTGCAAGCCAGAAGCCTACGTTCTCTGACAACTGCTAAAGAGACTTTAAATTGGACTTGTGAAATGCGGGCAAAGCCAAATTCACCTTAACGTGGCAGAGGAATTAAAAAAAACCCAAGAAAGTATTCAGCCAGCAAGGAGAGGCACTGCTCAAAGATTTCATCCCAGCCTGGTTTCCTGGTCCTCTTGCAGCCCGATGTGGTGCCATAAGAAGGTGCTTATGGCTGTTCTCTAAAGTCCTGGCCTTATGAGAAAGCGTTAAGAGCTCTGTGACAAGGAGTTCTAGTTCACATTTCAAGTGCAAGTAGTGTTCGCTTACATGGGGCTCCATGCTGTGAATAGTCCACTCTGAAGCATTCAGCTTCACGTGTCTTTTTTCGCAGCTTTCTTCTTGCAGGTATTTGCTGTTTAAAACAAAAGAAAAATCACTCTTCATCGCTGTCATTTAGGCCAAGAAAAAAAAGGCTGCTGAAAGATCCCAGGAAGACGAATGGCAGGAGAGTAAAGTGTCAGAGGATCCTCCCAGCAGCTGCTTTAAGGCATTGGGAGGAAAAATCCAAATCTTAAATTCACAAACACTGTGAGAGGCTGTGAGCTTATGACCAGCAATGAGACCAACAATTCCAACAGAGGCTTCCACAACAGCCTAAGTTCAGTGCTTAGTAGAGGTCAAAAAACCCCAAATGACATGTTATCAGAGGAAGAACAGAAAAACCAAGCAAGGAACCCTCATGTCGTCATTCCACCCTGTGCCTGAATCCCACAGACTGCGTGCACCTCCGGACGAATAAATACAAAAGCTTTTGGGCCAGTAGCTCTGTCCGAGGAAGTTTCCAGGCCACCACTTGCTGGAAAAAAGGACCGGATGCAGACCTGTTCTTATACCCTTTCCCAGGCAGCTGCTGTTAACTGGTCAGGAGAGCACCGCACTAAACCAACGCTTGGTTTCTCTCTGTGGGGCCGCTCTCCTTTTTCTTGGGCTACAAAGCTGTTGCATTAAGGGTTGTTACTCCGTCCACATCAGTGGCATAGACTTCTAAGGATGCCTGCTGGCACAACATGAAAACCTGTTCCCGTTCCATTGGAGAGGTGTGCGTGCCAGCCGACACAGCTGGAAAAGCTTGCTACACGGTACCTGTCTTGAGCGAGAATGTCAGAATGACAAAGAACACCCAGTGGCATCTTGAAACACTTCTTCCCTGAAACGCTTCCCTTTCGTCAACAGCCCGGTTTTATCAATCACTAAAAAAGTTGGTGCCCATGTGCCACGGGGCTACCATGTCTTTGTCTGGGATATAGGGGGAAGGTGGCAGAAGCCAGGCACCCAAGACACTGGGTGGAGGGGATGATGTGAGACTAGGTAAGGAGTCACTGTCAGACAACTCGCAGCAAGCGAATCCAGGATTTCTGCTTTGTTATCTACAAGAAATGGGAAAACTTGCAGTCGCGTCACAGGGGCAAAATCCAAAAACCTTCTCCTAATTCACAACACAAAAGCAGTGACTGAGCAGTTACTTACAGCAGAGTCTCACAAATCTGGTCCTCTTCTTGTCCCAGGGAGTCAAAGTATTTGACCGTCTTCTTTCTGGTGTCGATGACCTGTTATCAAAAGGTGACTGTTAGACAAAGTGCACCCCTGTGCTGCACAAACCTTAATGACTTTTCTCGCTAGCTTTTTCTCCCCACCCAGTTCTAAAGAACAAGCCCGTCTGACTCACCGCTAGCGTCCAGTGCAAGCGCAAGTTAATGGGCACTAAGAGGATGTCCTTCTCGAAGAGATCCACGTGCCTGGTCCATCTTCCTACTGCTTTGTAGCCTCCAGAAGTTAGTTTTTGGTAAAAGAAAGAACTAAAAGCATGGACTGATGGATACCCTGCCTGCTTGCTTCTTTCCATGACAAGACCCATGTAGAAATTAATGACCTGTACCATAAAGAGGAAGCTTGAGATGTAAAACAAGACACTAGCTTACCAAATGAAAAACACAGCAATGTGTCTTTTCTGGCCACCCTTAAGTACGCAGCTGAGAGAACTCCAGCCTCAGCTGTCAGCTTTTGTTGTGAGAATTTCACACTTGGTTACATCTGCAGGTTGACAAAAACACCTGCCACCCACTCCAATAACCTAGACTAACTCCTGGAAGCTGCACAAGACAAGAAGTAAAGGAACTTCCAGAAGCACTGGACCCTTAAGTACCTAAAATAAGAACTGTGCAGAGATTTCTGGGCTCTGCAGTGCAGCTCACCAAATAACTTTGCAAAGACTTCTGTACACGGTGAAGGGGTATTTTGAAATAAACGCTCCATTAGAAGATCCTTGTGCTGCAGCTAGTTTTACCTCATCGTTTAGCCAGCAAAGGTTCCTTAGGGTGTGGATGTCCTCGCGAGTCACCCTTAGTTTGAAGGCACTGCTCATGACCTCATCTGGCTCACTTTTGCCTAATGCGGCAATGACCTCTCTCTCCGTGGCCTGAAAGGAAAAATTAAATGGGGAAGGACTTGTGAAACAGAGCATCCAGCATGCCAACCTGTGGGCAGCTTTCAACTCAAACACGGCCTGGAAATGAAGCTCAGATGACAGAGCAACAGGCTTTGCTGGCTTTCGGCTAAGGTAGCAATCGCCCTTTTTTGTTGCTTGGTTGGTTTCAGCATCCTAACTTGGAACTTTAGGGCCCAGGTTTGCTTCGATTTGTTTTCGCCAAGGAAGCTGAGATAAAACACCGAGACTGGCAAACACACAGCAAACGCCTTTCCCGTGTGATGCTGTAGCCCTCGCAATGCTGAGGTTTAAGCCAACCGCAGCAGGCATTCTCCATGCCAAGGCAGCTGAGTCAGGAGCCTGAAAGAATGTGAGGGTGAGGGAACTTCAAGGGACCTGAAGCACCAGCAAAGGGGGAAACTGAGGCAGCTACACTGGAGTCAGACAATCGGGAGTCCAGGTTGTGCATGCGACTGGTTGCAATTTGGACGTTTCCATCTAAGTCTGCTTAAGGAACGCAAATAAACCACTAGGTCTGTTGGTATAAAATACTCTGAACTGCAATAGCATCTTCTTCTCGGTTGAAGGTGGGCTAGGAGGATAAGAAAACCCCTGGTTTTCCTTGTACTGAGCATCACCCCGCAGACTTTGTAAACTCTGGACTTTCTAGCCCTTTCCAAGTCAATCCTCTGTAGGCAAAAAAGGGAGCACTCAGTTAGACTACACCTACACCTCCCAAGAACAAAAGCCGTCAAAATTCAGACAAGCAGGGGAACCTCAACTCCCCCTCCCTGTTGCATAGCGTAACTAAGTTAACTCCTGTGACCAGTGCTACATGCAGCGCAACCATGCCCAGTGCGCATCCACGGCTCGGTGAGATCCTGAGGACGTACGCACGCAAGATGCTCAGGTCCCCCACAAGCAAGGCAACACCATGGATCAGGAAAAGCTTCTCTTTCAAGTTCTATCTTCATGGTAGGACAGGTTGAGAGGCAGATCCCATATAACTGTATGAATCCGGTTAGCACTGCTCTGGGAGACTGTTGTTAAACCTGGACTCATTTTTGCCCGAGTAACAGAAGCCCCACAAACCCTTAGGTTAGAGCACAACTGAAGGAGCGCGTGGAGCATAAGATGCTTAAATCCTGTAAATCCTTCACACCAGCTTTAGTGCTGACCTTTGCACTGGGAAGTCAGAGCTGCAGACACTCCCTAACGGGTTAAACCCCAGTTCTTCAGATTTCAAAAAGCCTTAAGAACCACCTATAACAAATGGGGTTCCTTGCAGCTGTTTCACAGCCTTCAGTTTTGTCCAACAGCCTGTCAGCTACGGTACCTCTGTGAGCGGAGTAAAGCCGCCTGCTCTTTTTTGCAGCCTTGGGAGTTTCTTTTCTTCCACATCAAGGGCGGGTGACTTTTTGGCCCCAGCAGGTGACAGAGGTACTTGGGATAATACATCTTCTGAGATCTGACCTCCACGCTGTTCCTGTTAGACAAAAGGACGTCAAGCTAGCAATCCAGCACAGATTTTTTTGCTAGGGGATAGTACAGAAGATCTTCCTCAGGTCTAAAACTGGAAGGGCTTTTGTACACACAGCCAACCAGCAAACTCCAAAGGTACTTTTTGTCGAGGACTGCATTCCAACTGCGCACCCATGGAGTGCTGCACTCAAACTAAACGGAGGCAAGAGAGACAGAAAGTTAGTTTGCCTTGGAGTAGCATTAAGAACCCCAGCAAAGCCTCCACGTGTAGGCAGCAAGTTGAGACTGAGATTACTATTTCTGATTTCCATGACTAAAATTTAATTTTGATCTCAATCCTGACCAGGGATGAAAGTCAAAGAGATGTACTTCCTATCTCACAAAACAAGACACCACTAAAGACACCACAGGCCAGCTTTGCAGGTCAACTAAGCCTGTGCGGTAAAAGCTTTGAGGCTGTACCGAGCACATTAAAGGGGAAGAAGAAAAATAGCGGGAAACCCTTTGTGATAGTGCTACTCAACAAATCATGTTCCCGCTTTCCTTGGGGAAAACGACCTGGACAAATACAGATACTGTTGAGTAAGTACTGAAAGTGAGGAGCGCAAAAATTTCTCATCACCAATAGCTAAATTTTCCTAAAACCCAAAATAATGAATAACACAAGCTTACCCCTGCAACAGCTTGTTTCTCTGCTGCGTCCTGTTCCAGAGACTCTTCTGCTGGTGGGGAGCCCCTGCAAGGAGAGGGGGAGAGAGAGAGCAGTGAGCTGTGTACCTGTACTGTCCCACGGAATTCTCAAGAATTCACCTTCGGGATAAGAAATGCTTTTTCAAGGCTCCTGCTGACTGGAGCCGCGGTTGCACACGTGTGACAACATCCTCTCAGCTTCCAGCACGATTCTTTCGGAGCAGCAAGACTGGGATAGAATGAAGAGCTGGGAGCTTTGTAAATTCCTTCCCATCTACCCGTGCAAGACTCCTTCGGTTTCTCTTGATCAGTTTCATTCTTTGGAAAACAGGGAAGCAACCAGCACTTCCTCTGTCAAGTGCTCTGGGATCTACCGGTGATAAATGCTGCATGCTAGGTGTTCTGCTGCAAGGTATAACATGAACGCCTGCAACTATACCTGCAGCCAAATAGAGTTAGCTTACGGAAACTAAGACCAGCACAGGGAACTACAAATGGGACAGCCACAGGATATTTACTTGCCTTCTGTAGGCTAGTCAAGAGAGTGACTGTCCCCATTTGGAGAGGATTATCAGTAAAACCACGCAGACTCTGAAGAGCAAACAAATGCACAGACGTTGCAGTTACCCGTATACACACGTGCCTTCTTCAAAAACGAGAATTTGCCTTGTCACCAAAGACCCCCTTTTCCAGGAGGGAGACCTACAACAGACTCTCACGGTATTCTCCACTTTCAGTCCAGCGTCGTAAGAGTAGTATCACAAGCTTTGTCAAATGACTTCCGTTGGTAGTTAAATCCACAAAAAAAGGCAAGAAAACGTCCCTTTTACTTGAACCCATCCTACTCTCTCAGTTCCTTTCTTTCCTTCTCTCCCCTCGAGCTTAGGTGAACCACTGACAATTTAAGCACAGAAAGAACAGTGCCGCACAGCTAAATAGAGCGCTACTGTTTCAAGTGGGGAGAAGAATAGGGACGGAAAGAGACATGCACACAGAGCCAAAAGAAACAAGAACCATGATTAAAAGAGATGCTACCTGGTCATAAGATCTCCCTGAGACGGCTCTGGGCAGCAAACATCTAGCCATTTGATATCTGCACAGAAAAACAGCAGTATTAAAAAAATAAGTCAACTTTCAATTTTACTTTTCAAGTCAAAAGAAGTACAGAAGCCAGAGTTTTCTAAGGTAGGTGAAACCTAAGAAAAATCAGGCATATTAAATACTTCTGCAACGTGCGATACCTGTCCTTCTCTTTTCTGCTGCAGTCTCGGCAGGATCATCCGCAGGTGTACAAATGCTGAGGAAAGAACACACAGAAGAGTGGTTTGAAACTTCCTTCAGTTTCTACCAGGCTGACTTCCCTCCACAGGACCCAAACTTCCAAAGTTACTTTTCATAGCCCAAAGGTTTCCCCCTCCGAGCGCCCCTGGCATCATCTCAGGCACGCACACGCCAACTGCCACCGCTGAGCATCCCCCAGCAACACCCCCCAACCTCTCCCAGGCAACGGACCGCTCACATACAGCTAATTATCCCACTACAGCATACTAGGCCTCTTTTCCTCATTCTGTTAACACTTTCTAACCTTTGACATTTGTTCCCATCACCAAAAACTTGCGGAAGTTAATATGTCATGTTTCCCTCTTTCCTCAAGGAAAGCAGCGTACCAGCGATTCCTAAGCCATCCGAGTTCATCAGTCACTACGCTGAGTTGCAAAGAAAAGACTAAGTAGGACAGGAAAGAAAAGGTGGGAAAGCAACTCATGCATACACCCACTTCAATAACTCACGGCTAAAGCAGTGCCCGTGAACTAGGTCTTGAAATGATTCTCAGCTGCACCCTTTCTTATTAAGCCTAAGTCCAAATACTAGATCAGTTGATAACAACGATAAAATCCAGTAAAACTTTTTACTTTGGGAATGGAGCACAAAGGTTGTTCCCAGTTGGTTTTTTCCTCTGTTTGTCTCCCAAAATGCCATGACAGACGGCAAGGATTCTTGCAAGAATTCTTTGGTATTTCTTACACAAAATAATTTCTTTCAAACCGTTATGCTCCCGAACCCTGCGAGCCCACGCCAAGCCCTGCCACCCCGCAGGGGGGGCTCTGGGTGGGCAGAGAGGCCGAGCCCAGCCCAGGAGCGTGGCGGGAACCCCAGGGCGAGACACCCCACTGCGCCCCAGCCCACAGAGCGGCTAACGGCTCAAGCCCCTCAGGCCGAGGCGGTGGGGCCGACGCTCCCGCTCCGCGCAAGCAGGCCCCGGGGGAGTTCCGCAGCCCCCTGAGCCGGGGCAGGCCATGGGTGACGGGCTTGGGTGATGGGGAGATGGGACGGGGCGAGGCCCTCGGGCAGCCCGGAGGCGGCGGGGCTGCTCGCTGATCTGGGTGGCGGCCTCTTGGGCGGCGGCGAGACCCTCAGGCGGCACGGGGCGGCGGCGGCGAGGAGGGTGCCGAGGGCCCCCAGCAGCCATGGGGACAGAGGCCTCGCGCCGGCACGCGGTGGAAGGGTGCCCGGCCCGCGCACCCAGCACCGCCTCCCTATTGGCTGCCGGGGAGCGCCCCCCGCCCCTCGCAGATGGAGGGGAGGGACGGGGAGGCGGCGGGGCGCACGCATGCGCCATCTTGGCGCTGCCTGAGGGAGGCGGTAGCAGCCGCCCAGCCCTCCGCCGCCTCCTCCCGGCTTGGGCCGGGCCTGTGCCGGCTCACCCCCCTCCAGGCGAGGAACTTTCCCTCCCAGAAAGCCCGGAGCCGAGGCCTGGAGGGACGTGGAGGGGGACGGGCCCGTCTCCCTTTAGGGAGAGGCCCAACAGAGGCCGGAGGGACCTCGCGGGGGACCCACAGAGGCCCGGGGGCCCCCATGGAGGACCCAGAGGCTGGAGAAGCTGTTCCGCCTCCCGCAGGACGGAGACGGGCATCACCGCCCGCCCACGCGGGCTCTTGCGCGCCTCCTGCTGCCTCCTCTGCTCTCAGGCAGTGAGGGAATGGCATTGCCGGGCTTACCCAGTGCTATCGAGGTAGCGCAGCCACCGCTTTTTGCCCATGCGCTGGGGAGCCGCGGTGCCTGCGCCCGGCTCCACCATGGCAGCGGTGCAACTAGGGACGCGGACGCTGCATTCGACCATGGTGACGAACCGTGATGTAGCGGCGGCCAAGGGCCCGCTGCAGGGAGCCCGGCTAAAGCGGCTGCTCTGGGGCTGGCAAGCAGGCTGGCGAGTGCTGGGGCTGGCTCCTGGTGGCCTTGGCTGGCTCTCGGGGGCAATCCCTTGCCCTGCCCCGCTGTTAAAGGTTTTTTTTTTTTAATACAGTGCTTCCTAATGGTTTATCAGCTGTTGCCTCTGGGGTGGAAATGTGCACGTGTTGCTGCAGCCACGTCCCGGAGAGACTTTTCTCTCCTGGAGAGGCACATGAGGCGTGAAAACGAAGTTTTAAGTCTAAGAGGAGCAAAGGGGGCAGAGGAAAGTGCTCAGGGCAGGAATGGCTGTTTGGAGCAGCCCTTGTCACAGGAGGTCCCACTAGCTTTTTATGCCTGCAGGGAGTCTTAAGGGATGGTGGGGTCTGGTTTAATGAAAACGACCTTCCTTGTTCCTTTAGGAACTGAATTGCCACTTCACTTATGCTCCAGGGCTCTGGCCAAGGAAGATGCCTGAGCGCTGGATGCAGAAGTGGATGTGGCAGAGGGCTTGCAGGCAGGCTGCAGGCAGGGTGGGTGGTGGAAGCAGCCCGGCAGAGGGCAGGGCAGCCCCATGCAGGGCCTGCAACTTGGAGATGAGTTGCCTTCTCCCTCCCTCTCCTCTGCCCATCCCGTGTGTCTTATGTGAATCCTGCCGCCGAGAGCTGGAGGGGGCGCAGGGCGTTTGTTTGAGTTCCTGGGTAAGGAAAAATGCAAGGGTTTTCTCGGTTTAGCTCTGTGAAGCCAAAACTCATCTGCAACACTCCTGTTTCTGGCCACAGCAGAGAGAAAGCCGGAGCGCTGAACCCACCGGACAATATTCTAGAAAAGGGGGAAGGGTGGTCTTTTGGGGAAGGGGTCTTCCCTGCCCCCAAGGCCAATGTGGCACACATGAGACTCATACAGCTGCCCTGTGGCACAGGGTGATGCTGAGGCTTCTCTCCTGCCTTGGGACCCCCTACCCTGGGCACAGGTGTGGAGCCAGCCCTGGGGCTGCAGGATTCCTCTGCCAGGCATGTCCCCCCAGCCACAGTTTCTCCCACCCTGCAGCAGAGCCCACGACAGGACAATTCTCAGAAAAAGCAGAGAAATCTTCTCTGGGAATTGTGTTATTCTAAAGCAGCTCCTCTGTGCTTCCTGGTAACACCACTTCCTTGTCCTCAGCAGGAAAGGGATTTTAATGCTGTTAAATGATTTTAAAACACCTGTGTGAATGGCTTTGTGTGTGCCGGAAAAGTACCGGACAGTGATGGCAGGGTCAGCGTGGCTGTGGTGCCTGTCCAAAGATTTTGTCCCAATCGGATTCCTTTGTGCGTGGTGTTTGGTGTGGAGACTGTTGTGATCTCTAAACATCAATAACCAAACACATGAAGAAGTTAGAGATTCATTAAATTAATGCCACCAGACTGAGAGTCTTTCTTTTTGGAGTGGAGTCTCTTGTTGCACCTTACATTAAATGCTTTTTTGTTTTTCCCTCTCTGTCTCCTGTATATGGCAAAAAATTCCCATTTTTCTAAAGGCAAATAAACAACAGCTGAATGTGCGAGAGGCTGTACGTGGGAGCAATCTGAAGACATATGGAAATTGTGAAAGCTGCGTGGCGCCAAATGGTAAAGGGTGTTTATGAGGCAGGAGGCTCCAGGAAAACCCGCAGCCCCGAGGTCTGTGGGGCCAAGCCAGAGGTTCCCAGAGAGCTTTAGAACAACGCACAGGTTTCCCTCCCGGCTCTTTGGGTGTGGGATCAATCTCCAGACATATGGAAATTTTGAGGCTGCAGGGGCACAAGGTGGTACAGGGTGGTTTTGAGGCTGAAGGCGGCAATAAAGTCCGCAGCCCTAACGTCTGTGGTGCCATGCAAGCGGTTCCCAGAGAGCTTTAGAACAAGCCACATTTTTCCCTCCGTGCTCTTTGGGTATGCGAGCAATCTCCAGACATATGGAAATTTTTCCTGCTGGCGCGGCACCAGGTGGTACTGGGTGGTTTTTAGGCTGAAGGCGCCAGGAAAGCCCACAGCCCCAAGGTCTGTGGGGCCATGCAAGTGGTTCCCAGAGAGCTTCAGAACAAAGCACATGTTTCCCCCTGGGTCTTTGGTTGTGGGAACAATATCCAGACATATGGAAATTTTGGAGGCTGCAGTGGCGCCAGGTGGTACTGGGTGGTTCTGAAGCTGAAGGCGCCGGGAAAGCCTGGAGACCCAAGCTCCGTAGGGTCATGCAAGCGGTTCCCAAAGAGCTTTAGAAGACGCCACATTTTTCCCTCCTGGCTCTTTGGGTGTGGGAGCAATCTCCAGACATATGGAAATTTTGGAGGCTGGCGCGGCACCAATTGGGAAAGGATTCTTTTGAGGCTGAAGGCAGCAGGAAAGCCTGGAGCTACAATGTCTGAGGAGTCATGCAAGCGGTTCCCAAAGAGCTTTAGAAGAAGCCACAGTTTTCCCTGCTGACCCTTTAGGCGTGGGAGCAGTGTCTAGACATATGGGAATTTTGGACGCTGATGCAGCGCCAAGTGGGAAAGGGTGGTTTTTGAGGTTGAAGGCAGGAGGAAAACCTGGAGCTCAAAGGTCTGTGGGGCCACGCAAGCAGTTGCTAAAGAGGTTTAGAAGTAGCCCCAGTTTTCCCTGCTGGCTCTTTGGGCATGGGAGGAATCTCCAGACATATGGAAATTGTGGAGGCTGATGCGGCGCCAAGTGGGAAAGGGTGGTTTAGAGGCTGAAGGCAAGAGGGAAGCCTGCAGCCCCGTAGTCTGTGGGGCCATGCAAGCGGTTCCCAAAGACCTTTAGAAGGAGCCAGAGTTTTCCCTGCTGGCCCTTTGGGCATGGGAGGAATCTCCAGACATATGGAAATTGTGGAGGCTGATGCGGCGCCAAGTGGGAAAGTGTTTTTTTGAGGCTGAAGGCAACAAGAAAGCCTGCAGCCCCAAGATCTGTGGGTCCATGCAAGTGGATCCCAAAGAGCTTTAGAACAACACACATTTTTCCCTGCTGGCTCTTTGGGCATGGGGCAATCTCCAGACATATGGAAATTTTTGTGCCTGGTGCAGCGCCAAGTGGGAAAGGGTGATTTTGAGGCTGAAGGCACCAGGAACCCCGCAGCCCAAACATCTGTGGGCGATGCAAGCGGTTCCTAAGAGATTAAGAATAACACACAGTTTCACCTCCTTGCTCATTGGACATGGGAACAATGTCAAGACATATGGAAATTATGGAGGCTTGCGCAGCGCCAAGTGGGAAAGGGTGGTTTTGAGGATGAAGGCAGGAGGAAAGCCCGCAGCCCCATAGTCTGTGGGGCCATGCAAGCGGTTCCCAAAGAGATTAAGAACAACACGCAGTTTCACCTCTTTCTTCATTGGGAGTGCGAGAAATGTCCAGACATATGGAAATTTTGTTGGCTTGCGTGGCGCCAAGTAGGAAAGGGTTGATTTGAGGCTGAACGCACCAGGAAAGCCCGCAGCACAAGTGTATTTCTGGCCATGCAGGCATTTCCCAAAGAGCTTTAGAAGAAGCCACAATTTTCCCTGCTGGATCTTTGGGCTTGGGAGCAACCTCCAGACATATGGAAATTTTGAGCTCTGGCGCGGTGTGAAGTGGGAAAGGGTGGTTTTGATGCTGAAGACAGCAGGAAAGCCCGCAGCCCCTATGTCTGTGGGGCCATTAAAGCGGTTCCTAAAGAGGTTTAGAAGTAGCCCCAGTTTTCCCTGCTGGCTCTTTGGGCGTAGGAGCAATCTATAGACATATGGAAATTTTGGAGGCTGGCGCAGCGCCAAGTGGGAAAGGCTGAAGGCAGCAGGAAAGCCTGGAGCTCCAAGGTCTGTGGGGCCATGCAAGCGGTTCTCAAAATGCCTTTAGAACAATACATAGTTTCACCTTCTTGCTGATTGGGCGTTGGAGCAATCTCCAGACATATGGAAGTTTTGGAGGCTGGCATGGTGCTAAGTGGTAAAGGGTGGTTTCAGGGTGAAGGCAACAAGAAATTCGGCAGCCCCAAGATCTGTGGGGCCATGCAAGCGGTTCCCAAAGACCTTTAGAAGAAGCCACAGTTGTCCCTCCTGGCTCTTTGTGCGTGGGAGCCATCTCCAGACATATGGAAATATTGGAGGCTGGCGCGGCGCCAAGTGGTAACATGGTTTTTTGAGGCTGAAGGCAGCAGGAAAGCCTGGAACCACAAGGTCTAAGGGGCCATGCAAGCGTTTCCCAAAGAGCTTTAGAAGAAGTAACATTTTTCCCTCCTCGGTGTTTGGGCCTGGGAGCAATCACAGACATATGGCAATTTTGGAGGCTAGCACGGTGCCAAGTGGGAAAGGGTGGTTTTGAAGCTGAAGGCAGCAAGAAAGCCTGGAACCACAAGGTCTGTGGGGCCATGCAATCCGTTCCCAAAGAGCTTTAGAACTAGGCATAGTTTTCCCTGCTGGCTCTTTGGGCGTGGGAGAAATCTCCAGACATGTGGGAATTTTAGAGCCTGGCGCGGCGCCAAGTGTGAAAGGGGGGTTTTGATGCGGGAGGCAGCAGGAAAGCCTGGAGCTCCAAGCTCTGCTGGGTCCATGCAAGCGGTTACAAAACAGCTTTAGAACAACACATAGTTTCACTTCCTTGCTCATTGGGCGTGGGAGCAATGTCCAGACTTATGGAAATTTTGGAGGCTGGCGCGTCGCTAAGTGGGAAAGGGTTATGTTGAGCCTGAGGGCAACAAGAAATCCCAAAGCCCCGAGTTGTGTGGAGCTATACAGGCAGTTCCCAGAGAGCTTCAGAAGAATCCACAGTTTTCCCTGCTGGCTCTTTGGGCGTGGGAGCAATCTCCAGACATATGGAAATTTTGGACGCTGGCGTAGCGCCAAGTGGGCAAGGGTAGTTTTGAGGCTGAAGGCAGCAGGAAAGCCTGCAGCCCCCAGGTGTGTGGGGCTACACAAGCGGTTCCCAAAGAGCTTTAGAACAAGGCATAGTTTTCCCTGCTGGCTCTTTGGGCGTGGGACCCATCTCCAGACATATGGCCATTTTTGTGCCTGGCGCGGTGCCAAATGCTAAAGTGTGGTTTTGAGGCTGAAGGCAGTAGGACAGCCTTGAGCTCCAAGGTCTCTGGGGCCATGCAAGCGGTTCCCAAAGAGCTTTAGAAGAAGGCATAGTTTTCCCTGCTGGCTCTTTGGGCGTGGGACCAATCTCCAGACATAAGGGAATCTTGGAGCGTTGTGCGGCGCCAAGTGGGAAAGGGTGGTTTTGAGGCTGAAGGCAACAGGAGAGCCCGCAGTACCAAGGTGTGTGGGGCCAAGCAAGTGGTTCCCAAAGAGCTTTAGAAGAAGCCAAAGTTTTCCCGCCTTGCTCTGTGGGCGTGGGAGCAGTCCCCAGACATCTGAAAATTTTGGAGGCTGGCACAGCGCCAAGTGGGAAAGGGTGCTTTCAGGGTGAAGGCAACAATACAGACCGCAGCCCCAAGGTCTGTGGGGCCATGCAGGCGGTTCCCAAAGAATTTTAAAAGAGGACAAAATTTTCCCTGCTGGCTCTTTGGGCGTGGGACCAATCTCCAGAGATATGGCCGTTTTTGTTCCTGGCGTGGCGCTAAGTGGGAAAGGGTGTATTTGAGGCTGAAGGCAGCAGGAAAGCCTGCAGCCCCCAGGTGTGTTGGGCTACGCAAGCGGTTCCCAAAGAGCTTTAGAACAAGGCATAGTTTTCCCTGCTGGCTCTTTGGGCGTGGGACCAATCTCCAGACTTATGGCCATTTTTGTGCCTGGCGCGGCGCCAAGTTGGAAAGGCTGGTTTGTTGGAGTGGCAGACGGACCCGGAGTAACGATGGAATCTCAATATGCGTATGAACGTTCTCTCCCTTTATTCAAGTTCTCACAAAATATACATAGACAGGCAATAAGAGCACGCACTAGCGGCAGCTATATGATTGGCTTACAGTCTCTGTTCACACGCTGTCCATACAGTTCATTCACAGATCAGGTTGGTTACAAGAATTCACATAGTAAATTGCTTAGTCATTAACGCAACATATTTTCTACCTTCTCAGTTCCCGTTTTTCCCATGTACTAATTCCATCTTCTACCACTTGTTTTGATCTTAATCTAATCTCTCCTAGTAGGGAGGCTGGCTCACGTGACCATTTTCTCTCAGACACATTCCTACAATACCCCCTTTTTCTTCTTGAGCCAGCCAGACCTTATGCATGGCATTTTCAATCATGTCAGTCACTTTGCGGAGAACACATGAGGCTACCATAATCAATAATAATATAACCAACAGTAGCATGAGCCCTTGCTTTATTAAGTCTGGTAACCATCCCGTTATACCCCATGAGTTTGACCAATCATCAAAACCATTTTTTGACCGCTTTTAATTTGGACATGTTATCCTTCTTGTGACGCTCTTAGTAGGTTACCTACTAAACACAATTAAAAACATAATCAAAAAGAACCCTGCTAAGGCAATAAATACCCAGATCCCTAATTTTAGCCCAGAAAGCCAATTTCTTTGGATTTACCCACGAGAAATCCTTTTGTAATATTTCAAATACATTGCGGTTGCTGACAGCACAAGCAACCCTGGAAAAACCATCGTGGTAACATGTCTATCATCATAGTTACTGGTTTTGTAAAGGTATGTGGCAAAAATACCCACTCTAATGCAGTCAGGCCCTTTGCGAGTGCATCATCCCACTGTCCTATCAGGGCATAAAGTTGAAATTCTTGTAGGAAGGTGTTCAATGCGTCTTGCAGCAGTAGTCGACTATATCTTATCTTTCAACATGCTGTAATGCCTTCTGAGCTGTTGGGGTTAATGAACATAAAACATGGGGGGGCGGGGGCAGACACAGTGCTTCAGGGCATCCCCAGTACCTTCAAAGTGTGCTCATGTCTCTCTCCCCCTCTCTGACCCGAGACAGCCTCCTTATATCCTGCACTGGATCGAGTAGAAAAGTACAGGCCAGAGTCGCTGCACACGTGGCCAATGTATGCAGCGAGTCTCACCAAACTCATGATCCAGCTTTGCTAACAGCAGCTGTCTGATACGTGACTCCATTGTTGTAATCCCTTCTTGTTATCTTCTTCTGTGAAGGTCAGGTTCTCATGGATACACACATGGGTTTTTAGAGCAACATAGTCTACAACTCGTACAAGGGTACGATGCAAAGCGGCATTTACAACTGATTGTAAATTAGACAATTATTAGACACGTCAAACAGCATACTAAACATAACAGACAAATTCCTTCCACACAGGCGATGAGTATGATTTGCTTCAACCAACCCCACCCCCAAGTCCATCCAGCAAAAAGATTTTCAAAAGTGGTCTCCACAAGTTGCTGGTTCGGTCGGTGCAGTTCCTGCAACTGGGCATGGATGGATTTGGAGTGGTCACTTAGATTCATACTATACAGTCCTTTAAAATCTTGACAACCATGCCTGTGAGCTGAAAGCAAAAAATCAGTAGCAGTTCTGTTTTGCAACATTGCATATTGAATACTATCTACATCTAGGAATAACTCAGAAATAGCGGTACTAGTAGCATTGTTAAACTTATCCTTGGCAGCAAGAGAGTCCTTGTTATCACGAATCCTTGGCAGCAAAAGAGTCCTTGTTAGCTAGAGCGCATGCGGCCTCCCTGTTCTTGCTGGTACTGTGCTTTGATCTTCTTCCACAACAGGCCAAGATTCTCAAGCAGCTAGATAAGGTGTCTGTGAGTCCATTACAGGCTTATGTCATCCAAATGTTTTTCTTGCCAGCACCCGAGACTGAATAACAATTGGTGTGATATATGTGTTTTCCAGCACCCAGGTGCGAGTCCCTTGAGTGTATTTACAGTCCTTCTCGGTGATCTTCCGTTGCTTTCCCATATTCCACCCCCTTGCTCAAGAGACCGCTTCTGCTGGGTTCATTTTAGTCTCGCAGGGTATAACAGAGAGCAATCTACTAAGGCATGCAATAACATATACACATATAGGAAAAAACCAAAAACATATCTCTATGGTACTGCTTTGAATCAGGTGTCCTATTTCTCTTTTTCTGATGCTTTCTCGTAATGCTTATGGCATACTTTTGTGCGAACGTGGCACATTTCCCATCTAATTGTTCCTGGTTGGTTTCTTTTTTTTTCTTTTTTTTATCTTTCTTTTTTCTTTTCTTTTTTTTCCATCACTTATGACTGACATAAAAGTCTGCCTTTACAACAAGAGCTCAGTTTCTCATTTTTCCTTAAGTTTCTCATTTTCCTACAGAGCATCCTATAGATTTTGGCTCAACTCCTTTTCCCAATCAACCATGACCTTATAGACAAACAACAAACAACCAGCGATACGCCCTGCACGGGTGAGCCGTTCCTGAGAGTGTAAACGTGTAGGCTGGTGAAAACTCCCCCAATATTTCAGGACTTCCATCGGTTCTACAGCCCCTACCTGGGGCGCGCTCGCCTTACGCGCTCGCCTTACGTCTAAACATTGTGTATATACAGACTTCTTCACTTGACGGAGTGTCAGCCCTAGTTGCATACGAGAACAGCACCACACCGGGCAGAACACCTGCTCAAGTGGAGTCACCTAACGACACTGCACACAACAAAAGCAAACAGTAGCACACACGCTGATCAGCAGGTATAAGCTGGCGCCCACACACACTTACACAGCAGACTATAAAACCAGCACTTCTATCTCAGGGAGACGACTGGGGAGGGGAGGGGGCGAGGCGGGCAATGGCAAGAGCCAACAGCTCCGGCTCTGTCCTTCTCTGCTGACATTCTGCCTCCTCCCTCGGCCTCAGGTGGAGCAGAGGGGATCAGCAGGGGATCGTCCCAGACCATCGGACCTGGCCTGTTCGATCCCCCTCCCGTGGGTTGTAATGCTGCAAAAGCCCCGGCCGCCGTGGCTCGCTCCGCCTTCATATCTTGTAAGGTCGATAACACCAACCGCTATGTCATCGCTAACGGTGATGCCTCTTTGTCTCCTTTACTTATCACTTCCCACAGTTTTTTCCCAACAACCTCCCATATTTCTGGTTTAAAAGCTGTCTGGGGCTCTGGTGCGAATCTGTTCTCTCTGCACCATATTAACAACCTTCGGAGGATACGCTCATCGTATGTCACCCCTCTCTTAGAGACGATATGCAGGAGAAGTCTTAATATAGCCCCTTCTTCTTTTGTTACTTGTTGCCTCATCTCCTGCCCCGGCTGCTCACCTCTCTCTGGGTGTCCGTGGCCACGTCGTCTGTTTCCTCTATTCCGGATTGCTGCCCAGTCCGCCCGGTCTCAGTCCAGCTGAGCCGTCCTCCAGCCGGTGGGTCTCCTTCTGGGTCTTCCGACCCCCGCATTCCGTTGCTCAAGCCAAGTGCCAATCAGTATCACGTCAGGGTCACCATCTGAGGAGAAATAAGTGGACTCCAGACGATCCAATGTGAATCAACAGAAGGCATTTATTAAGCATAGAGCACCATCTTTTATACCCTGTGTTGTAGCTGTACACGCGACTCGCTTATTTCTGATTAGCTAGTTACACTGTCCATGTGCTCTGCATGCAGTTCGTTCACGCATCAGATTGGTTAGTAGAATTCGCATAGTAAATTGCTTAGTCCTTAGCACAACATGTTTTCTACCTTCTCTGTTCCCATTTTTCCCATGTACTAATTCCATCTTCTACCACCTGTTTTGCTCTTAATCTAATCTCTCACAGTAGGGAGGCTGGCTCACATGACCATTTTCTCACAGACACATTCCTACACTTGCCCAGCAGGTGGTTGCCAGAGCAGTGGTGGTCCCTGAGCTCTAGGAGATGTCTGGAATGGATGTCTGAAAGCCTGGTGCCTTGAGTGGGCTTTCTTGACTTGAAAGGCAGTTGGTACCTGAACGTCTGTGCAAACCTTTGGAGGTTGGCAGGGAAGTGTTGCAAAAGCATTTGAGAGCCGCCGTGGTCAAGGTTTTCTCTAAGCGTGATCCATGGAAGCATTTCCTAGAGAAGTCTTTAGAGCATCTGCAGTCTCTGGGGCCTTTGTCTGTGATGCGCTTGATTTGTGCAGGTGATTTTCCCAGTTGCTGCTGGGGCAAGGAGTTGGGTGGAAAGTGCAGTGAAAAGCTTTCAGTCTCGCTGAGAGAAATGGAAATAACTGATGTGCTTTGTTCCACTGCAGGGCAGGAAGAGAGGGCCCAGGGCCAGGAAGGGGGTGTTGCCTATTTGTTGGTTCTAGGTGGCTGCTTTTTCAGCACTTGCTGTAGCGTGTCTGTTGGAGGATGGCAGATTGGATGGATCCTTGGTTTCATTCCTCTCAGAGTAACTCTTTTCAACTCCCCCTGTGCTTTTCGTTTCAAAGGATTGCCAGGTGGGACATGCATGGATTGTTCTCCATGGCAGTGAAGTGCAGCCCCCAGAACTGCCTCCCAACCTCCGTTGGTCCTGCCTGGCAGTGGAAGCCCATCAAACGGCGTGCAGCTAAGAGTGATGTGGAGCGCCCTGCTTCCAGCGGGGAGAGCAAGGCTGCTGCTGAAGGGCCAAGCTGTCAGGCTGATGGCAGAGCCAAGGAGCAGAAAGGAAGGATTCCCAAAATGCCAGAGTGCCCCCTTCAGCGTGGATGGCTAGAGCTTTGCAATGGGTGAGCCTGATTTCCTTCCTCTTCTTCCCTTCCTTCTCTCCCTCCTCCTTCCTTCTTTCCTCTCTTTCCTTTCCTCCTCTTGGCAGGAAGGAGAGGAAACAGACAGCTGTTGACAGCTGCCTTCTCTCAAGAGATGCCTTTCAACTGTGGAGATGCCCTGCAGCTCTTGTTGGGGTTTGTGTTGCATTCTGCCTCCTGTATTTTCTTCCGCCCCAGAAACTTGCCTTTGCTAGGCAGCCACTCTCAATCCTTTTGCTGGGTTTCGGTACGAGTTGCCTGCGCACTTTGGTTTTGGAGCCTTCCGTCAGGCAATCGTGGGCATGAGGATGGCAGGTTTCCAAGTTGCCAGCTGCGCTTGCTTGTGACGAGCCCAGAACATAACCCCTGGGAGCCTTGGCTTTGTTTCCAAGCTTTCTTGTTGCCTTAGCACTTGTTTTGCACTTTCCTGTCAGCTTTTGCCATTTCTGCATTTGCATGAAAGCGTCTGTAAGGGTTCTTGTTGCCTCTCCAAGAGAAAAAGTCAAATTGGCGGGGCAGGGAAGGATGTGAGGAGGGACGAGGAGTTTTGGGACTGGTTGTTGTAGCTGTTTGAAGAGTGCAGTTTGTTGTTTGTGTGTAGTGTCTTAGGGCAAAGTGAGGCTTGCCAAAGGGGCAGGTGTCTGTGTGTTGTTCCAAGAGCCTTGCTGTGCCCAAGTGAAACTGGGAGGATTCCCTGCGCAGGCTGCTCTGCCCCAACTGCCTGTCTCCCTGGGCTCCATTCCGTCCACCCTTCTAGATGTTAGAAAGCAAGCCAGCTTCCATCCCATTTTACTTTTTCCTTGAAATCCAAGAGAAAAAAGATGGCTAATGTCTGTGTAACCATGTGTTACAGATATGTATGTGTAACAATCCATGGATACAAATTGCCCTTGAGTACCTTTCAGGTGAGAGCGAGTCTACTTCCTTGCCCTTGTGAAATGAGGACAGTTTTTTCTGCTTTGTCCGAGTGTCCTTGGGTCACAGTTTCACCAACTAAGGATGGCGACAAGCTTGTGATTGGTGTGGGAGGAAGTTCTTGTTTCTTGATTGGCCTGCTCTGTGGAAAACTTGTTTTGCAGTCCTTCACATGGTGGAAACATTAAACTTGCTGGAAAAACCTGGGAGGTGGACATGTATGTTTGGTTGAAATCTCTTCCTGGAGGCACGTGTTCATGTGCATGTAGCGTTTTTAAGGTGAAAGTGCCAGGGAAATGCTGCTTTTCAAAGGTCTTTGTGTGATGGGAAGTGGCAGTCCCTGTGCAGGTTAAGCTGCCCCGTGCTCCCTTTGGAACTCCCTGTCCTAATCTCTCTCCCTCTCAGCACCATTATCTGTCTGGTTTTCCAGGCTGTGAAGTGAAACTCTCAAGTTCTGGGAGCTTTTTGCGCTCTTTCTTGATTGCAGAGTGGTGTTTTAGCTTGAGAGCTGTGTGGTCTCTGTCTGCTCTGCCTGAAAATGCACGTGAAAGGAGTCTGCCTGGTTTGTACGCCTATGGGTGAGGTGGCCAGCTGGCCCTTTCGGTGGGGTGGCTGGTGGTGGATGGCCAGAGTGATGGTCATCAGGAATTCCTGCTGTTGGTACTTGCCCTGTATCTGCTTGGGTCCAGGGGTGGAGATGGTGATTTCTGTGGCATCTCTGGAGTCTGGCTCTTGCCGCGAGACCTTTGATGTTGCACGGGTGGGCTGCTGTAAGCTAAGTTCAGTATGTTCAGTTTGAAACCGTTCCCTCTCATCCCATGGCTCCCCTCCCTGATCCAGAGCCCCTCCCCAGCTCTCCTGGAGCCCCTTTAGGGACTGGAAGGGGCTCTAAGGCCCCAGAGCCTTCTCTTCTCCAGGATGAACACCCCCAACTCTCGGCAGCATCACAAATGTGCGAAGCCTGATGATGTGTGTCCCCCCGGCCCTGCCGAGGGCAGCAGGGCATTACTCACACTGCACACGCGCTTGCCCATCAGCACGGGAAAGAGCAAGCTCGTCACCTCCAAAAGGCCATTTCCTAAGGAGAAGCGAGGCCCAGCTCCCACCCAACTGCTCATGCAGAGCACAGTGTGAACAGGCTGTTCCTCCCCAGGGGCTGGTCTCAGAGAACCTCCTGGGGGCACAAGGACGCGAGCCCCAGCTGAAGGGCCAGAGCCCAGGAGGTGACCCTGTAGACAGAGGGGACGGGGGCTGGTACGCATACAATTTCCCCACCGCCTCATACACAGAGGCTTTCAGCCGCCACAAGCGCTGCCAAGCGACCAGCAGCAGGGATCCCCTGACGGGGTTTACTCCACACCAGTCCTTTGCGGGTTGCGTAGAGGACGGAGAAGGCACCAGGTAAGGTGTTCACAGCAGCATCACCCTGCTCCTTCCATCACACCCTCGAGCCCCCTCTGCTTAACGGGGATGTCCCAGGAGGACCTGGGTAGTGTCCTTACACCACCCGCCCCCCTGCAGGGCTTCTTTTCTTGTTGGTTGGGGGGTTTTCCCTCAAAAAAACCTAATTCTGCTTTTGTAGTCAGCAGAGCACAGGGTCAGCCTCAAAACTGCAGTGCCCAGACGGCGAGAACCGAAGGGAAGGGGAAAGGACGCTTCAAGCATTCAGCCACCAGGTCCGAGCGGTAATAAACAGCTAAAATCTTCCACGTCCTCAGGGATACCGGGAAGATGAAGCATCTCCTGGAGGGACAAACCACGACACATTGCCTTTGCAATACTTCTTCCTTTGGAGAACCTCCTCCGATTTTGGGACGGATTAAGCTCATCAGTTTGAAAGCAGAGAGCGATGCGGCTGCTGACCCGCACCACAGCCAAACCACCGCATCAGTCGGCCCAGGAGAGCAGACCTTCAGGCGAGAAGCAGCACCGGGAAGGCTGATCCCACCCACGGCAACAGAGGGCACGGCCCCAAAAGCACCAGCTTTCCCCCAAAGGTGAGGAGAGGAGAGACCGCATCACCGGGAAGGAATCACCTCACATGATGGTAACTGCCATTACAGAAACAACACCACACGGTTATTTATACAAGCATTCCAACACGGGGCTTCCAAACCAGCTATTGGGCAATTTTTCCTCTGCGATGGTCAAGGAAAGACCTGAAATGCCACTCCAGCTCTGGCGCGTAAGCTGCGGGGGCGGGGGGGAGGAATGAAAGGAAAGGGGAAACCCCATGTTTAAACTAATCTAGCTGGGTCTGAGCGTAACAGAGCGAGGATCGACACAAGCTCTTCATTGGGCAGACGCCCGGAGGCAGCGCCTGCGGCAGAGCAGCGATAATCTCCTACTTCGCTATTACTGGGATTCTCGCTGCTGAACAACGTCCTGGCTGTCCCTTCAGGATTTTGGGACAATCCCTTGGAGGTTTTGGTGCTCTGATACCCAGCCTGGCCAGAGTCGTCTTCCTCCAGCGACTCTAAGTGAGCTAAAACCCACAGTGATACGTCAACCTCTTTTTCAATGACAAAAAAAAATAAATCACTCTCATTACCAGATCAAGTTTCATTCCAGGAAGGCTCTTCAAATAATTTAAATATTTATTTTAATAAAAAGAAATAAATAGTTATCTTTTCACATTATAAAAATCCCTGGAGACAGCAAAAAACAAACCAACCCCAACCACAGGGGGTTCTCTTGCAAATCAAAAGACGGTAAATGCTTTCTGTTGATGGTCATCACAAATCCGGTTGTAGGAATCAAGTAGGTGGTGGATTATTCCAGAAACAGAAGAAAACTCTCTTGGAGGAAACAGTAGTTCAGCACCTTGTTGTTGGGAAGATAAATTCAGCTCACACAACTGTGACCACCACCAGATGAGTCCCATTTGTCCACAAGGTGGCCACGTGCGCTGCAAGGTGTGAGCAGCCCTCTCTGTGATGGCAGTTCTCAGCATTTGTTCTTAACCTTCCTTTGGCCAGGTGACACCAACCTTTCTGGCTTGCACTTAAGGTGTATTAGCTAATTTCAAAGAGAGTTACTGTCTCCAAAATAGGGGCAGGCGGGGGGTGGGGGGAAAGAACAATCTTAACCACTACTTCTTAACCTACAGAGAAAAATTTCTAATACCAATAAGGTATTAGTAAAGTAACTAGAAGAAGAGCTTGTCACCCAAAGGTGATCCCAAGGCTACTCCTGTCGTGCATGTCTCACAGCAGCTCTTGATGGAGTATTTCCCACACCATCTTCTTGCGGAAGTAAGGCATGTGGGTCTGAAAAGAAAAGAAAACTCCATTAAATACACCTCATGGCAGAAAGAGACACAAAATACCAATAAACACCCAGTTAATTCTTTACTGTGAAGTTCCTTTTAAGAACTGTCAACACTTGCCCTTCGGGTACAGCCTGGCTTTCACCCACACAGCTCCTAAGAGGGCGGCATGACACCAAAACCAGATCTCCTTGACTACACAACAGCTTACAAGCACTTTCACAGAAGAGCACTGCCTTGGAAAAGAACCAGGGTCTTCATTGGTCAAAAGCTGAGACCCATTTCTCCCAAAGATCCGAAGGCCAGATCCCACAAACCCACTGGCTGCGGTATCTCGCCCAAGAGGAATCTCACTGGGAGCAGATACCTCAGCCGCTGCGTAACTTCCCTGGCTCTTGTCTCTATGCGGAAGAGGCTGGAGCTGTTTAGAACCTTCACTCACCTGTGTAAAGGTCATCGGTTTGTCTCTGCAGATGTAATCTGCGTATTTGCAGGTAAACACGCCGCAGTCGCTTCCATTCGATTGCTGAGGGATTTCCTAACGAATGCAAAGAAGATGGAGAATTTGCCTCTATCTTCAAGGAAAAGCAACTTGGAAGTAGCACCCATTACCAAAAATACCCTAACCAGACACTCCTGAACTTGCACCATCCCAAATAACCGCTCCCCAACACAAGGAACAGACCCCAGGAACTGCACATCATCCCTCCCCTGGGCTTCCTACGCTCGGATGTTACAATCCAAATTCCTCGCAGGCTGATAAGGGACAGCAGGCTTCCTCCCTGCAAGGTGTCTTGAGGTTTGTACAGTGTCTTTCTGAAGTGACGTTCCTTAAATCGAGTCTTTAGGTGCTGCTTTTCACTATTAACTTGTTGAGAAACATCAGCTCAACCCCTTGCTTTGTCACGTGCCAGGATTTGGGCTGCAAGCCAGAAGCCTACGTTCTCTGACAACTGCTAAAGAGACTTTAAATTGGACTTGTGAAATGCGGGCAAAGCCAAATTCACCTTAACGTGGCAGAGGAATTAAAAAAAACCCAAGAAAGTATTCAGCCAGCAAGGAGAGGCACTGCTCAAAGATTTCATCCCAGCCTGGTTTCCTGGTCCTCTTGCAGCCCGATGTGGTGCCATAAGAAGGTGCTTATGGCTGTTCTCTAAAGTCCTGGCCTTATGAGAAAGCGTTAAGAGCTCTGTGACAAGGAGTTCTAGTTCACATTTCAAGTGCAAGTAGTGTTCGCTTACATGGGGCTCCATGCTGTGAATAGTCCACTCTGAAGCATTCAGCTTCACGTGTCTTTTTTCGCAGCTTTCTTCTTGCAGGTATTTGCTGTTTAAAACAAAAGAAAAATCACTCTTCATCGCTGTCATTTAGGCCAAGAAAAAAAAGGCTGCTGAAAGATCCCAGGAAGACGAATGGCAGGAGAGTAAAGTGTCAGAGGATCCTCCCAGCAGCTGCTTTAAGGCATTGGGAGGAAAAATCCAAATCTTAAATTTACAAACACTGTGAGAGGCTGTGAGCTTATGACCAGCAATGAGACCAACAATTCCAACAGAGGCTTCCACAACAGCCTAAGTTCAGTGCTTAGTAGAGGTCAAAAAACCCCAAATGACATGTTATCAGAGGAAGAACAGAAAAACCAAGCAAGGAACCCTCATGTCATCATTCCACCCTGTGCCTGAATCCCACAGACTGCGTGCACCTCCGGACGAATAAATACAAAAGCTTTTGGGCCAGTAGCTCTGTCCGAGGAAGTTTCCAGGCCACCACTTGCTGGAAAAAAGGACCGGATGCAGACCTGTTCTTATACCCTTTCCCAGGCAGCTGCTGTTAACTGGTCAGGAGAGCACCGCACTAAACCAACGCTTGGTTTCTCTCTGTGGGGCCGCTCTCCTTTTTCTTGGGCTACAAAGCTGTTGCATTAAGGGTTGTTACTCCGTCCACATCGGTGGCATAGACTTCTAAGGATGCCTGCTGGCACAACATGAAAACCTGTTCCCGTTCCATTGGAGAGGTGTGCGTGCCAGCCGACACAGCTGGAAAAGCTTGCTACACGGTACCTGTCTTGAGCGAGAATGTCAGAATGACAAAGAACACCCAGTGGCATCTTGAAACACTTCTTCCCTGAAACGCTTCCCTTTCGTCAACAGCCCGGTTTTATCAATCACTAACAAAGTTGGTGCCCATGTGCCACGGGGCTACCATGTCTTTGTCTGGGATATAGGGGGAAGGTGGCAGAAGCCAGGCACCCAAGACACTGGGTGGAGGGGATGATGTGAGACTAGGTAAGGAGTCACTGTCAGACAACTCGCAGCAAGCGAATCCAGGATTTCTGCTTTGTTATCTACAAGAAATGGGAAAACTTGCAGTCGCGTCACAGGGGCAAAATCCAAAAACCTTCTCCTAATTCACAACACAAAAGCAGTGACTGAGCAGTTACTTACAGCAGAGTCTCACAAATCTGGTCCTCTTCTTGTCCCAGGGAGTCAAAGTATTTGACCGTCTTCTTTCTGGTGTCGATGACCTGTTATCAAAAGGTGACTGTTAGACAAAGTGCACCCCTGTGCTGCACAAACCTTAATGACTTTTCTCGCTAGCTTTTTCTCCCCACCCAGTTCTAAAGAACAAGCCCGTCTGACTCACCGCTAGCGTCCAGTGCCAGCGCAAGTTAATGGGCACTAAGAGGATGTCCTTCTCGAAGAGATCCACGTGCCTGGTCCATCTTCCTACTGCTTTGTAGCCTCCAGAAGTTAGTTTTTGGTAAAAGAAAGAACTAAAAGCATGGACTGATGGATACCCTGCCTGCTTGCTTCTTTCCATGACAAGACCCATGTAGAAATTAATGACCTGTACCATAAAGAGGAAGCTTGAGATGTAAAACAAGACACTAGCTTACCAAATGAAAAACACAGCAATGTGTCTTTTCTGGCCACCCTTAAGTACGCAGCTGAGAGAACTCCAGCCTCAGCTGTCAGCTTTTGTTGTGAGAATTTCACACTTGGTTACATCTGCAGGTTGACAAAAACACCTGCCACCCACTCCAATAACCTAGACTAACTCCTGGAAGCTGCACAAGACAAGAAGTAAAGGAACTTCCAGAAGCACTGGACCCTTAAGTACCTAAAATAAGAACTGTGCAGAGATTTCTGGGCTCTGCAGTGCAGCTCACCAAATAACTTTGCAAAGACTTCTGTACACGGTGAAGGGGTATTTTGAAATAAACGCTCCATTAGAAGATCCTTGTGCTGCAGCTAGTTTTACCTCATCGTTTAGCCAGCAAAGGTTCCTTAGGGTGCGGATGTCCTCGCGAGTCACCCTTAGTTTGAAGGCACTGCTCATGACCTCATCTGGCTCACCTTTGCCTAATGCGGCAATGACCTCTCTCTCCGTGGCCTGAAAGGAAAAATTAAATGGGGAAGGACTTGTGAAACAGAGCATCCAGCATGCCAACCTGTGGGCAGCTTTCAACTCAAACACGGCCTGGAAATGAAGCTCAGATGACAGAGCAACTGGCTTTGCTGGCTTTCGGCTAAGGTAGCAATCGCCCTTTTTTGTTGCTTGGTTGGTTTCAGCATCCTAACTTGGAACTTTAGGGCCCAGGTTTGCTTCGATTTGTTTTCGCCAAGGAAGCTGAGATAAAACACCGAGACTGGCAAACACACAGCAAACGCCTTTCCCGTGTGATGCTGTAGCCCTCGCAATGCTGAGGTTTAAGCCAACCGCAGCAGGCATTCTCCATGCCAAGGCAGCTGAGTCAGGAGCCTGAAAGAATGTGAGGGTGAGGGAACTTCAAGGGACCTGAAGCACCAGCAAAGGGGGAAACTGAGGCAGCTACACTGGAGTCAGACAATCGGGAGTCCAGGTTGTGCATGCGACTGGTTGCAATTTGGACGTTTCCATCTAAGTCTGCTTAAGGAACGCAAATAAACCACTAGGTCTGTTGGTATAAAATACTCTGAACTGCAATAGCATCTTCTTCTCGGTTGAAGGTGGGCTAGCAGGATAAGAAAACCCCTGGTTTTCCTTGTACTGAGCATCACCCCGCAGACTTTGTAAACTCCGGACTTTCTAGCCCTTTCCAAGTCAATCCTCTGTAGGCAAAAAAGGGGGCGCTCAGTTAGACTACACCTCCCAAGAACAAAAGCCGTCAAAATTCAGACAAGCAGGGGAACCTCAACTCCCCCTCCCTGTTGCATAGCGTAACTAAGTGAACTCCTGTGACCAGTGCTACATGCAGCGCAACCATGCCCAGTGCGCATCCACGGCTCGGTGAGATCCTGAGGACGTACGCACGCAAGATGCTCAGGTCCCCCACAAGCAAGGCAACACCATGGATCAGGAAAAGCTTCTCTTTCAAGTTCTATCTTCATGGTAGGACAGGTTGAGAGGCAGATCCCATATAACTGTATGAATCCGGTTAGCACTGCTCTGGGAGACTGTTGTTAAACCTGGACTCATTTTTGCCCGAGTAACAGAAGCCCCACAAACCCTTAGGTTAGAGCACAACTGAAGGAGCGCGTGGAGCATAAGATGCTTAAATCCTGTAAATCCTTCACACCAGCTTTAGTGCTGACCTTTGCACTGGGAAGTCAGAGCTGCAGACACTCCCTAACGGGTTAAACCCCAGTTCTTCAGATTTCAAAAAGCCTTAAGAACCACCTATAACAAATGGGGTTCCTTGCAGCTGTTTCACAGCCTTCAGTTTTGTCCAACAGCCTGTCAGCTACGGTACCTCTGTGAGCGGAGTAAAGCCGCCTGCTCTTTTTTGCAGCCTTGGGAGTTTCTTTTCTTCCACATCAAGGGCGGGTGACTTTTTGGCCCCAGCAGGTGACAGAGATACTTGGGATAATACATCTTCTGAGATCTGACCTCCACGCTGTTCCTGTTAGACAAAAGGACGTCAAGCTAGCAATCCAGCACAGATTTTTTTGCTAGGGGATAGTACAGAAGATCTTCCTCAGGTCTAAAACTGGAAGGGCTTTTGTACACACAGCCAACCAGCAAACTCCAAAGGTACTTTTTGTCGAGGACTGCATTCCAACTGCGCACCCATGGAGTGCTGCACTCAAACTAAACGGAGGCAAGAGAGACAGAAAGTTAGTTTGCCTTGGAGTAGCATTAAGAACCCCAGCAAAGCCTCCACGTGTAGGCAGCAAGTTGAGACTGAGATTACTATTTCTGATTTCCATGACTAAAATTTAATTTTGATCTCAATCCTGACCAGGGATGAAAGTCAAAGAGATGTACTTCCTATCTCACAAAACAAGACACCACTAAAGACACCACAGGCCAGCTTTGCAGGTCAACTAAGCCTGTGCGGTAAAAGCTTTGAGGCTGTACCGAGCACATTAAAGGGGAAGAAGAAAAATAGCGGGAAACCCTTTGTGATAGTGCTACTCAACAAATCATGTTCCCGCTTTCCTTGGGGAAAACGACCTGCACAAATACAGATACTGTTGAGTAAGTACTGAAAGTGAGGAGCGCAAAAATTTCTCATCACCAATAGCTAAATTTTCCTAAAACCCAAAATAATGAATAACACAAGCTTACCCCTGCAACAGCTTGTTTCTCTGCTGCGTCCTGTTCCAGAGACTCTTCTGCTGGTGGGGAGCCCCTGCAAGGAGAGGGGGAGAGAGAGAGCAGTGAGCTGTGTACCTGTACTGTCCCACGGAATTCTCAAGAATTCACCTTCGGGATAAGAAATGCTTTTTCAAGGCTCCTGCTGACTGGAGCCGCGGTTGCACACGTGTGACAACATCCTCTCAGCTTCCAGCACGATTCTTTCGGAGCAGCAAGACTGGGATAGAATGAAGAGCTGGGAGCTTTGTAAATTCCTTCCCATCTACCCGTGCAAGACTCCTTCGGTTTCTCTTGATCAGTTTCATTCTTTGGAAAACAGGGAAGCAACCAGCACTTCCTCTGTCAAGTGCTCTGGGATCTACCGGTGATAAATGCTGCATGCTAGGTGTTCTGCTGCAAGGTATAACATGAACGCCCGCAACTATACCTGCAGCCAAATAGAGTTAGCTTACGGAAACTAAGACCAGCACAGGGAACTACAAATGGGACAGCCACAGGATATTTACTTGCCTTCTGTAGGCTAGTCAAGAGAGTGACTGTCCCCATTTGGAGAGGATTATCAGTAAAACCATGCAGACTCTGAAGAGCAAACAAATGCACAGACGTTAAAGTTACCCGTATACACACGTGCCTTCTTCAAAAACGAGAATTTGCCTTGTCACCAAAGACCCCCTTTTCCAGGAGGGAGACCTACAACAGACTCTCACGGTATTCTCCACTTTCAGTCCAGCGTCGTAAGAGTAGTATCACAAGCTTTGTCAAATGACTTCCGTTGGTAGTTAAATCCACAAAAAAAGGCAAGAAAACGTCCCTTTTACTTGAACCCATCCTACTCTCTCAGTTCCTTTCTTTCCTTCTCTCCCCTCGAGCTTAGGTGAACCACTGACAATTTAAGCACAGAAAGAACAGTGCCGCACAGCTAAATAGAGCACTACTGTTTCAAGTGGGGAGAAGAATAGGGACGGAAAGAGACATGCACACAGAGCCAAAAGAAACAAGAACCATGATTAAAAGAGATGCTACCTGGTCATAAGATCTCCCTGAGACGGCTCTGGGCAGCAAACATCTAGCCATTTGATATCTGCGCAGAAAAACAGCAGTATTAAAAAATAAGTCAACTTTCAATTTTACTTTTCAAGTCAAAAGAAGTACAGAAGCCAGAGTTTTCTAAGGTAGATGAAACCTAAGAAAAATCAGGCATATTAAATACTTCTGCAACGTGCGATACCTGTCCTTCTCTTTTCTGCTGCAGTCTCGGCAGGATCATCCGCAGGTGTACAAATGCTGAGGAAAGAACACACAGAAGAGTGGTTTGAAACTTCCTTCAGTTTCTACCAGGCTGACTTCCCTCCACAGGACCCAAACTTCCAAAGTTACTTTTCATAGCCCAAAGGTTTCCCCCTCCGAGCGCCCCTGGCATCATCTCAGGCACACACACGCCAACTGCCACCGCTGAGCATCCCCCAGCAACACCCCCCAACCTCTCCCAGGCAACGGACTGCTCACATACAGCTAATTATCCCACTACAGCATACTAGGCCTCTTTTCCTCATTCTGTTAACACTTTCTAACCTTTGACATTTGTTCCCATCACCAAAAACTTGCGGAAGTTAATATGTCATGTTTCCCTCTTTCCTCAAGGAAAGCAGCGTACCAGCGATTCCTAAGCCATCCGAGTTCATCAGTCACTACGCTGAGTTGCAAAGAAAAGACTAAGTAGGACAGGAAAGAAAAGGTGGGAAAGCAACTCATGCATACACCCACTTCAATAACTCATGGCTAAAGCAGTGCCCGTGAACTAGGTCTTGAAATGATTCTCAGCTGCACCCTTTCTTATTAAGCCTAAGTCCAAATACTAGATCAGTTGATAACAACGATAAAATCCAGTAAAACTTTTTACTTTGGGAATGGAGCACAAAGGTTGTTCCCAGTTGGTTTTTTCCTCTGTTTGTCTCCCAAAATGCCATGACAGACAGCAAGGATTCTTGCAAGAATTCTTTGGTATTTCTTACACAAAATAATTTCTTTCAAACCGTTATGCTCCCGAACCCTGCGAGCCCACGCCAAGCCCTGCCACCCCGCAGGGGGGGCTCTGGGTGGGCAGAGAGGCCGAGCCCAGCCCAGGAGCGTGGCGGGAACCCCAGGGCGAGACACCCCACTGTGCCCCAGCCCACAGAGCGGCTAACGGCTCAAGCCCCTCAGGCCGAGGCGGTGGGGCCGACGCTCCCGCTCCGCGCAAGCAGGCCCTGGGGGAGTTCCGCAGCCCCCCGAGCCGGGGCAGGCCATGGGTGACGGGCTTGGGCGATGGGGAGATGGGACGGGGCGAGGCCCTCGGGCAGCCCGGAGGCGGCGGGGCTGCTCGCTGATCTGGGTGGCGGCCTCTTGGGCGGCGGCGAGACCCTCGGGCGGCACGGGGCGGCGGCGGCGAGGAGGGTGCCGAGGGCCCCCAGCAGCCATGGGGACAGAGGCCTCGCGCCGGCACGCGGTGGAAGGGTGCCCGGCCCGCGCACCCAGCACCGCCTCCCTATTGGCTGCCGGGGAGCGCCCCCCGCCCCTCGCAGATGGAGGGGAGGGACGGGGAGGCGGCGGGGCGCACGCATGCGCCATCTTGGCGCTGCCTGAGGGAGGCGGTAGCAGCCGCCCAGCCCTCCGCCGCCTCCTCCCGGCTTGGGCCGGGCCTGTGCCGGCTCACCCCCCTCCAGGCGAGGAACTTTCCCTCCCAGAAAGCCCGGAGCCGAGGCCTGGAGGGACGTGGAGGGGGACGGGCCCGTCTCCCTTTAGGGAGAGGCCCAACAGAGGCCGGAGGGACCTCGCGGGGGACCCACAGAGGCCCGGGGGCCCCCATGGAGGACCCAGAGGCTGGAGAAGCTGTTCCGCCTCCCGCAGGACGGAGACGGGCATCACCGCCCGCCCACGCGGGCTCTTGCGCGCCCCCTGCTGCCTCCTCTGCTCTCAGGCAGTGAGGGAATGGCATTGCCGGGCTTACCCAGCACTATCGAGGTAGCGCAGCCACCGCTTTTTGCCCACACGCTGGGGAGCCGTGGTGCCTGCGCCCGGCTCCACCATGGCAGCGGTGCAACTAGGGACGCGGACGCTGCATTCGACCATGGTGACGAACCGTGATGTAGCGGCGGCCAAGGGCCCGCTGCAGGGAGCCCGGCTAAAGCGGCTGCTCTGGGGCTGGCAAGCAGGCTGGCGAGTGCTGGGGCTGGCTCCTGGTGGCCTTGGCTGGCTCTCGGGGGCAATCCCTTGCCCTGCCCCGCTGTTAAAGGTTTTTTTTTTTTAATACAGTGCTTCCTAATGGTTTATCAGCTGTTGCCTCTGGGGTGGAAATGTGCACGTGTTGCTGCAGCCACGTCCCGGAGAGACTTTTCTCTCCTGGAGAGGCACATGAGGCGTGAAAACGAAGTTTTAAGTCTAAGAGGAGCAAAGGGGGCAGAGGAAAGTGCTCAGGGCAGGAATGGCTGTTTGGAGCAGCCCTTGTCACAGGAGGTCCCACTAGCTTTTTATGCCTGCAGGGAGTCTTAAGGGATGGTGGGGTCTGGTTTAATGAAAACGACCTTCCTCGTTCCTTTAGGAACTGAATTGCCACTTCACTTATGCTCCAGGGCTCTGGCCAAGGAAGATGCCTGAGCGCTGGATGCAGAAGTGGATGTGGCAGAGGGCTTGCAGGCAGGCTGCAGGCAGGGTGGGTGGTGGAAGCAGCCCGGCAGAGGGCAGGGCAGCCCCATGCAGGGCCTGCAACTTGGAGATGAGTTGCCTTCTCCCTCCCTCTCCTCTGCCCATCCCGTGTGTCTTATGTGAATCCTGCCGCCGAGAGCTGGAGGGGGCGCAGGGCGTTTGTTTGAGTTCCTGGGTAAGGAAAAATGCGAGGGTTTTCTCGGTTTAGCTCTGTGAAGCCAAAACTCATCTGCAACACTCCTGTTTCTGGCCACAGCAGAGAGAAAGCCGGAGCGCTGAACCCACCGGACAATATTCTAGAAAAGGGGGAAGGGTGATCTTTTGGGGAAGGGGTCTTCCCTGCCCCCAAGGCCAATGTGGCACACATGAGACTCATACAGCTGCCCTGTGGCACAGGGTGATGCTGAGGCTTCTCTCCTGCCTTGGGACCCCCTACCCTGGGCACAGGTGTGGAGCCAGCCCTGGGGCTGCAGGATTCCTCTGCCAGGCATGTCCCCCCAGCCGCAGTTTCTCCCACCCTGCAGCAGAGCCCACGACAGGACAATTCTCAGAAAAAGCAGAGAAATCTTCTCTGGGAATTGTGTTATTCTAAAGCAGCTCCTCTGTGCTTCCTGGTAACACCACTTCCTTGTCCTCAGCAGGAAAGGGATTTTAATGCTGTTAAATGATTTTAAAACACCTGTGTGAATGGCTTTGTGTGTGCCGGAAAAGTACCGGACAGTGATGGCAGGGTCAGCGTGGCTGCGGTGCCTGTCCAAAGATTTTGTCCCAATCGGATTCCTTTGTGCGTGGTGTTTGGTGTGGAGACTGTTGTGATCTCTAAACATCAATAACCAAACACATGAAGAAGTTAGAGATTCATTAAATTAATGCCACCAGACTGAGAGTCTTTCTTTTTGGAGTGGAGTCTCTTGTTGCACCTTACATTAAATGCTTTTTTATTTTTCCCTCTCTGTCTCCTGTATATGGCAAAAAATTCCCATTTTTCTAAAGGCAAATAAACAACAGCTGAATGTGCGAGAGGCTGTACGTGGGAGCAATCTGAAGACATATGGAAATTGTGAAAGCTGCGTGGCGCCAAATGGTAAAGGGTGTTTATGAGGCAGGAGGCTCCAGGAAAACCCGCAGCCCCGAGGTCTGTGGGGCCAAGCCAGAGGTTCCCAGAGAGCTTTAGAACAACGCACAGGTTTCCCTCCCGGCTCTTTGGGTGTGGGATCAATCTCCAGACATATGGAAATTTTGAGGCTGCAGGGGCACAAGGTGGTACAGGGTGGTTTTGAGGCTGAAGGCGGCAATAAAGTCCGCAGCCCTAACGTCTGTGGTGCCATGCAAGCGGTTCCCAGAGAGCTTTAGAACAAGCCACATTTTTCCCTCCGTGCTCTTTGGGTATGCGGGCAATCTCCAGACATATGGAAATTTTTCCTGCTGGCGCGGCACCAGGTGGTACTGGGTGGTTTTTAGGCTGAAGGCGCCAGGAAAGCCCACAGCCCCAAGGTCTGTGGGGCCATGCAAGTGGTTCCCAGAGAGCTTCAGAACAAAGCACATGTTTCCCCCTGGGTCTTTGGTTGTGGGAACAATATCCAGACATATGGAAATTTTGGAGGCTGCAGTGGCGCCAGGTGGTACTGGGTGGTTCTGAAGCTGAAGGCGCCAGGAAAGCCTGGAGACCCAAGCTCCGTAGGGTCATGCAAGCGGTTCCCAAAGAGCTTTAGAAGACGCCACATTTTTCCCTCCTGGCTCTTTGGGTGTGGGAGCAATCTCCAGACATATGGAAATTTTGGAGACTGGCGCGGCACCAATTGGGAAAGGATTCTTTTGAGGCTGAAGGCAGCAGGAAAGCCTGGAGCTACAACGTCTGAGGAGTCATGCAAGCGGTTCCCAAAGAGCTTTAGAAGAAGCCACAGTTTTCCCTGCTGACCCTTTAGGCATGGGAGCAGTGTCTAGACATATGGGAATTTTGGACGCTGACGCAGCGCCAAGTGGGAAAGGGTGGTTTTTGAGGTTGAAGGCAGGAGGAAAACCTGGAGCTCAAAGGTCTGTGGGGCCACGCAAGCGGTTGCTAAAGAGGTTTAGAAGTAGCCCCAGTTTTCCCTGCTGGCTCTTTGGGCGTGCAAGGAATCTCCAGACATATGGGAATTTTGGAGGCTGATGCGGCGCCAAGTGGGAAAGGGTGGTTTAGAGGCTGAAGGCAAGAGGGAAGCCTGCAGCCCCGTAGTCTGTGGGGCCATGCAAGCGGTTCCCAAAGACCTTTAGAAGAAGACCCAGTTTTCCCTGCTGGCCCTTTGGGCATGGGAGGAATCTCCAGACATATGGAAATTGTGGACGCTGATGCGGCGCCAAGTGGGAAAGGGTGGTTTTGAGGCTGAAGGCAGGAAGAAAGCCTGGAGCCACAACGTCGGTGGGGACAGCCAAGCGGTTCCCAAATGTTTTTAGAACAAGGCATAGTTTTCCCTGCTGGCTCTTTCGGCATGGGAGCAATTTCCAGACATATGGAGATTTTGGAGGCTGGCACGGCACCAAGTGGGAAAGTGTTTTTTTGAGGCTGAAGGCAACAAGAAAGCCTGCAGCCCCAAGATCTGTGGGTCCATGCAAGTGGATCCCAAAGAGCTTTAGAACAACACACATTTTTCCCTGCTGGCTCTTTGGGTGTGGAGCAATCTCCAGACATATGGAAATTTTTGTGCCTGGTGCAGCGCCAAGTGGGAAAGGGTGATTTTGAGGCTGAAGGCACCAGGAACCCCGCAGCCCAAACGTCTGTGGGCCATGCAAGCGGTTCCTAAGAGATTAATAACACACAGTTTCACCTCCTTGCTCATTGGGCGTGGGAGCAATGTTAAGACATATGGAAATTATGGAAGCTTGCGCAGCGCCAAGTGGGAAAGGGTGGTTTTGAGGCTGAAGGCAGCAGGAAAGCCTGCAGCACAAAGCTTTGTGGGGCCATGCAAGCGGTTCGCAAAGGGTTTTAAAACAACACACACTTTCGCATTCTTGCTCATTGGGCATGGGAGCAGTGTCCAGAAATGTGGAAATTTTGGAGACTGGCGAGGCGCAAAGTGGGAAAGGGTGATTTTGAGGTTGAAGGCACCAGGAACCCAGCAGCCCAAACGTCTGTGGGCCATGCAAGCGGTTCCTAAGAGATTAAGAATAACACACAGTTTCACCTCCTTGCTCATTGGGCGTGGGAACAATGCCAAGACATATGGAAATTATGGAGGCTTGCGCAGCGCCAAGTGGGAAAGGGTGGTTTTGAGGATGAAGGCAGGAGGAAAGCCCGCAGCCCCATAGTCTGTGGGGCCATGCAAGCGGTTCCCAAAGAGATTAAGAACAACACACAATTTCACTTCTTTCTTCATTGGGAGTGAGAGAAATGTCCAGACATATGGAAATTTTGTTGGCTTGCGTGGCGCCAAGTAGGAAAGGGTTGATTTGAGGCTGAACGCACCAGGAAAGCCCGCAGCACAAGTGTATTTCTGGCCATGCAGGCGTTTCCCAAAGAGCTTTAGAAGAAGCCACAGTTGTCCCTCCTGGCTCTTTGTGCGTGGGAGCCATCTCCAGACATATGGAAATTTTGGAGGCTGGCGCGGCGCCAAGTGGTAACATGGTTTTTTGAGGCTGAAGGCAGCAGGAAAGCCTGGAACCACAAGGTCTAAGGGGCCATGCAAGCGTTTCCCAAAGAGCTTTAGAAGAAGCCACATTTTTCCCTCCTCGGTGTTTGGGCCTGGGAGCAATCACAGACATATGGCAATTTTGGAGGCTAGCACGGTGCCAAGTGGGAAAGGGTGGTTTTGAAGCTGAAGGCAGCAAGAAAGCCTGGAACCACAAGGTCTGTGGGGCCATGCAAACCGTTCCCAAAGAGCTTTAGAACTGGGCATAGTTTTCCCTGCTGGCTCTTTGGGCGTGGGAGCAATCTCCAGACATGTGGGAATTTTAGAGCCTGGCGCGGCGCCAAGTGTGAAAGGGGGGTTTTGATGCGGAAGGCAGCAGGAAAGCCTGGAGCTCCAAGGTCTGCTGGGTCCATGCAAGCGGTTACAAAACAGCTTTAGAACAACACATAGTTTCACTTCCTTGCTCATTGGGCGTGGGAGCAATGTCCAGACTTATGGAAATTTTGGAGGCTGGCGCGTCGCTAAGTGGGAAAGGGTTATGTTGAGCCTGAGGGCAACAAGAAATCCCAAAGCCCCGAGTTGTGTGGAGCCATACAGGCAGTTCCCAGAGAGCTTCAGAAGAATCCACAGTTTTCCCTGCTGGCTCTTTGGGCGTGGGAGCAATCTCCAGAGATATGGCCGTTTTTGTTCCTGGCGTGGCGCTAAGTGGGAAAGGGTGTATTTGAGGCTGAAGGCAGCAGGAAAGCCTGCAGCCCCCAGGTGTGTTGGGCTACGCAAGCGGTTCCCAAAGAGCTTTAGAAGAAGGCATAGTTTTCCCTGCTGGCTCTTTGGGCGTGGGACCAATCTCCAGACTTATGGCCATTTTTGTGCCTGGCGCGGCGCCAAGTTGGAAAGGCTGGTTTGTTGGAGTGGCAGACGGACCCGGAGTAACGATGGAATCTCAATATGCGTATGATCGTTCTCTCCCTTTATTCAAGTTCTCACAAAATATACATAGACAGGCAATAAGAGCACGCACTAGCGGCAGCTATATGATTGGCTTACAGTCTCTGTTCACACGCTGTCCATACAGTTCATTCACAGATCAGGTTGGTTACAGGAATTCACATAGTAAATTGCTTAGTCATTAACGCAACATATTTTCTACCTTCTCAGTTCCCGTTTTTCCCATGTACTAATTCCATCTTCTACCACTTGTTTTGATCTTAATCTAATCTCTCCTAGTAGGGAGGCTGGCTCACGTGACCATTTTCTCTCAGACACATTCCTACAATACCCCCTTTTTCTTCTTGAGCCAGCCAGACCTTATGCATGGCATTTTCAATCATGTCAGTCACTTTGCGGAGAACACATGAGGCTACCATAATCAATAATAATATAACCAACAATAGCATGAGCCCTTGCTTTATTAAGTCTGGTAACCATCCCGTTATACCCCATGAGTTTGACCAATCATCAAAACCATTTTTTGACCGCTTTTAATTTGGACATGTTATCCTTCTTGTGATGCTCTTAGTAGGTTACCTACTAAACACAATTAAAACTGAATCAAAAAGAACCCTGCTAAGGCAATAAATACCCAGATCCCTAATTTTAGCCCAGAAAGCCAATTTCTTTGGATTTACCCACGAGAAATCCTTTTGTAATATTTCAAATACATTGCGGTTGCTGACAGCACAAGCAACCCTGGAAAAACAATCGTGGTAACATGTCTATCATCATAGTTACTGGTTTTGTAAAGGTATGTGGCAAAAATACCCACTCTAACGCAGTCAGGCCCTTTGCGAGTGCATCATCCCACTGTCCTATCAGGGCATAAAGTTGAAATTCTTGTAGGAAGGTGTTCAATGCGTCTTGCAGCAGTAGTCGACTATATCTTATCTTTCAACATGCTGTAATGCCTTCGGAGCTGTTGGGGTTAATGAACATAAAACATGGGGGGGCGGGGGCAGACACAGTGCTTCAGGGCACCCCCAGTACCTTCAAAGTGTGCTCATGTCTCTCTCCCCCTCTCTGACCCGAGACAGCCTCCTTATATCCTGCACTGGATCGAGTAGAAAAGTACAGGCCAGAGTCGCTGCACACGTGGCCAATGTATGCAGCGAGTCTCACCAAACTCATGATCCAGCTTTGCTAACAGCAGCTGTCTGATACGTGACTCCATTGTTGTAATCCCTTCTTGTTATCTTCTTCTGTGAAGGTCAGGTTCTCATGGATACACACATGGGTTTTTAGAGCAACATAGTCTACAACTCGTACAAGGGTACGATGCAAAGCGGCATTTACAACTGATTGTAAATTAGACAATTATTAGACACATCAAACAGCATACTAAACATAACAGACAAATTCCTTCCACACAGGCGATGAGTATGATTTGCTTCAACCAACCCCACCCCCAAGTCCATCCAGCAAAAAGATTTTCAAAAGTGGTCTCCACAAGTTGCTGGTTCGGTCGGTGCAGTTCCTGCAACTGGGCATGGATGGATTTGGAGTGGTCACTTAGATTCATACTATACAGTCCTTTAAAATCTTGACAACCATGCCTGTGAGCTGAAAGCAAAAAATCAGTAGCAGTTCTGTTTTGCAACATTGCATATTGAATACTATCTACATCTAGGAATAACTCAGAAATAGCGGTACTAGTAGCATTGTTAAACTTATCCTTGGCAGCAAGAGAGTCCTTGTTATCACGAATCCTTGGCAGCAAAAGAGTCCTTGTTAGCTAGAGCGCATGCAGACTCCCTGTTCTTGCTGGTACTGTGCTTTGATCTTCTTCCACAACAAGCCAAGATTCTCAAGCAGCTAGATAAGGTGTCTGTGAGTCCATTACAGGCTTATGTCATCCAAATGTTTTTCTTGCCAGCACCCGAGACTGAATAACAATTGGTGTGATATATGTGTTTTCCAGCACCCAGGTGCGAGTCCCTTGAGTGTATTTACAGCCCTCCTCGGTCATCTTCTGTTGCTTTCCCATATTCCACCCCCTTGCTCAAGAGACCGCTTCTGCTGGGTTCATTTTAGTCTCGCAGGGTATAACAGAGAGCAATCTACTAAGGCATGCAATAACATATACACATATAGGAAAAAACCAAAAACATATCTCTATGGTACTGCTTTGAATCAGGTGTCCTATTTCTCTTTTTCTGATGCTTTCTCGTAATGCTTATGGCATACTTTTGTGCGAACGTGGCACATTTCCCATCTAATTGTTCCTGGTTGGTTTCTTTTTTTTTCTTTTTTTTATTTTTCTTTTTTCTTTTCTTTTTTTTCCATCACTTATGACTGACATAAAAGTCTGCCTTTACAACAAGAGCTCAGTTTCTCATTTTTCCTTAAGTTTCTCATTTTCCTACAGAGCATCCTATAGATTTTGGCTCAACTCCTTTTCCCAATCAACCATGACCTTATAGACAAACAAGAAACAACCAGCGATACGCCCTGCACGGGTGAGCCGTTCCCGAGAGTGTAAACGTGTAGGCTGGTGAAAACTCCCCCAATATTTCAGGACTTCCATCGGTTCTACAGCCCCTACCTGGGGCGCGCTCGCCTTACGCGCTCGCCTTACGTCTAAACATTGTGTATATACAGACTTCTTCACTTGACGGAGTGTCAGCCCTAGTTGCATATGAGAACAGCACCACACCGGGCAGAACACCTGCTCAAGTGGAGTCACCTAACGACACTGCACACAACAAAAGCAAACAGTAGCACACACGCTGATCAGCAGGTATAAGCTGGCGCCCACACACACACTTAAACAGCAGACTATAAAACCAGCACTTCTATCTCAGGGAGATGACTGGGGAGGGGAGGGGGCGAGGCGGGCAATGGCAGGAGCCAACAGCTCCGGCTCTGTCCTTCTCTGCTGACATTCTGCCTCCTCCCTCGGCCTCAGGTGGAGCAGAGGGGATCAGCAGGGGATCGTCCCAGACCTTCGGACCTGGCCTGTTCGATCCCCCTCCCGTGGGTTGTAATGCTGCAAAAGCCCCGGCCGCCGTGGCTCGCTCCGCCTTCATATCTTGTAAGGTCGATAACACCAACTGCTATGTCGTCGCTAACGGTGATGCCTCTTTGTCTCCTTTACTTATCACTTCCCACAGTTTTTTCCCAACAACCTCCCATATTTCTGGTTTAAAAGCTGTCTGGGGCTCTGGTGCGAATCTGTTCTCTCTGCACCATATTAACAACCTTCGGAGGATACGCTCATCGTATGTCACCCCTCTCTTAGAGAGGATATGCAGGAGAAGTCTTAATATAGCCCCTTCTTCTTTTGTTACTTGTTGCCCCATCTCCTGCCCCGGCTGCTCACCTCTCTCTGGGTGTCCGTGGCCACGTCGTCTGTTTCCTCTATTCCGGATTGCTGCCCAGTCCGCCCGGTCTCAGTCCAGCTGAGCCGTCCTCCAGCCGGTGGGTCTCCTTCTGGGTCTTCCGACCCCCGCATTCCGTTGCTTAAGCCAAGTGCCAATCAGTATCACGTCAGGGTCACCATCTGAGGAGAAATAAGTGGACTCCAGACGATCCAATGTGAATCAACAGAAGGCATTTATTAAGCATAGAGCACCATCTTTTATACCCTGTGTTGTAGCTGTACACGCAACTCGCTTATTTCTGATTAGCTAGTTACACTGTCCATGTGCTCTGCATGCAGTTCGTTCACGCATCAGATTGGTTAGTAGAATTCGCATAGTAAATTGCTTAGTCCTTAGCACAACATGTTTTCTACCTTCTCTGTTCCCATTTTTCCCATGTACTAATTCCATCTTCTACCACCTGTTTTGCTCTTAATCTAATCTCTCACAGTAGGGAGGCTGGCTCACATGACCATTTTCTCACAGACACATTCCTACACTTGCCCAGCAGGTGGTTGCCAGAGCAGTGGTGGTCCCTGAGCTCTAGGAGATGTCTGGAATGGATGTCTGAAAGCCTGGTGCCTTGAGTGGGCTTTCTTGACTTGAAAGGCAGTTGGTACCTGAACGTCTGTGCAAACCTTTGGAGGTTGGCAGGGAAGTGTTGCAAAAGTATTTGAGAGCCACCGTGGTCAAGGTTTTCTCTAAGCGTGATCCATGGAAGCATTTCCTAGAGAAGTCTTTAGAGCATCTCCAGTCTCTGGGGCCTTTGTCTGTGATGCGCTTGATTTGTGCAGGTGATTTTCCCAGTTGCTGCTGGGGCAAGGAGTTGGGTGGAAAGTGCAGTGAAAAGCTTTCAGTCTCGCTGAGAGAAATGGAAATAACTGATGTGCTTTCTTCCACTGCAGGGCAGGAAGAGAGGGCCCAGGGCCAGGAAGGAGGTGTAGCCTATTTGTTGGTTCTAGGTGGCTGCTGTTTCAGCACTTGCTGTAGCGTGTCTGTTGGAGGATGGCAGATTGGATGGCTCCTTGGTTTCATTCCTCTCAGAGTAACTCTTTTCAACTCCCCCTGTGCTTTTCGTTTCAAAGGATTGCCAGGTGGGACATGCATGGATTGTTCTCCATGGCAGTGAAGTGCAGCCCCCAGAACTGCCTCCCAACCTCCGTTGGTCCTGCCTGGCAGTGGAAGCCCATCAAACGGCGTGCAGCTAAGAGTGATGTGGAGCGCCCTGCTTCCAGCGGGGAGAGCAAGGCTGCTGCTGAAGGGCCAAGCTGTCAGGCTGATGGCAGAGCCAAGGAGCAGAAAGGAAGGATTCCCAAAATGCCAGAGTGCCCCCTTCAGCGTGGATGGCTAGAGCTTTGCAATGGGTGAGCCTGATTTCCTTCCTCTTCTTCCCTTCCTTCTCTCCCTCCTCCTTCCTTCTTTCCTCTCTTTCCTTTCCTCCTCTTGGCAGGAAGGAGAGGAAACAGACAGCTGTTGACAGCTGCCTTCTCTCAAGAGATGCCTTTCAACTGTGGAGATGCCCTGCAGCTCTTGTTGGGGTTTGTGTTGCATTCTGCCTCCTGTATTTTCTTCCGCCCCAGAAACTTGCCTTTGCTAGGCAGCCACTCTCAATCCTTTTGCTGGGTTTCGGTACGAGTTGCCTGCGCACTTTGGTTTTGGAGCCTTCCGTCAGGCAATCGTGGGCATGAGGATGTCAGGTTTCCAAGTTGCCAGCTGCGCTTGCTTGTGACGAGCCCAGAACATAACCCCTGGGAGCCTTGGCTTTGTTTCCAAGCTTTCTTGTTGCCTTAGCACTTGTTTTGCACTTTCCTGTCAGCTTTTGCCATTTCTGCATTTGCATGAAAGCGTCTGTAAGGGTTCTTGTTGCCTCTCCAAGAGAAAAAGTCAAATTGGCGGGGCAGGGAAGGATGTGAGGAGGGACGAGGAGTTTTGGGACTGGTTGTTGTAGCTGTTTGAAGAGTGCAGTTTGTTGTTTGCATGCAGTGTCTTAGGGCAAAGTGAGGCTTGCCAAAGGGGCAGGTGTCTGTGTGTTGTTCCAAGAGCCTTGCTGTGCCCAAGTGAAACTGGGAGGATTCCCTGCGCAGGCTGCTCTGCCCCAACTGCCTGTCTCCCTGGGCTCCATTCCGTCCACCCTTCTAGATGTTAGAAAGCAAGCCAGCTTCCATCCCATTTTACTTTTTCCTTGAAATCCAAGAGAAAAAAGATGGCTAATGTCTGTGTAACCATGTGTTACAGATATGTATGTGTAACAATCCATGGATACAAATTGCCCTTGAGTACCTTTCAGGTGAGAGCGAGTCTACTTCCTTGCCCTTGTGAAATGAGGACAGTTTTTTCTGCTTTGTCCGAGTGTCCTTGGGTCACAGTTTCACCAACTAAGGATGGCGACAAGCTTGTGATTGGTGTGGGAGGAAGTTCTTGTTTCTTGATTGGCCTGCTCTGTGGAAAACTTGTTTTGCAGTCCTTCACATGGTGGAAACATTAAACTTGCTGGAAAAACCTGGGAGGTGGACATGTATGTTTGGTTGAAATCTCTTCCTGGAGGCACGTGTTCATGTGCATGTAGCGTTTTTAAGGTGAAAGTGCCAGGGAAATGCTGCTTTTCAAAGGTCTTTGTGTGATGGGAAGTGGCAGTCCCTGTGCAGGTTAAGCTGCCCCGTGCTCCCTTTGGAACTCCCTGTCCTAATCTCTCTCCCTCTCAGCACCATTATCTGTCTGGTTTTCCAGGCTGTGAAGTGAAACTCTCAAGTTCTGGGAGCTTTTTGCGCTCTTTCTTGATTGCAGAGTGGTGTTTTAGCTTGAGAGCTGTGTGGTCTCTGTCTGCTCTGCCTGAAAATGCACGTGAAAGGAGTCTGCCTGGTTTGTACGCCTATGGGTGAGGTGGCCAGCTGGCCCTTTCGGTGGGGTGGCTGGTGGTGGATGGCCAGAGTGATGGTCATCAGGAATTCCTGCTGTTGGTACTTGCCCTGTATCTGCTTGGGTCCAGGGGTGGAGATGGTGATTTCTGTGGCATCTCTGGAGTCTGGCTCTTGCCGCGAGACCTTTGATGTTGCAGGGGTGGGCTGCTGTAAGCTAAGTTCAGTATGTTCAGTTTGAAACCGTTCCCTCTCATCCCATGGCTCCCCTCCCTGATCCAGAGCCCCTCCCCAGCTCTCCTGGAGCCCCTTTAGGGACTGGAAGGGGCTCTAAGGCCCCAGAGCCTTCTCTTCTCCAGGATGAACACCCCCAACTCTCGGCAGCATCACAAATGTGCGAAGCCTGATGATGTGTGTCCCCCCGGCCCTGCCGAGGGCAGCAGGGCATTACTCACACTGCACACGCGCTTGCCCATCAGCACGGGAAAGAGCAAGCTCGTCACCTCCAAAAGGCCATTTCCTAAGGAGAAGCGAGGCCCAGCTCCCACCCAACTGCTCATGCAGAGCACAGTGTGAACAGGCTGTTCCTCCCCAGGGGCTGGTCTCAGAGAACCTCCTGGGGGCACAAGGACGCGAGCCCCAGCTGAAGGGCCAGAGCCCAGGAGGTGACCCTGTAGACAGAGGGGACGGGGGCTGGTACGCATACAATTTCCCCACCGCCTCATACACAGAGGCTTTCAGCCGCCACAAGCGCTGCCAAGCGACCAGCAGCAGGGATCCCCTGACGGGGTTTACTCCACACCAGTCCTTTGCGGGTTGCGTAGAGGACGGAGAAGGCACCAGGTAAGGTGTTCACAGCAGCATCACCCTGCTCCTTCCATCACACCCTCGAGCCCCCTCTGCTTAACGGGGATGTCCCAGGAGGACCTGGGTAGTGTCCTTACACCACCCGCCCCCCTGCAGGGCTTCTTTTCTTGTTGGTTGGGGGGGTTTTCCATCAAAAAAACCTAATTCTGCTTTTGTAGTCATCAGAGCACAGGGTCAGCCTCAAAACTGCAGTGCCCAGACGGCGAGAACCGATGGGAAGGGGAAAGGACGCTTCAAGCATTCAGCCACCAGGTCCGAGCGGTAATAAACAGCTAAAATCTTCCACGTCCTCAGGGATACCGGGAAGATGAAGCATCTCCTGGAGGGACAAACCACGACACATTGCCTTTGCAATACTTCTTCCTTTGGAGAACCTCCTCCGATTTTGGGACGGATTAAGCTCATCAGTTTGAAAGCACAGAGTGATGCGGCTGCTGACCCGCACCACAGCCAAACCACCGCATCAGTCGGCCCAGGAGAGCAGACCTTCAGGCGAGAAGCAGCACCGGGAAGGCTGATCCCACCCACGGCAACAGAGGGCACGGCCCCAAAAGCACCAGCTTTCCCCCAAAGGTGAGGAGAGGAGAGACCGCATCACCGGGAAGGAATCACCTCACATGATGGTAACTGCCATTACAGAAACAACACCACACGGTTATTTATACAAGCATTCCAACACGGGGCTTCCAAACCAGCTATTGGGCAATTTTTCCTCTGCGATGGTCAGTGAAAGACCTGAAATGCCACTCCAGCTCTGGAGCGTAAGCTGCCGGGGGGGGGGGGGAGGAATGAAAGGAAAGGGGAAACCCCATGTTTAAACTAATCTAGCTGGGTCTGAGCGTAACAGAGCGAGGATCGACACAAGCTCTTCATTGGGCAGACGCCCGGAGGCAGCGCCTGCGGCAGAGCAGCAATAATCTCCTACTTCGCTATTACTGGGATTCTCGCTGCTGAACAACGTCCTGGTTGTCCCTTCAGGATTTTGGGACAATCCCTTGGAGGTTTTGGTGCTCTGATACCCAGCCTGGCCAGAGTCTTCTTCCTCCAGCGACTCTAAGTGAGCTAAAACCCACAGTGATACGTCAACCTCTTTTTCAATGACAAAAAAAAATAAATCACTCTCATTACCAGATCAAGTTTCATTCCAGGAAGGCTCTTCAAATAATTTAAATATTTATTTTAATAAAAAGAAATAAATACTTATCTTTTCACATTATAAAAATCCCTGGAGACAGCAAAAAACAAACCAACCCCAACCACAGGGGGTTCTCTTGCAAATCAAAAGACGGTAAATGCTTTCTGTTGATGGTCATCACAAATCCGGTTGTAGGAATCAAGTAGGTGGTGGATTATTCCAGAAACAGAAGAAAACTCTCTTGGAGGAAACAGTAGTTCAGCACCTTGTTGTTGGGAAGATAAATTCAGCTCACACAACTGTGACCACCACCAGATGAGTCCCATTTGTCCACAAGGTGGCCACGTGCGCTGCAAGGTGTGAGCAGCCCTCTCTGTGATGGCAGTTCTCAGCATTTGTTCTTAACCTTCCCTTGGCCAGGTGACACCAACCTTTCTGGCTTGCACTTAAGGTGTATTAGCTAATTTCAAAGAGAGTTACTGTCTCCAAAATAGGGGCAGGCGGGGGGTGGGGGGAAAGAACAATCTTAACCACTACTTCTTAACCTACAGAGAAAAATTTTTTTCTTAACCTACAGAGAAAAATTTCTAATACCAATAAGGTATTAGTAAAGTAACTAGAAGAAGAGCTGGTCACCCAAAGGTGATCCCAAGGCTACTCCTGTCGTGCATGTCTCACAGCAGCTCTTGATGGAGTATTTCCCACACCATCTTCTTGCGGAAGTAAGGCATGTGGGTCTGAAAAGAAAAGAAAACTCCATTAAATACACCTCATGGCAGAAAGAGACACAAAATACCAATAAACACCCAGTTAATTCTTTACTGTGAAGTTCCTTTTAAGAACTGTCAACACTTGCCCTTCGGGTACAGCCTGGCTTTCACCCACACAGCTCCTAAGAGGGCGGCATGACACCAAAACCAGATCTCCTTGACTACACAACAGCTTACAAGCACTTTCACAGAAGAGCACTGCCTTGGAAAAGAACCAGGGTCTTCATTGGTCAAAAGCTGAGACCCATTTCTCCCAAAGATCCGAAGGCCAGATCCCACAAACCCACTGGCTGCGGTATCTCGCCCAAGAGGAATCTCACTGGGAGCAGATACCTCAGCCGCTGCGTAACTTCCCTGGCTCTTGTCTCTATGCGGAAGAGGCTGGAGCTGTTTAGAACCTTCACTCACCTGTGTAAAGGTCATCGGTTTGTCTCTGCAGATGTAATCTGCGTATTTGCAGGTAAACACGCCGCAGTCGCTTCCATTCGATTGCTGAGGGATTTCCTAACGAATGCAAAGAAGATGGAGAATTTGCCTCTATCTTCAAGGAAAAGCAACTTGGAAGTAGCACCCATTACCAAAAATACCCTAACCAGACACTCCTGAACTTGCACCATCCCCAATAACTGCTCCCCAACACAAGGAACACACCCCAGGAACTGCACATCATCCCTCCCCTGGGCTTCCTACGCTCGGATGTTACAATCCAAATTCCTCGCAGGCTGATAAGGGACAGCAGGCTTCCTCCCTGCAAGGTGTCTTGAGGTTTGTACAGTGTCTTTCTGAAGTGACGTTCCTTAAATCGAGTCTTTAGGTGCTGCTTTTCACTATTAACTTGTTGAGAAACATCAGCTCAACCCCTTGCTTTGTCACGTGCCAGGATTTGGGCTGCAAGCCAGAAGCCTACGTTCTCTGACAACTGCTAAAGAGACTTTAAATTGGACTTGTGAAATGGGGGCAAAGCCAAATTCACCTTAACGTGGCAGAGGAATTAAAAAAAACCCAAGAAAGTATTCAGCCAGCAAGGAGAGGCACTGCTCAAAGATTTCATCCCAGCCTGGTTTCCTGGTCCTCTTGCAGCCCGATATGGTGCCATAAGAAGGTGCTTATGGCTGTTCTCTAAAGTCCTGGCCTTATGAGAAAGCGTTAAGAGCTCTGTGACAAGGAGTTCTAGTTCACATTTCAAGTGCAAGTAGTGTTCGCTTACATGGGGCTCCATGCTGTGAATAGTCCACTCTGAAGCATTCAGCTTCACGTGTCTTTTTTCGCAGCTTTCTTCTTGCAGGTATTTGCTGTTTAAAACAAAAGAAAAATCACTCTTCATCGCTGTCATTTAGGCCAAGAAAAAAAAGGCTGCTGAAAGATCCCAGGAAGACGAATGGCAGGAGAGTAAAGTGTCAGAGGATCCTCCCAGCAGCTGCTTTAAGGCATTGGGAGGAAAAATCCAAATCTTAAATTTACAAACACTGTGAGAGGCTGTGAGCTTATGACCAGCAATGAGACCAACAATTCCAACAGAGGCTTCCACAACAGCCTAAGTTCATTGCTTAGTAGAGGTCAAAAAACCCCAAATGACATGTTATCAGAGGAAGAACAGAAAAACCAAGCAAGGAACCCTCATGTCGTCATTCCACCCTGTGCCTGAATCCCACAGACTGCGTGCACCTCCGGACGAATAAATACAAAAGCTTTTGGGCCAGTAGCTCTGTCCGAGGAAGTTTCCAGGCCACCACTTGCTGGAAAAAAGGACCGGATGCAGACCTGTTCTTATACCCTTTCCCAGGCAGCTGCTGTTAACTGGTCAGGAGAGCACCGCACTAAACCAACGCTTGGTTTCTCTCTGTGGGGCCGCTCTCCTTTTTCTTGGGCTACAAAGCTGTTGCATTAAGGGTTGTTACTCCGTCCACATCGGTGGCATAGACTTCTAAGGATGCCTGCTGGCACAACATGAAAACCTGTTCCCGTTCCATTGGAGAGGTGTGCGTGCCAGCCGACACAGCTGGAAAAGCTTGCTACACGGTACCTGTCTTGAGCGAGAATGTCAGAATGACAAAGAACACCCAGTGGCATCTTGAAACACTTCTTCCCCGAAACGCTTCCCTTTCGTCAACAGCCCGGTTTTATCAATCACTAACAAAGTTGGTGCCCATGTGCCACGGGGCTACCATGTCTTTGTCTGGGATATAGGGGGAAGGTGGCAGAAGCCAGGCACCCAAGACACTGGGTGGAGGGGATGATGTGAGACTAGGTAAGGAGTCACTGTCAGACAACTCGCAGCAAGCGAATCCAGGATTTCTGCTTTGTTATCTACAAGAAATGGGAAAACTTGCAGTCGCGTCACAGGGGCAAAATCCAAAAACCTTCTCCTAATTCACAACACAAAAGCAGTGACTGAGCAGTTACTTACAGCAGAGTCTCACAAATCTGGTCCTCTTCTTGTCCCAGGGAGTCAAAGTATTTGACCGTCTTCTTTCTGGTGTCGATGACCTGTTATCAAAAGGTGACTGTTAGACAAAGTGCACCCCTGTGCTGCACAAACCTTAATGACTTTTCTCGCTAGCTTTTTCTCCCCACCCAGTTCTAAAGAACAAGCCCGTCTGACTCACCGCTAGCGTCCAGTGCAAGCGCAAGTTAATGGGCACTAAGAGGATGTCCTTCTCGAAGAGATCCACGTGCCTGGTCCATCTTCCTACTGCTTTGTAGCCTCCAGAAGTTAGTTTTTGGTAAAAGAAAGAACTAAAAGCATGGACTGATGGATACCCTGCCTGCTTGCTTCTTTCCATGACAAGACCCATGTAGAAATTAATGACCTGTACCATAAAGAGGAAGCTTGAGATGTAAAACAAGACACTAGCTTACCAAATGAAAAACACAGCAATGTGTCTTTTCTGGCCACCCTTAAGTACGCAGCTGAGAGAACTCCAGCCTCAGCTGTCAGCTTTTGTTGTGAGAATTTCACACTTGGTTACATCTGCAGGTTGACAAAAACACCTGCCACCCACTCCAATAACCTAGACTAACTCCTGGAAGCTGCACAAGACAAGAAGTAAAGGAACTTCCAGAAGCACTGGACCCTTAAGTACCTAAAATAAGAACTGTGCAGAGATTTCTGGGCTCTGCAGTGCAGCTCACCAAATAACTTTGCAAAGACTTCTGTACACGGTGAAGGGGTATTTTGAAATAAACGCTCCATTAGAAGATCCTTGTGCTGCAGCTAGTTTTACCTCATCGTTTAGCCAGCAAAGGTTCCTTAGGGTGCGGATGTCCTCGCGAGTCACCCTTAGTTTGAAGGCACTGCTCATGACCTCATCTGGCTCACCTTTGCCTAATGCGGCAATGACCTCTCTCTCCGTGGCCTGAAAGGAAAAATTAAATGGGGAAGGACTTGTGAAACAGAGCATCCAGCATGCCAACCTGTGGGCAGCTTTCAACTCAAACACGGCCTGGAAATGAAGCTCAGATGACAGAGCAACTGGCTTTGCTGGCTTTCGGCTAAGGTAGCAATCGCCCTTTTTTGTTGCTTGGTTGGTTTCAGCATCCTAACTTGGAACTTTAGGGCCCAGGTTTGCTTCGATTTGTTTTCGCCAAGGAAGCTGAGATAAAACACCGAGACTGGCAAACACACAGCAAACGCCTTTCCCGTGTGATGCTGTAGCCCTCGCAATGCTGAGGTTTAAGCCAACCGCAGCAGGCATTCTCCATGCCAAGGCAGCTGAGTCAGGAGCCTGAAAGAATGTGAGGGTGAGGGAACTTCAAGGGACCTGAAGCACCAGCAAAGGGGGAAACTGAGGCAGCTACACTGGAGTCAGACAATCGGGAGTCCAGGTTGTGCATGCGACTGGTTGCAATTTGGACGTTTCCATCTAAGTCTGCTTAAGGAACGCAAATAAACCACTAGGTCTGTTGGTATAAAATACTCTGAACTGCAATAGCATCTTCTTCTCGGTTGAAGGTGGGCTAGCAGGATAAGAAAACCCCTGGTTTTCCTTGTACTGAGCATCACCCCGCAGACTTTGTAAACTCTGGACTTTCTAGCCCTTTCCAAGTCAATCCTCTGTAGGCAAAAAAGGGAGCGCTCAGTTAGACTACACCTACACCTCCCAAGAACAAAAGCCGTCAAAATTCAGACAAGCAGGGGAACCTCAACTCCCCCTCCCTGTTGCATAGCGTAACTAAGTTAACTCCTGTGACCAGTGCTACATGCAGCGCAACCATGCCCAGTGCGCATCCACGGCTCGGTGAGATCCTGAGGACGTACGCACGCAAGATGCTCAGGTCCCCCACAAGCAAGGCAACACCATGGATCAGGAAAAGCTTCTCTTTCAAGTTCTATCTTCATGGTAGGACAGGTTGAGAGGCAGATCCCATATAACTGTATGAATCCGGTTAGCACTGCTCTGGGAGACTGTTGTTAAACCTGGACTCATTTTTGCCCGAGTAACAGAAGCCCCACAAACCCTTAGGTTAGAGCACAACTGAAGGAGCGCGTGGAGCATAAGATGCTTAAATCCTGTAAATCCTTCACACCAGCTTTAGTGCTGACCTTTGCACTGGGAAGTCAGAGCTGCAGACACTCCCTAACGGGTTAAACCCCAGTTCTTCAGATTTCAAAAAGCCTTAAGAACCACCTATAACAAATGGGGTTCCTTGCAGCTGTTTCACAGCCTTCAGTTTTGTCCAACAGCCTGTCAGCTACGGTACCTCTGTGAGCGGAGTAAAGCCGCCTGCTCTTTTTTGCAGCCTTGGGAGTTTCTTTTCTTCCACATCAAGGGCGGGTGACTTTTTGGCCCCAGCAGGTGACAGAGGTACTTGGGATAATACATCTTCTGAGATCTGACCTCCACGCTGTTCCTGTTAGACAAAAGGACGTCAAGCTAGCAATCCAGCACAGATTTTTTTGCTAGGGGATAGTACAGAAGATCTTCCTCAGGTCTAAAACTGGAAGGGCTTTTGTACACACAGCCAACCAGCAAACTCCAAAGGTACTTTTTGTCGAGGACTGCATTCCAACTGCGCACCCATGGAGTGCTGCACTCAAACTAAACGGAGGCAAGAGAGACAGAAAGTTAGTTTGCCTTGGAGTAGCATTAAGAACCCCAGCAAAACCTCCACGTGTAGGCAGCAAGTTGAGACTGAGATTACTATTTCTGATTTCCATGACTAAAATTTAATTTTGATCTCAATCCTGACCAGGGATGAAAGTCAAAGAAGTGTACTTCCTATCTCACAAAACAAGACACCACTAAAGACACCACAGGCCAGCTTTGCAGGTCAACTAAGCCTGTGCGGTAAAAGCTTTGAGGCTGTACCGAGCACATTAAAGGGGAAGAAGAAAAATAGCGGGAAACCCTTTGTGATAGTGCTACTCAACAAATCATGTTCCCGCTTTCCTTGGGGAAAACGACCTGGACAAATACAGATACTGTTGAGTAAGTACTGAAAGTGAGGAGCGCAAAAATTTCTCATCACCAATAGCTAAATTTTCCTAAAACCCAAAATAATGAATAACACAAGCTTACCCCTGCAACAGCTTGTTTCTCTGCTGCGTCCTGTTCCAGAGACTCTTCTGCTGGTGGGGAGCCCCTGCAAGGAGAGGGGGAGAGAGAGAGCAGTGAGCTGTGTACCTGTACTGTCCCACGGAATTCTCAAGAATTCACCTTCGGGATAAGAAATGCTTTTTCAAGGCTCCTGCTGACTGGAGCCGCGGTTGCACACGTGTGACAACATCCTCTCAGCTTCCAGCACGATTCTTTCGGAGCAGCAAGACTGGGATAGAATGAAGAGCTGGGAGCTTTGTAAATTCCTTCCCATCTACCCGTGCAAGACTCCTTTGGTTTCTCTTGATCAGTTTCATTCTTTGGAAAACAGGGAAGCAACCAGCACTTCCTCTGTCAAGTGCTCTGGGATCTACCGGTGATAAATGCTGCATGCTAGGTGTTCTGCTGCAAGGTATAACATGAACGCCTGCAACTATACCTGCAGCCAAATAGAGTTAGCTTACGGAAACTAAGACCAGCACAGGGAACTACAAATGGGACAGCCACAGGATATTTACTTGCCTTCTGTAGGCTAGTCAAGAGAGTGACTGTCCCCATTTGGAGAGGATTATCAGTAAAACCACGCAGACTCTGAAGAGCAAACAAATGCACAGACGTTAAAGTTACCCGTATACACACGTGCCTTCTTCAAAAACGAGAATTTGCCTTGTCACCAAAGACCCCCTTTTCCAGGAGGGAGACCTACAACAGACTCTCACGGTATTCTCCACTTTCAGTCCAGCGTCGTAAGAGTAGTATCACAAGCTTTGTCAAATGACTTCCGTTGGTAGTTAAATCCACAAAAAAAGGCAAGAAAACGTCCCTTTTACTTGAACCCATCCTACTCTCTCAGTTCCTTTCTTTCCTTCTCTCCCCTCGAGCTTAGGTGAACCACTGACAATTTAAGCACAGAAAGAACAGTGCCGCACAGCTAAATAGAGCGCTACTGTTTCAAGTGGGGAGAAGAATAGGGACGGAAAGAGACATGCACACAGAGCCAAAAGAAACAAGAACCATGATTAAAAGAGATGCTACCTGGTCATAAGATCTCCCTGAGACGGCTCTGGGCAGCAAACATCTAGCCATTTGATATCTGCACAGAAAAACAGCAGTATTAAAAAAATAAGTCAACTTTCAATTTTACTTTTCAAGTCAAAAGAAGTACAGAAGCCAGAGTTTTCTAAGGTAGGTGAAACCTAAGAAAAATCAGGCATATTAAATACTTCTGCAACGTGCGATACCTGTCCTTCTCTTTTTTGCTGCAGTCTCGGCAGGATCATCCGCAGGTGTACAAATGCTGAGGAAAGAACACACAGAAGAGTGGTTTGAAACTTCCTTCAGTTTCTACCAGGCTGACTTCCCTCCACAGCACCCAAACTTCCAAAGTTACTTTTCATAGCCCAAAGGTTTCCCCCTCCGAGCGCCCCTGGCATCATCTCAGGCACACACACGCCAACTGCCACCGCTGAGCATCCCCCAGCAACACCCCCCAACCTCTCCCAGGCAACGGACCGCTCACATACAGCTAATTATCCCACTACAGCATACTAGGCCTCTTTTCCTCATTCTGTTAACACTTTCTAACCTTTGACATTTGTTCCCATCACCAAAAACTTGCGGAAGTTAATATGTCATGTTTCCCTCTTTCCTCAAGGAAAGCAGCGTACCAGCGATTCCTAAGCCATCCGAGTTCATCAGTCACTACGCTGAGTTGCAAAGAAAAGACTAAGTAGGACAGGAAAGAAAAGGTGGGAAAGCAACTCATGCATACACCCACTTCAATAACTCACGGCTAAAGCAGTGCCCGTGAACTAGGTCTTGAAATGATTCTCAGCTGCACCCTTTCTTATTAAGCCTAAGTCCAAATACTAGATCAGTTGATAACAACGATAAAATCCAGTAAAACTTTTTACTTTGGGAATGGAGCACAAAGGTTGTTCCCAGTTGGTTTTTTCCTCTGCTTGTCTCCCAAAATGCCATGACAGACGGCAAGGATTCTTGCAAGAATTCTTTGGTATTTCTTACACAAAATAATTTCTTTCAAACCGTTATGCTCCCGAACCCTGCGAGCCCACGCCAAGCCCTGCCACCCCACAGGGGGGGCTCTGGGTGGGCAGAGAGGCCGAGCCCAGCCCAGGAGCGTGGCGGGAACCCCAGGGCGAGACACCCCACTGCGCCCCAGCCCACAGAGCGGCTAACGGCTCAAGCCCCTCAGGCCGAGGCGGTGGGGCCGACGCTCCCGCTCCGCGCAAGCAGGCCCCGGGGGAGTTCCGCAGCCCCCTGAGCCGGGGCAGGCCATGGGTGACGGGCTTGGGCGATGGGGAGATGGGACGGGGCGAGGCCCTCGGGCAGCCCGGAGGCGGCGGGGCTGCTCGCTGATCTGGGTGGCGGCCTCTTGGGCGGCGGCGAGACCCTCGGGCGGCACGGGGCGGCAGCGGCGAGGAGGGTGCCGAGGGCCCCCAGCAGCCATGGGGACAGAGGCCTCGTGCCGGCACGCGGTGGAAGGGTGCCCGGCCCGCGCACCCAGCACCGCCTCCCTATTGGCTGCCGGGGAGCGCCCCCCGCCCCTCGCAGATGGAGGGGAGGGACGGGGAGGCGGCGGGGCGCACGCATGCGCCATCTTGGCGCTGCCTGAGGGAGGCGGTAGCAGCCGCCCAGCCCTCCGCCGCCTCCTCCCGGCTTGGGCCGGGCCTGTGCCGGCTCCCCCCCCTCCAGGCGAGGAACTTTCCCTCCCAGAAAGCCCGGAGCCAAGGCCTGGAGGGACGTGGAGGGGGACGGGCCCGTCTCCCTTTAGGGAGAGGCCCAACAGAGGCCGGAGGGACCTCGCAGGGCACCCACAGAGGCCCGGGGGCCCCCATGGAGGACCCAGAGGCTGGAGAAGCTGTTCCGCCTCCCGCAGGACGGAGACGGGCATCACCGCCCGCCCACGCGGGCTCTTGCGCGCCCCCTGCTGCCTCCTCTGCTCTCAGGCAGTGAGGGAATGGCATTGCCGGGCTTACCCAGCGCTATCGAGGTAGCGCAGCCACCGCTTTTTGCCCACACGCTGGGGAGCCGCGGTGCCTGCGCCCGGCTCCACCATGGCAGCGGTGCAACTAGGGACGCGGACGCTGCATTCGACCATGGTGACGAACCGTGATGTAGCGGCGGCCAAGGGCCTGCTGCAGGGAGCCCGGCTAAAGCGGCTGCTCTGGGGCTGGCAAGCAGGCTGGCGAGTGCTGGGGCTGGCTCCTGGTGGCCTTGGCTGGCTCTCGGGGGCAATCCCTTGCCCTGCCCCGCTGTTAAAGGTTTTTTTTTTTTTTAATACAGTGCTTCCTAATGGTTTATCAGCTGTTGCCTCTGGGGTGGAAATGTGCACGTGTTGCTGCAGCCACGTCCCGGAGAGACTTTTCTCTCCTGGAGAGGCACATGAGGCGTGAAAACGAAGTTTTAAGTCTAAGAGGAGCAAAGGGGGCAGAGGAAAGTGCTCAGGGCAGGAATGGCCGTTTGGAGCAGCCCTTGTCACAGGAGGTCCCACTAGCTTTTTATGCCTGCAGGGAGTCTTAAGGGATGGTGGGGTCTGGTTTAATGAAAACGACCTTCCTCGTTCCTTTAGGAACTGAATTGCCACTTCACTTATGCTCCAGGGCTCTGGCCAAGGAAGATGCCTGAGCGCTGGATGCAGAAGTGGATGTGGCAGAGGGCTTGCAGGCAGGCTGCAGGCAGGGTGGGTGGTGGAAGCAGCCCGGCAGAGGGCAGGGCAGCCCCATGCAGGGCCTGCAACTTGGAGATGAGTTGCCTTCTCCCTCCCTCTCCTCTGCCCATCCCGTGTGTCTTATGTGAATCCTGCCGCCGAGAGCTGGAGGGGGCGCAGGGCGTTTGTTTGAGTTCCTGGGTAAGGAAAAATGCGAGGGTTTTCTCGGTTTAGCTCTGTGAAGCCAAAACTCATCTGCAACACTCCTGTTTCTGGCCACAGCAGAGAGAAAGCCGGAGCGCTGAACCCACTGGACAATATTCTAGAAAAGGGGGAAGGGTGGTCTTTTGGGGAAGGGGTCTTCCCTGCCCCCAAGGCCAATGTGGCACACATGAGACTCATACAGCTGCCCTGTGGCACAGGGTGATGCTGAGGCTTCTCTCCTGCCTTGGGACCCCCTACCCTGGGCACAGGTGTGGAGCCAGCCCTGGGGCTGCAGGATTCCTCTGCCAGGCATGTCCCCCCAGCCGCAGTTTCTCCCACCCTGCAGCAGAGCCCACGACAGGACAATTCTCAGAAAAAGCAGAGAAATCTTCTCTGGGAATTGTGTTATTCTAAAGCAGCTCCTCTGTGCTTCCTGGTAACACCACTTCCTTGTCCTCAGCAGGAAAGGGATTTTAATGCTGTTAAATGATTTTAAAACACCTGTGTGAATGGCTTTGTGTGTGCCGGAAAAGTACCGGACAGTGATGGCAGGGTCAGCGTGGCTGCGGTGCCTGTCCAAAGATTTTGTCCCAATCGGATTCCTTTGTGCGTGGTGTTTGGTGTGGAGACTGTTGTGATCTCTAAACATCAATAACCAAACACATGAAGAAGTTAGAGATTCATTAAATTAATGCCACCAGACTGAGAGTCTTTCTTTTTGGAGTGGAGTCTCTTGTTGCACCTTACATTAAATGCTTTTTTGTTTTTCCCTCTCTGTCTCCTGTATATGGCAAAAAATTCCCATTTTTCTAAAGGCAAATAAACAACAGCTGAATGTGCGAGAGGCTGTACGTGGGAGCAATCTGAAGACATATGGAAATTGTGAAAGCTGCGTGGCGCCAAATGGTAAAGGGTGTTTATGAGGCAGGAGGCTCCAGGAAAACCCGCAGCCCCGAGGTCTGTGGGGCCAAGCCAGAGGTTCCCAGAGAGCTTTAGAACAACGCACAGGTTTCCCTCCCGGCTCTTTGGGTGTGGGATCAATCTCCAGACATATGGAAATTTTGAGGCTGCAGGGGCACAAGGTGGTACAGGGTGGTTTTGAGGCTGAAGGCGGCAATAAAGTCCGCAGCCCTAACGTCTGTGGTGCCATGCAAGCGGTTCCCAGAGAGCTTTAGAACAAGCCACATTTTTCCCTCCGTGCTCTTTGGGTATGCGAGCAATCTCCAGACATATGGAAATTTTTCCTGCTGGCGCGGCACCAGGTGGTACTGGGTGGTTTTTAGGCTGAAGGCGCCAGGAAAGCCCACAGCCCCAAGGTCTGTGGGGCCATGCAAGTGGTTCCCAGAGAGCTTCAGAACAAAGCACATGTTTCCCCCTGGGTCTTTGGTTGTGGGAACAATATCCAGACATATGGAAATTTTGGAGGCTGCAGTGGCGCCAGGTGGTACTGGGTGGTTCTGAAGCTGAAGGCGCCGGGAAAGCCTGGAGACCCAAGCTCCGTAGGGTCATGCAAGCGGTTCCCAAAGAGCTTTAGAAGATGCCACATTTTTCCCTCCTGGCTCTTTGGGTGTGGGAGCAATCTGCAGACATATGGAAATTTTGGAGGCTGGCGCGGCACCAATTGGGAAAGGATTCTTTTGAGGCTGAAGGCAGCAGGAAAGCCTGGAGCTACAATGTCTGAGGAGTCATGCAAGCGGTTCCCAAAGAGCTTTAGAAGAAGCCACAGTTTTCCCTGCTGACCCTTTAGGCGTGGGAGCAGTGTCTAGACATATGGGAATTTTGGACGCTGACGCAGCGCCAAGTGGGAAAGGGTGGTTTTTGAGGTTGAAGGCAGGAGGAAAACCTGGAGCTCAAAGGTCTGTGGGGCCACGCAAGCGGTTGCTAAAGAGGTTTAGAAGTAGCCCCAGTTTTCCCTGCTGGCTCTTTGGGCATGGGAGGAATCTCCAGACATATGGGAATTTTGGAGGCTGGCGCGGCGCCAAGTGGGAAAGGGTGGTTTTGAGGCTGAAGGCAAGAGGGAAGCCTGCAGCCCCGTAGTCTGTGGGGCCATGCAAGCGGTTCCCAAAGACCTTTAGAAGAAGCCAGAATTTTCCCTGCTGGCCCTTTGGGCGTGCAAGGAATCTCCAGACATATGGAAATTGTGGAGGCTGATGCGGCGCCAAGTGGGAAATGGTGGTTTTGAGGCTGAAGGCAGGAAGAAAGCCTGGAGCCACAAGGTCAGTGGGGACAGCCAAGCGGTTCCCAAATGTTTTTAGAACAAGGCATAGTTTTCCCTGCTGGCTCTTTCGGCATGGGAGCAATTTCCAGACATATGGAGATTTTGGAGGCTGGCACGGCGCCAAGTGGGAAAGTGTTTTTTTGAGGCTGAAGGCAACAAGAAAGCCTGCAGCCCCAAGATCTGTGGGTCCATGCAAGTGGATCCCAAAGAGCTTTAGAACAACACACATTTTTCCCTGCTGGCTCTTTGGGTGTGGAGCAATCTCCAGACATATGGAAATTTTTGTGCCTGGTGCAGCGCCAAGTGGGAAAGGGTGGTTTTGAGGATGAAGGCAGCAGGAAAGCCTGCAGCACAAAGCTTTGTGGGGCCATGCAAGCGGTTCGCAAAGGGTTTTAAAACAACACACAGTTTCATGTTCTTGCTCATTCGGCATGGGAGCAGTGTCCAGAAATATGGAAATTTTGGAGACTGGCGAGGCGCAAAGTGGGAAAGGGTGATTTTGAGGTTGAAGGCACCAGGAACCCAGCAGCCCAAACGTCTGTGGGCCATGCAAGCGGTTCCTAAGAGATTAAGAATAACACACAGTTTCACCTCCTTGCTCATTGGGCGTGGGAACAATGTCAAGACATATGGAAATTATGGAGGCTTGCGCAGCGCCAAGTGGGAAAGGGTGGTTTTGAGGATGAAGGCAGGAGGAAAGCCCGCAGCCCCATAGTCTGTGGGGCCATGCAAGCCGTTCCCAAAGAGATTATGAACAACACACAGTTTCACCTCTTTCTTCATTGGGAGTGCGAGAAATGTCCAGACATATGGAAATTTTGTTGGCTTGCGTGGCGCCAAGTAGGAAAGGGTTGATTTGAGGCTGAACGCACCAGGAAAGCCCGCAGCACAAGTGTATTTCTGGCCATGCAGGCATTTCCCAAAGAGCTTTAGAAGAAGCCACAATTTTCCCTGCTGGATCTTTGGGCTTGGGAGCAACCTCCAGACATATGGAAATTTTGAGCTCTGGCGCGGTGTGAAGTGGGAAAGGGTGGTTTTGATGCTGAAGACAGCAGGAAAGCCCGCAGCCCCTATGTCTGTGGGGCCATTCAAGCGGTTCCCAAAGAGCTTTAGAAAAAGCCCCAGTTCTCCCTGCTGGCTCTTTGGGCATGGGAGCAATGTCCAGACATATGGGAATTTTGGAGGCTGGCGTGGCGCCAAGTGGAAAAGGGTAGTTTAAAGGCTAAAGGCAACAAGAAAGCCCGCAGCGCAAATGTCTGTGGGGCCATGCAAGCGGTTCCCAAAATGCCTTTAGAACAATACATAGTTTCACCTTCTTGCTGATTGGGCATTGGAGCAATCTCCAGACATATGGAAGTTTTGGAGGCTGGCATGGTGCTAAGTGGTAAAGGGTGGTTTCAGGGTGAAGGCAACAAGAAATTCGGCAGCCCCAAGATCTGTGGGGCCATGCAAGCGGTTCCCAAAGACCTTTAGAAGAAGCCACAGTTGTCCCTCCTGGCTCTTTGTGCATGGGAGCCATCTCCAGACATATGGAAATATTGGAGGCTGGCGCGGCGCCAAGTGGTAACATGGTTTTTTGAGGCTGAAGGCAGCAGGAAAGCCTGGAACCACAAGGTCTGTGGGGCCATGCAAGCGGTTCCCAAAGAGCTTTAGAAGAAGCCACATTTTTCCCTCCTTGGTGTTTGGGCCTGGGAGCAATCACAGACATATGGCAATTTTGGAGGCTAGCACGGTGCCAAGTGGGAAAGGGTGGTTTTGAAGCTGAAGTCAGCAAGAAAGCCTGGAACCACAAGGTCTGTGGGGCCATGCAAGCCGTTCCCAAAGAGCTTTAGAACTAGGCATAGTTTTCCCTGCTGGCTCTTTGGGCGTGGGACCAATCTCCAGACATGTGGGAATTTTAGAGCCTGGCGCGGTGCCAAGTGTGAAAGGGGGGTTTTGATGCGGAAGGCAGCAGGAAAGCCTGGAGCTCCAAGGTCTGCTGGGTCCATGCAAGCGGTTACAAAACAGCTTTAGAACAACACATAGTTTCACTTCCTTGCTCATTGGGCGTGGGAGCAATGTCCAGACTTATGGAAATTTTGGAGGCTGGCGCGTCGCTAAGTGGGAAAGGGTTATGTTGAGGCTGAGGGCAACAAGAAATCCCAAAGCCCCGAGTTGTGTGGAGCCATACAGGCAGTTCCCAGAGAGCTTCAGAAGAATCCACAGTTTTCCCTGCTGTCTCTTTGGGCGTGGGAGCAATCTCCAGACATATGGCCATTTTTGTGCCTGGCGCGGCACCAAGTGGGAAAGGGTGGTTTGTTGGAGTGGCAGACGGACCCGGAGTAACGATGGAATCTCAATATGTGTATGATCGTTCTCTCCCTTTATTCAAGTTCTCACAAAATATACATAGACAGGCAATAAGAGCACGCACTAGCGGCAGCTATATGATTGGCTTACAGTCTCTGTTCACACGCTGTCCATGCAGTTCATTCACAGATCAGGTTGGTTACAGGAATTCACATAGTAAATTGCTTAGTCATTAACGCAACATATTTTCTACCTTCTCAGTTCCCGTTTTTCCCATGTACTAATTCCATCTTCTACCACTTGTTTTGATCTTAATCTAATCTCTCCTAGTAGGGAGGCTGGCTCACGTGACCATTTTCTCTCAGACACATTCCTACAATACCCCCTTTTTCTTCTTGAGCCAGCCAGACCTTATGCATGGCATTTTCAATCATGTCAGTCACTTTGCGGAGAACACATGAGGCTACCATAATCAATAATAATATAACCAACAGTAGCATGAGCCCTTGCTTTATTAAGTCTGGTAACCATCCCGTTATACCCCATGAGTTTGACCAATCATCAAAACCATTTTTTGACCGCTTTTAATTTGGACATGTTATCCTTCTTGTGACGCTCTTAGTAGGTTACCTACTAAACACAATTAAAAACATAATCAAAAAGAACCCTGCTAAGGCAATAAATACCCAGATCCCTAATTTTAGCCCAGAAAGCCAATTTCTTTGGATTTACCCACGAGAAATCCTTTTGTAATATTTCAAATACATTGCGGTTGCTGACAGCACAAGCAACCCTGGAAAAACAATCGTGGTAACATGTCTATCATCATAGTTACTGGTTTTGTAAAGGTATGTGGCAAAAATACCCACTCTAACGCAGTCAGGCTCTTTGCGAGTGCATCATCCCACTGTCCTATCAGGGCATAAAGTTGAAATTCTTGTAGGAAGGTGTTCAATGCGTCTTGCAGCAGTAGTCGACTATATCTTATCTTTCAACATGCTGTAATGCCTTCGGAGCTGTTGGGGTTAATGAACATAAAACATGGGGGGGCGGGGGCAGACACAGTGCTTCAGGGCATCCCCAGTACCTTCAAAGTGTGCTCATGTCTCTCTCCCCCTCTCTGACCCGAGACAGCCTCCTTATATCCTGCACTGGATCGAGTAGAAAAGTACAGGCCAGAGTCGCTGCACACGTGGCCAGTGTATGCAGCGAGTCTCACCAAACTCATGATCCAGCTTTGCTAACAGCAGCTGTCTGATACGTGACTCCATTGTTGTAATCCCTTCTTGTTATCTTCTTCTGTGAAGGTCAGGTTCTCATGGATACACACACATGGGTTTTTAGAGCAACATAGTCTACAACTCGTACAAGGGTACGATGCAAAGCGGCATTTACAACTGATTGTAAATTAGACAATTATTAGACACATCAAACAGCATACTAAACATAACAGACAAATTCCTTCCACACAGGCGATGAGTATAATTTGCTTCAACCAACCCCACCCCCAAGTCCATCCAGCAAAAAGATTTTCAAAAGTGGTCTCCACAAGTTGCTTGTTCGGTCGGAGCAGTTCCTGCAACTGGGCATGGATGGATTTGGAGTGGTCACTTAGATTCATACTATACAGTCCTTTAAAATCTTGACAACCATGCCTGTGAGCTGAAAGCAAAAAATCAGTAGCAGTTCTGTTTTGCAACATTGCATATTGAATACTATCTACATCTAGGAATAACTCAGAAATAGCGGTACTAGTAGCATTGTTAAACTTATCCTTGGCAGCAAGAGAGTCCTTGTTATCACGAATCCTTGGCAGCAAAAGAGTCCTTGTTAGCTAGAGCGCATGCGGCCTCCCTGTTCTTGCTGGTACTGTGCTTTGATCTTCTTCCACAACAGGCCAAGATTCTCAAGCAGCTAGATAAGGTGTCTGTGAGTCCATTACAGGCTTATGTCATCCAAATGTTTTTCTTGCCAGCACCCGAGACTGAATAACAATTGGTGTGATATATGTGTTTTCCAGCACCCAGGTGCGAGTGCCTTGAGTGTATTTACAGTCCTCCTCGGTGATCTTCCGTTGCTTTCCCATATTCCACCCCCTTGCTCAAGAGACCGCTTCTGCTAGGTTCATTTTAGTCTCGCAGGGTATAACAGAGAGCAGTCTACTAAGGCATGCAATAACATATACACATATAGGAAAAAACCAAAAACATATCTCTATGGTACTGCTTTGAATCAGGTGTCCTATTTCTCTTTTTCTGATGCTTTCTCGTAATGCTTATGGCATACTTTTGTGCGAACGTGGCACATTTCCCATCTAATTGTTCCTGGTTGGTTTCTTTTTTTTCTTTTTTTTTGTTTTTTCTTTTTTTTCTTTTTTTTATTTTTCTTTTTTCTTTTCTTTTTTTTCCATCACTTATGACTGACATAAAAGTCTGCCTTTACAACAAGAGCTCAGTTTCTCATTTTTCCTTAAGTTTCTCATTTTCCTACAGAGCATCCTATAGATTTTGGCTCAACTCCTTTTCCCAATCAACCATGACCTTATAGACAAACAAGAAATAACCAGCGATACGCCCTGCACGGGTGAGCCGTTCCCGAGAGTGTAAACGTGTAGGCTGGTGAAAACTCCCCCAATATTTCAGGACTTCCATCGGTTCTACAGCCCATCCTGGTGTATCTACCTGGGGCGCGCTCGCCTTACGCGCTCGCCTTACGTCTAAACATTGTGTATATACAGACTTCTTCACTTGACGGAGTGTCAGCCCTAGTTGCATACGAGAACAGCACCACACCGGGCAGAACACCTGCTCAAGTGGAGTCACCTAACGACACTGCACACAACAAAAGCAAACAGTAGCACACACGCTGATCAGCAGGTATAAGCTGGCGCCCACACACACTTACACAGCAGACTATAAAACCAGCACTTCTATCTCAGGGAGATGACTGGGGAGGGGAGGGGGCGAGGCGGGCAATGGCAGGAGCCAACAGCTCCGGCTCTGTCCTTCTCTGCTGACATTCTGCCTCCTCCCTCGGCCTCAGGTGGAGCAGAGGGGATCAGCAGGGGATCGTCCCAGACCATCGGACCTGGCCTGTTCGATCCCCCTCCCGTGGGTTGTAATGCTGCAAAAGCCCCGGCCGCCGTGGCTCGCTCCGCCTTCATATCTTGTAAGGTCGATAACACCAACTGCTATGTCGTCGCTAACGGTGATGCCTCTTTGTCTCCTTTACTTATCACTTCCCACAGTTTTTTCCCAACAACCTCCCATATTTCTGGTTTAAAAGCTGTCTGGGGCTCTGGTGCGAATCTGTTCTCGCTGCACCATATTAACAACCTTCGGAGGATACGCTCATCGTATGTCACCCCTCTCTTAGAGATGATATGCAGGAGAAGTCTTAATATAGCCCCTTCTTCTTTTGTTACTTGTTGCCCCATCTCCTGCCCCGGCTGCTCACCTCTCTCTGGGTGTCCGTGGCCACGTCGTCTGTTTCCTCTATTCCGGATTGCTGCCCAGTCCGCCCGGTCTCAGTCCAGCTGAGCCGTCCTCCAGCCGGTGGGTCTCCTTCTGGGTCTTCCGACCCCCGCATTCCGTTGCTCAAGCCAAGCGCCAATCGGTATCACGTCAGGGTCACCATCTGAGGAGAAATAAGTGGACTCCAGACGATCCAATGTGAATCAACAGAAGGCGTTTATTAAGCATAGATCACCATCTTTTATACCCTGTGTTGTAGCTGTACACGCGACTCGCTTATTTCTGATTAGCTAGTTACACTGTCCATGTGCTCTGCATGCAGTTCGTTCATGCATCAGATTGGTTAGTAGAATTCTCATAGTAAATTGCTTAGTCCTTAGCACAACATGTTTTCTACCTTCTCTGTTCCCATTTTTCCCATGTACTAATTCCATCTTCTACCACCTGTTTTGCTCTTAATCTAATCTCTCACAGTAGGGAGGCTGGCTCACATGACCATTTTCTCACAGACACATTCCTACACTTGCCCAGCAGGTGGTTGCCAGAGCAGTGGTGGTCCCTGAGCTCTAGGAGATGTCTGGAATGGATGTCTGAAAGCCTGGTGCCTTGAGTAGGCTTTCTTGACTTGAAAGGCAGTTGTTAGCTGAACGTCTGTGCAAACCTTTGGAGGTTGGCAGGGAAGTGTTGCAAAAGTATTTGAGAGCCGCCGTGGTCAAGGTTTTTCTCTAAGCGTGATCCATGGAAGCATTTCCTAGAGAAGTCTTTAGAGCATCTGCAGTCTCTGGGGCCTTTGTCTGTGATGCGCTTGATTTGTGCAGGTGATTTTCCCAGTTGCTGCTGGGGCAAGGAGTTGGGTGGAAAGTGCAGTGAAAAGCTTTCAGTCTCGCTGAGAGAAATGGAAATAACTGATGTGCTTTGTTCCACTGCAGGGCAGGAAGAGAGGGCCCAGGGCCAGGAAGGGGGTGTTGCCTATTTGTTGGTTCTAGGTGGCTGCTGTTTCAGCACTTGCTGTAGCGTGTCTGTTGGAGGACGGCAGATTGGATGGATCCTTGGTTTCATTCCTCTCAGAGTAACTCTTTTCAACTCCCCCTGTGCTTTTCGTTTCAAAGGATTGCCAGGTGGGACATGCATGGATTGTTCTCCATGGCAGTGAAGTGCAGCCCCCAGAACTGCCTCCCAACCTCCGTTGGTCCTGCCTGGCAGTGGAAGCCCATCAAACGGCGTGCAGCTAAGAGTGATGTGGAGCGCCCTGCTTCCAGCGGGGAGAGCAAGGCTGCTGCTGAAGGGCCAAGCTGTCAGGCTGATGGCAGAGCCAAGGAGCAGAAAGGAAGGATTCCCAAAATGCCAGAGTGCCCCCTTCAGCGTGGATGGCTAGAGCTTTGCAATGGGTGAGCCTGATTTCCTTCCTCTTCTTCCCTTCCTTCTCTCCCTCCTCCTTCCTTCTTTCCTCTCTTTCCTTTCCTCCTCTTGGCAGGAAGGAGAGGAAACAGACAGCTGTTGACAGCTGCCTTCTCTCAAGAGATGCCTTTCAACTGTGGAGATGCCCTGCAGCTCTTGTTGGGGTTTGTGTTGCATTCTGCCTCCTGTATTTTCTTCCGCCCCAGAAACTTGCCTTTGCTAGGCAGCCACTCTCAATCCTTTTGCTGGGTTTCGGTACGAGTTGCCTGCGCACTTTGGTTTTGGAGCCTTCCGTCAGGCAATCGTGGGCATGAGGATGGCAGGTTTCCAAGTTGCCAGCTGCGCTTGCTTGTGACGAGCCCAGAACATAACCCCTGGGAGCCTTGGCTTTGTTTCCAAGCTTTCTTGTTGCCTTAGCACTTGTTTTGCACTTTCCTGTCAGCTTTTGCCATTTCTGCATTTGCATGAAAGCGTCTGTAAGGGTTCTTGTTGCCTCTCCAAGAGAAAAAGTCAAATTGGCGGGGCAGGGAAGGATGTGAGGAGGGACGAGGAGTTTTGGGACTGGTTGTTGTAGCTGTTTGAAGAGTGCAGTTTGTTGTTTGCATGCAGTGTCTTAGGGCAAAGTGAGGCTTGCCAAAGGGGCAGGTGTCTGTGTGTTGTTCCAAGAGCCTTGCTGTGCCCAAGTGAAACTGGGAGGATTCCCTGCGCAGGCTGCTCTGCCCCAACTGCCTGTTAGCTGGGCTCCATTCCGTCCACCCTTCTAGATGTTAGAAAGCAAGCCAGCTTCCATCCCATTTTACTTTTTCCTTGAAATCCAAGAGAAAAAAGATGGCTAATGTCTGTGTAACCATGTGTTACAGATATGTATGTGTAACAATCCATGGATACAAATTGCCCTTGAGTACCTTTCAGGTGAGAGCGAGTCTACTTCCTTGCCCTTGTGAAATGAGGACAGTTTTTTCTGCTTTGTCCGAGTGTCCTTGGGTCACAGTTTCACCAACTAAGGATGGCGACAAGCTTGTGATTGGTGTGGGAGGAAGTTCTTGTTTCTTGATTGGCCTGCTCTGTGGAAAACTTGTTTTGCAGTCCTTCACATGGTGGAAACATTAAACTTGCTGGAAAAACCTGGGAGGTGGACATGTATGTTTGGTTGAAATCTCTTCCTGGAGGCACGTGTTCATGTGCATGTAGCGTTTTTAAGGTGAAAGTGCCAGGGAAATGCTGCTTTTCAAAGGTCTTTGTGTGATGGGAAGTGGCAGTCCCTGTGCAGGTTAAGCTGCCCCGTGCTCCCTTTGGAACTCCCTGTCCTAATCTCTCTCCCTCTCAGCACCATTATCTGTCTGGTTTTCCAGGCTGTGAAGTGAAACTCTCAAGTTCTGGGAGCTTTTTGCGCTCTTTCTTGATTGCAGAGTGGTGTTTTAGCTTGAGAGCTGTGTGGTCTCTGTCTGCTCTGCCTGAAAATGCACGTGAAAGGAGTCTGCCTGGTTTGTACGCCTATGGGTGAGGTGGCCAGCTGGCCCTTTCGGTGGGGTGGCTGGTGGTGGATGGCCAGAGTGATGGTCATCAGGAATTCCTGCTGTTGGTACTTGCCCTGTATCTGCTTGGGTCCAGGGGTGGAGATGGTGATTTCTGTGGCATCTCTGGAGTCTGGCTCTTGCCGCGAGACCTTTGATGTTGCAGGGGTGGGCTGCTGTAAGCTAAGTTCAGTATGTTCAGTTTGAAACCGTTCCCTCTCATCCCATGGCTCCCCTCCCTGATCCAGAGCCCCTCCCCAGCTCTCCTGGAGCCCCTTTAGGGACTGGAAGGGGCTCTAAGGCCCCAGAGCCTTCTCTTCTCCAGGATGAACACCCCCAACTCTCGGCAGCATCACAAATGTGCGAAGCCTGATGATGTGTGTCCCCCCGGCCCTGCCGAGGGCAGCAGGGCATTACTCACACTGCACACGCGCTTGCCCATCAGCACGGGAAAGAGCAAGCTCGTCACCTCCAAAAGGCCATTTCCTAAGGAGAAGCGAGGCCCAGCTCCCACCCAACTGCTCATGCAGAGCACAGTGTGAACAGGCTGTTCCTCCCCAGGGGCTGGTCTCAGAGAACCTCCTGGGGGCACAAGGACGCGAGCCCCAGCTGAAGGGCCAGAGCCCAGGAGGTGACCCTGTAGACAGAGGGGACGGGGGCTGGTACGCATACAATTTCCCCACCGCCTCATACACAGAGGCTTTCAGCCGCCACAAGCGCTGCCAAGCGACCAGCAGCAGGGATCCCCTGACGGGGTTTACTCCACACCAGTCCTTTGCGGGTTGCGTAGAGGACGGAGAAGGCACCAGGTAAGGTGTTCACAGCAGCATCACCCTGCTCCTTCCATCACACCCTCGAGCCCCCTCTGCTTAACGGGGATGTCCCAGGAGGACCTGGGTAGTGTCCTTACACCACCCGCCCCCCTGCAGGGCTTCTTTTCTTGTTGGTTGGGGGGGTTTTCCATCAAAAAAACCTAATTCTGCTTTTGTAGTCATCAGAGCACAGGGTCAGCCTCAAAACTGCAGTGCCCAGACGGCGAGAACCGATGGGAAGGGGAAAGGACGCTTCAAGCATTCAGCCACCAGGTCCGAGCGGTAATAAACAGCTAAAATCTTCCACGTCCTCAGGGATACCGGGAAGATGAAGCATCTCCTGGAGGGACAAACCACGACACATTGCCTTTGCAATACTTCTTCCTTTGGAGAACCTCCTCCGATTTTGGGACGGATTAAGCTCATCAGTTTGAAAGCAGAGAGCGATGCGGCTGCTGTCCCGCACCACAGCCAAACCACCGCATCAGTCGGCCCAGGAGAGCAGACCTTCAGGCGAGAAGCAGCACCGGGAAGGCTGATCCCACCCACGGCAACAGAGGGCACGGCCCCAAAAGCACCAGCTTTCCCCCAAAGGTGAGGAGAGGAGAGACCGCATCACCGGGAAGGAATCACCTCACATGATGGTAACTGCCATTACAGAAACAACACCACACGGTTATTTATACAAGCATTCCAACACGGGGCTTCCAAACCAGCTATTGGGCAATTTTTCCTCTGCGATGGTCAGTGAAAGACCTGAAATGCCACTCCAGCTCTGGAGCGTAAGCTGCCGGGGGCGGGGGGGGAGGAATGAAAGGAAAGGGGAAACCCCATGTTTAAACTAATCTAGCTGGGTCTGAGCGTAACAGAGCGAGGATCGACACAAGCTCTTCATTGGGCAGACGCCCGGAGGCAGCGCCTGCGGCAGAGCAGCAATAATCTCCTACTTCGCTATTACTGGGATTCTCGCTGCTGAACAACGTCCTGGTTGTCCCTTCAGGATTTTGGGACAATCCCTTGGAGGTTTTGGTGCTCTGATACCCAGCCTGGCCAGAGTCTTCTTCCTCCAGCGACTCTAAGTGAGCTAAAACCCACAGTGATACGTCAACCTCTTTTTCAATGACAAAAAAAAATAAATCACTCTCATTACCAGATCAAGTTTCATTCCAGGAAGGCTCTTCAAATAATTTAAATATTTATTTTAATAAAAAGAAATAAATACTTATCTTTTCACATTATAAAAATCCCTGGAGACAGCAAAAAACAAACCAACCCCAACCACAGGGGGTTCTCTTGCAAATCAAAAGACGGTAAATGCTTTCTGTTGATGGTCATCACAAATCCGGTTGTAGGAATCAAGTAGGTGGTGGATTATTCCAGAAACAGAAGAAAACTCTCTTGGAGGAAACAGTAGTTCAGCACCTTGTTGTTGGGAAGATAAATTCAGCTCACACAACTGTGACCACCACCAGATGAGTCCCATTTGTCCACAAGGTGGCCACGTGCGCTGCAAGGTGTGAGCAGCCCTCTCTGTGATGGCAGTTCTCAGCATTTGTTCTTAACCTTCCCTTGGCCAGGTGACACCAACCTTTCTGGCTTGCACTTAAGGTGTATTAGCTAATTTCAAAGAGAGTTACTGTCTCCAAAATAGGGGCAGGCGGGGGGTGGGGGGAAAGAACAATCTTAACCACTACTTCTTAACCTACAGAGAAAAATTTTTTTCTTAACCTACAGAGAAAAATTTCTAATACCAATAAGGTATTAGTAAAGTAACTAGAAGAAGAGCTGGTCACCCAAAGGTGATCCCAAGGCTACTCCTGTCGTGCATGTCTCACAGCAGCTCTTGATGGAGTATTTCCCACACCATCTTCTTGCGGAAGTAAGGCATGTGGGTCTGAAAAGAAAAGAAAACTCCATTAAATACACCTCATGGCAGAAAGAGACACAAAATACCAATAAACACCCAGTTAATTCTTTACTGTGAAGTTCCTTTTAAGAACTGTCAACACTTGCCCTTCGGGTACAGCCTGGCTTTCACCCACACAGCTCCTAAGAGGGCGGCATGACACCAAAACCAGATCTCCTTGACTACACAACAGCTTACAAGCACTTTCACAGAAGAGCACTGCCTTGGAAAAGAACCAGGGTCTTCATTGGTCAAAAGCTGAGACCCATTTCTCCCAAAGATCCGAAGGCCAGATCCCACAAACCCACTGGCTGCGGTATCTCGCCCAAGAGGAATCTCACTGGGAGCAGATACCTCAGCCGCTGCGTAACTTCCCTGGCTCTTGTCTCTATGCGGAAGAGGCTGGAGCTGTTTAGAACCTTCACTCACCTGTGTAAAGGTCATCGGTTTGTCTCTGCAGATGTAATCTGCGTATTTGCAGGTAAACACGCCGCAGTCGCTTCCATTCGATTGCTGAGGGATTTCCTAACGAATGCAAAGAAGATGGAGAATTTGCCTCTATCTTCAAGGAAAAGCAACTTGGAAGTAGCACCCATTACCAAAAATACCCTAACCAGACACTCCTGAACTTGCACCATCCCCAATAACTGCTCCCCAACACAAGGAACACACCCCAGGAACTGCACATCATCCCTCCCCTGGGCTTCCTACGCTCGGATGTTACAATCCAAATTCCTCGCAGGCTGATAAGGGACAGCAGGCTTCCTCCCTGCAAGGTGTCTTGAGGTTTGTACAGTGTCTTTCTGAAGTGACGTTCCTTAAATCGAGTCTTTAGGTGCTGCTTTTCACTATTAACTTGTTGAGAAACATCAGCTCAACCCCTTGCTTTGTCACGTGCCAGGATTTGGGCTGCAAGCCAGAAGCCTACGTTCTCTGACAACTGCTAAAGAGACTTTAAATTGGACTTGTGAAATGGGGGCAAAGCCAAATTCACCTTAACGTGGCAGAGGAATTAAAAAAAACCCAAGAAAGTATTCAGCCAGCAAGGAGAGGCACTGCTCAAAGATTTCATCCCAGCCTGGTTTCCTGGTCCTCTTGCAGCCCGATGTGGTGCCATAAGAAGGTGCTTATGGCTGTTCTCTAAAGTCCTGGCCTTATGAGAAAGCGTTAAGAGCTCTGTGACAAGGAGTTCTAGTTCACATTTCAAGTGCAAGTAGTGTTCGCTTACATGGGGCTCCATGCTGTGAATAGTCCACTCTGAAGCATTCAGCTTCACGTGTCTTTTTTCGCAGCTTTCTTCTTGCAGGTATTTGCTGTTTAAAACAAAAGAAAAATCACTCTTCATCGCTGTCATTTAGGCCAAGAAAAAAAAGGCTGCTGAAAGATCCCAGGAAGACGAATGGCAGGAGAGTAAAGTGTCAGAGGATCCTCCCAGCAGCTGCTTTAAGGCATTGGGAGGAAAAATCCAAATCTTAAATTTACAAACACTGTGAGAGGCTGTGAGCTTATGACCAGCAATGAGACCAACAATTCCAACAGAGGCTTCCACAACAGCCTAAGTTCATTGCTTAGTAGAGGTCAAAAAACCCCAAATGACATGTTATCAGAGGAAGAACAGAAAAACCAAGCAAGGAACCCTCATGTCGTCATTCCACCCTGTGCCTGAATCCCACAGACTGCGTGCACCTCCGGACGAATAAATACAAAAGCTTTTGGGCCAGTAGCTCTGTCCGAGGAAGTTTCCAGGCCACCACTTGCTGGAAAAAAGGACCGGATGCAGACCTGTTCTTATACCCTTTCCCAGGCAGCTGCTGTTAACTGGTCAGGAGAGCACCGCACTAAACCAACGCTTGGTTTCTCTCTGTGGGGCCGCTCTCCTTTTTCTTGGGCTACAAAGCTGTTGCATTAAGGGTTGTTACTCCGTCCACATCAGTGGCATAGACTTCTAAGGATGCCTGCTGGCACAACATGAAAACCTGTTCCCGTTCCATTGGAGAGGTGTGCGTGCCAGCCGACACAGCTGGAAAAGCTTGCTACACGGTACCTGTCTTGAGCGAGAATGTCAGAATGACAAAGAACACCCAGTGGCATCTTGAAACACTTCTTCCCCGAAACGCTTCCCTTTCGTCAACAGCCCGGTTTTATCAATCACTAACAAAGTTGGTGCCCATGTGCCACGGGGCTACCATGTCTTTGTCTGGGATATAGGGGGAAGGTGGCAGAAGCCAGGCACCCAAGACACTGGGTGGAGGGGATGATGTGAGACTAGGTAAGGAGTCACTGTCAGACAACTCGCAGCAAGCGAATCCAGGATTTCTGCTTTGTTATCTACAAGAAATGGGAAAACTTGCAGTCGCGTCACAGGGGCAAAATCCAAAAACCTTCTCCTAATTCACAACACAAAAGCAGTGACTGAGCAGTTACTTACAGCAGAGTCTCACAAATCTGGTCCTCTTCTTGTCCCAGGGAGTCAAAGTATTTGACCGTCTTCTTTCTGGTGTCGATGACCTGTTATCAAAAGGTGACTGTTAGACAAAGTGCACCCCTGTGCTGCACAAACCTTAATGACTTTTCTCGCTAGCTTTTTCTCCCCACCCAGTTCTAAAGAACAAGCCCGTCTGACTCACCGCTAGCGTCCAGTGCCAGCGCAAGTTAATGGGCACTAAGAGGATGTCCTTCTCGAAGAGATCCACGTGCCTGGTCCATCTTCCTACTGCTTTGTAGCCTCCAGAAGTTAGTTTTTGGTAAAAGAAAGAACTAAAAGCATGGACTGATGGATACCCTGCCTGCTTGCTTCTTTCCATGACAAGACCCATGTAGAAATTAATGACCTGTACCATAAAGAGGAAGCTTGAGATGTAAAACAAGACACTAGCTTACCAAATGAAAAACACAGCAATGTGTCTTTTCTGGCCACCCTTAAGTACGCAGCTGAGAGAACTCCAGCCTCAGCTGTCAGCTTTTGTTGTGAGAATTTCACACTTGGTTACATCTGCAGGTTGACAAAAACACCTGCCACCCACTCCAATAACCTAGACTAACTCCTGGAAGCTGCACAAGACAAGAAGTAAAGGAACTTCCAGAAGCACTGGACCCTTAAGTACCTAAAATAAGAACTGTGCAGAGATTTCTGGGCTCTGCAGTGCAGCTCACCAAATAACTTTGCAAAGACTTCTGTACACGGTGAAGGGGTATTTTGAAATAAACGCTCCATTAGAAGATCCTTGTGCTGCAGCTACTTTTACCTCATCGTTTAGCCAGCAAAGGTTCCTTAGGGTGCGGATGTCCTCGCGAGTCACCCTTAGTTTGAAGGCACTGCTCATGACCTCATCTGGCTCACCTTTGCCTAATGCGGCAATGACCTCTCTCTCCGTGGCCTGAAAGGAAAAATTAAATGGGGAAGGACTTGTGAAACAGAGCATCCAGCATGCCAACCTGTGGGCAGCTTTCAACTCAAACACGGCCTGGAAATGAAGCTCAGATGACAGAGCAACTGGCTTTGCTGGCTTTCGGCTAAGGTAGCAATCGCCCTTTTTTGTTGCTTGGTTGGTTTCAGCATCCTAACTTGGAACTTTAGGGCCCAGGTTTGCTTCGATTTGTTTTCGCCAAGGAAGCTGAGATAAAACACCGAGACTGGCAAACACACAGCAAACGCCTTTCCCGTGTGATGCTGTAGCCCTCGCAATGCTGAGGTTTAAGCCAACCGCAGCAGGCATTCTCCATGCCAAGGCAGCTGAGTCAGGAGCCTGAAAGAATGTGAGGGTGAGGGAACTTCAAGGGACCTGAAGCACCAGCAAAGGGGGAAACTGAGGCAGCTACACTGGAGTCAGACAATCGGGAGTCCAGGTTGTGCATGCGACTGGTTGCAATTTGGACGTTTCCATCTAAGTCTGCTTAAGGAACGCAAATAAACCACTAGGTCTGTTGGTATAAAATACTCTGAACTGCAATAGCATCTTCTTCTCGGTTGAAGGTGGGCTAGCAGGATAAGAAAACCCCTGGTTTTCCTTGTACTGAGCATCACCCCGCAGACTTTGTAAACTCTGGACTTTCTAGCCCTTTCCAAGTCAATCCTCTGTAGGCAAAAAAGGGAGCGCTCAGTTAGACTACACCTACACCTCCCAAGAACAAAAGCCGTCAAAATTCAGACAAGCAGGGGAACCTCAACTCCCCCTCCCTGTTGCATAGCGTAACTAAGTTAACTCCTGTGACCAGTGCTACATGCAGCGCAACCATGCCCAGTGCGCATCCACGGCTCGGTGAGATCCTGAGGACGTACGCACGCAAGATGCTCAGGTCCCCCACAAGCAAGGCAACACCATGGATCAGGAAAAGCTTCTCTTTCAAGTTCTATCTTCATGGTAGGACAGGTTGAGAGGCAGATCCCATATAACTGTATGAATCCGGTTAGCACTGCTCTGGGAGACTGTTGTTAAACCTGGACTCATTTTTGCCCGAGTAACAGAAGCCCCACAAACCCTTAGGTTAGAGCACAACTGAAGGAGCGCGTGGAGCATAAGATGCTTAAATCCTGTAAATCCTTCACACCAGCTTTAGTGCTGACCTTTGCACTGGGAAGTCAGAGCTGCAGACACTCCCTAACGGGTTAAACCCCAGTTCTTCAGATTTCAAAAAGCCTTAAGAACCACCTATAACAAATGGGGTTCCTTGCAGCTGTTTCACAGCCTTCAGTTTTGTCCAACAGCCTGTCAGCTACGGTACCTCTGTGAGCGGAGTAAAGCCGCCTGCTCTTTTTTGCAGCCTTGGGAGTTTCTTTTCTTCCACATCAAGGGCGGGTGACTTTTTGGCCCCAGCAGGTGACAGAGGTACTTGGGATAATACATCTTCTGAGATCTGACCTCCACGCTGTTCCTGTTAGACAAAAGGACGTCAAGCTAGCAATCCAGCACAGATTTTTTTGCTAGGGGATAGTACAGAAGATCTTCCTCAGGTCTAAAACTGGAAGGGCTTTTGTACACACAGCCAACCAGCAAACTCCAAAGGTACTTTTTGTTGAGGACTGCATTCCAACTGCGCACCCATGGAGTGCTGCACTCAAACTAAACGGAGGCAAGAGAGACAGAAAGTTAGTTTGCCTTGGAGTAGCATTAAGAACCCCAGCAAAGCCTCCACGTGTAGGCAGCAAGTTGAGACTGAGATTACTATTTCTGATTTCCATGACTAAAATTTAATTTTGATCTCAATCCTGACCAGGGATGAAAGTCAAAGAGATGTACTTCCTATCTCACAAAACAAGACACCACTAAAGACACCACAGGCCAGCTTTGCAGGTCAACTAAGCCTGTGCGGTAAAAGCTTTGAGGCTGTACCGAGCACATTAAAGGGGAAGAAGAAAAATAGCGGGAAACCCTTTGTGATAGTGCTACTCAACAAATCATGTTCCCGCTTTCCTTGGGGAAAACGACCTGGACAAATACAGATACTGTTGAGTAAGTACTGAAAGTGAGGAGCGCAAAAATTTCTCATCACCAATAGCTAAATTTTCCTAAAACCCAAAATAATGAATAACACAAGCTTACCCCTGCAACAGCTTGTTTCTCTGCTGCGTCCTGTTCCAGAGACTCTTCTGCTGGTGGGGAGCCCCTGCAAGGAGAGGGGGAGAGAGAGAGCAGTGAGCTGTGTACCTGTACTGTCCCACGGAATTCTCAAGAATTCACCTTCGGGATAAGAAATGCTTTTTCAAGGCTCCTGCTGACTGGAGCCGCGGTTGCACACGTGTGACAACATCCTCTCAGCTTCCAGCACGATTCTTTCGGAGCAGCAAGACTGGGATAGAATGAAGAGCTGGGAGCTTTGTAAATTCCTTCCCATCTACCCGTGCAAGACTCCTTTGGTTTCTCTTGATCAGTTTCATTCTTTGGAAAACAGGGAAGCAACCAGCACTTCCTCTGTCAAGTGCTCTGGGATCTACCAGTGATAAATGCTGCATGCTAGGTGTTCTGCTGCAAGGTATAACATGAACGCCTGCAACTATACCTGCAGCCAAATAGAGTTAGCTTACGGAAACTAAGACCAGCACAGGGAACTACAAATGGGACAGCCACAGGATATTTACTTGCCTTCTGTAGGCTAGTCAAGAGAGTGACTGTCCCCATTTGGAGAGGATTATCAGTAAAACCACGCAGACTCTGAAGAGCAAACAAATGCACAGACGTTAAAGTTACCCGTATACACACGTGCCTTCTTCAAAAACGAGAATTTGCCTTGTCACCAAAGACCCCCTTTTCCAGGAGGGAGACCTACAACAGACTCTCACGGTATTCTCCACTTTCAGTCCAGCGTCGTAAGAGTAGTATCACAAGCTTTGTCAAATGACTTCCGTTGGTAGTTAAATCCACAAAAAAAGGCAAGAAAACGTCCCTTTTACTTGAACCCATCCTACTCTCTCAGTTCCTTTCTTTCCTTCTCTCCCCTCGAGCTTAGGTGAACCACTGACAATTTAAGCACAGAAAGAACAGTGCCGCACAGCTAAATAGAGCGCTACTGTTTCAAGTGGGGAGAAGAATAGGGACGGAAAGAGACATGCACACAGAGCCAAAAGAAACAAGAACCATGATTAAAAGAGATGCTACCTGGTCATAAGATCTCCCTGAGACGGCTCTGGGCAGCAAACATCTAGCCATTTGATATCTGCACAGAAAAACAGCAGTATTAAAAAAATAAGTCAACTTTCAATTTTACTTTTCAAGTCAAAAGAAGTACAGAAGCCAGAGTTTTCTAAGGTAGGTGAAACCTAAGAAAAATCAGGCATATTAAATACTTCTGCAACGTGTGATACCTGTCCTTCTCTTTTTTGCTGCAGTCTCGGCAGGATCATCCGCAGGTGTACAAATGCTGAGGAAAGAACACACAGAAGAGTGGTTTGAAACTTCCTTCAGTTTCTACCAGGCTGACTTCCCTCCACAGGACCCAAACTTCCAAAGTTACTTTTCATAGCCCAAAGGTTTCCCCCTCCGAGCGCCCCTGGCATCATCTCAGGCACACACACGCCAACTGCCACCGCTGAGCATCCCCCAGCAACACCCCCCAACCTCTCCCAGGCAACGGACCGCTCACATACAGCTAATTATCCCACTACAGCATACTAGGCCTCTTTTCCTCATTCTGTTAACACTTTCTAACCTTTGACATTTGTTCCCATCACCAAAAACTTGCGGAAGTTAATATGTCATGTTTCCCTCTTTCCTCAAGGAAAGCAGCGTACCAGCGATTCCTAAGCCATCCGAGTTCATCAGTCACTACGCTGAGTTGCAAAGAAAAGACTAAGTAGGACAGGAAAGAAAAGGTGGGAAAGCAACTCATGCATACACCCACTTCAATAACTCACGGCTAAAGCAGTGCCCGTGAACTAGGTCTTGAAATGATTCTCAGCTGCACCCTTTCTTATTAAGCCTAAGTCCAAATACTAGATCAGTTGATAACAACGATAAAATCCAGTAAAACTTTTTACTTTGGGAATGGAGCACAAAGGTTGTTCCCAGTTGGTTTTTTCCTCTGTTTGTCTCCCAAAATGCCATGACAGACGGCAAGGATTCTTGCAAGAATTCTTTGGTATTTCTTACACAAAATAATTTCTTTCAAACCGTTATGCTCCCGAACCCTGCGAGCCCACGCCAAGCCCTGCCACCCCGCAGGGGGGGCTCTGGGTGGGCAGAGAGGCCGAGCCCAGCCCAGGAGCGTGGCGGGAACCCCAGGGCGAGACACCCCACTGCGCCCCAGCCCACAGAGCGGCTAACGGCTCAAGCCCCTCAGGCCGAGGCGGTGGGGCCGACGCTCCCGCTCCGCGCAAGCAGGCCCCGGGGGAGTTCCGCAGCCCCCCGAGCCGGGGCAGGCCATGGGTGACGGGCTTGGGCGATGGGGAGATGGGACGGGGCGAGGCCCTCGGGCAGCCCGGAGGCGGCGGGGCTGCTCGCTGATCTGGGTGGCGGCCTCTTGGGCGGCGGCGAGACCCTCGGGCGGCACGGGGCGGCAGCGGCGAGGAGGGTGCCGAGGGCCCCCAGCAGCCATGGGGACAGAGGCCTCGCGCCGGCACGCGGTGGAAGGGTGCCCGGCCCGCACACCCAGCACCGCCTCCCTATTGGCTGCCGGGGAGCGCCCCCCGCCCCTCGCAGATGGAGGGGAGGGACGGGGAGGCGGCGGGGCGCACGCATGCGCCATCTTGGCGCTGCCTGAGGGAGGCGGTAGCAGCCGCCCAGCCCTCCGCCGCCTCCTCCCGGCTTGGGCCGGGCCTGTGCCGGCTCACCCCCCTCCAGGCGAGGAACTTTCCCTCCCAGAAAGCCCGGAGCCGAGGCCTGGAGGGACGTGGAGGGGGACGGGCCCGTCTCCCTTTAGGGAGAGGCCCAACAGAGGCCGGAGGGACCTCGCGGGGGACCCACAGAGGCCCGGGGGCCCCCATGGAGGACCCAGAGGCTGGAGAAGCTGTTCCGCCTCCCGCAGGACGGAGACGGGCATCACCGCCCGCCCACGCGGGCTCTTGCGCGCCTCCTGCTGCCTCCTCTGCTCTCAGGCAGTGAGGGAATGGCATTGCCGGGCTTACCCAGCGCTATCGAGGTAGCGCAGCCACCGCTTTTTGCCCACGCGCTGGGGAGCCGCGGTGCCTGCGCCCGGCTCCACCATGGCAGCGGTGCAACTAGGGACGCGGACGCTGCATTCGACCATGGTGACGAACCGTGATGTAGCGGCGGCCAAGGGCCTGCTGCAGGGAGCCCGGCTAAAGCGGCTGCTCTGGGGCTGGCAAGCAGGCTGGCGAGTGCTGGGGCTGGCTCCTGGTGGCCTTGGCTGGCTCTCGGGGGCAATCCCTTGCCCTGCCCCGCTGTTAAAGGTTTTTTTTTTTTAATACAGTGCTTCCTAATGGTTTATCAGCTGTTGCCTCTGGGGTGGAAATGTGCACGTGTTGCTGCAGCCACGTCCCGGAGAGACTTTTCTCTCCTGGAGAGGCACATGAGGCGTGAAAACGAAGTTTTAAGTCTAAGAGGAGCAAAGGGGGCAGAGGAAAGTGCTCAGGGCAGGAATGGCCGTTTGGAGCAGCCCTTGTCACAGGAGGTCCCACTAGCTTTTTATGCCTGCAGGGAGTCTTAAGGGATGGTGGGGTCTGGTTTAATGAAAACGACCTTCCTCGTTCCTTTAGGAACTGAATTGCCACTTCACTTATGCTCCAGGGCTCTGGCCAAGGAAGATGCCTGAGCGCTGGATGCAGAAGTGGATGTGGCAGAGGGCTTGCAGGCAGGCTGCAGGCAGGGTGGGTGGTGGAAGCAGCCCGGCAGAGGGCAGGGCAGCCCCATGCAGGGCCTGCAACTTGGAGATGAGTTGCCTTCTCCCTCCCTCTCCTCTGCCCATCCCGTGTGTCTTATGTGAATCCTGCCGCCGAGAGCTGGAGGGGGCGCAGGGCGTTTGTTTGAGTTCCTGGGTAAGGAAAAATGCGAGGGTTTTCTCGGTTTAGCTCTGTGAAGCCAAAACTCATCTGCAACACTCCTGTTTCTGGCCACAGCAGAGAGAAAGCCGGAGCGCTGAACCCACCGGACAATATTCTAGAAAAGGGGGAAGGGTGGTCTTTTGGGGAAGGGGTCTTCCCTGCCCCCAAGGCCAATGTGGCACACATGAGACTCATACAGCTGCCCTGTGGCACAGGGTGATGCTGAGGCTTCTCTCCTGCCTTGGGACCCCCTACCCTGGGCACAGGTGTGGAGCCAGCCCTGGGGCTGCAGGATTCCTCTGCCAGGCATGTCCCCCCAGCCGCAGTTTCTCCCACCCTGCAGCAGAGCCCACGACAGGACAATTCTCAGAAAAAGCAGAGAAATCTTCTCTGGGAATTGTGTTATTCTAAAGCAGCTCCTCTGTGCTTCCTGGTAACACCACTTCCTTGTCCTCAGCAGGAAAGGGATTTTAATGCTGTTAAATGATTTTAAAACACCTGTGTGAATGGCTTTGTGTGTGCCGGAAAAGTACCGGACAGTGATGGCAGGGTCAGCGTGGCTGCGGTGCCTGTCCAAAGATTTTGTCCCAATCGGATTCCTTTGTGCGTGGTGTTTGGTGTGGAGACTGTTGTGATCTCTAAACATCAATAACCAAACACATGAAGAAGTTAGAGATTCATTAAATTAATGCCACCAGACTGAGAGTCTTTCTTTTTGGAGTGGAGTCTCTTGTTGCACCTTACATTAAATGCTTTTTTATTTTTCCCTCTCTGTCTCCTGTATATGGCAAAAAATTCCCATTTTTCTAAAGGCAAATAAACAACAGCTGAATGTGCGAGAGGCTGTACGTGGGAGCAATCTGAAGACATATGGAAATTGTGAAAGCTGCGTGGCGCCAAATGGTAAAGGGTGTTTATGAGGCAGGAGGCTCCAGGAAAACCCGCAGCCCCGAGGTCTGTGGGGCCAAGCCAGAGGTTCCCAGAGAGCTTTAGAACAACGCACAGGTTTCCCTCCCGGCTCTTTGGGTGTGGGATCAATCTCCAGACATATGGAAATTTTGAGGCTGCAGGGGCACAAGGTGGTACAGGGTGGTTTTGAGGCTGAAGGCGGCAATAAAGTCCGCAGCCCTAACGTCTGTGGTGCCATGCAAGCGGTTCCCAGAGAGCTTTAGAACAAGCCACATTTTTCCCTCCGTGCTCTTTGGGTATGCGAGCAATCTCCAGACATATGGAAATTTTTCCTGCTGGCGCGGCACCAGGTGGTACTGGGTGGTTTTTAGGCTGAAGGCGCCAGGAAAGCCCACAGCCCCAAGGTCTGTGGGGCCATGCAAGTGGTTCCCAGAGAGCTTCAGAACAAAGCACATGTTTCCCCCTGGGTCTTTGGTTGTGGGAACAATATCCAGACATATGGAAATTTTGGAGGCTGCAGTGGCGCCAGGTGGTACTGGGTGGTTCTGAAGCTGAAGGCACCAGGAAAGCCTGGAGACCCAAGCTCCGTAGGGTCATGCAAGCGGTTCCCAAAGAGCTTTAGAAGACGCCACATTTTTCCCTCCTGGCTCTTTGGGCGTGGGAGCAATCTCCAGACATATGGAAATTTTGGAGACTGGCGCGGCACCAATTGGGAAAGGATTCTTTTGAGGCTGAAGGCAGCAGGAAAGCCTGGAGCTACAATGTCTGAGGAGTCATGCAAGCGGTTCCCAAAGAGCTTTAGAAGAAGCCACAGCTTTCCCTGCTGGATCTTAGGGCGTGGGACCAATGTCCAGACATATGGAGATTTTGGAGGCTGGCGCAGCGCCAAGTGGGAAAGGGTGGTTTTGAGGCTGAAGGCAGCAGGAAAGCCTGCAGCCCCCAGGTCTGTGGGGCCATGCAAGCGGTTCCGAAAGATCTTTAGAACAACACACAGTTTTTCCTGCTGGCTCTTCTGGCGTGGGACCAATGCCCAGACATATGGAAAATTTAGAGGCTGGTGCGGCGCCAAGTGGGAAAGGGTGTTTTTGAGGCTGAAGGCAAGAGGGAAGCCTGCAGCCCCCAGGTCTGTGGGGCCATGCAAGCGGTTCCCAAAGACCTTTAGAAGAAGACACAGTTTTCCCTGCTGGCCCTTTGAGCGTGGTAGCAATCACCAGACATATGGAAATTATGGAGGCTGGTGCGGCGCCAAGTGGGAAAGGGTGGTTTTGAGGCTGAAAGCGCCAGGAAAGCCCGCAACCCAAATGTATTTGTGGCCATGTAGGCCGTTCCCAAAGAGCTTTAGAAAAAGCCACAGTTTTCCCTGCTGACCCTTTAGGCATGGGAGCAGTGTCTAGACATATGGGAATTTTGGACGCTGACGCAGCGCCAAGTGGGAAAGGGTGGTTTTTGAGGTTGAAGGCAGGAGGAAAACCTGGAGCTCAAAGGTCTGTGGGGCCACGCAAGCGGTTGCTAAAGAGGTTTAGAAGTAGCCCCAGTTTTCCCTGCTGGCTCTTTGGGCGTGGGAGGAATCTCCAGACATATGGGAATTTTGGAGGCTGATGCGGCGCCAAGTGGGAAAGGGTGGTTTAGAGGCTGAAGGCAAGAGGGAAGCCTGCAGCCCCGTAGTCTGTGGGGCCATGCAAGCGGTTCCCAAAGACCTTTAGAAGAAGACACAGTTTTCCCTGCTGGCCCTTTGGGCATGGGAGGAATCTCCAGACATATGGAAATTGTGGACGCTGATGCGGCGCCAAGTGGGAAAGGGTGGTTTTGAGGCTGAAGGCAGGAAGAAAGCCTGGAGCCACAACGTCGGTGGGGACAGCCAAGCGGTTCCCAAATGTTTTTAGAACAAGGCATAGTTTTCCCTGCTGGCTCTTTCGGCATGGGAGCAATTTCCAGACATATGGAGATTTTGGAGGCTGGCACGGCACCAAGTGGGTAAGTGGTTTTTTGAGGCTGAAGGCAACAAGAAAGCCTGCAGCCCCAAGATCTGTGGGTCCATGCAAGTGGATCCCAAAGAGCTTTAGAACAACACACATTTTTCCCTGCTGGCTCTTTGGGTGTGGAGCAATCTCCAGACATATGGAAATTTTTGTGCCTGGTGCAGCGCCAAGTGGGAAAGGGTGATTTTGAGGCTGAAGGCACCAGGAACCCCGCAGCCCAAACGTCTGTGGGCGATGCAAGCGGTTCCTAAGAGATTAATAACACACAGTTTCACCTCCTTGCTCATTGGGCGTGGGAGCAATGTCAAGACATATGGAAATTATGGAAGCTTGCGCAGCGCCAAGTGGGAAAGGGTGGTTTTGAGGCTGAAGGCAGCAGGAAAGCCTGCAGCACAAAGCTTTGTGGGGCCATGCAAGCGGTTCGCAAAGGGTTTTAAAACAACACACACTTTCGCGTTCTTGCTCATTGGGCATGGGAGCAGTGTCCAGAAATATGGAAATTTTGGAGACTGGCGAGGCGCAAAGTGGGAAAGGGTGATTTTGAGGTTGAAGGCACCAGGAACCCAGCAGCCCAAACGTCTGTGGGCCATGCAAGCGGTTCCTAAGAGATTAAGAATAACACACAGTTTCACCTCCTTGCTCATTGGGCGTGGGAACAATGTCAAGACATATGGAAATTATGGAGGCTTGCGCAGCGCCAAGTGGGAAAGGGTGGTTTTGAGGATGAAGGCAGGAGGAAAGCCCGCAGCCCCATAGTCTGTGGGGCCATGCAAGCCGTTCCCAAAGAGATTAAGAACAACACACAGTTTCACTTCTTTCTTCATTGGGAGTGAGAGAAATGTCCAGACATATGGAAATTTTGTTGGCTTGCGTGGCACCAAGTAGGAAAGGGTTGATTTGAGGCTGAACGCACCAGGAAAGCCCGTAGCACAAGTGTATTTCTGGCCATGCAGGCGTTTCCCAAAGAGCTTTAGAAGAAGCCACAATTTTCCCTGCTGGATCTTTGGGCTTGGGAGCAACCTCCAGACATATGGAAATTTTGAGCTCTGGCGCGGTGCGAAGTGGGAAAGGGTGGTTTTGATGCTGAAGACAGCAGGAAAGCCCGCAGCCCCTATGTCTGTGGGGCCATTCAAGCGGTTCCTAAAGAGGTTTAGAAGTAGCCCCAGTTTTCCCTGCTGGCTTTTGGGCGTAGGAGCAATCTATAGACATATGGAAATTTTGGAGGCTGGCGCAGCGCCAAGTGGGAAAGGCTGAAGGCAGCAGGAAAGCCTGGAGCTCCAAGGTCTGTGGGGCCATGCAAGCGGTTCCCAAAATGCCTTTAGAACAATACATAGTTTCACCTTCTTGCTGATTGGGCGTTGGAGCAATCTCCAGACATATGGAAGTTTTGGAGGCTGGCATGGTGCTAAGTGGTAAAGGGTGGTTTCAGGGTGAAGGCAACAAGAAATTCGGCAGCCCCAAGATCTGTGGAGCCATGCAAGCGGTTCCCAAAGACCTTTAGAAGAAGCCACAGTTGTCCCTCCTGGCTCTTTGTGCGTGGGAGCCATCTCCAGACATATGGAAATATTGGAGGCTGGCGCGGGGCCAAGTGGTAACATGGTTTTTTGAGGCTGAAGGCAGCAGGAAAGCCTGGAACCACAAGGTCTAAGGGGCCATGCAAGCGTTTCCCAAAGAGCTTTAGAAGAAGCCACATTTTTCCCTCCTCGGTGTTTGGGCCTGGGAGCAATCACAGACATATGGCAATTTTGGAGGCTAGCACGGTGCCAAGTGGGAAAGGGTGGTTTTGAAGCTGAAGGCAGCAAGAAAGCCTGGAACCACAAGGTCTGTGGGGCCATGCAAGCCGTTCCCAAAGAGCTTTAGAACTAGGCATAGTTTTCCCTGCTGGCTCTTTGGGCGTGGGACCAATCTCCAGACATGTGGGAATTTTAGAGCCTGGCGCGGCGCCAAGTGTGAAAGGGGGGTTTTGATGCGAAAGGCAGCAGGAAAGCCTGGAGCTCCAAGGTCTGTGGGGCCATGCAATCCGTTCCCAAAGAGCTTTAGAACTAGGCATAGTTTTCCCTGCTGGCTCTTTGGGCGTGGGACCAATCTCCAGACATGTGGGAATTTTAGAGCTTGGCGCGGTGCCAAGTTTGAAAGGGGGGTTTTGATGCGGGAGGCAGCAGGAAAGCCTGGAGCTCCAAGGTCTGCTGGGTCCATGCAAGCGGTTACAAAACAGCTTTAGAACAACACATAGTTTCACTTCCTTGCTCATTGGGCGTGGGAGCAATGTCCAGACTTATGGAAATTTTGGAGGCTGGCGCGTCGCTAAGTGGGAAAGGGTTATGTTGAGCCTGAGGGCAACAAGAAATCCCAAAGCCCCGAGTTGTGTGGAGCCATACAGGCAGTTCCCAGAGAGCTTCAGAAGAATCCACAGTTTTCCCTGCTGTCTCTTTGGGCGTGGGAGCAATCTCCAGACATATGGAAATTTTGGACGCTGGCGTAGCGCCAAGTGGGCAAGGGTAGTTTTGAGGCTGAAGGCAGCAGGAAAGCCTGCAGCCCCCAGGTGTGTGGGGCTACACAAGCGGTTCCCAAAGAGATTTACAACAAGGCATAGTTTTCCCTGCTGGCTCTTTGGGCGTGGGACCAATCTCCAGACATAAGGGAATTTTGGAGCCTGGTGCGGCGCCAAGTGGGCAAGGGTGGTTTTGAGGCTGAAGGCAGCAGGAAAGCCTGCAGCCCCCAGGTGTGTGGGGCTACACAAGCGGTTCCCAAAGAGCTTTAGAAGAAGGCATAGTTTTCCCTGCTGGCTCTTTGGGCGTGGGACCCATCTCCAGACATATGGCCATTTTTGTGCCTGGCGCGGTGCCAAATGCTAAAGGGTGTTTTTGAGGCTGAAGGCAGTAGGACAGCCTTGAGCTCCAAGGTCTCTGGGGCCATGCAAGCGGTTCCCAAAGAGCTTTAGAAGAAGGCATAGTTTTCCCTGCTGGCTCTTTGGGCGTGGGACCAATCTCCAGACATAAGGGAATCTTGGAGCGTTGTGCGGCGCCAAGTGGGAAAGGGTGGTTTTGAGGCTGAAGGCAACAGGAGAGCCCGCAGTACCAAGGTGTGTGGGGCCAAGCAAGTGGTTCCCAAAGAGCTTTAGAAGAAGCCAAAGTTTTCCCGCCTTGCTCTGTGGGCGTGGGAGCAGTCCCCAGACATCTGAAAATTTTGGAGGCTGGCACAGCGCCAAGTGGGAAAGGCTGCTTTCAGGGTGAAGGCAACAATACAGACCTCAGACCCAAGGTCTGTGGGGCCATGCAGGCGGTTCCCAAAGAATTTTAAAAGAGGACAAAATTTTCCCTGCTGGCTCTTTGGGCGTGGGACAAATCTCCAGAGATATGGCCGTTTTTGTTCCTGGCGTGGCGCTAAGTGGGAAAGGGTGGTTTTGAGGCTGAAGGCAGCAGGAAAGCCTGCAGCCCCCAGGGGTGTGGGGCTACGCAAGCGGTTCCCAAAGAGCTTTAGAAGAAGGCATAGTTTTCCCTGCTGGCCCTTTGGGCGTGGTAGCAATCACCAGACATATGGAAATTATGGAGGCTGGTGCGGCGCCAAGTGGGAAAGGGTGGTTTTGAGGCTGAAAGCACCAGGAAAGCCCGCAACCCAAATGTATTTGTGGCCATGTAGGCCGTTCCCAAAGAGCTTTAGAAGAAGCCACAGTTTTCCCTGCTGACCCTTTAGGCGTGGGAGCAGTGTCTAGACATATGGGAATTTTGGACGCTGACGCAGCGCCAAGTGGGAAAGGGTGGTTTTTGAGGTTGAAGGCAGGAGGAAAACCTGGAGCTCAAAGGTCTGTGGGGCCACGCAAGCGGTTGCTAAAGAGGTTTAGAAGTAGCCCCAGTTTTCCCTGCTGGCTCTTTGGGCATGGGAGGAATCTCCAGACATATGGAAATTGTGGAGGCTGATGCGGCGCCAAGTGGGAAAGGGTGGTTTAGAGGCTGAAGGCAAGAGGGAAGCCTGCAGCCCCGTAGTCTGTGGGGCCATGCAAGCGGTTCCCAAAGACCTTTAGAAGCAGCCAGAGTTTTCCCTGCTGGCCCTTTGGGCATGGGAGGAATCTCCAGACATATGGAAATTGTGGAGGCTGATGCGGCGCCAAGTGGGAAAGTGTTTTTTTGAGGCTGAAGGCAACAAGAAAGCCTGCAGCCCCAAGATCTATGGGTCCATGCAAGTGGATCCCAAAGAGCTTTAGAACAACACACATTTTTCCCTTGGGCATGGGGCAATCTCCAGACATATGGAAATTTTTGTGCCTGGTGCAGCGCCAAGTGGGAAAGGGTGATTTTGAGGCTGAAGGCACCAGGAACCCCGCAGCCCAAACGTCTGTGGGCGATGCAAGCGGTTCCTAAGAGATTAAGAATAACACACAGTTTCACCTCCTTGCTCATTGGACATGGGAACAATGCCAAGACATATGGAAATTATGGAGGCTTGCGCAGCGCCAAGTGGGAAAGGGTGGTTTTGAGGATGAAGGCAGGAGGAAAGCCCGCAGCCCCATAGTCTGTGGGGCCATGCAAGCGGTTCCCAAAGAGATTAAGAACAACACGCAGTTTCACCTCTTTCTTCATTGGGAGTGCGAGAAATGTCCAGACATATGGAAATTTTGTTGGCTTGCGTGGCGCCAAGTAGGAAAGGGTTGATTTGAGGCTGAACGCACCAGGAAAGCCCGCAGCACAAGTGTATTTCTGGCCATGCAGGCGTTTCCCAAAGAGCTTTAGAAGAAGCCACAATTTTCCCTGCTGGATCTTTGGGCTTGGGAGCAACCTCCAGACATATGGAAATTTTGAGCTCTGGCGCGGTGCGAAGTGGGAAAGGGTGGTTTTGATGCTGAAGACAGCAGGAAAGCCCGCAGCCCCTATGTCTGTGGGGCCATTCAAGCGGTTCCTAAAGAGGTTTAGAAGTAGCCCCAGTTTTCCCTGCTGGCTCTTTGGGCGTAGGAGCAATCTATAGACATATGGAAATTTTGGAGGCTGGCGCAGCGCCAAGTGGGAAAGGCTGAAGGCAGCAGGAAAGCCTGGAGCTCCAAGGTCTGTGGGGCCATGCAAGCGGTTCCCAAAATGCCTTTAGAACAATACATAGTTTCACCTTCTTGCTGATTGGGCGTTGGAGCAATCTCCAGACATATGGAAGTTTTGGAGGCTGGCATGGTGCTAAGTGGTAAAGGGTGGTTTCAGGGTGAAGGCAACAAGAAATTCGGCAGCCCCAAGATCTGTGGAGCCATGCAAGCGGTTCCCAAAGACCTTTAGAAGAAGCCACAGTTGTCCCTCCTGGCTCTTTGTGCGTGGGAGCCATCTCCAGACATATGGAAATATTGGAGGCTGGCGCGGGGCCAAGTGGTAACATGGTTTTTTGAGGCTGAAGGCAGCAGGAAAGCCTGGAACCACAAGGTCTAAGGGGCCATGCAAGCGTTTCCCAAAGAGCTTTAGAAGAAGCCACATTTTTCCCTCCTCGGTGTTTGGGCCTGGGAGCAATCACAGACATATGGCAATTTTGGAGGCTAGCACGGTGCCAAGTGGGAAAGGGTGGTTTTGAAGCTGAAGGCAGCAAGAAAGCCTGGAACCACAAGGTCTGTGGGGCCATGCAAGCCGTTCCCAAAGAGCTTTAGAACTAGGCATAGTTTTCCCTGCTGGCTCTTTGGGCGTGGGACCAATCTCCAGACATGTGGGAATTTTAGAGCCTGGCGCGGCGCCAAGTGTGAAAGGGGGGTTTTGATGCGAAAGGCAGCAGGAAAGCCTGGAGCTCCAAGGTCTGTGGGGCCATGCAATCCGTTCCCAAAGAGCTTTAGAACTAGGCATAGTTTTCCCTGCTGGCTCTTTGGGCGTGGGACCAATCTCCAGACATGTGGGAATTTTAGAGCTTGGCGCGGTGCCAAGTTTGAAAGGGGGGTTTTGATGCGGGAGGCAGCAGGAAAGCCTGGAGCTCCAAGGTCTGCTGGGTCCATGCAAGCGGTTACAAAACAGCTTTAGAACAACACATAGTTTCACTTCCTTGCTCATTGGGCGTGGGAGCAATGTCCAGACTTATGGAAATTTTGGAGGCTGGCGCGTCGCTAAGTGGGAAAGGGTTATGTTGAGCCTGAGGGCAACAAGAAATCCCAAAGCCCCGAGTTGTGTGGAGCCATACAGGCAGTTCCCAGAGAGCTTCAGAAGAATCCACAGTTTTCCCTGCTGTCTCTTTGGGCGTGGGAGCAATCTCCAGACATATGGAAATTTTGGACGCTGGCGTAGCGCCAAGTGGGCAAGGGTAGTTTTGAGGCTGAAGGCAGCAGGAAAGCCTGCAGCCCCCAGGTGTGTGGGGCTACACAAGCGGTTCCCAAAGAGATTTACAACGAGGCATAGTTTTCCCTGCTGGCTCTTTGGGCGTGGGACCAATCTCCAGACATAAGGGAATTTTGGAGCCTGGTGCGGCGCCAAGTGGGCAAGGGTGGTTTTGAGGCTGAAGGCAGCAGGAAAGCCTGCAGCCCCCAGGTGTGTGGGGCTACACAAGCGGTTCCCAAAGAGCTTTAGAAGAAGGCATAGTTTTCCCTGCTGGCTCTTTGGGCGTGGGACCCATCTCCAGACATATGGCCATTTTTGTGCCTGGCGCGGTGCCAAATGCTAAAGGGTGTTTTTGAGGCTGAAGGCAGTAGGACAGCCTTGAGCTCCAAGGTCTCTGGGGCCATGCAAGCGGTTCCCAAAGAGCTTTAGAAGAAGGCATAGTTTTCCCTGCTGGCTCTTTGGGCATGGGAGGAATCTCCAGACATATGGAAATTGTGGACGCTGATGCGGCGCCAAGTGGGAAAGGGTGGTTTTGAGGCTGAAGGCAGGAAGAAAGCCTGGAGCCACAACGTCGGTGGGGACAGCCAAGCGGTTCCCAAATGTTTTTAGAACAAGGCATAGTTTTCCCTGCTGGCTCTTTCGGCATGGGAGCAATTTCCAGACATATGGAGATTTTGGAGGCTGGCACGGCACCAAGTGGGTAAGTGGTTTTTTGAGGCTGAAGGCAACAAGAAAGCCTGCAGCCCCAAGATCTGTGGGTCCATGCAAGTGGATCCCAAAGAGCTTTAGAACAACACACATTTTTCCCTGCTGGCTCTTTGGGTGTGGAGCAATCTCCAGACATATGGAAATTTTTGTGCCTGGTGCAGCGCCAAGTGGGAAAGGGTGATTTTGAGGCTGAAGGCACCAGGAACCCCGCAGCCCAAACGTCTGTGGGCGATGCAAGCGGTTCCTAAGAGATTAATAACACACAGTTTCACCTCCTTGCTCATTGGGCGTGGGAGCAATGTCAAGACATATGGAAATTATGGAAGCTTGCGCAGCGCCAAGTGGGAAAGGGTGGTTTTGAGGCTGAAGGCAGCAGGAAAGCCTGCAGCACAAAGCTTTGTGGGGCCATGCAAGCGGTTCGCAAAGGGTTTTAAAACAACACACACTTTCGCGTTCTTGCTCATTGGGCATGGGAGCAGTGTCCAGAAATATGGAAATTTTGGAGACTGGCGAGGCGCAAAGTGGGAAAGGGTGATTTTGAGGTTGAAGGCACCAGGAACCCAGCAGCCCAAACGTCTGTGGGCCATGCAAGCGGTTCCTAAGAGATTAAGAATAACACACAGTTTCACCTCCTTGCTCATTGGGCGTGGGAACAATGTCAAGACATATGGAAATTATGGAGGCTTGCGCAGCGCCAAGTGGGAAAGGGTGGTTTTGAGGATGAAGGCAGGAGGAAAGCCCGCAGCCCCATAGTCTGTGGGGCCATGCAAGCCGTTCCCAAAGAGATTAAGAACAACACACAGTTTCACTTCTTTCTTCATTGGGAGTGAGAGAAATGTCCAGACATATGGAAATTTTGTTGGCTTGCGTGGCACCAAGTAGGAAAGGGTTGATTTGAGGCTGAACGCACCAGGAAAGCCCGTAGCACAAGTGTATTTCTGGCCATGCAGGCGTTTCCCAAAGAGCTTTAGAAGAAGCCACAATTTTCCCTGCTGGATCTTTGGGCTTGGGAGCAACCTCCAGACATATGGAAATTTTGAGCTCTGGCGCGGTGCGAAGTGGGAAAGGGTGGTTTTGATGCTGAAGACAGCAGGAAAGCCCGCAGCCCCTATGTCTGTGGGGCCATTCAAGCGGTTCCTAAAGAGGTTTAGAAGTAGCCCCAGTTTTCCCTGCTGGCTTTTGGGCGTAGGAGCAATCTATAGACATATGGAAATTTTGGAGGCTGGCGCAGCGCCAAGTGGGAAAGGCTGAAGGCAGCAGGAAAGCCTGGAGCTCCAAGGTCTGTGGGGCCATGCAAGCGGTTCCCAAAATGCCTTTAGAACAATACATAGTTTCACCTTCTTGCTGATTGGGCGTTGGAGCAATCTCCAGACATATGGAAGTTTTGGAGGCTGGCATGGTGCTAAGTGGTAAAGGGTGGTTTCAGGGTGAAGGCAACAAGAAATTCGGCAGCCCCAAGATCTGTGGAGCCATGCAAGCGGTTCCCAAAGACCTTTAGAAGAAGCCACAGTTGTCCCTCCTGGCTCTTTGTGCGTGGGAGCCATCTCCAGACATATGGAAATATTGGAGGCTGGCGCGGGGCCAAGTGGTAACATGGTTTTTTGAGGCTGAAGGCAGCAGGAAAGCCTGGAACCACAAGGTCTAAGGGGCCATGCAAGCGTTTCCCAAAGAGCTTTAGAAGAAGCCACATTTTTCCCTCCTCGGTGTTTGGGCCTGGGAGCAATCACAGACATATGGCAATTTTGGAGGCTAGCACGGTGCCAAGTGGGAAAGGGTGGTTTTGAAGCTGAAGGCAGCAAGAAAGCCTGGAACCACAAGGTCTGTGGGGCCATGCAAGCCGTTCCCAAAGAGCTTTAGAACTAGGCATAGTTTTCCCTGCTGGCTCTTTGGGCGTGGGACCAATCTCCAGACATGTGGGAATTTTAGAGCCTGGCGCGGCGCCAAGTGTGAAAGGGGGGTTTTGATGCGAAAGGCAGCAGGAAAGCCTGGAGCTCCAAGGTCTGTGGGGCCATGCAATCCGTTCCCAAAGAGCTTTAGAACTAGGCATAGTTTTCCCTGCTGGCTCTTTGGGCGTGGGACCAATCTCCAGACATGTGGGAATTTTAGAGCTTGGCGCGGTGCCAAGTTTGAAAGGGGGGTTTTGATGCGGGAGGCAGCAGGAAAGCCTGGAGCTCCAAGGTCTGCTGGGTCCATGCAAGCGGTTACAAAACAGCTTTAGAACAACACATAGTTTCACTTCCTTGCTCATTGGGCGTGGGAGCAATGTCCAGACTTATGGAAATTTTGGAGGCTGGCGCGTCGCTAAGTGGGAAAGGGTTATGTTGAGCCTGAGGGCAACAAGAAATCCCAAAGCCCCGAGTTGTGTGGAGCCATACAGGCAGTTCCCAGAGAGCTTCAGAAGAATCCACAGTTTTCCCTGCTGTCTCTTTGGGCGTGGGAGCAATCTCCAGACATATGGAAATTTTGGACGCTGGCGTAGCGCCAAGTGGGCAAGGGTAGTTTTGAGGCTGAAGGCAGCAGGAAAGCCTGCAGCCCCCAGGTGTGTGGGGCTACACAAGCGGTTCCCAAAGAGATTTACAACAAGGCATAGTTTTCCCTGCTGGCTCTTTGGGCGTGGGACCAATCTCCAGACATAAGGGAATTTTGGAGCCTGGTGCGGCGCCAAGTGGGCAAGGGTGGTTTTGAGGCTGAAGGCAGCAGGAAAGCCTGCAGCCCCCAGGTGTGTGGGGCTACACAAGCGGTTCCCAAAGAGCTTTAGAAGAAGGCATAGTTTTCCCTGCTGGCTCTTTGGGCGTGGGACCCATCTCCAGACATATGGCCATTTTTGTGCCTGGCGCGGTGCCAAATGCTAAAGGGTGTTTTTGAGGCTGAAGGCAGTAGGACAGCCTTGAGCTCCAAGGTCTCTGGGGCCATGCAAGCGGTTCCCAAAGAGCTTTAGAAGAAGGCATAGTTTTCCCTGCTGGCTCTTTGGGCGTGGGACCAATCTCCAGACATAAGGGAATCTTGGAGCGTTGTGCGGCGCCAAGTGGGAAAGGGTGGTTTTGAGGCTGAAGGCAACAGGAGAGCCCGCAGTACCAAGGTGTGTGGGGCCAAGCAAGTGGTTCCCAAAGAGCTTTAGAAGAAGCCAAAGTTTTCCCGCCTTGCTCTGTGGGCGTGGGAGCAGTCCCCAGACATCTGAAAATTTTGGAGGCTGGCACAGCGCCAAGTGGGAAAGGCTGCTTTCAGGGTGAAGGCAACAATACAGACCTCAGACCCAAGGTCTGTGGGGCCATGCAGGCGGTTCCCAAAGAATTTTAAAAGAGGACAAAATTTTCCCTGCTGGCTCTTTGGGCGTGGGACAAATCTCCAGAGATATGGCCGTTTTTGTTCCTGGCGTGGCGCTAAGTGGGAAAGGGTGGTTTTGAGGCTGAAGGCAGCAGGAAAGCCTGCAGCCCCCAGGGGTGTGGGGCTACGCAAGCGGTTCCCAAAGAGCTTTAGAACAAGGCATAGTTTTCCCTGCTGGCCCTTTGGGCGTGGTAGCAATCACCAGACATATGGAAATTATGGAGGCTGGTGCGGCGCCAAGTGGGAAAGGGTGGTTTTGAGGCTGAAAGCACCAGGAAAGCCCGCAACCCAAATGTATTTGTGGCCATGTAGGCCGTTCCCAAAGAGCTTTAGAAGAAGCCACAGTTTTCCCTGCTGACCCTTTAGGCGTGGGAGCAGTGTCTAGACATATGGGAATTTTGGACGCTGACGCAGCGCCAAGTGGGAAAGGGTGGTTTTTGAGGTTGAAGGCAGGAGGAAAACCTGGAGCTCAAAGGTCTGTGGGGCCACGCAAGCGGTTGCTAAAGAGGTTTAGAAGTAGCCCCAGTTTTCCCTGCTGGCTCTTTGGGCATGGGAGGAATCTCCAGACATATGGAAATTGTGGAGGCTGATGCGGCGCCAAGTGGGAAAGGGTGGTTTAGAGGCTGAAGGCAAGAGGGAAGCCTGCAGCCCCGTAGTCTGTGGGGCCATGCAAGCGGTTCCCAAAGACCTTTAGAAGCAGCCAGAGTTTTCCCTGCTGGCCCTTTGGGCATGGGAGGAATCTCCAGACATATGGAAATTGTGGAGGCTGATGCGGCGCCAAGTGGGAAAGTGTTTTTTTGAGGCTGAAGGCAACAAGAAAGCCTGCAGCCCCAAGATCTATGGGTCCATGCAAGTGGATCCCAAAGAGCTTTAGAACAACACACATTTTTCCCTTGGGCATGGGGCAATCTCCAGACATATGGAAATTTTTGTGCCTGGTGCAGCGCCAAGTGGGAAAGGGTGATTTTGAGGCTGAAGGCACCAGGAACCCCGCAGCCCAAACGTCTGTGGGCGATGCAAGCGGTTCCTAAGAGATTAAGAATAACACACAGTTTCACCTCCTTGCTCATTGGACATGGGAACAATGCCAAGACATATGGAAATTATGGAGGCTTGCGCAGCGCCAAGTGGGAAAGGGTGGTTTTGAGGATGAAGGCAGGAGGAAAGCCCGCAGCCCCATAGTCTGTGGGGCCATGCAAGCGGTTCCCAAAGAGATTAAGAACAACACGCAGTTTCACCTCTTTCTTCATTGGGAGTGCGAGAAATGTCCAGACATATGGAAATTTTGTTGGCTTGCGTGGCGCCAAGTAGGAAAGGGTTGATTTGAGGCTGAACGCACCAGGAAAGCCCGCAGCACAAGTGTATTTCTGGCCATGCAGGCGTTTCCCAAAGAGCTTTAGAAGAAGCCACAATTTTCCCTGCTGGATCTTTGGGCTTGGGAGCAACCTCCAGACATATGGAAATTTTGAGCTCTGGCGCGGTGCGAAGTGGGAAAGGGTGGTTTTGATGCTGAAGACAGCAGGAAAGCCCGCAGCCCCTATGTCTGTGGGGCCATTCAAGCGGTTCCTAAAGAGGTTTAGAAGTAGCCCCAGTTTTCCCTGCTGGCTCTTTGGGCGTAGGAGCAATCTATAGACATATGGAAATTTTGGAGGCTGGCGCAGCGCCAAGTGGGAAAGGCTGAAGGCAGCAGGAAAGCCTGGAGCTCCAAGGTCTGTGGGGCCATGCAAGCGGTTCCCAAAATGCCTTTAGAACAATACATAGTTTCACCTTCTTGCTGATTGGGCGTTGGAGCAATCTCCAGACATATGGAAGTTTTGGAGGCTGGCATGGTGCTAAGTGGTAAAGGGTGGTTTCAGGGTGAAGGCAACAAGAAATTCGGCAGCCCCAAGATCTGTGGAGCCATGCAAGCGGTTCCCAAAGACCTTTAGAAGAAGCCACAGTTGTCCCTCCTGGCTCTTTGTGCGTGGGAGCCATCTCCAGACATATGGAAATATTGGAGGCTGGCGCGGGGCCAAGTGGTAACATGGTTTTTTGAGGCTGAAGGCAGCAGGAAAGCCTGGAACCACAAGGTCTAAGGGGCCATGCAAGCGTTTCCCAAAGAGCTTTAGAAGAAGCCACATTTTTCCCTCCTCGGTGTTTGGGCCTGGGAGCAATCACAGACATATGGCAATTTTGGAGGCTAGCACGGTGCCAAGTGGGAAAGGGTGGTTTTGAAGCTGAAGGCAGCAAGAAAGCCTGGAACCACAAGGTCTGTGGGGCCATGCAAGCCGTTCCCAAAGAGCTTTAGAACTAGGCATAGTTTTCCCTGCTGGCTCTTTGGGCGTGGGACCAATCTCCAGACATGTGGGAATTTTAGAGCCTGGCGCGGCGC